>NW_006408548.1:18764555-18789676 GCF_000296735.1 Chrysochloris asiatica | reverse complement strand
GCTCCTGGAGCAGCCGAGCGTCCTGGACAAAAAGCAATAGATTTATTGCTTCTGCCACAAATTCCCCCAGCTGTGAGCCTTCCAACCTTCTAAGTATTCCTTTATATGTGGTTCAGAGTTCTGGGACCAGCCTCTGAGCCTGCTTTGTCGGGTATTCTGTGTTGTTATTGGCGGAGCTCTCTGCTATATGTCCACCCGATCCGCCATCTTGTTTGTTCCTCTGAGGCTATAAATCTTTATGGGAGCAGAAAGACTCATTTTTCTCTCACAGAACAGCTAATAGTTTCAAACTGCTGACCTTAAGATTTGTAGCCCGATTCATAACCATTGTGTATTGGAGGGTAACAAGTTAAACATATTTTCATTTAGATTTTGCTAAATTGTCTTCCATAGAGTTGTTCCAATTTACAATCCCACCTTCAATGGAGGAAAGGGTTTGTTTATCCACACTTGCTAAAAATAACCAATTAAGAAAGATCTCTGCTACTTTGATAGGGGAAAATGATATTGTGTGATTTTTCCCATTTGAGTGGTAGAGACAAAGCGATGTGCTTTTTTTATCCCCTAAACACACAGCTAAACTTTTCCTAACACTTAATACATAAGGAAGGCGCTCTGGTAGCATAGTGGTTATGAATCGGGCTGTGAACCACAAGGTCTGCAGTTTGAAATTACCAGCTGCTCTGCAGGAGGAAAATGAAGCTTTCTGCTCCCGTAAAGATTTATAGCCTTGGAAACCCTGTTCAGGGTCGCTATGGGTCGGAACCGACTCCACGGCACTTAACAACAATACATAAGGAGCCCTGGTGGTACTGTGGGCTAGGTACTGTGTAGTTAACTGCAAGGTCAGTGGTTCATACCATCCCTCCTCAAGAGAAAGATGAGGCTATCTGCTCCTGTAAAGATTTAGTATAGGAAACCTTACATAAGGTTGCTATGAGTTGGTGGGTTCTTGGTATGGCACTGTAGGATCAACACTGGACTGCAAACCACAAGCTAAGCGCTTCAAAACAAAACAACAACCAGCTATTCCTCAAAAACCCTATACGGGGTAGCTGTGAGTTGGAACCGACTCGACGGCACTTCACAACAACATGAGTTGGAATCCACTTAATGACAGTGGGTTTGATTTTGTTTCTAGCCATTTTGGTAGGAGTCCTCTGACTTACTCTAGTTGATAGAATGGGAGTAGAAGTGATACGTTACTTTCTCCTGAGGCAATTAAGAGTTGGTGTATGTGTGTGGCTTGGTTGTGCTGTTGGTGTGGATAAGCACTGGACTGGTAACCACAATGGTCAGCAGTTCAAACCCACCAGCCACTCTTGGAAACCCTACCCAGACTCACTATGAGTCAGAACCGACTTGAAGGCATACAACAACAACAATACTTCCTCCAAGGAGTCCTGGTGTCACATTGAGCTGTTAACTGAAAGGTCAGTGGTGCCAACCCACCAGCCACTCAGTGGGAGAAAGATGAGGCAATCTGTTTTCATAAAGATTTACAGCCTTGGAAACCCTATGAGGCAGTTCTATCCTGTCCTATAGGGTCACAATGAGTTGAAATTAACTCACCAACAATGGTTTTGTTGTTTGTTTTGTATACACTTAAAGGAGGGTCTTGGGGAGAACAATGATGTGCCATGGGAGAAGCAAGGATGGTGCATTCCACACTGGCAGAGAAGAGTCCTTTATTACTGGCATTATTTAGATTGCCAGCATATTATGATAATAAAATAAATTTAAGTTTGGTTTCTGTTGGTTTTAAATTCCTAAAAGAATATGCACCCAAGGTGAACCATTCTCACTGCCCCATGCTTTGGTATGCCATTAGATGAGAAGCTTAATCTTGTATATGCATTGGTTAACATCTTTGTCTTATAAAAAAGGTCATAAAAGTTGATTCATTGGCAAAATATACACACAATTCTGCCATCAGTTTGGCTGCCATTGTATTATATGACATTACTTTACTTTCTGTTAACCACATAAATATTCACCATTAATACTTCTGGAGTCCTGGTGTGACACTGTGGGTTAATGTGCCGTACTGCAAAATTGGTTTGAACTTCAGTGTTTGCAGTTCAAGCTCACTGGCTGCTCCTTGGAAACCCTGTACAAGGTTGCAGTGGGTCGGAACCGACTCGACAGCACTTAACAACAACATGAATACTTTAGACCTGCACTGTTCAATGTGGGGACTACGCTTTATGTCTGTTGTTAAGTGCTGTCGAGTCTGTTCGACTGATAACAACTCAATAAGGTATCCGAGGCTTTAAATCTTCATGGAGCAGAAAACCTCATATTTCTCCTACTGAGTGGCTAGCAGATCAAACCTTGTGATTCATAGTCCAGTGTTTATCACGTGGAGTCACCATGCTCAACTAGCTACATGAGACTACTGAAATTAATTGAAACAAAAAATTCAGTTCCTCAGTCACACTAGTTACTTTCTAAGTGCTCAGTGACCTGCTTGTATTTAAAATACTGGTAACATAGCTTCCAGAATCACAGCAACACGCAAGCCTCCACAGTGCAACAAACTAACAGACAAGTGGTACTCAGTGAGCACATTGGCTACCATATTGGAGAGTACAGAAACACTTCCACCATCACCCTTGACATTTTTTTCTTTTGGTGATATTTGCCACTAAACAAAGATGAAGCATCTGGAGTCTGGTTTTCACACACAAAATCTATATATTTGTGAAGATTTCATACCAGGATAGTCGCTATACTCTTACTTCCTTTGTCAGGTTGATGCTTTGTGTTTTCTAAGTTTTGACAAAAGTTTCATCCCAACAGAACTAATTATAAAGATTTTGGTTTAAAAAGAACTTTAGTTTTCTATTGGCTTCAATTTGACTCGTGTCTCTTGCCAAAGTGCTGGATCCACTAAATCAGTTTTATAAATACTCATAATTCAAAAAGAAAATGTTTTGGATTTTCCCAAGAAGGTCAAGCTAGCCTGCCAAACAGCGTGAGGTAACAGGCTGCCCTAAGCTGCCCCTTCACCACCAGCTGCTCCCCCAGAGACTGACTGAAAGCAGTGATTTTAACCCATAAACCCTCTCCACACAGTACTTACTATCTGTATACCTTTGGCTGGATATTTAGCTTATTCATAGATAAGAGCTTTTCTTAGAAATGCTATAATGAACCAAAGAACATCATCACTGTGTATACAATACAGTTTAATCTTTGTTTTAATTAAAAAAATACATAACATTTGCCAATTCAATATTTTTTTGGTGTGCAATTTAGTGATATCACCTGCATTAATGATGTCCTGCTCCTATCACCCATAATGAGCAAAATTTCCCATCACCATAAAGAAAAATTCATTGGGTCCTAAACAGTGGGTTTCCCTTCCTCACTCCTTCCCTGGTAACCTATAAGAAACTTTGATCTATACATTTCAATCTATTTTTTAAAAACATTTTATTGTGAATTGAGTGAAGGTTTACAAATAAGATCATCAGTTTTACATTCAATAAATCATACACTTTGTTTCACCTCAATGATTGCATTCCCCTCTGTGCAACAAGAGTTGTCCCACTTCTACCCTGTGGCTATCCGTGTACAGATAGATTTCCTTTTTCAAACTGTTATAAATTTATGGGATATATAAACATATATATATACATAACTCCTACTCTTCTTTCCATATCCATTCAACCTGTGTCTATCCATGGATCTACACATAGAACACTGTTGTTCCAACATTGTGTATGCATCACTATATACCTCTATCCCCTTTAGCCCTTGCATACCTCTCTGTGTTTTTACCTTCTTCATCATTCTTCTGCCAACCTCCCTCTTCTTTCATATTGTCCTCCTCATCACCTGAGTTAACACGTGTCTAAGGAACTCTGGTAGCGTAGTGGTTACGAAACACACTGCTACTCTCACGGTCAGCAGTTCGAAACTAACAAAAGTTCCGCGGGAGAAAGATGAGGCTTTCTGCTCCCATAAAGGTTTACAGCCTTGGAAACCCTTTACAGGGTCGCTATGAGTAGGAACCGACTCCACGGCACATAACAACAACAACCCTCTAGCTAGTGGTAACCATTAAATAATGTTTCTTTTAGTATGAAAACTTTTCTTAAAATTTTACAATAGTTGTTATTATTAAGTGCCATAAAGTTGATTCTGACCCATAATGACTCTGTATAGGGTTTCCAAGTAGCAGCTGGTGAGCTTGAACCACCGACCTTGTAGTTCAAACAACTTTGCAGTCTGATGCACTAGCCCACAGCACCACACCAGGCCTCCTTACAATAGTGGTCTCACATAACATTTGTCCTTTTGTGATTTAACTTATTCCACTCAGCATGATGTCCTCCAGGTTCATCCATGCTATGAGCTATTTCGTAGATTCATCGTTATTCTTCAATGTTGCACAGTATTCCATCGTGTGTATGTTTATCTTCCATTCCTGGGCATTTAAGCTGTCTCCATCTTTTTGCTATTGTGAATAGTGTTATGATAAACATCAGTGTGCAGCATATATTTGTACTCATGTTCTGGCTCTTATTCCTTATGGATATATACCAAGTAGCTGGATTGCTGGGTCATAGGGTATTTCTCTTTCCAACCTTGTGTGAAAACACCATACCATTTTACACAGTGGTTGAACAATTTTATAGTACCACCAGCAATGTAGAAGGGTCCCACTCTCTCCACACCTTCACCAGCACTTGTTTTCTGTGCTTTGCTATTAATGCTCGTGTGAAATGGTATCTCGTTGTTTCGATTTACAGTTCTCTAGTGGCTCTGGTAGCGTAGTGGTTACGAATCGGGCTGCGAACCTTAAGGTCAGCGGTTCGAAACTACCAGCTGCTCTGCGGGAGAAAGATGAGGCTTTCTACTCCCGTAAAGATTTACACCCTCGGAAACCCTGTACAGGGTCGCTATGGGTCGGACCCGACTCGATGGCACTTAACAACAACAACAGTGGCCTGATGTGGCACTGTGGGCTAATGCATCAGACTGCAAAGTCGTTTGAACTGCAAGGTCAGTGGTTCAAGCTCACCAGTTGCTCCTTGGAAACTCTATACAGGGTCACTATGGGTTGGAATCGACTCAACGGCACTGAATAACAATAACAATGGCTAATGACTGTGAACATATCTTCACATGTTTGTTGGCTGCCTGAATGTCTCCTTTGGTTAAGTGTCTGTTCATGTCCTGTGCCAATTTTTTAATTGGGTTGTTGGTCATTTTCTGGTAGAAGGGTTGCTGTTTTCTATAAGTTTTAAAGATTAGTCTCTTGTCTGATAAGTCATTGCAAAAAAAAAAATTCCCCAGTGTATGGGCTCTCTTTTGACTCTTGGTGAAATCTTTTGATGCACATAAGTGTCTAATTTTTAGGCGGTCCCAGTCATCTATGTTTATTTTTATAATATTTGATAGTGTATTAGAACCCCTAAGTTTGTTCCTATTTTTTCATTGATGAAATTTATTGTTCTGGGTTTTACATTTAGTTCTTTATTCCACGTTGAGTTTGTTTTTATCTAGGGTGTGAGTCTATTTTGGAAATAGAGTTTTTCATAGAAAATGCTCAATTTTTCTTTTAAAAAATCTGCTTTGAAAAAAAAAAGAAAAAAAATCTGCTTTGAGCATTATTACCAAAATATTCAAACTTAGTGAAGTTAAGAACTGTACTTTACTCAGCTGACTCAAATCCTGATGAAAGACAACTCACCCTCCAAAATGGATTAAATCATCGAATCTAACTTGTTTGCTTGCAATGATCATTGTCATTTAGAGAAATGTTCATTATATGGAAGTCTTAGTTAATTCAGAAACAATAACTGATACATAGTAGCATTATCAGTCATGTAATCACTAAGATTCTTTGTATTATAGTGTAAATATATGCTTTAGATTCCAGAGATTGATTATTATCTAAGCCAGGAAATTTCACTTATCAAAAAGGAAAAATCAAAACCTGATCTTCCATTAAAGAAGTCTGTCCACTAATTCCCAGGTGAATTCTGTGTTTAGGATCTGTTAGAATCTACTGATGTCAACCATTAAGTGCATTCAGCATTAGTATTTTTATTAAAATGGAAAAATTAAGTTCTGCTCCTCTCCTACATTTGGTAGTTCTTGAGCTCATTAAATCTTGTTTAGCTTTTGTATAACTTCGTATAGTAACTGCTTAGTAGACTTTCTCCTCTGGGTCCTCACTCTACTCTTCTTTGCTCTGCTTGTAGTCAGGGAGAAGAGCACAGAACAAGATCAAGAAGTGCCAACCCCAATGGGAACTACCATTGACGGTATTAGTTGCCCACTGAAAAGTTTTCCTTGTGTAACCCATCCTACAATGTCACCTGTGAGTTAAGGTATCTAAAGCCACAATCTTAATAATTTTGTTTTTAATGTGACTTGTAAAATAGTTCTGAAATTCTGAAAAAGCTTTGAGCAATAGCGCCACCATTGTATCTTACATGGTAATGTAATCTTTAAAAAGAAAAGAACAAGTACTTTAATGATATAGCAATCCCATCTGATGTATCTTAGAATAGTTTAGATTTGATACCTGGTTTGATTTACATCTTAAAAAAGGAAGAAAAAAGGAAAAAAACAGGATAGCATCAAAGGTGACTCATGTTTCTTACTTGTAGAAGTAGATAAGAAGAGCAAATGACCAAGGGCAAACTGCCCTAAGACAATTGGATGATACATACAGTTAGGCACTTTTTTTTTTTTTTTTTAAGTTTTTATTGTTAATTGAGTGATAGTTTACATGGGAAAACATCAGCTTTACATTTATCCTATCATATTTCATAAAGAGCTCTGGTAGTGTAGTGGTTACAAATCAGCCTGCTAATCTCAAGGTCAGCAGTTCGAAACTACCAGCTGTTCTGCGGGAGAAAGATGAGGCTTTCTGCTCCTGTAAAGATTTACAGCCTTGGAAACCCTGTACAGGGTCTCTATGAGTCAGAACTCCACGGCACATAACAACACAATATCGTACTTCTTTTCATTGCAATGATTACAATCCCCTCCATGCATCATCATTCAACAGCATTTGCTTCCATTCCCTCTGTTTTTCCATTAGACACTTTTTTTTTTTTCCTCATTAAACTTTGTTTTAATGGGTCTCAAAATTCTATGACAAACTTTTGGTCAAGTTGTTTCCATTTAAAAAGTACTGATTTTAAAAACTAAGTACTTAAAACTGCCACACAAAACAAAAATTATGGTCCACATAACATTCCTTTCCTTCTGAATGTTTTATGATGCATTGTTATCATTAACCAATCTTTTACTATTAAACTTAAATGGCCAATTGAGACAGACAGTTCTGAGACTGTTCTTCCACCACTAATTAAGACTGAAGTGGCAGGTATTAAAGGTAATATTCATTTAGCATTCTGAGCTTTCTGAGCAGAATTGGTGACTTTGCCAGCTCCAGCAGCCTTTTTGTCCATGGCCTTGATGACACCCACAGCAACAATCTATATCCCATCATGAACAGCACAATGACCCAGAGGAGGGTAGTCTGAGAAGCTCTCAATACACATAGGCTTGTCGAGAACCATGTCAAGAATTTGGGGCCATCTTCTAGCTTCTTACCAGAGTGGCGATCAGTATTTTCCTTGAGCTCAGCAAACTTGCTAGCAATGTGAGCTGTGTGACAGTCCAGCACAGGTGCATATGCAGCACTGATTTGGCCTGGGTGGTTTAGGATAATCACCTGTGCAGTCAAGCCAGCTGCTGCCATGGGTGGATCATTTTTGCTGTCACCAGCACATTGCCTCGATGAACATCTTTGACAGAGATGTTCCTTATATTGAAGCCTACATTGTCCCCAAGCAGAGCTTCACTCAAAGCCTCGTGGTGCATTTCAACAGATTTTACTTCAGTGGTAAT
The DNA here is from genome assembly GCF_000296735.1 of Chrysochloris asiatica. Classification (NCBI taxonomy): domain Eukaryota; kingdom Metazoa; phylum Chordata; class Mammalia; order Afrosoricida; family Chrysochloridae; genus Chrysochloris; species Chrysochloris asiatica. The sequence continues at coordinate 18,781,795 of NW_006408548.1, read as the reverse complement.
GTTGACGGAGCAAAGATGACCACCATGCCTGGTTTGAGAACACCAGTCTCCACGCTGCCCACAGGGCAGTGCCAGTATCACCAATTGTGTGGACATCCTCAAGAGGCCAACACATGGGCTTGTCAGTTGGATGAGTTGGTGGCAGGATGCAATCCAGAGCTTCAAGCAATGTGGTTCCATGGCATTGCCATCCTTAAAGGTGACTTTCTATCCCTTGAACCAAGCCATGTTAGCACTTGGCTCCAGCATATTGTCGCCATTCCAACCAGAAATTGGCACTAATGCTACTGTGTCAGGGTTATAGCCAATTTTCTTAATGTAGGTGCTGACTTCCTTAACGATTTCCTCATATCTCTTCTGGCTGTAGGTGGCTCAGTGGAATCCATATTAATACCAACAATTAGCTGTTTCACATCCAGTGTGTAAGCCAGAAAGGAATGCTCACGGGTCTGCCCATTCTTAGAGATACCAGCTTCAAATTCTCCAACACCAGCAACAACAATCAGGACAACACAGTCAGGATGTGAGGTTCCTGTAATCAGGTTTTTGTTTTGTTTTGTTTTTAAGGTTTTCATTGTGGATTGAGTAAAAGTTTACAGGGCAGACCATCAGTTTTACATTCAGCAAATCATACGCCTTGTTTCTTTACAATGATTATAATCCCCTCCATGTACCATCAATTAACAGTATTTCTCTTTATTCACTTTAGCTTTTTAAAAACAAAAAAAAACCCACTCAAGCATATATAATAATTTATACCTCCCAAGGGCACATTCTGCAAGTCTGCCTCCTGGCCACTGGCTCTTAGTCACTCTCTTCCCCTTGTATCTGGAGTCCTCAGCCGCTCCCTCTCTCCATGTCCCCATCTCTGCCTCCATCTCTGGTGTCGCTGCTTCTCTGGATAAGGTCTCGCATTCCACTTGTGCACTTCTCCCTTGATGGTTCTAGGGTCCTCTGTTTCTGGACTGTAAGATTAACCACTCCCCTATTTTTGTAACAAAACTTCTACCTTTACAATTGTGAGAGTCGCAATTAGTCATGATAACAATTATTCACTATTGAATCATATGAATCTTATCCCCATCTCTTTTCACCAGACCCATCTAGACAAGATGAAAACTATTTAGTGGGGACTCTTTCTTCCCCCACACACTCTGAAACTAAACTCCCTCTTGAAACCTGGTAAGCCAGTCCCTTGGTGCCTTTATCACTCCCTCATTTTAGGTAGCCAATGTCTAAGTTGCCCGTCCCTATCTACCCTGTGTACAGAGAGGAAAGCATTGATACTTGATATGAAGACTGTTGGTATTTATAGTTACTACCTACATTAGTATAGGTAAGGTTCATCAAATTGTAGCATTTTACCCTTGTTTCCTTTATCAGAAAAAAAATTTTTTTTGTAATCTTCCTCTAGTTGAGTTCTGATTATCAAGCCATTAAGGCTAGGTCAAATGGGTACTATCTGCAAGTTTGGGTATTCTTGTGCATCTCCCTTACTTCACATCAGCTGGATGCTTCACTCTCAGCTCTAGCCCTCTGTAGCTATGTCCTTGTCCGTGTTCTCAAATGTCCCCACGTCTAACCACACTTTGGACCAACCAGCCCTTCCTCTTCTCTCTGTAATTTCCAGGTCAACAGGGGTCCATGGACTGTGGTTGAAATCAGCCCATTTCTTCATTGCTGCCTTTCCCGGATTCCACTCACCAGTAAACCAATGTGGTCGCTAGCAAGCTTACATGTCTGTTCATGTGTTTCCTTTGAGTTTCAGTCTTAGAGGGGAGATTGTCCTGAAGGAACTTGATTGCTTGCCTTGATGGCTTCCCGGAGAACAGCTTGCTTATTGTTGTAGTAGCCAGTCATGCTGACGTTTTTGTTTTGAGTTTTTCCTGATGATCTTTCTTTGAAGATGTATCTTCTGTCACTGTAGCTGTTCCAGGCTGGTCTGCTTGTCCTTGCTAGTAGGAATGTCCCACCTCATAAAGTTCTGGATAGGACTCAGGATTCCACCCAAGATCCTATACTCTGCAAAGGCTTTGCATGAGGTCTATTTCACTAAGCAAGTTCTAGAACCCCTTTTAGGTATTCCAATCAGTTTTGGCTGAAGATGGGCTTACAAGTTTTCTGTAATCATTTTCCCGACATTCCTTTCTATCCCACTCAAGTGTCTATTTTACAATAGTAGGCAAGTGAAACCAATATTCATAAGACAGTCAAGCATTTTAGTATTATTTCCCCTCTTCAAATTATGCCTAGATCCCTGTATCACAGAGCTCTGTTGTTCCAAGGTTGAGCATGCATCACTATTTACCCACTTAGGACATGCAAACCTGTCTCAGTGTTTCCCTATCTATCTTGTTCTTCCACCTCCTCCCCCTTAGTGTATTGCCCTTCCTAACACCCGAAATAAACCAACCCCACTGTTGTGGTTACCTTATATTCCATTAATTCTTCCCTCAATTTAAGACAGTCTGTTTTATCCTATAATCTACCTGACCTTTTCTCCACCTGGATCTCTGTTCCTCTGTGTTTATATTCTTTCCCATTGTAATTGTTTTGATGATAGACTGACCTCCCAGATCCTCTGTTCTTATAATTTTATTCTGTTCTTGACTCTTCCATTTGTTGATTGAGTTCAGGGTGATGCTACCACATACATCATTCTCTGGTTGTTGTCTGTTCTTGTTGGTTCTCAGTCCACAGAACTCTGTTTAGGAAGTTTTGCATAGCAGCGTTAGCTTTGACAAAATCCCTTAGCTTCTGTTTATCCTGGAATGTTTTGATGACACCATCATATTTGATTGACAGCTTTGCTGGGTAGAGGACTCTTGGTCGGAAGATTTTTTCTTTCAGAGTTTTATATATGTCTCCCCATTGCCTTCTTGCCTGCATGGTTTCTGTTGAGAAATCTGAGCTTAATCTGATTTGTCTGACTTTGTATGTTACGCTTGTCTTTTCCCTAGCTACTTTCAGGATTCTGTCCTTGTCTTTGATTTTGGAAAGCTTGATTATTATATGTCTTGGTGATTGTATTTTAGGGTCTGCCCTTCCTGGGTTTCATTGAGCTTCTTTAATGCTTCTCTTTTCACTTTTCAGGATATTAGGAAAATTTTCTTCCAGAAGCTTTTCAACTATCTCCTCTGTGAAGTTTTGTGATTCTTCCTGTTCTGGAATGCTGATAATTCTTAAGTTATTCCTCTTCATGTTGTCCAACATGAATCTTAGACCTTCAGATTTTTTAATCCTTTTTTGTGCTTGTTCTTCTATCTTAGTAGTATTGAGAGATTTATCTTCTAGCTCACTAGTTTTGGCTTCTGTCTCTTCAGTTCTACTCCTTTGCCCTTTCATTGTATTGTCCATTTCTGATATTCTATTAATAACCGTTTGGATCTCTTTCTGTAGATTTTGAATTATTTCCAGTGCTGTATGTATCTGTCTTATTTGATTGTTCTTGTAGTGCTTACTAAGGACTTCTTCCTTATTTTTCTCAACTCCATTGTATAGTGTTTTGATAGATTTAGTAGTCATTTTTCTGAATTCCTTCTCAGACATTTCCAAAGCCTGCCCATCTTCTAGTATGGAGTGTAGGTCTATTTCCAGCTCATTTGCCTCAGTCACTGTATCTCATTTCTGGAAGTGTGCTGATATGGTCATCTGTTTCTGGTTTTGGGGCATATTGGGGTTATCTGTGGCCTTAATATTTAGATGGATGTGTATTTTAGTATTTTTTATGCTTTCTGATTGCCTCCAGGTATGTGTGATCAGGAGATGGGCTTCCCTTTTCACTCTTCTTCCTAAGAAATTTCAAGATGCCACTGTTGGTCGTTGTTACATAACTCAGGATTTAATTTTCAGCGTATTTATTTTTCAGTCTGCCTGTCACGCTCCACAAGCCCTGTTCAGGCCTTTTTCTCAGCGATAAACAACTCAGGGCCGGTTGTAGCCATTTTGCACTGATTTTTGGTTTCAAGTGGAAACTGGAGCTTTAAATTTTGAGGAGATCTGTGCACATGTGTAGTATTACCCTCCAGGGTGGGGGTGGGATGTCTACTTGCTCAGGCACCATCCTCTAGTCCCCTGAATGGAGGTGTGCAGCCAGCGAGAAACCAATGAACAGATACAAAAAAAAAGAGTGTCCACACCTTTATCTCAGCGGTTCTGTCAGTTGTCTGTGGCTGCTCTGATCCTTCTTCTTGGTCTCACTTAAGATGGGAGCTCTTGGAACAGCTGAGCATCTTCAGTTAGAAAACAATGTATTTCTTGCTTCTGCTACAGATTTCCCTAGCTGTAAGCCTTCCAACCTTCTAAATATTCCTTTATATGTGGTTCAAAGTTGTGGCACCATCCCCTGAGCCTGCTTGGTCCGGTATTCTGTGTTGTTGTTGACAGAGCTCCTCACTGCACGTCTACCCGATCCGCCATCTTGTTTGTTCCTATATTGAGGTTTTTGATAAAGTCTCTGTGTCATGAGGCATTGATGATGGTCACATAGTACTTGTTGGTCTCAAATTTCCACAGGGAGATTTCAATGGTGATGCCTCAGTCATGTTCATCTTTTAGTTTATCCAAGACCCAGGCATTCTTGAAGGAGCCCTTCCCCATCTCAGCAGCTTCCTTCTCAAATTTTTCAGTGTTTTTTTTGTTGATTCCACCACATTTGTAGGTGACCAGTAGTAACTGACTTGCCAGAATCGACGTGTCCAATAACAAACAATGTTGATATGGTCTTTTCCTTTCCCATTTGGCTTAGGTTTTACGATGGTTTTCATCAACACCTGTATTCTGGTGGCAAACCAGTTGCAAAAAAAAGCCCGTTAGGTACTTTTTGTAGATAAATGTAATCTCCAAAAAGTTTGAGGTGATGAAAGTAAGCTATCATGCATTAAAGATAAACCAAATCAGTTGCCATTGGGTCATTCTGACTCACAGTGACCCTTTGAGTGTCAGAGTAGAACTGTGCTCCATTGCATTTTCAATAGCTCATTTTTAAAATGTCAATCACCAGAACTTTTTCCTGAGGCACCTTTGGGTGGACTAAAACCTACAACTTTTCCATTAGTAGCTGAGCATGTTAACTGTTTGCACCACCCAGGAACTCCGCAAGACGTATAGGACATTATAATGAAAGCAGATCTCAGACCAAATTCTACCATACATGTAGACATTTATTAATTATTTACTAGCAAGCAGGCACAAAATAGTGCATATGACATGTTTTGTAGGCTTGTTGTTATCCCTAGTCTTTGTGACCGACTATATCTGACCTGAAAGGTTCATTTGAGGCAGAATGAACAATATTTTAGAAACAAGATACTACTCACCTTCAATCAGGAAACTGGAGTCCTCTGATCCAATAGCTGGATTCAGAAAGTGGTTAGGGATCTAGCCTTGGCCTTGCGTGCCTTCACTAAAAATACACTAAAGCTACGGAGCTCACTAGTTTCTTATTCTGTGTTCATGTAAGGATGGGGAGTATCTTTAAAATAGTCCTATATATCGAGCACCATTAATTTCACCAGTGAGAGCTCATTTCTGGAATTCATTAGAGTAACCAACCAGGTCTGGATCAACATATCTGAAACACTATAGAAGGTACTTAGGATTGTGGTCCTTTTAATTCTAATGCTAGCTTGCTAGTTAACCATCCATGAAATAAGAATTTCTTTTAGGACAACTGATTGTCCTAGAATGAATCCTAGAGTGTACCTTCAGCAAACTTTCACATATTTAGATCATTGTCGATTTTGAAATATTTTCAAGCAAAAATTCATACATTAACACCAAGATCTGAAAATACAAGAAAAATGATTTTGAAGAGGGAAGAATAATTTGATTATGTAAATTCTTACACAATTCAACGAAAAAAAAAATATATATATAATAAAATATTTGACCTTTGTTACTGTGTACCACTGAGTCAGTTCTGACTTGAAGAGACCCTACAGAATAGAGGAGGGCTGCTCCATAGGGTTTCTGAATAAGGAGCTCTGGTAGTGTAGTAGTTATGAGTTGGGCTACTAACCTCAAGGTCAGTAGTTCGGTATTACCAGTGGTTCCGCGGGAGAAAGATGAGGCTTTCTGCTCCCATTGTGTCAGAACCAACTCGACAGCACTTAACAATAACAACAATCTTTACAAATTAAAGAAAAAGTACTTTACCTCTAATAATTCTTCATGAATGTCACCACATATTAGAAAATCTTTGTCTTTTAAAAATAAGCTGAACCTTTCATCTCCAGGTCTGTAAAAGTGGGACAATCTCTAAGAGGGGGTGGGCAGCTAGACTCATCAAGACTCCCTGACTGTCTAGGGCACTGGCGCTGCCATGACTTACCCTTAATGTGCTGGGGCCAGGAGAAATCATTTAGAGAGGATTTACTAGAATCTAGAGGATAACAAGAAGGAAAGAATCAAGCATTCAGTTGTTGTTGTTAGGTGCTGTTCGATCAAACCCAACCCACTGTTGTTATGTGCCGTGGAGTCGGTTCCGATTCATAGCAACCCGGTACAGGGTTTCCGAGGCTACAAATCTTTACGGGAGCAGAAAGCCTCATCTTTCTCCCGCGGAGAGGCTGGTGGTTTCGAATTGCTGTCCCTGGGGTTAGCAGTCCGATTTGTAACCACTATGCTACAACCCTTACAACAGAATGAAACACTGCCTGGCCCAGCCCCATCAGTACAATCATTGCTATGTTTGAGCCCATTGTTACAACCACTGTATCAATTCATCTCACTGAGGGTCTTCCACGTTTTTACTGACCCTCTACTTTTCAGTATGATGTCATTCTCCAGGGACTAGTTCCTCCTGATAACATGTCCAAAGGTCATGAGATAAAGTCTTGCCATATTTACTTCTATTTTTTAAACTTTTTATTGTGAATTTAATGAAGGTTAACAGTCAAGATCATCAGCTTTACACTCACATATTCACTTCTAAGGAGCATGCAGATCCAGCATACAGCACTCCTCCCTTATCTGCGGTTTTACTTTTCATGGTTTCAGTTACCTGAGGTTAACTGATGTTGGAAAATGTTCAATGAGTAGTATGATGAAATCTCTCAGCATCCAGCTCTGTCCTGTCCTAGACGTGGATACCTTTGTCCATTGTATCCACATTGTATAACCTTCCTGTCCATTAGCTATTGCTGGTAATCCCTTACTGTGCTGATTTATAAATGAAGCGTTATCATTGATATGTAAGTAAATGACAAACCAGAGTATATTTAGAGTTCAGTACTATCCGAAGTTTCAAACTTCCACTGGGTCTTGGAATGTATCCACTGTGGATAAGGGGATACTACTGTATGAGTCGGGCTGCCAACCTCAAGTTCAGCAGTTCGAAACCACCAATGGTTACGCAGGAGAAAGATGACGTTCTGCTCCCATAAAGATTTACAGCCTCGGAAACCCTGCGCAGGGTCACTATGAGTCTGAATCGACTCCGTGGTACTTTAGCAACAACAACAATTGTAAATCATAGTAGATAATCTGGGTTTACTCGATAATAACTGCTCTCTGGACTCACTCCACTTTCTCAGGCATGTTTCTTACTCTTTATAATGCCTCTTCCCATCTTAAACACTGGAGATAATGCTGTGCACTATCTAGACAGTAGTTATAGGAAGAGTCCTGGTGCACTCTACTTCCTCAGGCACGTTTCTTACTCTTTATAATGAATGCCTCTTCCCATCATAAACACTGGAGACAATGCTGTGCACTATCTAGACAGTAGTTATAGGAAGAGTCCTGGTGTGAAGCTGTAGGATAAACACTGGACTGCTAATGCAAGGAGAGTGGTTCAAATCTTGGACAAGTGACTTCAAGTCTTTAAGCATAAATTATCTCATTTGTAAAATGGGTAAAACTGTAAATTCTACCTCCAGGATGTTTGAATCAGACTTTTTAGAAAGAAGTGTCTCTATAGTAGCATAATGGTTACACATCGGGCTGCCAATCTCAAGGTCAGCAGTTCGAAACTACCAGCGGTTCCACGGAAGAAAGATGAGGCATGCTGCTTCCGTAAAGATTTACAGCCTTGGAAACCCTGTGCAGGGTCACTATGAGTCGGAACCAACTCCACGGTACTTAACAACAACAGCATCTCTATAGTGACCAAAGACATTAACTAGGTCATGAGGACTGGAATCAAATTTTTCTCAAGAGCCAAATTCCCTTCCCTCTAATTTTGCACTTCCCCAAACAACCACTTAATTCAAGAATTTGATCTTTCAACTGAACAGGAATGGCTCTCTTTATGCAGACCATGGTCTACATTATCAGGTTAAGTATCACTGTTATCAAATGGTCCCATCTGAATATCATTAACACTTTGAAACCCAAACAAAAAAACCCCAAACCTATTGCCAAGAAGTCAATTCCAATTGATAGTGACCCTACAGAGCAGAGAAGAACTGCCCCATAGAGTTTCTGAGACTGTAAATTTGTATGGGGAAAGAACTCTGGTAGTATAGTGTGCTACTGTGGTTAGCAAGATCAGCAGTTCAAATCCACCCACTGCTCAGATGGAGAAAGATGAGGCTTTCTGCTCCTAGAACATTTTGTTCTGCCTGGTCCTGCTCCATTCTCACAATTATTATGTTTGACCCCATTGTTGCTGTACTGTGTGTTGTTGACGGTCTTCCTCTTTTTCACTGGCCCTTTACCAAGCATGTTTTCCTTCTGATAACATGTTCAAAGTACTTGAGATGAAGTGTCACCATTCTTGTTCTAAGGAGCACTCTACTTCTTCCTAGACAAACTTGTTCATTCTTCTGGCAGTCCATGGTACTGTTAATATTCTGCACCAACACTATAATTCAAATGCATCAATTCTTCTCTGGTCTTTCTTATTCATTGTTCAGCTTTCACACACATATTAAGTGGTTGAAAATGCTATTAATGCTGGAGTAAAGATGATACATCATTACAACCAGAATGTTGTTACCTCAAATGAGATGATATCTCATTCTATACAACCAGGATGCTCCTTAGAATCCAGGATGATGAGACTCGATCTCTCATACTTTGGACAAGTTATCTGGAGGGACCAGTCCCTGGAGAAGGACATCATGCTTGGTAAAGTGGAGAGGTAGTGAAAAAAGAGGAACAAATCCAACAAGATGGATTGGTACAATGGCAGCAGCAATGGGCTCAAGTGTAATTAAGTGAGGATGGTACCGGACCAGGCAGTTTTTTGTTCTGTTGTGCATGTGGTCACTATGAGTTGGAACCAACTCAATGGCACCCAACAACAACAGTTGTTAATGGTCATGAGCATTTTTTCGTATGTTTGTTGACTGTCTGAACATCTTCTTTGGTGAAATGTCTATTCATATCTCCTGCCCATTTTTAAATTGTCTTCTTCTTGTTGAGGTATGTAGTTCTTTGTCTGATATGTCATTGGCAAACATTGTTTCCCAGTCTGTGGGTTCTCTTTTTACTCTTTTGTTGAAATTCTTTGATGTACAAAAGTGTCTAATTTTTAGGAGGTCCCAAGTCATCTAGTTTGTCATCTGTTTGTGTGTTTTTAGTTATGTTTGACAGTGTATTTATGTCATGTATCAGAGTCCCTAAGTTTGTCTCTATTTTTCCATTGATGATCTTTATAGTTCTAGGGTTTACATTTATGGCTTTAATCCACGTTGAGTTCATTTTTCGATATGGTGTGAGATATGGGTCTTGTTTTTCTGCAAATGGGCTTCCAGTTTTGCCACCACCATTTGTTGAAGAGGCTATCTCTTTTCTATTTAATGCATTTTGGCCCTTTGCCAAAGATCAACTGACCATAGATGGATGATATACTTCTGGGTTCTCAAATTTGTTCTAGTAATCTATGTGTCTCTTGTTGTACCAGTACCAGATTGTTTTCTTAATTATCATTATTTTATTTGTATTTTTTTGTGTGTCAGTTATTGAAATGTATAAAGTACACATTTTTTTTTTTAAACTTTTTACTGTGAATTGTGTGAAGGTTGACAGACAAGATCATCAGTTTTACATTCAGCAAATCATACACTTTGTTTCATCTCAGTGATTACAGTCCTCTCCTGGCAACAACATCCTACTTCCTCCCTGTGGTTCCCCATTTACATCTTAATTTCACAAATGAACAAAGCAGAAATATTTGATGCACACATACAAAACAAAACAAAATATATGTATCAATTTAAATGTCCAAAGAGCACATTCTACCAGCCAGCCTCCTGCCCATAGGCATACAGCCTTTCTTAGTCCACGGGCCTAAAGCCCACAACTGCCCTGTCTCTCCATGCCATTGTCTCCACCACTGTCTCTATTCTTGCCACTTTTCTACATAGGGATTTCATGCCTCACTCATGCTTTTCCTTCTTGATGATCCTGAAATTATCTGTTCCTGAAGTTAAAGATAAACTACTCCCCCCTTTTAGTTACACATCTTTTACAATTACAGTTTTGAGAACCACAATTAATCATGCTAATGATTACTCACAGTTGAGTCATAAAATTCTGTCAGGATCATCCCCCAACCCCTTTCACCAGACCCAGATGGAAAAGAGGAAAACTGTTCAGTGTGGATTCTATCTTACCCCCTCATTCTGAAACTAAGCACACCCACGAAAGTTTGTAAGCCATCCACTTCATGCCTTTATACCATGCTCCTATTTTTGATAGCCAAAGTCTAAATTGCTCATCCTTATCAACCCAGTACACTGAGAAGACAAACATGTTCTTTGATATGAAGAATCTTTCACTCCGGTTAGAATTTTGAGCAGCTGCATCCATAAGCAAAAGTCAAGTACATCAAATTGTAGCAATTGGCACTCACTCACAGTATCAAACATCTTTATCTTCATATGGTCAGTTTCTGGTCAGCTCAACTCTGGCCATCCAAGCTAGGTCAAAGAGTTAGCTGCAAGTTAAGGAGTTCACATACACCTCCCTGCACTTCAGATTATCTGGCCCCTTTATTCCCAGAGGCTAAATCAGTGTCTATGGACTCAGGAGTTCACACAATTCTCTGAATTTGAGACCAGCCAGCCCTTCCTCTTCTCTTTCTCATCTCAAGGTCAACAGTGCTAATGGAACATATGTAAAGTCAGCCTGTGTTTTTATTGCTGCATTTCTCCCACTGCCACTCAAAGGTAGATCCAGGTGGTCACCAGCAAGTATACTAGACTGCTCGTGGGTTACCTTTACCTCCTTTCAGTCCTAGAAGGGGGTTTTCCCTGATGGGCTGACTTTTCTTGCCTTGATGCCTCCAAAGCAAACAGATTGCTTGAAACTCAAAAAGCCAAACAGTCCACGTTTTTTTTGCAGGTCTTTCTTTCACTAAGAATCCTCTGTTCTCCCAGCTGTTCTAGGTTGGTCTGCATGTCTTTTCAATTGCAAATGTACCAACTATGAAGTTTCTGGATGGGGCTCAGGATTCCACCTAGGCCCTATACTCTATGAAAACTTAACAAGTAGCCATTTTTTCATACCAGGCTGTTTTGACTGTTGTGGCTGTGTAGTAGGTTTTGAGATCAGGAAGTGAGAGGCCTTCTACTTTGTTATTTTTAAATAATGCTTTGCTTATCCAAGATCTCTTTCCTTTCCATATAACATTAGTGATTAGTTTTTCCATCTCTTTAAAGAATAATGTTGGAATCCAGATTGGAATTGCATTATATCGATAGATTTCTTTGGATAGTGTTGATATTCCCACAATGTTAAGTCTTCCTGTCCATGAGCATTGTATATTCCTCCATTTCTGCAGGTCTCTTTTGGTTTCTTGTAGCAGTGTTTTGCAGTTTTCTTTGTATAGGTCTTTTGTTTCTCAGGTTAGATGTATTTCACCTTTTTTGTTATTTGAATCATTTCCTTTTCTTTTGTTAGATTGGCCAGTTGTTTCTCAATTTTATTAATCCTTTCACGGAACCAACTTCTTGTCTTACTGATTATTTCTATTGTGTTTCTGTTGTCTGTTTCACTTATATCGGTTCTAACCTTTATTCTTTTCTTCTGGTGGCAGTATCCTTACTTTGCTGCTCTTTTTCTAGTTGTTGGAGATGTTGGGTTAAGATGTTGATTTTGTTTTTTTCTTCTCTTTGGATGTGTGCATTTACTGATATAAATTGACTTTTGAGTACTGCTTTTGTTGTATTCCAAAGGTTTTGGTAAGTTGTATTTTTGTTCTTGTTTGACTCAAGGAATTTTTTTATTTGATCTATTGCCCAGTTTCTTTTAAGCAGGGTGTTGTTCAATTTCTATGCATTTGATTTTTTTTCTTTTATCTTCCTAGTGTTGGTTTCTAATTTTATAGCATTGTGATCCGATGCTTTGTAGTATCTTAATGTTTTTAAATTAATGGAGACTTGCTTCATGGCCTAACATATGGTCTATTCTGGAGAATGTTTCATGTGCACTGGAAAAGAACGTATGTTGTGCTGTTGTTGGGTTGAGTGCTTTCTGTGTGTCTATGAGGTCGAGTTGGTTGATTGTGTTGTTTAGATCTTCTTTGTATTTATGAGTTTCTCTCTAGTTGTTCTGTCCTCCATCAAAAGTAATGTATTAAAATCTCCTTCTATGAATGTAGAATTATCTATTTTTTTTCTTCAGTTCTACTATAGTGTGATATATGTATCTTGAAGCTCTTTCACTGGGGGCATAGATATTTATTATGGTTATATCCTCTTGTTCAATTGATCTATTAATCATGATGTAATGTCTTTTTCTGTCTCTTTTACTGGTTTTTGTCTTAAAGTCTGTTTTATCAGACTATAAAATTGCCACTCCTGCTCGATTTTGATTGCCATTAGCTTGATATATTTTCCCTATCCTTTGTATTTCTATCTTTGTGTATAAAATGTGTCTTTTGTAGACAACTTATGGAAGATCCTGTTTTCTTATCCATTTTGTTACTCTCTGTTTCTTGACTGATAAATTTAATCCATTTACATTCAGCATAATTATTGATATGTTTGAATTGATTGCTGCCATTCTGCTATGTGTTTTTTTGGTGCTGCTGCTGGTTTCTTTGTTCCATATAATTTTCTGCTTGGAGTTCATTTTGTTTGTGGGTTTTGTTTTGATTTTCTTCATTTCTGTTGTGTTAATGTTTACTAAATCTTTCTGATTTTTGTCTTTTTATTTTTCTGTGAACATGTATTCATTTTCTTTGAGGTTACCCTGTAACTTATTCATTTTTTTCTCTATTTAAAACAGTCTGTTTTATCTAGAAGTCTACTTGATTTACTCACCATTTGGAAGTTTTGTAGCTACACTGTTCCATCCTTTTGCTTTGTAGTTGACTCCATTATTAATTGATATCTCCGGTTTCCTATATTCAGTATTGTAGGTTTGTAGAGGGTCCATGCAGTGCATCTGCCTAGTCTGTTATCTTGCCAGATAACATCTTTTTTTTGCTTTCCTCAGTATTCAATATTTTCCACATAGAATCCTTCAATATTGCAAGTCAGGGATTGAATTTTTTCTTCAGTTCTTTCTTCTGAAGAAATGCTGAACATGTTCTTTCTTTTTGACTTTCTAACTTCAAGCTGTTGCACATTTCATTATAATATTTTATTTTGTCTTCTTGAACTGTCCTTTGAAATTTTATGTTTAGTTCTTTTACTTCATCATTTCTTCCAGTCACTTTAGCTAATCTACATTTAAGAGCAGGTTTCAGAATTTTTGACATTCACTTTGGTCTTTTCTTTCTTTCCTGTGGTTTTCATGACCTTTTGTTTTGTTCATGTATGGTGTTCTTGATGTCATCTCACACTCCTCTAGTCTTTGGTCATTAGTGTCTAATGCATTAAATCTGAACTCAAGGTGGTCTCTAAATTCAGATGGGATATATTCAAGGTGATATTTTGGTTCTTATTGACTTATTTTAATTTTCTTCAGCTTCAGCCTGAACTTACATATGGAAAATTGGTGATCTGGTCCACAATTGGTCCCTGGTCTTGTTTTGACTGATGATATTGAACTTCTCCATCATCTCTTCCCTCATATGTAGCCATTTGATTCCTTTGTAATTCCATCTAGTGAGTTCCATGTTCCATAATCACTGTTTATGTTGTTGGGGGAAAAAAAAAGTATTTGCAATTAATACGTCATTGGTTTTGCAAAACTCTGTCCTGTTATCTCCAGCATCATTTTTATCATTGAGGCTGCATTTTCCAACAATGGGTCCTTCCTCTTTATTTCCAATTTTCCTCTTCCAATCACCAGCAATTATCAATGCATCTTGATTGCATGTTTGATCAATTTCAGACTGAAGAAGTTGGTAGGATTCTTCAGTTTCTTCATCAGTGGCTTTGGTGGTTGGTGAGTAAATTTGGATAAATATGATACTAATTGGTATTATAAAGGAGCTCTGGTAGCGTAGTGGTTACGAATCGGGCTGCGAACCTTAGGGTCAGCGGTTCGAAACTACCAGCCGCTCCGCGGGAGAAAGAAGAGGCTTTCTACTCCCGTAAAGATTTACACCCTCGGAAACCTTGTACAGGGTCGCTATGGGTCGGACCCGACTTGATGGCACTTAACAACAACAACAACAATTGGTATTATAAGCATATGAATATTTTCTTATCACAGAATGTGTTTCAAAACAGATCTTGAAACATTCTTTTTTGATGAAGAATGCTATGCCATTTCTCTTTAATTTGTCATAGTAAGCCATATATTGTCGGATTCAGAATTGCCAATACCAGTCCATTTCAGCTCACTGATGCCTAGGATATTGATCTTTATGCTTTCCATTTAATTTTTGAAGACTCCTAGATTCACACTTCATAATTTTCACATTCCAATTATTAATGGATATTTGCCTATTTTGAGTCATGCCACATAAGCAAATGAAGGTCCCCAAAGCTTTGCTCCATCCATCTCATTAAGGACAATTCTGCTTTCAGGAGGCAGCTTTTCCTCAGTCTTAATTTGAGTGCCTTCCAACCTGAGGGGCTCATCTTCTGGCACAATATCAGACAATATTTTGCTTCTAGTCATAAAGTTTCCAGGGAATAATCTCTTAAAAGTGGACTGCCTATTTATTTTTCCTATTATGTTCTTATTCTGGAAGTTCAGTAGAAACATCTTCACTCTGGGTGACCTTGCTGGTATTTGAAACACCAGCGGCATAGCTTCCAGCATCACAGCAACAGAAAAACCACCGCAATATGACAAGTTGGAAGAGTTTGGGGCATCAACCTCTTGTTATTTTTGTTGTTAAGTGCCTTCAAGTTGGTTCCAACCCATAGTGACCCTGTATAGGGTTTCAGAGGAGTGACTGGTGAGCTTGAACTGCTGACATTGCTGTTCAATCCAACTTTGCAGTCCAGCGCATTAACCCACAGCAGCATACCAGCACTCCTAAAAGTCGACAGCACCTGGTATTCAGAGGTGGTCTCCCATCTAAGTAGTAACCAGACCTGACCCTGCTTAGCTTCTGAGATCAGACAAGATCGGGTGCATTCAGGGTGGTATGGCGTAGGCAGTCAACACCTTGGTGGTGGTGGTTAAGTGGTTAAGTGCCATTGAGCTGTTCCAAACCATAGCAACCCTGTATAGGGTTTCCAAGGAGCAACTGGTGAGCTTGAATCACTGACCTTGTGGTTCAAATGGCTTTGCAGTCCAGTGCATTAGCCCACAGCGCCACACCAGGACTCCTAAGGACCTGATAATTTCTTGATGAACTGGTAAGATTATGTTCCTAAGAATGTAAAATGTATTTAATATATTTTATCTGTACCTAACAGGGTTGCTATGGGTTAGAATTGACTCAACGGCACTTAACAACAACAATACATTAAGTTACACCTTAAATATGATTTAGAAAAAAATTTACTCTAATATTTTTCCCTAGAAATTTTGTAATTTGAGGTAATTCCACACATAGAAGCAAAGATTAGTGTGCAAGTGATTTATTATATAAATGCTCTTGGGAGAGACGGACAAAAAATGCGAAGTCCAGCAAGAATGTGATTTTAGTCCAAACTCTGGAGGGGGTTGTTTCTGCCTGATCCCACAGGGAAGTCTGCAGTGTAATTTATGCCTTTAGTTTGTTCCAGCTTGTGGCAAGGAAGTTGGCCTTTCCTTCTTGTGTACCAATCAGCCACGGGCTCCCAGGCACTTCCAGCTCTCTGCTGGCAGGCAAAGTGGCTCCAGTAGCTTCAGGCCAGGCCTTCCATGAGTCACAGGTGCAGGCCGTTGGAAATAGACACACACAGAAGCTGTAAAAGGCTCTGAAGGGATCTGGACTGAGCTGAGCACTAAAGATGTGTTTCACAAAATGACAGAAATTTCAGTATCCTTTCTTGGGTATGTTTTGCTTTGTTTTTCAAAAAAAGTCATTTTTACTATTAATAATTTCCTTGTCCAAATTTTCAAGCACAATAAAATCAGTGAACAATTTTATATTAATTAATTTTCTAGCTCTGGCTGTTTTACAACTGTTCTTAAAATGCAACTAGTTTTAGATTAAAATTTTTTTTATTTCCTTTAAGTTTTTATTGTGAATTGAGTGAAAGTTTACAGGACAGATCATCAGTTTTACATTCAACAAATCATATATTTTGTTTCATTACAATGGTTATAATCCCCTCCATGTACCATCAGTTAACAGTATTCTCTCTACTCATTTTAGCGCTTTTTTTTTTTTTAAACACTCAGGCATATATAATAATTTAAACCACCAAAGGGCACATTTGCCAACTCTGCCTCCTGGTTGCCAGCTCTTAGTCTCTCTCTTCCCATGAATCTAGTGTCCTCAGCTGCTCCCTCTCTTCATGTCCCCATCTCTGCCTCCATCTCTGGTGTTGCTTCTTCCCGCATTCCGCTTGTGCTCTTTTCCCTTGATTGTCTGAGGTCCTCTGTTTCTGATCTGTAAGATTAACTACTCCCCTGTTTTTGTTACAAAACTTCTACCTTTACAATTGAGACAGTCACAGTTAGTCATAATAACAGTTACTCACTATTGAATCATAAGAATCTTATTCCCATCTCCTTTTACCAGACCCATGTAGACAAGATGTAAACTATTCAGTGGGGACTCTATCTTCTCCCCGCCCCCCACACTCTTAAACTCCCTCTTGAAACCTTGTAAGCCAGTCACTCAGAGCCCGAATCACACCCTCATTTTAGGTAGCCAATGTCTAAGTTGCCGGTCCTTATCTATCCTGTGTACAGAGGGGATAGCATTGATAGTTGATGTGAAGACTCTTTCCCTGTTTGTTGATATTTTGAGCTACTACTTCCATGAGTATAGGTCAAATTAATCAAAT
>NW_006408548.1:18723018-18764412 GCF_000296735.1 Chrysochloris asiatica | reverse complement strand
CAAGTTCTGATTATCAAGCCATCGTCGTTGTTGTTAGGTGCCATTGAGTCTGTACCGACTTATAGTGAGTGACCTTATGCACAACAGAACGAAACACTGCCTGATCCTAGGCCAGCCTCTCAATTGTTGCCACACATGAGCCCATTGATGCTGCCATTTTGCTAATCCATGTCGCTGGGGGTCTTCATCTTTTTCTCTGACCTTCCACCTTGCCAAACATGCTATCCTTCTCTAGTGACTGGTCCCTCCTGATAATATGTCCAAAGTATGAGAGACAAAGTTTGGCCATCCTGGCCTCCAAGGAGCACTCTGGTTGCACTTCTTCCAGTACAGATCTGTTGGTTCTTTTGGCAGCCCATGGTACTTTCAGTATTTTCCTCCAGCACCATAACTCAAAAGCATCAATTCTTCTACGGTCTTCCTTATTCACTGTCCAGCTTTTGCATGCAAATGAGACTACTGAAACTGCTATGACTTGGGTCAGGTGCACCTTAGTCCTTAAACTGACATCATTGCTGTTGAACACTTTAAAGAGGTCTTGTGCAGCAGATTTGCCTAATGCAATAAAACGTCATTTTATTTCTTGACTGCTGTTTACATAAATGTTGATTATGGATACAAGCAAAATGAAGTCATTGGCAACTTTGATCTTTTCTCCATTTATCACAATGTTATTTATTGGTCCAGTTGTGAGGATATTTTTTTCTTTACAAAAATGGGTTGAGGTGCAATTCATACTGAAGGCTGTGGTCTTTGATCTTCATCAGCAAGTATTTTAAATCCTCTTTGCTTTCAATAGGCAAGGTTATATAATTTGCATATCACAGATTGTTAATGAGTCTTCCTCCAATCTTGATGCCTACTTTTTGTTGTTAAGTGCTCTCAAGTCAGTTCCGACCCATAGCAACCCTGTACAGGGTTTCCAAGGCTGTAAATCTTTATGGGAGCAGAAAGCCTCATCTTTCTCCTGTGGAGTGGCTAGTAGTTTCGAACTGCTGACCTTTATGGTTTGCAACCCGATTTGTAATCGCCACGCTATGCTACCAGAGCTCCTTTGATGCCTGCTTAAACCGACTCGACGGCACTTAACAACAACAACAACAATTCTTCATTTAATCCAGCTTGTCAGAGTACTTGCTCAGCGTATAGATTGAAAAAGTATGTTGGAAGAATACAACCCTGGCACTTAGGGTTTTAAACCATTCAATATCTTCTTGTTCTTTTCTAACAACTACCTCTTGGTCTATTTATGAACAGGTTCTTCATGAGAACAATTATGTGTTCTTGAATATTCACTCTTTACAATGTTATCCATAGCTTGTAATGACCCACACAGTTGAAAGCCTTTGCATAGTCAATAAAGCACAAGTAATTATCTTTCTGGTATTCTCAGCATTTAGTCAAGATCCATCTGACATCAACAGTGGTATTCCTATTTCCATGTCTTCTTCTGAATCTGGCTTGAGTTTCTGTCAGTTCCGTATCAATGTGTCAATGTACTACTGTTGCAGTCATTTTAAAACTATCGTCAACAAAATTTTACTTGCATGTGACAGTAATGATATTGTTAGATGATTCCTGCATTCCATTGGGTCACCTCTCTTTGGAATGGGCACAAATATGGATTTCTTCCAATCAGTTGGCCAGATAGCCATCTTCAAAATTTCTTGGCATAGATGCGCGAGCCCCTTTGTTTCTGCATCAATTTGTTGAAAGATTTCGATTTGTATTCCATTAGTTCCTAGAGTCTTGTTTTTCACCAATGCCTTCAGTGCCTGGACCTCACTAGATGGAATACATGGCAATCAAATTGACTACATCTGTGGAAAAGAGCAATGTCATCAGCTAAGACAATGCCAAGGGTCACCTGTGGAACAGATTATCAATTGCTCATGTGTAAGTTCAGGCTGAAGCTGAAGAAAATTGAAACTAGCTCACAAGAGCCAAAATATAACCTTGAACATATCTCACCTGAATTTAGACACCATCTCAAGAACAGATTTGATGCATTAGATAGTAATGACCGAAGACCAGAAGAGCTGTGGGATATCATACAGAAAGAAAGCAAAAAGTCATTAAGAAGACAGAAAGGAAAGAAAAGACCAAAATGGATGTCAGAAGAGATGCTGAAACTTTGTCTACAGCATAGAGATGCTACCGTGAAGAAATGATGAAGTAAGAGAACTGAACAGAAAATTTCAAAGGGCAGGTCAAAAAGACTAAGCCAAATGTTATAATGAAATATAATATTTGAAAAAACCTGGGGTTAGAAATCCAAAAGGAAAGAATAAGTTCAGCATTTCTCAAGCTGAAAGAACTGAAGAAAAAAATTCAAGCTTCAACTTGTAATATTGAAGGAATCTATGTGCAAAATATTAAATACACAGAAAACATCAAAAGAAGATGGAAGGTATACAGAGTCACTGTACCAAAAAGAAATGGTCTATGTTCAGCCATTTCAAGAGTTAGAGTACAACCAAGAACTGATGGTGTTTGTAGGCTCAAGGAACACAAAGGTAGGTATCTAAGTTCATCAAGTAGTTGCTGTTGTGGTTGTTAAGTGCCATTGAGTTGGTTCTGACTCATAGCAACCCTATATAGGGTTTCCAAGGTGCAGCTGGTGAGTTTGAACTGCCTACCTTATGATTCAAACCCACCTTGAGGTCCAGTGCTTTATCCCACAGTGCCACACCAGGACTCCCCATCAAGCAGTTGTTGTTGTTAAGTGCCATCGAGTCAATTCCAACCCATAGCGACCCCTGTATAGGGTTTCCGAGGAGCAGCTGGTGAGCTTGAACTGCTGACCTTGCAGTTCCAATGGCTTTGCAGTCTGGCACACTAACCCACAGCACCACACCAGGACTCATCAAGCAGTACTGGGTGATAAATCTTCAAACACTTTGGGTTATGATCACCAATCACCTATTTTCCACAAAAGAGTACAAGTGATGTTCCCAAAACAAGTCCTATAGGTCATACTCTCCTTTTTCTCAGGATTCTCCAATGACTCTCAACTCAATGTAACTGCTTACAGTGTCCTTCCAGCGGCAGTTTTCAACTTTTTTTTTTTCCAATCTGTTTTTGAGTTGAATGCACCCAACACTCTTTTTAAAAATATGATTTTACAATATCCCTTTATTATTGTGAAATGAAATATTGCATATAGATAATGAATCTACAAATATAAATCCCAAAAAATCAATATAATGCTCAAACTGTAATACACAGGAGAAATGAAAGTAATCTATAATAAAAACAATGTTACTTGAATATATAACTTCATAGATTATAGTCATAGAGCAGACATAATAAAGTTGCAAGATGATGCTTCTACTTGTATACAGAATTACTGTGAATGCAGTCTGAGTGTGCTATCAGTCATCTCAGATGCCATAAACAGTGCTGCCGTTGGTGACTTGGTATATGAAATGGTTTTAAACCTCTTGGTAAAGTTCCAAACCAAACAAATAACCTTCCCTTCATTCACAAGGCAGTTATATTCCTAGAGAATGCAGGGTATATATATATTTGAAGTTTTTATTGTAAATTGAGTGATAGTTTACATAGGAGAACATTAATTTTATATTCATCCTATCATATTATATTTCATTGCAATGATTACAATCTTCTCCGTGTATCATCATTCAAAAGTATTTGCTTCTATTCCCTCTGTTTTTTTCCCAGCACACAGCCTTTCTCTTTTCATGAGTCCTCAACTGCTCTCTCTCTCCATGTTCTAATCTCTGCCTCCATCTCTGGTGTCACTGCCTCTCTGGATAGGGTCCCACATTCTGCTCATGCTCTTCTCTCTTGATGGCCGTAGGGTCCTCTGTTCCTAGAATGTAAGATTAACTACTCCCCTGTTTTTGTTACAAAACTTCTACCTTTGCAGTTGTGACAATCACAGTTAGTTATGGTAACATTTACTCACTATTGAATTATAAGAATCTTATCCCCTTCTTGTTTCACTGGACCCATCTAGACAAGATGAAAACTATTCAGTGGGATGCTATGTTCCCCACACACTCTGAAACTAAACTCCCTCTTGCAAACTATAAGCCAGTCACTTTTTACCTTTATTGCTCTCCCCATTGTTGGTAGCCATTGTCTAAGTTTCCCTTCCCTATTAACCCTGTATATAGAGGGAATAGGATGGATCCTTAATGTGAAGACTCCTTCCTTCTCTGTTGGTATTTTGAGCTACTACATTCGTAAGTATAGATAGGTCAATTTCATCAAATTGTAGCAATTTACACTTGTTTCCTTTATCAATTTTTTTTTTAATTTAATCTTCTCTAGTTGAGTTCTGATCATCAAACCATTGAAGCTAGGTCAAATGGGTACTATCTACAAGTTTGGGCATTCGTGTGTGTCTCCCCTCACTTCATATCAGCTGGATGCTTCACTCTCAGCTCTAACCCTCTGTGGCTATGTCCTTGTCCATGTTTTCAAGTGTCCACAGGTCTCACCACACTTTGAACCCACCAGCTCTTCCTCTTCTCTCTCTCATCTCCAGGTCGGTGGGAGTCTATGGAATATGGTTGAACTCAGCCCCTTTCTTCATTGTTGCCTTTCCCCCTCTTCTGCTCACCAGTAGAACAACATGGTTGCCAGTAAGCTTGCATGCCTATTCATGTGTTCCCTTGAGTTTCAGTCTTAGAGGGGATTTTGTCCTGAAGGAGAATTAAAACTGTCTAAAAACGGTAACTCAATGTTTATATGTGAAATGAAGTTTAATTCTAGGCTCAGATCATAGACATTTCCCCCCTCTGCCTATCCCTGTTGATATATTTGGAAGTTGTGTGGAATATACAACACCTCTCCATTGATTGGCACTGTCCCATACATTTGCAGGATTACTAGCATCCCTGATTTCCACCACAAAATGCCAGTAGGAACCCCTCGTCATTGTGATAATCAAAAACAACTCAATCAGTTTTCACAATGCCCCTGAGATATAAGAGCTACTACCTTTGAGAGCACTCTCTCCGTGATTTGGTGCATAGTTTCCTCACTGATCCATTCCCTATTGCATTTCTTCTTGTTCATTTCTCTGTAGCCACACTGGCTTCCTTGCTGTTTGTCATATTTCATTAAACATACTCTGGTTTTAGGGGCTTTGCAAGTGGCTGTTCTTTCTACCTAGAGTGCTTTTCCCTTAAATATGTTGTCGTTGTTGAGTGCCGTTGAGTCAGTTCTGACTCATACTGTCCCTGTATGGGGCTTCCAAGGAGGAGATGGTGGGCTTGAATCACCAACCTTGTCGTTACTAGTCCAGTGCTTATCCTATGGTGCCATAACAGGACTCCTCTCTCTAATAATAGACATGTAGACATATAGACATGTAACATTAACTTTGGACAAATCTGTGGCAAAAGATCTCTTTAAGGTGTTAAAAGAGCAAAGATGTCACTTTGAGGCCTAAGGTGTGCCTGAGCCAAGCCGTATGAAAGCTGGACAATAAATAAAGAAGATCAAAGAACTATTGTGTTGGTGAAGATGACCGAATTTACTATGAACTTCCAGTAGAATGAACAGATTTGTTTTGGAAGAAGTACAGCCAGAATGATACTTAGAAATCAAGAATGGCAAGACTTTATCTTGCATACTCTGGACATGTAATCAGAAGGGATCAGTCCCTGAAGAGGGAGATCATTCTTGGTAAAGTGGAGGGTCACTAAAAAAGAGGAAGACACTCAAAGAGATGGATTGACATGGTGGCTGAAACAATGGACTCAAATATGGCAATGATTGTGAGGATGGTACAGGACCAAGCCATAGTTTGCTCTATTGTACATGGAGTTGATATGGGTCAGAGCCAACTTGAGAGCATCCTGGTATGTATGGCACTGTGGGTTAATGCACTAGACTGCTAGGTTGGTTTGAACTAAAAGGTCTGTGGTTCAAGCTCACCAACCCCTCCTCAGAAACCTTATACAGGATCGCTATGAGTCAGAATCGACACGACGACACTTAACAACAACAACTAACAATAGCAACACCAATACAGAGCTAGGGCTTGTTCCCTCACCTCTTTCAGTCCTTGCCTTGGCATACTTTCTTCCTCTTCACCCTTGGCATACCTTTCTTGCTTTATCTGTCTCCATAGTATCTTCATCTGACACGCTCTATTTTTATATATTTATTTCTTATTTATCTAACTACCCACTTCTCTCAGAGTTTTAAGCTTGTTGCAGTCAGATTTCTTGTCTGGTTTTTTCCCACTGCTACACTCAGCAACTATGAAAAGGAAAAGAGAAGAAGAGAGTGGATAGGGAGAGGAAAGGGTGGTGCGAGAAAGAGGAAGGGAAACGGGAGAGGGTGAGTTTTAGAACGTATGAAAGGGTCAATAGTTTATTGCTAATGAGTAATTTTTGACTCATAGTAATGCTGTAAGACAGAATAGAACTTTCTCATAGGGTTTCCAAGACAGAAATCTTTATAGCAGCAGATTGTCACATTTTTTCTCCTGTGCAGTGGTTGTTGGTGGGTATGAACTACCATCCTTTTGGGGAGCTTATCTTGGATTATCTGGATGGGCCCAGTATAATTACAACCCACCCACCCACCCCGAAAAAAAAATCCAACCCACCCCACTGCTGTCAAGTTGATTCTGACTCATAGTCATCCTACAGTACAGAGCAGAACTGATTTATAGGGTTTCTGAGGTTGTATGTCTTCACTGGGGCAGGCAGCATCATCTTTCTCCCATGGAATGACTGGTAGGTTCAAACTGCAGTCCAACACTTAACCCACTGTACCACCAGGGCTTTTTCATGCAATCACAAGGGTCCTTTAAGTATAGAAGAAGGATGCAGAAAAGCACATGGCTCAGAGTGACGCAGCAGACCGACCCTTCAGACAGGAGAAGGACTCCTCAGAGGTTGCTGCTTAGAAGATGGAAGGCAGGGCACAAGCCAAGAAATGCAAACAACCTCTACACTAAAAACAAAAAACAGACAACAAGAGGGAGGTTAGCAGAAGAAAGATGAAGGTGTTGGGAGATGCAGGGAGGAACGCAATAATTAAAGGGAATAGAAGTATATGAAGTTAACTGATGATACATGGAATGGATTGCAACCATGTAATCAGGCAAAGTGTATGATTTCTTGAATGTAAAACTGATGATCTGCTCTGTAACCTTCACTCAATTCACAATAAAAAAAAAATAAAACAAAAAATTTAATTCATAGCGATCCTATTGTTGTTGTTAAGTGCCGTGGAGTCAGTTCTGATCCGTAGTGACCCTGAACAGGGTTTCCGAGGTTGTAAATCTTTACAGGAGCAGATAGCCTCATCTTTCTCCCACAGAACCA
The DNA here is from genome assembly GCF_000296735.1 of Chrysochloris asiatica. Classification (NCBI taxonomy): domain Eukaryota; kingdom Metazoa; phylum Chordata; class Mammalia; order Afrosoricida; family Chrysochloridae; genus Chrysochloris; species Chrysochloris asiatica. Next base: position 18,757,096 of record NW_006408548.1, on the reverse strand, counting down.
CTGGTAGTTTCGAACTGCTGACCTTGTGGCTCGCAGCCCGATTCGTAACTACTATGCTACCAGAGCTCCTTAGTGATCCTATGGACACAGTAAAAATGCTGCATAGAGTTTCCAAAGCTGTAATCGTCACAGTTCTCAAAGTGACAGCTTTGCTTTTTTAACACTTTTAAGAGGTCTTTTGTCACAGATTGTCCCAATGTTAATATTATATGTCTACATTACTATATGTCTATGTTGTATATAAGGAGCTCTGGTAGCGTAGTGGTTACGAATCGGGCTGCGGACCTTAAGGTCAGCGGTTCGAAACTACCAGCTGCTCCGCGGGAGAAAGATGAGGCTTTCTACTCCCGTAAAGATTTACACCCTCGGAAACCCTGTACAGGGTCGCTATGGGTCAGAACCGACTCGATGGCACTTAACAACAACAAATGTTGTATATATACATAGCTCACATATTCCATTTGAAGCTGTGAGTAACCAGTGGATGGGACATCATAGATTTAACAGGCCTCCTAATACTGGGATCAGGGCTAGGCCAGGACATGTGAAGAATCTTAAACACTGATAATCTATCATGTTCCCTCCCCTGCTTATTCACCCATTCCTATGGCATATGTGAATTTTATATATATACAGGCATACTTCAGCAATATTGTGGACTTGGTTCCGGACCACTGCAATAAAGCAAATATCTTGATAAAGTGAGTCAAACAAACTTTTTTATTTCCCAGGTCATGTATAAATATGTTGACCCTATACTGTAGTCTATTATGTATACAATAGTGTTATGAAAAGGAATCCTGGTGAGGTGCTATAGGATTAGCACTGGACCACAAGATCAGTTTGAACTACAAAGTGGATTGTTCTTGAAAACCCTCTGAGGCAGTTCTACTCTGCACACATGGTTGTTGTTGGGTGCCATTGAGTTGGTTCTGACTCATTGTGAACCTTTGCACAACAGAACGAAACAATACCTAATTCTGCACCATCCTCTCAATTGTTATATTTGAGCCCACTGCTGCTGCCACTATGTCAATCCATCTCATTAGAAGTCTTCCTCTTTTTTACTGACCCTCAACTTTACCAAGCATGATGATCTTCTTCAGGGACTTGTCCTTCCTGATGACATGTCCAAAGCATGAGAGACAAAGTCTCACTGTCCTGGCTTTTCAGGAACATCTGGCTTTCTTCCAACAAAGATTGTTTTGTTCTGGCATTCCATGGAACTTTAAATATGTTTCTTCAACACCATAATTCAAATGCATCAATTCTTTTACAGTCTTCCTTATTGTCCAACTTTCACAGGCAAATAAGGCTATTGAAAATACCATGGTTTAGGTTAAGCGCACCTTAGTCCTCAAACTGACAGCTTTGCTCTTTGGTACTTTAAAGAGGTCTTGTGAAGCATTTGCTACGTCATGTGATTTCTTAATTGCTTCTTCCAAGAGTATTGTTAGAAATGACCCCTGACGTTGCACGAAAAGACATTCGTAAGACTAAATTACCTCAGCAAGGCAAAATTTTACTTCTGCAGAAGGGTGTGCATAGCTGCACAGGAACAGAGTAGCAGGCACACCAGGTGGGCAAACCGCTTGGCTATTTATCTCCGATGTGAGTCCTAAGGCTATGTCTCACTCCATTGCTATGGCTTTGACTGTACAGTCTTGTCTTTACCCAGTTGACTAATTCAAATTGCTATGGCGCGCATTCTTGTCCTTATTTGATTGGCTATTTCAAATTGCTAGGAGAGCTTAAAGACGTTGGAAAGTCCTTACTTCAGGAAGTAGTAAGAAGAAAAGGAAAGGTCATCTGGAAGTTGGAAAGTCCCTACTCACTTCAGGAAGTACTAAAAAGAAAGTCACCTGAATACAAAAAATGGGATTACAATAATTTTGAAGAAAAGACACTCATTCCCACAGTATTTGATTATGGATCTAAGCAAAATGAAGTTCTTGACAACTTTCATCTATTCTCCATTTATTGTGGTGTTATGCATTGTTTCAGTTGTGAGAAATTTTCTATACATTGAAGTGCAATCTACACTGAAGGCTACACTCTTCATGGGATCACTATAGATTACAATTGACTCATGGCAACTAACAACTGCCATTTAGTTGATTTTGACTCCTATTGACCCTATGGAACACAGTAGAATTGCTCCTTAGGGTTTCCAAGACTATAAATCTCCGTAGGAGCAGACAGCCTCACCTTTCTCCAGCCAACTAACAACAGAGACGTGAACGTTGAAATGTTGATTCCTGGGATGTTGACTTCTCACAGCTCACCTTTGCATAACATTCAAGGAACAACCTGAAGAGCTAAGGAATCTTTAAAAAATATCTTCAGGGTACAATGGTGGTAGTGGTTGTGTGCTGTGGAGTCAACTTGTACTCACAGTGACCCTATATAGGGTTTCCAAGATTATAAATCTTTATGGGAGCAGAAAGCCTCACTTTCTCTTGAGGAGTGATTGGTAGATCTAGGGATGGAGGTACAATAGGAAAGGGGAAGTGAATTGGATCAGAAATGGTCCTACGAGCAATTACCACTGCATTACCTTGTCATTATTTGAATGACAAGTTATTTGGAAGTTATTATTACATAGAACTCTTAAGCACATTTCTATAGATTAAAAAAATCTGTTATAAAATAAGCTGCTGACATTTTCTGAAGCTTTTTTTTTATTGTTGTTGTTTTATAAGAGAGTGAAAATGGTTGCCTTGATTTAAAGGAAGGGAAAATATCCCCCAAAGAAGGTTTTCTTTTCTCAGGAAGATGAGTAAGTTGTGAATAATCACCATTTGGCTAGCGTTAATTTTTGCAGAGTTGGTCCTTGTAGGTCAAGCGGATTCCTTTCTTTTCCTTTATGAATTGAGCTACAATAGTTCCTGCTGTCCCAAGAGGGCTGGCTGCCTGCCCAGAGTGCTACCCCTGCAGGCACTGTATAATGAGGCAATCCACAAGGCTGATCTCAGCATAAATAAAAGTTCAAGCTGGGACTGAAATTCTTACCACGTTTGCAATATGAAAGCAACATAGCCAGAGGAACTGTAACAGTATGACATCATTCAAATAACTGAATAATCGTTTTAATCATTCAAAGAACCAGAATCACAAGTGATGTGTCATTATAACAGCATTGCCCACAGCTGCCTAAAATGTATGTTTCCTACTGGCTTTATACCCATTATAAAGTATAAGGTTATAATGAAATTTGGTTTTAGTTTATTGGAGTGGTTTATTTGGGGGTGAAGAAGGATGAGAAGATGTTTTGTTTTTCTTTGTGTATAAAGTTTTTACACATGGAAGGGAGGGGAGGAGTGAGAGAATCAGGGAAAAAAGGAAGGAAGAGGCAAATGAAAAACACACATACACACACATACGTACAAACACACAGACACCTCCGCATTTCTTTTGGATTCATTAAAAGTTCCATTAATAGCTTTGCTATTATTTGATAATCTAAATGGAAAAATCTCCTCTCTTAAGCATTGTTAACATTTAAATATGTATTAGAATTATTGTTGTTGTTAAGTGCCATTGATTCTGACTCATAGCGACCCTGTACAGGGTTTCTGAGGAACAGCTGGTGGGTTTGAACTGCCGACCTTGTGGTTCCCAGTCCAGTGCTTATCCTATAATGCCACACCAGAAGTCCAATTAGAGTTTTAGATATGGTAAAATTATATTTTTGTGGAAATACGTACTAGGCTGCCGGTACATTGTTGTTATGTGTGATGTTGAGGTCAGTTCTGATTAATAGCAACCCTGTATAGGGTTTGCAAGGAGCAGCTTGTGGGTTTGAACCACCAACTTTGTGGTTAGCTGTCTAATGCTGATCCTACAGCGCCACACCAGGACTCATTCTGTATTACATAGGGTCATTATGAGTCCAAACCAATTTAAGGGAATCCAGTAACAACAAGGAGTCCTGGTGTGGTGCTGTAGGCTAATGCATCAGACTGCAAAGTCGTTTGAACTGCAAGGTCAGTGGTTCAAGCTCACCAACTGCTCCTTGAAAACCCTATACAGGGTCGCTTTTGGTTGGAATTGACAAGATAGCACTTAACAACAACAACAACTATAATAATAACAACAATAACAACCCATACCTGCTATTGTTAAATGCCTTCAAGACATACACTGCAGGTATGTTGCTGTTATAGTTGTTGTTGTTATTGTTGTTGTTATAGTTGTTGTTGTTAAATGCCGTCGAGTCGGTTCCAACCCATAGCAACCTTGCATAGAGTTTCCAAGGAGCAGTTGGTGAGCCTGAACAGTCCACCTTATGGCTCAGACCAACTTTGCAGTTCTAACTGACTTTACAGTCTAGAACATTAACCTACAGCACCACACCAGAATTCCGCTGTTTGTTATTGGGTCCCTTAAATTTGTTTGGACCCATAGTGACTGTATGTAGTACAGAATGAAACCCTGCCTCATCCTACATCATTGTCACAGTCATTGCTATGTTTGAGCCTATTGTTGTAGCCACGGTGTTGATCCCATCTTGTTGAGGGTCTTTTTTTTCACTGACCCTCCTCTTTAACAAGCATGATGCTCTTCTCCAGGGACTTGTCCCTCTTGAATACAAGTCACAAGTACGTGAAGTATGGCTCACCATCCTTGCTTTTAAAGAGCATTCTGATTGTGCTTCTTTCAAGACAGATTTATTCATTCTTCTGGCAGTCCATAATATATTCATTATTCTTCAACACTTAATTCAAAGTCATCAGTTTTTCTTTGGTATTCTTTTTTCATTGTCTACCTTTTGCATGCGTATGACACATTTGAAAATACCATGACTTAGGTCAGATGCATCTTATTCCTCAAAGTGACATCTTTGTTCTTTGAGACTTTAAAGGGGTCTTTTGCAGCACATTTGCTTAATGCAACACGTCCTTTAATTTCTTGACTATTGCTTCCATGGGCATTAATTGTGGACCAAGTAAAATTTAAATCCTTCACAACTTCAGTCTTTTCTTTGTTTTGCATGATGTTGTTTATTGGTCCAATTGTGAGGATTTTTGTTTTATGTAGCAATCCATACTAAAGGTTTTAGTGTTTGATCTTCACCAGTGTTTCAACTCCTTGTCACTTTCAGCAAGCAAGATTGCATCATCTGCATATCACAGATTAATGAGTCTTCATAAAATTCCTGATGTCACATTCTTCTTCATATAGTCCAAGTTCTTGGATTATTTGCTCAGCATACAGATTGAATAAGTATGGTGAGAAGATACAATGCTGTCACATACTTTTTCTCATTGCTCTGCTCAAAAAACTGCCTCTTGATCTATGTCAAGTTTCTGCATGAGCACAATTTAGTGTTCTGGAATACCCATTCTTTACAATGTTATCCATAATTTGTTATGATCCAGACAGTTGAGTATCTTTGTACAGTCAATAAAACATAGGTCCTGGTGTGGCGCTGTAGGATAAGCACTGAATTGTCAACCACAAAGTCAGTGCTCCAAACATACCAGCTACTCCTAGAAAACCCTATACAGGGTCGCTATGAATCACAAATGACTCAATGGAGCTTAACAACAACAAAGCATCTTTCAGGTAGTTTCTGCTTTAAGCCAAGGTCCATCTGATATCAGCAATGATATCCCTCGTTCTACATCCACTGTTGAGTCTGGCATGAATCTCTGTCAGTTCCCTGTAGATGTGCTACTGTAAACAATTTTGAATTATTTTCAGTATTATTTCACTTGTGTTTGATACTAATTATATTATTCAATAATTTCTGCATACTTTTGGATCATTTGTCTTTGGAATGGGCACAAATATGAATCTCTTCAAGTTGGTTGTCCAGGTTTTCAAATTTCCTGGCACAGACTAGTATGTGATCCTAGCATTGTATCCATTTGTTAAAACATCTCAACTGGTATTATGTTAATTCCTGGAACCATGTTTTTCTCTGGTGCATTCTATGTAGCCTGAACTTCTCTCTTCAGTCCCACCAGTCCTTGATCATATGCTACCTTCTGAAATGATTGAATATCAAACAATTGTCTTTGATACAGTGACATTACATATTCCTTCCATCTTCTTTACTGCTTCTTGTGTCATTCAGTATTTTGCCCATTGTTGTTGTTAAGTGCTGTTGAGTCTATTCGGATCCATAGCGACCCTGTGTAGGGTTTCCAAGGAGCAGCTGGTGAACTTTGCAGATCAAATGACTTTGCTGTCTGACATATTAGCCCACAGCGCCACACCAGGACTCTGTAGAATCCTTCAATATTGCAGCTTGAGGCTTTTTCTTCACTTCTTTCAACTTGAGAAATGTTAAGCATGTTCTTTCCTTCTAATTTTTTAACTCCAGGTCTTTATACATTTCATCATAATACTTTGTCTTCTCGAGATACCCATGAAATCTTCTGTTCAGCTCTTTTATTTCTTTCATTCACTTTAGCTACTCTATGGTTAAGAACTCTGGTAGCGTAGTGGTTACAAATCGGGCTGTGAACCTTAAGGTCAGCGGTTCAAAATTACCAGCCGCTCTGCGGGAGAAAGATGAGGCTTTCTACTCCTGTAAAGATTTATACCCTCGGAAACCCTGTACAGGGTCGCTATGGGTCGGAACCAACTTGACAGCACTTAACAACAACTAACAACAATGGTTAAGAACAAGTTTCAGAATATTTTCTGACATTTCTTTTCTTTACTGTCTTTTTTTTTAAAAAAGGTTGCAGGTACATACCAAATAAACAAGTATGAAGCACTGCTTAACAGCAAACACTAAGTATTATGTGATGTTGTTAGGTGCCCTTGGGTTGATTCTGACTCATAGGGATCCCAGATGCCAGAATAGAATTGTACCATAGGGCTACATAAACTGTAGTATTAAGGTGCAAATCAATGCTAAGTGGGTTTGAACTGTTAATCTTCCTGTTAGCAGTCCAGTGCTTAGCTGTTGTATGAAACTAAAATATTTTATTTCAGAATTTCTAACATTTGTTGTTTTATATTCACGAAACACTACTAGATTTTCTTTCTTCAAATTAACGACTTGACCAGTATGTCCCCATGCCTATCTTTATATACATTAAAAAAAATCCATAGGCATGCAGTTCACTAGCTTATAAAAACATTTGCTCATTAATGCTTTTTGCTTTGTCACTAGGTTAAACAACCCAAATACTCTAAAAAAGTATAGGTGAATTCTCTTAAACCTAACAAAGAAAGCTCAACTAGGGAAAGATCTGCTTCCAAGTTCATTCACATCCTGTTGGTGGGACCCAATTTGTTGCTGGCTGTTAGCTGGAGGCCATTACTTCTTTAGCATGTGGGCCTATCTATAGAGCAGATCAAACATTGGAGCTTACTTTATTAGGATAAACAGGTGAGAAGACCCTGAAAGAGAGTTTTGAGTAAGATATCTGTCTTTCATAACCTAATCTCAGAAGTGATATAACATTTGCCATATTCTATTTTTAAAAGCTAGTCATTATTTCAGAGGGCAGTTACAAGGAAGTGGGGATCATCTCGGAAGACTGCTTACTAGGGAGTACTGTGCAAAGGCTGTGTAGTAGTAGAGTTGTGCTTCTCCATCTTCATCGTGTATACAAATCATCTGGAGTTCTTGTTGAGCAAAGACTCATACACAAAAGTCAATACCAGACCAGAAGTTTAAAGGGCGGTTTTTTTTTTTTTTTAATGTTTTATTGTGAATTATGTGATAGTTTACATGGAGAACATTAGTTTTACATTCATCCTATCGTATATCATTTCATTGCCATGGTTACATTCGCCTCCATGCATCATCCACCAACCAAAGGGTACATCCTACAATACTATCCCCCCCCCCTTGCCCCGCCCTCGGGTCGTCAGCACACAGCCCCCCTCCCTCTCTGTGTCTAAAGTCCCCAGCTGCTCCATGTCTCCATGTCATCATTTCTGCCTCCATTTCAGGGATCAATGCTTCTCTGGGTAGGGTCCTGCTCTCCGCTATTCTCCCTACATGGTCCCAGGGATCTCCGCTCCTAGACTGCAAAGTTAATCACTCCTCTCCTTGGCACAAAAGGTCTATCTTTACATTTACAACCTTCACAATCAGTCTTGATAACAATTATTCACCATTGTATCACAAGACACCTATCTGCATTTCCTTTCATCACTCCCACCTAGACAGACTGGATCCTACTCAGTGGAGATTCTACCTTCCTCCACGCCCTCTGGATCTAGATTCCCTCTTGAAAGCTTGTAATCCAGTCACTTCTTGCCTTTGTAGCCCCCCCCCCCCCCCCCATTTTGGATAGCCAATGTCCAAGTTGCCCATCCCTGTCTACTCTACGTATAGAGGGGGTGGGAATGATCCTCGCTGTAAAGATTTGTTCCCTTGTTTTGAGCTACTGCATCCATAGGTGTAGGTCAAGTTCATCAGATTACTCTTTTTTTCCTCTTCTTTCTTCTTTTAGTTGCACTCTGATCATCTAGTCATGGAAGCCAGGTCAAGTGTGCGTGTTCTTGTGCTTATGCCCTCTCTTCTTATTGGCTGGATGATTCACTCTCCACTCCAGTCCTCCATGGCTAAGTCACTGACTCTACTGGGCCCAAGAGTCCCCAGGTTTTGCCACATAGCTGGCCAACCAGGTCTCTGCCCGGGTTCACAGGAGTCTATTGAATGTGCAGTTTTATTGCTGTTTTCCCTCACTTCCCCTTATCGGTGACGAATGTGGTCAACAATCAGAGCGTGTATTCCCACTGAGTCTTAGACTTGGAAGGGAGTTTACTCTGAGGGGACCCGACCCCTTGCCTTGATGTCTCCTGGGCAAGCAACCTGCTTATTCTTGTAGTAATCAGTTGGTCTGCCTATATTGTTTTGTATTTTTCCTGTTGGTCTTTCTTTCAAGAATTATCTTCTGTTCTTCTAGCCACTCCAGGCTGGTTTGCGCATCCTTTCAAGAGGAAATTTCCCAGCTCTAAAGATTCTGGATGTTGTTCAGGATTCCACCTATAGTCTTATGTAATGTAGAGGCTCTGCAGGTAGCCTCCTTCACTGGGCACATTGTAGCCCCATTTTAGGTATTCCAATCACTTATAGGCAGAAGACGGCTTATAGGCTTTTTAATGGTGATATTGCTGGCTATTCTTTTCTCTCCCCTTCCAGTGTCTATTTTATAATGTAATGCAAGGAAAACCAAGATTCAAAAGACAGCCAAGCATCTTAACATTATTTCCCCCCTTTTCTCCATTCCAACCATGTCTCAATCTCTGTGTTCCAGAGCCCTGTTGTTCCAAGGTTGTGTATACATCATTATTTACCTATGTCCCAGTTAGCCCATGCAAACCTGCCTACATGTTCTCCCATCCACTTTGTTCTTCCATTTCCCTCTCCCTTCTTGTATATTGCCCCTCTCCCAGCACCCAAACTATCCTGTGTCTATTCCCTGCCCTGTGCTCCACCTTTCCGTCCCTTCCCTCACCCCACCTTCCACATCCCAGCAACCAGCAAAGAATCCTCCCCACCCCCCTTTAGTATGGTTTATTTTTCTTAGTAGTGGTCCTATGCAGTATTTCTCCTTTTGTGACTGACTAATTTCACTCAACATAATGTCCTCAAGGTTCACCCATGTTATGCGGTGGCTTGCAGCTTCCTTGTTATTCTTCAAGGTAGCACAATATTCCATTGTGTGTATGTACCACAGTTTGTTTATCCATTCTTCAGTTGATGGGCACTTTGGGTGTCTCCATCTTTTTGCTATTGTAAATAGTGCTGCTATGAACATTGGTGTGCATATATCTTCTCGTGTTGTGGCTCGTTTTTCTTGTGGGTAAATACCAAGTAGAGGAATTGCTGGATCAAAAGGTATTTTTATTTTCAACCTTCTCAGGAAGCGCCATATTGCTTTCCAGAGAGGTTGGACCATTTTGCAGTCTCACCAGCAATGCAGAAGTGTCCCAGTCTCTCCGCATCCCCACCAGCATATATTGTCCTCTACTTTGTTGATCTTTGCTGTTATTGCTGGTGTGAGGTGATATCTCATTGTTGTTTGGATTTGCATCTCTCTAATAGCTAGTGATGGTGAGCATTTCTTCATGTTTGTTGGCTGCCTGGATCTCCTCCTTGGTGAAGTGTCTGTTCATGTCCTATGCCCATTTCTTAATTGGGCTATTTGTCTTTTTCTTGTAGATGTATTGTACTTTCCTATATATTTTTGAAATGAGTCCCTTATCTGATGTGTCATTGCAAAATATTTTTTCCCAATCTGTGGGTTCCCTTTTTACTCTTTTGGTGAAGTCTTTTAATGTACATAAGTTTTTAATTTTTAGTATGTCCCACTCATCTATTTTGTCTATTTTTGTTTGTTCACTTTTCAAAATATGTGGCAGTCTGTATATGCCCTTTTTCATTGATGACTTTCATAATTTTGGGATTCACATTTAGATCTTTAATCCATCATAAGTTCATTTTTGTATAGGGTATGAGGCAAAGGTCTTGTTTTAGTCTTTTACATCTCGCTTTCCAATTCTGCCAGCACCATTTGTTAAAGAAACTGTCTCTTCCCCATGCAATGTGCCAAGGCACTTTGTCAAAAATCATTTTGCTGTATGTGGTTGGGTTAATTTCTGGATTCTCGATTCTGTTCCATTGATCAATGCATCTTTCATTGTATCAGTACCAGGCTGTTCTGACCACTGTAGCCATGTAGTAAAATTTGAAACCAGGGAGTGAGAGACCTCCAACCTTCTTCTTCCTTTTAAGCAGTGCTTTGCTTATCCTGGGTCTCTTTCCTTTCCATATAATTTTAGTAATTGTTGTTTCCATCTCTTTGAAGAATATTGTTGGAATCTAGATTGGGATTGCATTGTATGTGTAAATTGCTTTGGGCAGTAATGAAATTTTCACGATGTTGAGTCTTCCTATCCAGGAACATGATAGGTTCTTTCACTTCTGTAGGTCTCTTTTGGTTTCTTGTAGTAGTGCTTTGTAATTTTCTTTGCATAAGCCCTTTGTTTCTCTGGTTATGTTTATTCCTAAATATTTCATCCTTTGTGTGGCTATTGTAGATGCTATCGCTGTTGCTATAGAGAAATCCAATTGATTTTTGTATGTTGATCTAATACCCTGCCACTTTGCTGAATCTTTTGATGAGGTCTAGTAGTTTTTTTTACTGAGTCTTTAGGGTTTTCTATGTATAGGATCATATCGTCTGCAAATAAGGAGAGTTTTACTTCCTCTTTGCCAATTTTGATGCCTTTAATTTCTCCATCATGCCATATAGCTCTGGCTAAAACTTCCAGCACAATATTGAATAGGAACAGTGATAAAGGGCATCCTTGTCTGGTTCCTGTTCGCAGGGGTAAGGCTTTCAGTTTCTCTCCATTGAGCGTGATTTAGGCTCTTGGTTTTGTATATATGCTCTTGGTTATGTTGAGGAATTTCCCTTCAATTCCTACTTTGTTGAGTGTTTTTTATCAAGAATGGATGTTGGATTTTTGTCAAATGCCTTTTCTGCATCATTTGATATGATCATGTGGTTCTTTTCCTTTTTCTTATTTATATGATGGATTATATTGATTGTTTTCCTGATGTTAAACCATCCTTACATCCTTTTATGAAACCCACTTGATCATGATGTATTATTTTTTTGATGTGCTGTTGGATTCTGTTGGCTAGGATTTTGTTGAGAATTTATGCTCTGGTAGCGTAGTGGTTACGAATCGGGCTGCGAACCTTAAGGTCAGCGGTTCGAAACTACCAGCCGCTCCGCGGGAGAAAGATGAGGCTTTCTACTCCCGTAAAGATTTACACCCTTGGAAACCCTGTACAGGGTCGCTATGGGTCGGACCCGACTCGATGGCACTTAACAACAACAACAACAACAACATGTTCATTAGGGATATTGGTCCATAGTTTTCTTTTTTAGTGATGTCCTTCCCTGGTTTTGGTATGATGGTTATGCTTGCTTCGTAAAAAGTATTAGGGAGTTTTCCATCCTCGTCTATGTCCTGAAATAATTTGAGTAGAACTGAATGTTTGGTAGAACTCACCCATGAAGCCATCTGGGCCTGGGCTTTTGTTGGTTGGAAGTTTTTTCATGACCTGGTCAGTTTCTTCTTTTGTAATGGGTTTGTTCAAGTTTTCTACTTCATTCTGAGTAAGTTTAGATAGGTCATATTTTTCTAGAACTATATCCATCCCATCTAAGTTTTTGAATTTGTTGGAGTAATCTGTTATTATCCTTTTGAAGAAATTTAGTGGACTTTGGAACTCTACCCCAATACTTATTTGTATTTCTTTTCTTAAAAAAACAGAAAGGGCTCCAGACATACAAATAGTCAAGATGCATCCCGGGTAAGAGATGAGGGATGAGGCATTTCTTACCCAATTTTTTAAAAATAAAACTCCAACATAAGGAGGAGTGAATTTTTGCATGAATTTAAAAGCTATATTTGAGATTAGAAGCTAAGTTTAAATGACCACCCTATTTTTACCACCGTCAAAACACAAATTGTTTTTCTTATACAGCCAGAAAGGAAAAGAGGCTAAGCCTAAGAAACAAAATTCACTTTTCAGAATTTAGGTAGCTAAATCTACAGTTAATTAGTAAACTCACTGATGATAAGCAAACCCAAAAACTTGTTGGCATCAAGTTGATTCGGATTCAAAGAGTCCCGATAGGAGAGCATAGAACCGCCCCATAGACTTTCCAAGGCTGTAATCTTTACAAAAGCAGACTCTCTCATCTTTATCCTATAGTGTAGAGCAACTAGTAGGTTTGCACTGCTGACCTTTGGGATAGTAGCCAAGCTCCTAACCACGAGAAGCACCAGGGATCTGTAATAAGGATAAAAGAGGAGTTTATTTTGATAAAATTATGTATCTCCTAGAGTCTACGGAAAGGAACATACCCAGGCCTGGATATGAACTGGAAATCAGAAGCTCTGGTAATGCACTCCTTGTATCTGCACATTTAGAATTTTATTTTGTCATATTACAGGGAAGAAATCCTGGTCATTTGTAAGTATGGTGCAGGAAATGTGGAAAGAGGCAGCCACTAGCCTTTTATACTTAATCAAATGGTTTATAACCCTGAAATACAGGGCAGATCAGTTCTCTAGTGGGAAATGTTATTGACTTTCTAAGCCACCGTTTTCAAACTTGGCATGCATCAGAACCAAGGAAGTCTTGTTAAAATACAAATTGCAGAGTCCCACTTTCAGCTGCTGACTCATTAGGTCTAGATTGGACAGAACAGTTCTACTCTGCACACATCCAGTTGCCGTAAGTCAAAACTGACTCCACGGCTACTAACAATTAGGGCTTTGAACAGGTTGATTCTGCTTCAACCCTCTGCTGAGACCTTGCATCTCCACCCAGCTGTACTGAATCAGAATCTACATTTTAACAAGATCCCCAGGTGCCATTCCAATCACCAGAATTAACACTTGTTTACAACTCACAATAAGGAGCTCTGGTAGAGTAGTGGTTGTGAATCGGGTTGCTAACTTCAAGGTTGGCAGTATGAAACTACCAGCCGTTCTGCAGGAAAAAGATGAGGTTTTTTGCTCTTGTAAAGATTTACAGCCTCGGAAACACTGTACAGTGTCACTACGAATTGGAACCGACTCCACGGTATTTAACAACAACAAGAACCCCTCCCAGCTGCTACATGAAAGGTTGGAAGTTCTAAACTACCAAAGCACAGCAGGAAAGACCTGGCAATCTGCTTTCATAATCATGGACTAGGAAACCCTTATGGAGCAGTTCTACTCTGTCCTACAGAGTTACTATGAGTCATAATCAACTCAATGGTACATAATGACAACAACACTGTCTAGTAAGTGATTTCCCTTCCTTCCCCTCTCCTATTCCTGGGAACTATCTAAGAATGTTGCTTTCTCTGTGTATCCGTATTCTTGAAGTTTTATAGAGTTGTTGTTAATTGCCGTGGAGTCAGTTCCAACCCATAGCAACCCTGTATAGGGTTTCCAAGGAGCAGCTGTTGAGCTTGAACTGCCAATCTTGCAGTTCAAACCGACTTTGCAGTCCAGCGCATAAATCCACAGCGCCACACCAGGACTCCATTTTGCCCATAGAATTCTTCAGTATTGTAACCGAAGGCTTTTTTCTTCAATTCTTTCAGCTTGAGAAATGTTCAACGTGTTCTTCCCTTTTGGCTAACTCCAAGTCTTTGCACCTTTCATTATAATCCTTACGATAGTTAAGGTTTTGTGCTAACTTGACTAGGCCACGATTCTCAGTGGTTTAGCAATGAAAATGTAATAATTTCATGATGAGATCTAATATATTGTAATCACCTCCCCCATAATTTGATCAGATGTGATTAAACTTGATCTAATGTAATTATCTGATGTGTTGGAAATCCAGTCAGATACAGGCTACAGGCTTAGGTTGTAGCTTCAATCCGTAGCTTTGAGATATAAAAGGAGAGTGCAATTAGAAAATGAGGAACATTCTTCAACCTAGAAAGCAAAGCCAGAAGTAGAGTATACCCACTGGATCTAGGTCCCTGCACTGTGAAGCTCCTGGATCCAGGGAACAATTAATGCCTACAGATGGTGAAGGGAGACAAGGACTTTTCCTTTGAAGAAACAAACAGAGAATGCCTGCCACTAGAGCCAGCACTCTGAATGCAGACTTCTAGTCTCTTCAATTATGAGAGAATACATTTCTGTTTGTTAAAGTCACCTACTTGTAATCTACCACTTATCTGTCAGTTTGTCATACTGTGGTAGCTTATGAGTTGCTGTGATTCTGGAAGCTGTGCCACGGGTATCTTAAATACCAACAGGGTCACTTGTGGTGGACAGGTTTCAGATGAACGTCAAGAGAAAGACAGACTAGGAAAAAGGAGAGATGAACTAATTCTGAATATTTAGTACTGAAAACCTTATGAATAGCAGAGAAACACTGTCAGATATAGTGCCAGAAAATGAGTCCCTCAGATTGGAAGGCACTCACAATGCGACTGGGGAAGAGCTGCCTCCTCAAAGTAGAGTTGACCGTAATGATGTGAATGGAGTAAAACCTGTGGGAGTAAAGCCCTTGGGACCTTCATTTGCTGGGGGGCACAACTCAAAATTAATAATCAGAACATGGAATGTATGCAGTATGAATCTAGGAAAATTGGAAATTGTCAAAAATGAAATGGAACACATACACATTGAGATCTTAGGCATTAATTAGCTAAAATGGACTGGTATTGACCATTTTGAATCTGACAATCACATGGTTTACTGTACTGGGAATGACAAACAGAAGAGGAATGGTATTGCATTCATTGTCAAAAAGAACATATCCAGATCAATCATAAAGTACAATGCTGTCTGTGATAGGATAATGTACATGTGCTTACAGGGAAGACCACTTAATACCACTATTATTCAAATT
Organism: Chrysochloris asiatica; assembly: GCF_000296735.1. Lineage (NCBI taxonomy): Eukaryota > Metazoa > Chordata > Mammalia > Afrosoricida > Chrysochloridae > Chrysochloris > Chrysochloris asiatica. Next base: position 18,741,729 of record NW_006408548.1, on the reverse strand, counting down.
TACACACCAACCACAAAAGCCAATGGGGGTGAAATAGAAGAATTCTACCAACTTCTTCAATCTGAAATTGATCAAACATGCAATCAAGATGTATTGATCATTACTGGTGATCGGAATACAAAGGTTGGGAGCAAAGAGGAAGGACCAGTAGTTGGAAAATATAGCCTTGGTGATAGAAATGATCCTGGAGAATGCATGATAGAATTCTGCAAAACCAATGATTTGTTTATTTCAAATACCTTCTTTAGACAGCATAAGAGATGATTATACACATGGGCCTCACCAGATGGAACACACAGAAATCAAACTGACTACATTTGTGGAAAGAGACAATGGAAAAGCTCCATCCAAAACAAAACAAGTGGCGGATTGTGGAACAGACCATCAACTGCTCATATGCAAATTCACACTGAAGCTGAAGAAAACGAAGAAAAGTCCACAAGAGCCAAATATGACCTTGAATATATCCCACCTGAATTTATAGATCCTCTGAAGAACAAATCTGTTACATTAAACACTAAAAACTGAATACCAGAAGTTCTGGGATGACATCAAGAACATCATACAGGAAGAAACAAAAGTCATTAAGAAGAGAAGAAAGAAAAAAAAAAAAAAAAAAGATCAAAATGGATGTCAGAAAAGACACTGAAACTTGCTCTCCAGCATGGAGATGCTAAAGTAAATGGAATAAATGAAGAGGTACAAAAGCTGAACAGAAAATTTCAAAGGTCAGTTTGAGACGACAAAGTCAAATATTACAATGAAATGTGCAAAGATTTGGGTCAGAAAACCAAAAGGCAAGAACACTCTTCAGCATTTCTCAAGCTGGATAAACTGAGGAAAACATTCAAGCCTTGACTTTCATTATTGAAGGATTCTCTGGGCAAATTATTGAATGATGAAGAAAGCATCAAAAGAAGATGGAAGGAATACACAGAGTCACTGTACCAAAAGGAAATCGTTGATGTTCAACCCTTTCAAGAGGTGGCATATGATAAGGAGCCAATGATACTGAAGGAAGAAGTCCAAGGTGCATTGAAGGAATTGGCAAAAAACAAGGCACCAGGAATTGATGGAATGAAAATTGAAATCTTTCAAGAAAGTGAGCGGTACTGGAAGCACTCACTCATCTCTGCCAAGAAATTTGGAAGACAACTATCTGATTGACTGATTGGAAGAGAACCATATTTGTGTCCATTCCAAAGAGTGGTGACTCAATCAAATGCAGAAATCATTGGACAATATCTTTGATGTCCCATGCAAGTAAAGTTTTACTAAAGGTAATACAGAAACAGCTGTAAGTATAGATTGACAGAGGACTTCCAGAGTTTCAAGCCAGTTCTGAAGAGGACATGGAATGAAGAATGTCATTGCTGATGTCAGATGGATCTTAGCTGAAAGCAGAGAATCCCAGAAAATGTTTACCTGTGCTTTATTGACTTCACAAAGGCTTTTGATTGTGTGGATCATGACAAGCTATGGACAACATTGCGAAGCATGAGTATTCTGGAACACTTAATTTCTGTACATGGACTAAGATAAGAGACAGTTGTTCAAACAGAACAATGGAACACTGAAGGTTTTAAATTTAAGAAAGGTGTGCGTCAGAGTTGTATTCTTTCATCATATTTATTCAACCTGTATGCTGAGCAAATAATCTGAGAAGCTGGGTTATATATGAAGAAAAATGTGGCATCAAGATTGGAGGAAGACTCATTAACAACCTGTGATATGCAGATGATATAACACTTGCTTGCTGAAAGTGAAGAAGACTTAAAAGTACTTATTGATGAAGATCAAAGATCACAGTCTTCAGTATGGATTGCATCTCAATGTCAAGAAAACAAAAATCCTCACCACTGGACCAATAAACAACATTCTTATCGACGGAGAAAAGATTGAAGTTGTCAAGGACTTCATTCTTCTTGGTTCTACCATCAACACTCATGGAAGCAGCAGTCAAGAAATAAATGGAATATTGCATTAACCAAATCTGCTACACAAGACCTTTTTAAAGTGTTGAAGAACAAAGATGTCAGCTTGAGGACTAAGGTGCGCCTGACCCAAGCCATGGTATTTTCAATAACCTCCTATGCATGTGAAAGCTGGACAGTGAATAAGGAAGACCATAGAAGAATTGATGCCTTTGAGTTATGGTGTTGGAGGAGAATATTGAAAGTACCATGGGCTGCCAAAAGAACCAACAGATCTGTACTGGAAGAAGTGCAACCAGAGTGCTCCTTGGAGGCCAGGATGGCCAAACTTCGTCTCTCATACTTTGGACATATTGTCAGGAGGGACCAGTCACTAGAGAAGGATATCATGTTTGACAAGGTGGAGGGTCAGAGAAAAAGAGGAAGACCCCCAGTGACATGGATTGGCAAAATGGCAACATCAATGGGCTCATGTGTAGCAACAATTGTGAGGCTGGCCTAGGATCGGGCAGTGTTTTGTTCTGTTGTGCATAAGGTCACTCACTATGAATCAATACAGACTCAATGGCACCTAACAACAACAACGATGGCTCTCATACTTCGGATATATTATCAGAAGGGACCAGTCACTGGAGAAGGATATCATGTTTGGTAAGGTGGAGGATCAGAGAAAAAGAGGAAGACCCCCAGTGAGATGGATTGGCCAAGTGGCAGCATCAATGGGCTCAGTTGTGGCAACAATTGTGAAGTTGGCTCAGTACCAGGCAGTGTTTCATTCTGTTGTGCATAGGGTCACTATGAGTGGGTACTACAACTTGTAGTAGCTTTGGTAGCATAGTCATTACAAGTTGGGCTGCTAACTGCATGGTCAGCAGTTTGAAACTACTAACAGTTTCTCTGGAGAAAGATGGTGCTTTCTGCTTCTGTAAAGATTTATAGCTTCTAAAACCCTATATAGAATGACTATGAGTTGGAACCAACTCCACGGCACATAACCACCACTACCACTTGTAATATTTGTTATGTTGTTTTGGTTAAGTGCCGTGGAGTTGGTTCTGACTCATAGCAGACCTGTATAGGGTTTCCAAGGAACAGCTGGGGGGTTTGAACTGCAGACCTTGTGGGTCCAGTCTGGATCCAACAGCACTACACCCAAGAGTCTATTTCTGGTGCAGCAGCACTAAGACAATACTTTAATTTATCTTATTGAGTCATCCTTTTAAATCTTCAGTTCAATTCTTTTATTTCATCATGCTTTCATTTGCTTTAGCTACTCTATGTTCAAGGTGTTCTGGTAGCATAGTAGTTATGAGTTAAGCTATTCACTGCAAGGTCAGCAGTTCAAAACTACCAGCTGTTCTGTGGGAGAAAGATGAGACTTTCTTCTCCCATAAAGATTTACAGTCATGGAAACCCTATACAGGGTCACTTTGAATCATAATTGTTTCCAAAATTGCATAAGAACGATTGATGGTGTGCTCCACAATCCTCCTCTGGCTTTGTTCTGACTGATGATATGTGAGAAGTTTCTTCATTATGTCTTTCTGTAGATGTAGGTCATTTGATTCCTGTATAATCCATCTGGTGAGACCCACATGTATAGTTGCAATTCATGCAGTTGAAAAAAGGTATTTGCAATGAATAGGTGATGGTCTTGCAAATTTCTGTCATGCATTTCTGGAATTGTTTTTATCAATAAGACCACATTTTCCTACTACCCATCCTTCTTTGTTTCCAACTTTAGCATTCTAATTACCAATAACTAACAGTGCATCTCGTAGCGTAGTGGTTATGAATCGGGCTGCGAACCACAAGGTCAGCAGTTCAAAACTAACAGCTGTTACACGGGAGAAAGATGAGGCTTTCTGCTCCTGTAAAGATTTACAACCTTGGAAACCCTGTACAGGGTCGCTATGAGTTGGAACCGACTCCACAGCACTCAAAAACAACAACAGTGCATCTGTAGTACATGTCTGATCAATCTCAGACTGTAGAAGTTGGTAAAATTATTCAATTTTTCTTCTTTGACATTAGTGGTTGGTGTCTAAATTTGACTAATAGTCTTATTAACAGGTCTTCCTCATAGGCATATGGATATTATTTTATCACTGACAATGTTGTACGTTCACCTAGATGATAAAGTTCTTTTTGATGATGATGCTACACCATACCTCTTAAATTTGTCATTCCTGGTAGAGTAGAGCATACGATTGTATGATTCAACATGGACAATACCAATCCATTTCAACTCACTAGTGCCTGTTGTTTTTGTTGTTAAGTGCTGTTGAGTTGATTCCAACCCATAGCGACCCTGTATAGGGTTTCCAAGAAGCAGCTGGTGAGCTTGAACCACAGACCTTGCAGTTCAAACCACCGACCTTGCAGTTCAAACCGCCGACCTTGCAGTTCAAACGGCTTTGCAGTCTGGTGCATTAACCCATAGTGCCACACCAGGACTCCCACTAATGCCTTTGTTGTTGTTGTTGTTAAGTGCCGTCGAGTCGGGTCCGACCCATAGCAACCCTGTACAGGGTTTCCGAGGGTGTAAATCTTTACGGGAGTAGAAAGCCTCATCTTTCTCCCGTGGAGCGGCTGGTAGTTTCGAACCGCTGACCTTAAGGTTCGCAGCCCGATTCGTAACCACTACGCTACCAGAGCTACCACTAATGCCTAGGGTATTGAAATTCAAGCATTCCATTTTATTTTGACAACTTCCAATTTTCCCGGATTCCTATTTCATACATCCCACATTCTGATTACGAATGGATGTTTATAGCTGTTTCTTCTCATTGTGAGTCATGTCACATCAGGAAATGAAAGTCCTGAAAACTTTCCTCCGTACATGTTATTAACCTTGACTCAGTTTTGAGGAGACAGCTCTTCTCCAATCATATTGTGATTGCTTTCCAACCTGAGGGCCTCTCTTTCCTCACTATATAAGATAATGTTCCATTGCTAGTCACAAGATTTTCACTGACCAGTTAGTTTGGAAGTAGATCATTAGGTCCTTATTGTACACTCCCTTGGTATGGAAGCTCCACTGAAACCTGTCAAGCATGGGTGACCTTAGTGGGATTTGAAATACTTGTGGCATAGCTTCTAGCAACCCACTAGCCACCACAGCTGACCAAGTGGTATTAACTGGAAGATTCTCTGTAATACATTGAGAATGAGTTATGACAATTGTTATCAGTGAGATTTCTTTCCTTACAAAACAACAGAAAATGGCTGGCTGACTGAAGCAAAATTAATAAGTGTCCAAATTTTAAAAATTGAAAAATTATATTAACAGAAAATATAAGTAAACAAAATTGATGCAATGGAATATTATTTAGCCTGAGAGATACGACGTCCCCATATGGATGAACCTTGAAGACAAGTGGATTATGCCAGACACAAAAGGATAAATGTATGCTCCCACTTATTTGAAATATTTAGAATAGATGAATACTAGAGATTAAAGTTAATTAATGATTAATAAATTAGGAGGAGGAATGGGGAGCTTTTCTTAAAGGACTACTGAGTTTATATTTGGAGTGATGAAAGATTTTTGTAACTACATGGTGGCAATGGTTGCACAACATGGTGAGTGTAATTAGTATCATGGAATTGTAAATTTTAAATGGTTACAGTGGAAATTCTTTTGTCACATATATATATTTTACCACAATTAAAAAAAAAAAATGGGGGTGGGGGGCCAACCAGGAATCCTTGGGGAAATGGCTGATTTTATGACTGGTATAAGAAAAACTTAGTCCTGGTGTGGCACTGTAGAATAAACACTGGATCATAAGGTCACTTTGAACTGTAAGGTCGTTGGTTCAAACCCACCAGCTGCTGCTTGGAAACCCTATAAGGGTGACTATCAGTTGGAACTCAATAGCACTTAACAGCAACAATAGATCTGAAAGGAAAAAGAAAGGGAAGAACATGATAAAGAGCATTAGTTAGTGAAAATGAAAAGAAAAACAAGTGATCAATAAAGATAAAAATTGGGCTTAGGGAAAGCTAATAAAGTAGATAGAGCCCTATTAGGATTAAGAAAGTAATATAAAAGCACAAAAAGACAAAATTAAGAATGAGAAATTACAGAATTGGTAGACATTACAGAGTTAATACAGGAGTGTGGTGGCTCTGTAGGATAAACACTGGACTGCTAACCACAAGCTTGGTGGTTTAAGTCTGTGGGAGAAAGATGAGGCTTTCGGCTTCTGCAAGGATTTACCACCACTCGCCTGTTAGTTTGTTGTACTGTGGTGACTTGCATGTTGCTGTGATTCTGAAAGCCTTGCCACCAGTATTTTAACATCAGCAGGGTAATCCATGGTGGGCAGTTTTCAGCTGAGCTTCCAGAACTAAGACAGACTAGGAAGAAGGAGAGACAGACTACTTGTGAATATTGAGTCACTGGAAACCTTATGAATAACTGTGGAACATTGTCAGATAGCGTCAGAATATTGAATATTGACACATGATGAAGAGCACCAGAATATTGTCAGATATAGGGCTGGGAGATGAGCCCCTCAGGTTGAAAGGCACTCAAAATACAACTGGGGAAGAGCTGCCTCCATAAAGTAGTAACTCAAAAGGAGTAAAGCCTTTGGAATCTTGATTTGCTCATGGGGTAACACTCAAATGAAGAGAAACTGCTGTAAACATCCATTAGTAATTGGAACAAGGATGAATCTAGGAAAAATGGAAATTGTCATAAATGAAATCCATTTGATTTCCTATGCTTTATTGACTGTAATTGTGTGGATCATAACAAGCTATGGACAACATTACAGAGAATAGTGATTCACCATAAGCCTTCCAGAACACTTAATTGAGCTCATGTTGAACCTGTCCATAGACCAAGGGAATAGTGAATGAATGGTTTAAAATTAGGAAAGGTTTGCACCAGGGTTGTATTCTTTTACCATACTGATTCAATTTGTATGCTGAGCACATAATCCAAGAAGATGGGTTATATGAAGAAGAAAGTGGCATCAGGATTGGCGGAAGACTCCTTAACAACTTGCCATATGCAGATGATACAACCTTGCTTGCTGAAAGCCAAGAGGACTTAAAATACTTACTGATGAAGATCAAAGACCACAGCCTTTGGTATAGGTTGCACCTCAATGTAAAAAAAGCAAAAATCCTCACCAGTGGACCAATAAACAACATCCATATAAATGGAGAAATGATTGAAGTTGTCAAAGACTTCATTTTGCTCACACCAACTATCAACCAGCAACCATCATGCAAGCAGCAGTCAAGAAATCAAATGAGGTATTGCGTTAGGCAATTTTGCTGCACGAGACCTCTTTAAAGTGTTGAAGAGGAAAGATGTCAGTTTAAGGATAAAGTCATGGTATTTTCAATGATCTCATATGTGAAATTTGGACAGTGAATAAAGAAGACTGCAGAAGAATTGATACATTTTAGTTATAGTGTTGAAGGAGAATATTAAAAGTACCAAGTACTATCAAAAGAGCAAATAAATCTGTGTTAGAAGAAGTACAGCCAGAATGATGTTTGGAAGCCAGGATGGCCAGACTTTATCTTTCCTATTTTGGATATATTGTCAACAGGGACCAGTCCTTGGAGAAGGATATCACATTTGGTAACGTGGACAGTCAGAGAAAATGAGGAAGACCACCAACAAGATAGATCAACACAGTTAATAACAATGACCTTTATGTAGGAATGATTGTGAGGTTGGCACAGGGCCGGGCAGTGTTGTGTTCTGTTGAGCATAGGGTCACTATAAGTTGATACCTAACAAGTGGGAACTGACTCAACGAACGGCACTTAGTAACAACCAAGAGTTAATAAGGGAACACTGTAAACAAGTTTATTCCAGTGTATTTGAAAACTTATACAATGTAGATAAATATCTTGAATAATGACTAATCAAACTGGCTCAAGAAGAGTATGAAAAGCTATATATTTGTGATGTCCCATATGACAGCCTTTTGGCACATGTGGCTACTGATCACTTGAAATGGACTAGTGCAACTAAGGGTCCGAATTTTTTATTTTATTTAAATTTTAAAATGGGAGCACTGTAAAGTGTTTGTACAATAAGCACAACTTGATTGCTTTTAACCATTGGTTATTTCACTTTAGCCATTGGTTATTGTGAATTTCAATAATCTTTTTTTTAAGTTTTTATTGTGAACTCAGTGATAGTTTACATGGGAGAACATTGGCTTTACACTATTGTTTCATTGCAATGATTACAGTCTCTGTGCATCTTCTTTCTATAGTATTTGCTTCCATTCTCTCTTTTTTTTGGGGGGGGAGGGGAAGGATGTACACAAAAACACTCAGGAATATATAATAATTTAAACAACTGAAGGGCACATTCTAGAAGCCTGCTTCCTGGCCGCTAGCACTTAGTCCCTCTCTTTCCATGAGTCTAGAGTCCTCAGCTGCTCCGTCTATCCATGGCTTCATCTCTGCTTCCGTCTCTGGTGTCGCTGCTTCTCTGGGTAGAGTCCTGTATTCCGCCTGTGCTCTTCTCCCATGATGGCCCTAGGATCCTCTGCTTTTGGACTGCGAAGTTCAATAATTTTTTTAGAGAGTAAAGGAGTCCTGAGGAGTACCTGATTGACACAAATAGTTAAGTGTCCAAGTACTAGGTGAAAAGTTGGTGGTTCTACTCAAAAGTGCCTCAGAAGGCAGGCCTGGGTATCTACCTCTGAAAGGGCACAGTCTTGAAAACCCTATGGTGCAGTTGGACTCAGCACATGTGTTTCACTATGAGTTGGAATTGATTTGATAGCAACTAACAAGAACAACAATAAAGGAGTCTTGAGACCAAAATGTTTGAGAACTGCTCATCTAGGGCATACAATGGCAAAATTCAGATGAAATGTTATTGTGGTAATGGGGATCCACAGGATTCAATATAACATTTTGAAGGAGCAACCTTAAACTGGCCTTGTTTTTAAGGAAATGTCATCATCCCCCCCTCCCACTTGCCCCCTAATACTTCTTTCTTCTTCCTCAACGGTTCTATTGCAGTGCTCCACTTGGTCTATTTTGCTTGAGTTTGGCATTAGAGAATTCTAATATTTGGTTTTTCTTCCTTTGCCCACATCCAGATTGACTTGTCCTGTGCCCAAATTTTTGGAAGTTGAATATGTGCTAACTTTCCCAGGTGATCATTTCTACTTTTAATAGATAATTTTCCAATATAATAACTTAATTCAGTAGCTATTATTTTAGTCAGAGGAACGAGGAAGGTGCGGCCAGTAGTAATCTTCTTTGAATAGTCTTGAGAATCCTACAGACTTTGCCATAGAAATCAGAGGATGAATAAGACTCTTTGGGATGACAGCAACAAAAGTCAATTTCCACTGCAGTCATAGCACTCTGGGGACTGCCTGGCTGGGTGCTTCTCAGCATCCTCCTTTGCTATGGATGAGCTCAACAAGCTTCTAGGGGACAGTGGTGGGGTTGGTGACTGACTGGGGCTATAATTCTAGAGAAAGTGCTAGTGCTATGTGCCGTGGAGTTGGTTCCGACCCACAGCGACCCTGTACAGGGTTTCCGAGGTTGTAAATCTTTACGGGTGCAGAAAACCTCATCTTTCCCCCGCAGAACAGCTGGTAGTTTCAAACTGCTGACCTTGTGGCTCACAGCCCGATTCGTAACTACTATGCTGCAGGAGCTCCTTATAGTTCTAGAGGAAAGAGGTAGTTTTATAAACAGCCTGAGGCTCTTAGATACAGGTTTTATTACTTAGATATTACTGTGGAAAAGAGGGCCTGATTTCCTTGATGGGATCCTGGTGTGGTGCTGTCAGAGATGCACTGGATTTCAAACCACCAAGTCAGTTGTTCAAAGCCACCAGCTGCTCCTTGGAAATCCTGTACAGGGTCGCTATGAGTCCAAACCGACTGGATGGCATATAATAACATTTCCTTTCTTGTTTTGAAATGTAAATGGCATGGCAATGCAGGATAATGCTCTAGACTGCAAGTCAGTTTGAACCTCAAGGTTGGTGGTTAAAACTTACCAGCGATTCCTAGGAAACCCTACACAGAGACACAGGGTTGCTATGAGTCGGAATCGACTCGACGGCACTTAACAACAACAACAATGCTCTTTCATGATTTCTGCCTCTTAGACTGTTAATTAGCCTCATTTTATTTGTGTAGAATCAGATGGTGGTTACTACATAAAATTTAAAAAGCAAGCTACAAAGTGTGGTTTGAGGAACTCTCATATCAGCATTGTTGTTGTCGTTGTTAAGTGCCGTCGAGTCGGTTCGGACCCATAGCGACCCTGTACAGGGTTTCCGAGGGTGTAAATCCTTACGGGAGTAGAAAGCCTCATCTTTCTCCCGCGGAGCAGCTGGTAGTTTCGACCCGCTGACCTTAAGGTTCGCAGCCCGATTCATAACCACTACGCTACCAGAGCTAAAACCCCTGAGGTAGGGAAGAGGACCACTGTGCTTAGACACTGTGCTTAGATGGATTAGGTGTCAGGAGAGCCTTTGGAGAGAAAAGCAGGGTCCTGGTGAGGTGCTGTAGGATCAGCACTGAACTGCTAACTTCGAGGTCAGCAGTTCAAATCTACCAGCTGCTCCTTGGAAACCCTATGGTTGTGGTTGTGGTATGTCGAGGAGTTGGTTCCAACTCATAGTGGCCCCTGTATAGGATTTTTTAGGCTGTAAATATTTACAGGAGCAGAAAGCCTCATCTTTCTGCCATGGGGCGTGCTCGGTCGTTTTGAATTGCTACAATACCAGAGCTTCTTTGGAAACCCTATATAAGGATGCTAAAAGTCAGAATTGACTCCAAGGCACTTAACAACAACCACGTGGGACTTTAGAGGACAGGGCAAGGCATTTCAAAGAGCAACAGGAACCAGAGGGTTTTGATCAGAGTAATCAGATCTCATTTACATTTTAAATTAACACTCTTGACAGATGACTGGAGAAGGCACTGTAGGTTCACACAAGGAGCTGTCAAATCGGTTCCAACTCATAGTGACCCTGTACAGGGTTTCCGAGGCTGTACATCTTTAGGGGAGCAGAAAACCTCATCTTTATCCCGCGGAACAGCTTATTTTGAAGCTAGAAAAGCTCTCAGATTTTAATGAATTGAATGGAGTAAAAGAGTAGTGAAAGAGAGGGAGAGAGAGATATGATACCTAATATAGTGGTATCAGGAACTGACAGATTTAGGGAAATAGTAAATATTGAGATGCGGAAGGAATGTGTGCAAGGTCAGTTTGAACTGTTGTGTTGGTGGTTCAAATTCACCAGCCGCTCCTCGGAAACCCTATACGGGGTCGCTATGCGTCGGAACTGACTTGACGGCACTTAACAACAACAACCTCCTATACTGTGAACCACGAAGTCAACAGATGAAACTACTACACCAGCTGCTTCTTGGAAACCCTATATAAGGTCTTTCTGAGGCGGACCCGACTTACCGCACTTAACAACCACCACCACCTATTTGGAGTCCCGACCTGGAGCTGTCAGATAAGCACTAGATCACAAAGTTGGTTTGAACCGCAAGATGGCAGCTCAAACCCACCAGCGTCTCCTCAGAAGCCGTATATGTTAGGAGTCGGAACCAACTCGACGGCACTTAAAAACAACAATCTACTATGTGGAGTTCTGGTGTGGCACTATAGTTTGAGCACTGAACTTCTAACCACGGGTCAGCGGTTCAAATCCATGAGCTGCTCCTATGAGTCAGAGCCAATTTAATACCACTTAGTGGCGCTGTGGGTTAATGCGCCAGACTGCAAAGCCGTTTGAACTGCTAGGTCGTCGCTCCTCCGAAACCCTATATAGGGTCGCTACGGTTCGGAACCGACTCGACAGTACTTCACAACAACAAGGGGACATAATCAAACAGGCTGCTGGATGTAGAACCGGAGCTCAGAGGGAAGTAAATTTGGGACTCAACACAACACAGTTGTACTGACGCTATGGAACTGGATAAAGTCAACCAGGAGGTATAGAGCGAAGAGAAAAGGTTGTCGCTCAGTGCCCAGCGTTTATAGAGGTCGGCAGGGTGGCAGAGCCGGACCTGGAAGGTCATGGATTGGACGCAGGCCGGGGTCCTTGTGGGCGGCCCTGCCCGACGCCCCAGGAGGTTCTTGGTGACAAAGCGAGGTAACCTGAGGTAGCACTAAGTGGTAGGCATGACTGGGAGGGAGGCGGGGACTCCCAGCTCATGGCGGGAAAGTCAGGCGTTGGAGGCAGAGGAGGTAAAAAGGGGAAAAAGAGAAGCAGGGGTACTAGGAGTGAAGTGGGCAGGGGCGTGGGAGGAGCGGCAAGCTGGGGAAAAGGAGCCTGAGGGGAGGGGGCGGGGCCGGGGTGGCAGGAGGGGCGGAGCCGCTGCAGCGGCCGGCCGGCCGGGGCGGGTAGAGGGAGTGGGGGTGTGTGTGTGCGCAGGTCACATGGTCGCTGCTGCCCTCCCCGTCAGCCGCCTTCGCCGCCGCGGTACGCTGGCTGCAGGAAGCCGCTGCGCCGCCGCTTTGTTGTCAGGGACCCTGGGAGGAGTGCCGCTCGCTGGCCGTCGCTCTCTTTACTGTAGCCCACTCTGTGGTCGCGGGGTCCGGGCGCCCTGCCCATGAGGGGGCCCCGCGACCACCGCTGCTCCCAAACCGGGGCGGTGCAACGCTGAAGCGGCGGCGGCGGCGCTGCCCCTTTGCTGGAAGCGGGAGGACTCAGCTCCCATTCTCGGGGCAACATGGAGGTGAATGCGGGTAAGAGCCTGACTGCGGCGGGTGGGAGCGGCGGAGGGGGTGAGTGGAGTCCGTTGGGCATTACGCGGGGCGGCGGCGGGGGTGGCTCGGGGCAGACGGAGTGGGACGCTAAGCGCCGGCAGTCCGCCTCAGGCTCCGCTTCGGTCGACCACCGAACCCGCCCTCTCGACTTCCTGAACGCCGCAGCGCTGCCCAGAGGCGCCCGGCACCCCCCTCACATGGCCTGGCCGCGCGAGCCACGTGCGTGCTGTGTTTACGTTCGGCGGCGCGCGGGCACCGGTTGGCTGGGCGGGCCAGTGACGCTGCATTACATAATGGGTGCTGAGGCGGTGGCGGCGGGCGGGGACACGTGAGGCCGCTTGGCTCCGTGACCCACATTCCCCGGGGCCACAAGGACACGTGGGAGGTGAGTGCGCGCGCTTGTGTGCGCGCACGCGCGCCTGCTGGGAACGCCGCAACCTCTTGGGAGGCCCCTCCCCTTTGGAACCCTCCAGGCTGTGACGTGACTGCAATCCCTCCGCCTCCCCCAGGGTGCTCACTGCGGAGGAGGACGCTTGTGCGTGCCCGTTTAGCCCTGCGGTGAGTGTCTGGCGCCGCAGTGCAGGGGCTCCTTCCTACCCGCACTCGGAGATGACCCTGAAGTGTGGAGATCGAGTAGGCAGGCAGGCTGGCCGACGACGTCCTGGGGAAGGCTTATCTTGCGAGGAAGTGTAGGGCAAGACACTGGCCAAGGGAGGTGCCTCCTGGAAGGCGCGGGGCTTCCCTACAACAAGGTGCCTAGATCCCGGGGCTACGTGCCGAAGGGATCGTACTTAACCGTTGTTCTGTGGCTGCTTTACTCTTTATACAAGCACACACAGTTTCTTCGGGGCCACAACCTGTGTCATATACTCTCAGTTATAAAAAACGGAAAATTCTCTCTGATCGAGAGCCTTATTATAAAATGGTCAGACCCGCTGTCATTCAGCTCACGATCAGGATGACTCACATGATTGTAGGTCACTTGGAGACGTTATATAAGACAGGTCGTTGCTCATTTAAACGATTTTTTTAAAGCCTGTTGGTCAGTGACTTTCTGAAGCTGATGAAGACAATTTTGCATTTACAAATTTGTATGTTATATTTCAGAAGAGCATTGCTACAGAACAGTTGTGTTCCCGCCAATCTTTTTTCTGTCCCCAAACAAGTAATGTCCCTTAGATCTGTTTTGCGGCGCTGTAGGATAAACACTGGACTGTTGACTGCAAGGTTAGCGGTTCAAACACACTAGCCGTCCCTTGGGAACCCTACTCAGGGTCGCTATGAATCAACTTGATGGCGCTTAACAATAATTTAACCTGTCTACTCTGTAACATGAACCGACTCGATGGCACTTAACAACAACAACAACTCTAATATAAGGAGCTCTGGTAGCGTAGTGGATATGAATCGGGCTGTGAACCTCAATGTCAGCAGTTCGAAACTACCAGCTGCTCCAAGGGAGAAAGCTGAGGCTTTCTGCTCCTGTAAAGATTAACAGCCTCGGAAACCCTGTTCAGGGTCGCTTTGGGTCGGAACCGACTCTATGGCACTTAACAACACTGTCACATGGGTTGCTATGAGTTGAAAATAGGTTCTGTGGCTCTCAACAACGGACCCAAACAAAGCGAGTTTTACAGAAGAAGCCACATATTAATTTTTTTTGAAGTTTATTTGGTCCTCCAAAAACTGCATCTTGATAACAAATGTATGAATTTTAAGTTAGTAGCAAAAAGAGTCAATTTCCAAAAATGTTTTAATTATCTAGGGACCTAGATAACCTGTGAGGGTATATATATATATTTTTTAAACCCAAAAGATAAATGATAGGTACTTCAGGTGAGTTCAGCCTCTTCTCACTTAGTCTTCATCAGTTACGGCCTTATGAGGTGGTCTGGTTCATGATTAGAAACATTCTTTTTAGGGTATGAAATCACAGATCTTAATCTTGTCTTTTGGACCCACAAATTATAAAACTTCCTCTGGATGACTATTGATCTCTATCCTGCAGTTCTTCCGTTTCCAGTTCTCATTCCCTAGTCGTCACTCAGCTTTGTTTCTCCTGATCACACCTAATTGTTGTTGTTAAGTGCTGTCCAGTCATAGTGACCCAGTGTAGGGTTTCCGAGGAGGAGCAAGCAGCTGGTGAGCTTGAGCTGCCTACTTTGCAGTTCAAACGGCTTTGCAGTCTGGCGCATTAACCCACAGCGACACCCTGAGACTCGGATCAGACCTCCTACTGGTTATTTTTTGGGGGTTCGTACTCGGAAGTGAACAGGTTCCTGTGGAAGTAGTTTCAACATTACCAGGTTCCTAGTTGCCGCTTTCTTTTGGATCCTGTTGTAATAAACAACTCTTGTTAGATTTAGCAGATATAGTTTATTTTTAAAATAAAGTAGGACCCCAGGATACTAAGGAGATTCCCAATGTGACTAATTCATATTTGTAGGTAAATTGAAACAGGAGCATAGAGTTCTTCCTTAGGCTTGCTGTAGTGCAAGAAAAGGCTGGGAGCCTTTTCAGTGATTTAAAAGCTGCACTTCACCAAGTGAAAGTGATTGTAATGAATTTGTTGTTAGGGGAGTTGGGGGTTGGTCCAATCATGTGGAAGTTAGGACACATTTACATATCATTAAAGGGCTAGTACAGGTTGTCTAAATCAGACTATCAGATGATGGTGATTGGAAACTACTTGTACCGGATCATTGTCCTTGGAAAAAAACGGGATTAGGCTCTTCCCAAATCTCTGGTCACAACATTTTAACCAGTGGATTAAGGTACAGCCTTGTTAAATGCCCCCAACTAAAGCAGTGGGGAATTCAGACATGGTGCTGTAGGATAGCACTGGACTGCAAGGTCGGTTTGAACCACAAGGTCGGCTGTTCAAACTCACCACTCATTGAAAATCCTTTACAAGGGTTGCTGTGAGTCAGAACAAATATGAGTATATTTGTTTAAAGACACCTTATTTAATAAGTTAATCCATTAATAATGAGTTCATGGTGAACAACACTATTCTTATGACTGAACAAAGCATATCATGTATTTTCTCTGTAAGGCACGTCACAGCCTACTTGCATTTCGCAACACTAGTCAGCACTTACTGTTGTTGCTGTTGTTAGTGCCATTGAGTCCGTTCTGACTCTCAGCGGCACTTAACAACGACAAGGGTAAATAAATCTTCGCTTGTGAGAGAAACAGCAAGATAATGGGAAGAAGAATCAGAAGTGTAATAGGAAGTTGCTTGAGGAGTCGCTGGGGTTGAGGACTTTGGATGCAGTCTTGGTGTGGGGCTGAAGGACAATGCGGTGAATGACAAAGTTCGTTTAAACTGCAAGGTCAGAAGTTCAAACCCACCTGCTGCTCCTCAGAAATCTTATACAAGGTTACTATGGGTTAGAACGGACTTGATGGCACTTAACAAGAACAATAACAGTATAGAATTAGAAGCCCTGGTGTGGTGCTGCAAGATATACACTGGACTGAAAGGTCAGTTTGAACCGCAAGGCTAGTGGTTCAAACTCACCAACCACTCCTAGGAAACCCTATACAATGTCACTGTGAGAGGATCTGACTCAACAGCACTTAACAACTACGACAACAATGTAGAATTAAGAACTTTCAGCTCAACCATTGGGTTCATATGATATATTCAAAAATGAAGAAATAAAGGGATCGGAAGAGTTAGTTTTGTATATTCTGATTGCACTCTTTGAGTATAATTATTGGTAAAGTAGTGGTAAACTACTCGTGTATGCCAGGCCCTTTATATGTACTACTGCCTTGATTCCTTATTACCTCTATGAAGAAAGGTACTGTTACCATTATCTTAAAGGTGAGGGGTTTAGTAAATTGAAGTTAACTTGCCCAAGGGGGAGGGGCAGTCAGAATTTGAAACCACAGAGTCCTCTCCTATAGCACAAACTGTTAATTGTGCTGTAATAAGCCTGTATGGAGCCCTGGTGTGCAGCTGTGGGTTAATGCTCTGGACTGCAAAATTGGTTTGATCCACAGGTTGATGGTTCAAGCTTACCGGCTGCTCTTTGGAAACCCTATACAGGGTCGCTATGGGTTGGAACTGACTTGATGGTGCTTAATAACAACACATATGCTTATATAGCATTTAAAAGGTTATATGAGACTTGGTGGCTGGCTCTGTTCGGGTGAAGGAGCTTCTGTATGGGTCTATTTGGTTTGAAGTGGTGTAGAGTCATAGTTGGTGGAAAGGACATGTGTTGGCAGAGCCTCCCAATTTAATCATGCATTGCTAGTCAAGTCTAGTTTTTTTTTCAGATACCAGATTATACTTGATAATCTCTTTCCAGAAATTTACATGGAAATATTATTTTATGTTTTCATTCCATTTTTCTCATATATAACCTTTTACATGGAGTTCTTACGTGGCGCTGTAGGATAAGCACTTGACCGCAAAGGTGATTTGAACTGCAAGGTCGGTGGTTCAGACTGACCAGATGCTATTTGGAAGCCCCCTACTGGGTTGCTATGAGTCGGAACAGACTTGACAGTACTTAGTAACAATAAAGCTCTTACATGGAGTCTTGGTGTTGCACTGTAGTAAAGCATCAGAAAGCTTTATCTTTCTGTAGCATTCATTAATACTCAATTTTAAAACAAGAAAATGGAAGCTCTTTTGTAAAAATGTTTTGTTCTAAGTCACAAGACAAAAACATACAGTCATGAGTTGAAGTCTGATCAGGATGGTAGACACAGTGGGAGGGGTTGTTGATGGGTAAGCCTGGAATTGGGGTAAGAAAGCCATAGTATTATGCAGGGATAGTAAGTGCTTCCTTTGTTGTTGTTACGTACCATCGAGTTGGTTCCAACTCATAGTGACTCTATATAGGATTTCTGAGGAGTGACTGCTGAGGTTGAACCGCTGACCTTGCAGTTCAAACCGACGTTGCAGTCCAGTGCATTAACCCCACAACGCCATACCAGGGCTCCTGCTGCTGCTGTTGAATACCGTGGAGTGAGTTCCAACTCATAGTGACCCTATACAGGGTTTTTGAGGCTGCAAATCTTAATGGGAGCACAAAGCCTTGTCTTTCTCCTGCGGAACAGCTGGTAGTTTCAAACTGCTGACCTTGAGGTTAGCAGCCAGATTCATAACCACTACGCTACCAAAGCTCCTTACCAGGACTCCTAGCAGAGTACAAAACTGAATACTGACTTCTGGCCTGGCTGAAGTTGACCACTGGGTTTGCTGTAGCCTGGGAATTTGGCTCAGTTCCAGGATTCCTTTCAACTAAAAATAGAGAAGATTGTGCCTCAGCTAATTTTATCTTGAGGCACCTAAGAATTAGGTTCTGCCCGATTGTGGAGGTGGTGGAACTTGATGGTTTGGTGATTTTACCTTTCCTGCTTTATCATCAGAAAACTGTGCAAAAACACTTTAACAATCCCATTTATGAACACTGCTTCATTTAGATCTATTAAATCCGGGCAGATATTCCCATTTTGTAGAAGATGACTCTGGCTTAGAGAGACTGAAAGTGATTTACTTGTCTAGATTATCTCAGTAAGACCTAATAGTCAGTACGAGGCTAAGTCAAAAAGTATTGCTTATGAGGGTTTTAGTTCATTTGTGGGTTTATTCCAAACAGACATTATTTAAACATGTCTCAGTGCTTGGCTGCAGAAAAGCTCTTTCAGTATACACTTGTCTTAGTTTTGTTAGGATGTGCAAAATGTGACATCCACCATTCCTCCCATAGCACTTTACCCAGCTGGGTTCGATAAGTCATTGCAATGGCCACATAGAATTTAGACACTGTCATATTCACAGTTATGTGGCTTAATAGAGAAGTTAACAGGATAAAATCCCAGGCCAGAAATGTTCAGGACACAGGTTTTTGTTTTGTTTTTAATGTTTTATTGTGAATTATGTGATCGTTTACATGGGAGAGCATCAGTTTTACATTCATCCTGTCATATATCATTTCATTGCCGTGGTTACAGTCCCCTCTGTGCATCATCAACCAACCAAAAGGTATACCCTGTAAGCCAACCTCCC
>NW_006408548.1:18721404-18722918 GCF_000296735.1 Chrysochloris asiatica | reverse complement strand
GTTGTCAGCACACAGCCCCTCTCCTTCTCTGGGTCTAAAGTTCCCAGCTGCTCCATCTCTCCATGTCATCGTCTCTGCCTCCATCTCAGGACACAGTTTTTCATTCAGGACAGCTGCTTCTTTGCTGTGCCCACAAACAGGCCTCTCTCTGGCCCTTGGCCTGGCTTCTGCTTTGCTCCAGTAATGTTACAAAGCTCTTTTAGGGCAGCTGGTAAATGTCCACAGGGCACACCACTCTACCCTAAGCCTCAGCTTGAAGGCACTCAGATCTAGCTCCATGGGTCAGCAAACCTAGTTCCCCCAACTAAGTGTCTGGAGGCACCCTATTCCGCAAGCAAGCCTTTTGCCCTAAGTTATTCAGCTAACTTTGTTTGCTGTGTGAATTGGGAAGCCCACTGGTTTTTGTGTATTGTGGCTCTTGGTTTTGCTGCTCTGCCATCCTTGTGGTGTCAACAGCTTTCTGTCCCTAGGTAGAGGGGGTTCAATGTGCCGGGATATCTGGGTCCAAAGGACACGCCTGACTCCTTGCTTTGATGGTTGTGAGATTCCCCCTTACACTTCTGAGATGAGTCATTTTATTACCCACATTAGAGTTCCAAGGTTTTACAATCACAATTAACTTTGTTAACATTCATTCACAATGTATCTTTGCTCATTTTCTCTTACCCAGACTCATCAGGAAAATAGTTGTTTGGTGGGATTCCAAAGACTATATATATATATATATATAGAGAGAGAGAGAGAGAGAGAGAGAGAGAGAGCGAGAGAGCGAGCCCTGGTAGTGTAGTGGATTACGAGCTAGGCTGCTAACCACAAGGGCAGCAGTTTGAATCTACCAGTTGCTCCTCTGGAGAAAGATGAGGTTTTCTGCTCTTACAAAGTTTTACAAGGTCTATGAGTTGGAACCAACTCGGTGGCATACAACCACCGCCACCACCACAAAGACTATGAGTAGAAGAGCTTTATAAAGTAATGCACTGCAGGATGCCTTGTTAAAAAAGGTCCAATAAAAACTAGCTTATAGACATGAAGGAGAAGTGCTCAGAAGGTTATGGTGACAGTTTTTTGGGATTTGAAAGTGGTAATCTTTTTTTTTAAATGTTTTATTGTGAATTGTGTGATCGTTTACATGGGAGAACATTAGCTTTACATTCATCCTACCATATATCGTTTCATTGCCATGTTTACAGTTCCCTCCATGCATCATCAACCAACCAAAGGGTGTACCCTGCAATCCTGCCCCCCACCCCCAAGTCATCAGCACACGGCCCCTCTCCCTCTCTTGGTCTAAAGTCCCCAGCTGCTCCATCTTTCCATGTCATTGTCTCTGCCTCCATCTCTGGTGTCAGTGCTTCTCTGGGTAGGGTCCCAGTCTCTGCTCTTCTTCCTTGATGGTCCAAGGACCTCCTCCTAGACTGCAAGTCAACCACTCCCCTCCTTTGCTACAAAACATGTACGTTTACATTTCCAACCCTCAAAATCAGTCCTGATAACAATTATTCACTATTGCATCA
>NW_006408548.1:18718827-18721079 GCF_000296735.1 Chrysochloris asiatica | reverse complement strand
CATTAGTTTTACATTCATTCCATCATACATCGTCTCATTGCCATAGTTACCATCCCGTCCATGCATCATCACCCAACCGAAGGGTACACCCTGCAATCCTGCCCGCCCTCCCCTCACAGTCCTCAGCACACAGCCCCTCTCCCTCTCCGGATCCCTAGTCCCCAGCCATTCCATCTCTTAACATTGTACTCTTTTTTCACGTCATCCTCTCTGTCTCAGTCTCAGGCTTCATTGCTCCTCTGGGTGGGCTCTCGCTCTCCGCTCTTCTCCATTGATGGTCCCAGGGCCCTCTGCTCCTAGACTGAAAGGTTAATCATTCCCCTCCTTCCTGTAAAATGTCCACCTTTACATTTCCAGTCCTCACAATCAGTCCTGGTAATAATTATTCACCCTTGCTTCCCAAGGGACCCATCTGCATTTCTTTTCATCTGCCCTTCCTAGACATGTCGGATACTGCTCACTGGAAACTCTACCATCCTCCCCACCCTGTGGATCTAGGTTCCTTCTTGAAAGCTTGTAAGCCAGTCACTTCTTGCCTTTGTATCCCTTCTCCCATTTTGGTTAGTCAGTGTTTAAGATGGCCATCCCTATCTACTCTTTGTGTGGAGGAGGTGGGAATAGTTCTTAGAGGAGGGATTTATTTCCTCTTTTGGACTGCTGCATTTATAGGTGGATGTCCAGTTTATCAACTTGTATCAGATGACGCTTTTTTCCTCTTTTGTCTTCTTTGGGTTGAGCTCTGTTCGTCCCATCATTGGAGCCATGGCAAGTGGGTATCATCTGCAGGTGTGGGTGTTCCTGCATCCGTCTGCCCTCCTCTTATCAGTTGGTAGCTTCGGTCTCCACTCTAGTCCTCTGTGGATGTGTCACTTACTCTGAGCCCATGAGTCCCCAGGTCTTGCCTTACTGCTGGCCGACTAGGTCTCCACCCAGGCTCACCATAGTCTGCTGAACAATGCAGGGCTTAGCTCGCTGCTTCTTTGATGTTCTTTGGTGAAAGTGGTAATCTTGATAGATTTTCTTGAAGGGCACAGGATGACCACAAAAGCTTATGAAGACATTTTAAGAAAGTTGAGAACTACATTGGTAATGAAAAGGCCAGAAAAGTTATATTGAAAAATTTTTTCCATCTTCACACTGTACCTGCATATTCTTTGAGGGCAGTAGCAAGATCTGTCCTCTAAGAATTTTGCTAGGAAAAGGAAACATTACCCCATCCATCCTACAGCCCTGATGTTGCCCCTTCAGACTTCTTTCTGTTTCTAGCACTCAAGGAACATTTAACATGATTTGAGCCCCTTGAGGGTGGCAAAATTGCCATTTTGATTTGGTGTAAATCAAAGATCACAAAATTCTCCAGGGAATGGCTGTTGTTAAATGCCGCCAGCTGGTTCCGAGGCATAGAGATCCTGTATAGTGTTTCTGAGGAGCATCTGGTGGGCTTGAATTACTGACCTTGTGGTTTGAAGTACAGTGCTTATCCTCCGGTGCCACACCAGGAGTCCAGGGAAGGGTTTTATTGTGGTTTATTGCTGTTGAGTCACTTCCAACTCTTAGCTACTCTGTGTAGGGTTTCCAAGGAACACCCGGTGGTTTTGAATTGTAGTTCGCAGTCCAGTACTGATCCTACTGCGACCCACAAAACACTGCTTTCAAAAGTGTATAGACTTAGGGTATGTCAAGAAATGATAATTCCACATTTTGATGTTTTTGTTTAATCAAGGTGTTCATTTTGACTTGATTTCCTTGGCCTTCGTATTGTTGATTTCTAATTTGATAGCATTGTGGTATGAAAAGATGCTTTGTAGTTTTGATATTTGTAAATTTATGGAGATTTGTTTTGTGGCCTAAAACATGGTCTATTCTGGATGCTACATGTGCACTGGAAAAGAATGTATATTGTATAGTTGTTGGGTCGAATGTTCTGTACACATTTATAAGGTCCAGTTGGCTGATTGTATTGTTTAGTTCTTCCTTGTCTTTATTAAGTTTCTTTCTGGTTGTTCTATCCATTTTTGAAATCGGTGTATTAAAAATCACCCACTATTATTGTAGATTCATCTATTTCTTCAAATCTGTTAGAGTGTGCTTTATATATTTTGGAGGTCTTTCATTGGGAGCATAGATAATTTATTATGGTAATTTCATCATCTTTAATTGTCCCTTTAATCATGAGATAATGTCCATCTTTATCTATTATGCTGGTTTTTGCCTTAAAGTTTATTTTATCAGAGATTTGTACTGCCACTCCT
>NW_006408548.1:18717588-18718212 GCF_000296735.1 Chrysochloris asiatica | reverse complement strand
TTCTTGTGAGTTTCCTCATAGTTTTAATGTTTCCATGTTCTTCTTGGATTTTCATTCTCTTGGTATGTTGTGAAGTGTTACTTTTCTTTGAGGTTGCCTTATAGTCCATCAACTTTTCTCTCCATTTAGTGCAGTTTATTTTATCCTGTAATCGACCTGACCTTCTCATTATCTGGATCTCTATTCTTATGTGTTTTACCTTCTTTTTCATTGTACTTGCTTTGATCATAGACTGATCTCCCAGATTCGCTGAGTTTGTTCTTACAGTTTTTGTTCTGTTCTCAACTCGTCCTTCTGTTGATTTAATTCAGGGAGTTGCTGCCATGTATGTCAATCTCTGGTTGTTGTCTGTTCTTGTTGGTTCTCAGTCCACAGAACTCCCTTTAGGATGATTTGTGGCGCTGGGTTGGCTTTGGTAAAATCCCTTAGCTTTTGTTTATCCTGGAAAGTTTTGATATCATATTTGATTGATAGCTTTGCTAGATAAAGGATTCTTGGTTGGCAATTTTTTTCTTTCAGGGTTGTATATATGTCTCCCCATTGCCTTCTTGCTTGCATGCTTTCCGCTGAGAGATCCGAGTTTAATCTGACTTGCTTGCCTTTGTATGTGACACTTCTGTTTTC
>NW_006408548.1:18666006-18716403 GCF_000296735.1 Chrysochloris asiatica | reverse complement strand
ACACCATGTATCTTAATATTCTAACCTCTTCAAAGACGAGACCATACAAACTATAAAACTGCCGCTGCCACACATAAGGAAAAATTATGAGATTAGATTTTGCTTCTACCCAACATATCAGAAATATCTGCACTTTGGACAATCTGTTCATTAACAGCAAGTTCATCAAAGTCTCTGCTAGTAATATCTTGTGGTATCTAAAGATAGCTGTTACCTTTCAACTTATACTGGCATAAAACGGTAGACTGTTGCCTTTTCTGTTGTATCATACACTCATATAAACTAATCAAAACCTTTCTATTTTAAGGGTTGACAATAATGTTTTCAACTAACATTTAACAAATTGAGTTCCTAATATGAAAAGTTAAAAAAAAAAAAAAAAAAACTACATACATGTAACTACGATTTCTGAGAAACAACATCTCTTATTAGGTGGAGAAGTAAACAGAACAAATTTTATGACCGCATCGTGGAATTAAGGATAATTTTCACTTTATTCTTGATTTTTAAAAACTTAACTTTAACATAAGTTTTTAAAACTTAAATTTAACATAAAGAATATTTTTAGAATCAGGTCCAAAAAAAAACTAAAACAACATAATAAATAGACTTATAAGATATGCTAGAAAAAAAGCATGAAATGTTATAAGTTGGAAATGACTCCACGACAGCAACAAGAAAAGGGTAGTCTTGAAAAAAGAAACAAAAAAGAAAAAAACAAAACCAATGATTCAAGACAGTATGAATTTTATTGTAATCTAGTTTTTTTTTTTCCAGTTTTGCATTTTTAAAATTAAGATGTAATTTGTGTATAAATTTCACTCCATTATAACCCAACTGGTTTTTATTGTATTAACAAAGTCATCTAAATATCACTGCTATTAAATTCCAGAGCATTTTTGTCACCCTAAAAAGAAACTCTATCATTAGCATTCACTTCCTGTTTTCTTCTTTCCCTAGTCTCTGCAAACCACCAATTTGCTTTCTGCATATTTCAAAAAACAGTATGTGTCCTTTCATATTTGGCTTCTTTCACTTAGCATAGTGTTCATCCATATTATAGTATATATTTTAATACTTCATTCTTTTTAATGGACAAATGATTCCATTTAATATACCACATTTTGTTTATCCATTCATGAGTTATTGGGGATTTGGATTGTGTCTACTTTTTGAATAAAGTCACTCTGAACATTCCTGAACAAATTTCTCTGAGGCCATGTTTTCAATTCACTTGGGTAACTACCTATAAGTAGAATTGCTGGGTTATATGGTAACTGTGGATAACATTCTGAGAACCTGGAAAACTTTTGTAAAGCAGCTGTACCATTTTAAATACCTAGCAGCAGCGTAGTGGTTACAAATTGGGCTTCAAACCTTAAGGTCAGCAGTTCGAAACTACCAGCCGCTCCGCGGGAGAAAGAGGAGGCGTTCTGCTCCCGTAAAGATTTACAGCCTCGGAAATGCTGTACAGGGTCGCTATGGGTCGGAACCAACTCGACAGCACTCAACAACAACATAGCCTAATATGTGTGTAACTTTAATGGCCTCTCTCCAGCTTTTTGCTTTCAAAGCTGCCGGAGAGATTTCAAGATGCCAGTGTTGGTTGTTATGCTATACCTCAGGCTTTAATTTAATTTTCGGCCTGTTTTGTTTTTAAACTCTCTTTCCCTCTCTACATCCCTGCCCTGCCCTTTCCCGTATTAAAAAACAGAACAAAAAGCAAACAAATAAGAAACGGTCAGAGCCTGCAGTTGGGCTGAGTATTTGTGTGCATGCGTGGCAGAAGAACCCATCAGTGGTGAGGGTGGGGGATGTCCACTCGCTCAGGCTCCCCCTCTAGTCACCAGAATGGAGGTGGGCAAACAGCGTGCCAATGACCAGATAACCAAAAAAAAGAAAGAAAATCAGAACAAAGCAAAACTGATAAAGTGTATTGTCCACCTTTGTCCCAAGGTTCCCACAGCGTTTTTCAGTGGCGTTTCTGCTCCCCCTGCTTTGTCTTGCCATTTGGTCTTGCCCAAGATGTCAGCTCTGGGCCTCTGAGCCCGGCCTGGCAGATTCAAAAGTATGTGATTTTTTTTTTTCTTCAGCTCCAATTTCCACAAGCTATAAGCCTTCAAACTTTAAAAATATTCCTATCTCTTTGGTTTCGAGCCTTGGAGCCCTGCCCTGGATCTGCCCTGCCTGGTATTCTGTGTTATTGCTGATGGTGAACTTCACTGCACCTCCACCCTAGCCGCCATCAAGCCCCGCCTTTCAAGGTGTTCGTTTTGTAGAAATACGTTTTGACGTATCTTCTGGAATTGGGACAGACTTGGCTTTCAACCTTAGTCCTGCCATTTAGTAGCAGTATTACTTCTCTGAGCTCTAAAGTTCCTCATCTGTAAAATGGGGCAAATGGAAATTAATTCACAGGGTTGTTGGAAGAATGAAATATGGTATGAAATTGTGTTATATTATTCTCGGCTTTCACTAGGTACTCAGTGACTTGTAGTCTTCACTTCCCTTTCTTTATTGGGTAGCAGAACTACTAAATGTAGGCCAGGAAATTAAAATTTTTCCTAATTGGGTTGCTAGCCACTATGTTGATAGGTTGGTGTCTGGTAGCAAGAGTAGATGTTAACACAACCAAGTCAGTATTGCATGTTTTGCTAGCTGCTTCTCAATGGGTCATTTTTGATTCCTTGATGCCTGGCACAAATGGTTGTAAATGGTTGTTGAACTTCTTTAAGATAAATTGGATCTTAGAAAGACTGATAATAGACTAGTTCAGTAAATTTTTAGGTTTGATTTTGGAGCGTTTGCAAAGGAAGTTGTATTTTAGGTGCTTAATTACCTGACTTTTTATTTCCCTGGTGTTGTGAGATAGGCCTTGGGCTGCTACCCACAAGGTCCGTCGTTCAAATTCACCAGCCACTCCACTGGAGAAAGATGAGACTGTCTGCTCCTGTCAAGATTTACAGTCTCAGAAACCTTATATAGGTTTGCTATGAATTGGAATGGACTTGATGGCAGTGAGTTTGGTTTGCTTTGGTTCATTGTCCAATCAGTGCTTTTAACCAGATCTTGAGCCATTTGACCTGAAGCCAAGGCTAGAAGATCTTGTGTACATACATGGCTGATTCTGAGTGTGGTGCTATGAAAGACTTACTTTTAAGAAAAAAATGTTTCTCAAATTTTATTCTTCTGGGATCTTAGGAAATGAATTTAGTATTTACCCAAGGCAGTAAGTACTCTAGGAAAAAACATAGCTGTGTGACCTTCCCTTAGGAGTTTATTGAGGACTAAGAAACATTTTCTTCTTTAGTCTATTCTCAGGGGAGACAGGTGTGAAAAATATACCAGTTTGCTTACAGCTGAAGTTTCTAATATGAATTACAGATTTCTAATTATAAAGACAGATGGCTCAGTGGTTTTACCTAGTATTGTTACATTAGATAGACTTCTAGATTAAAATTATTTCTGTTTGGGAGCACTGGTTGCATAGTGGATTACGAGCTGGGCTGCTAACTACAAGGTCAGCAGTTCGAATCTACCAGTTGCTCCGATGGCGAAAGATAGCTGACTTGACAGCATGCCACCACCACCAAGGTCTTTAAGGGTCTCCATGGAGTCCTGTGTGGCAGTCTCCTGGTGTGGCGCTGTAGGTTAAGAGCTGGACTGCTAGGAAGTTGTATTTTATGTGCTTAATAACATGACTTTTTATTTCCCTGTTGCTGTGGGATACGCCTTGGGCTGTTAATCACAAGGTCAGTGGTTCAGACTTCCCATTCTCTCCTCAGAAACATTATGGTGGTGGTGGGGATATGATGTGGAATTGGTTCCAACTCCTAGCGGGCCTCTACGGGGTTTCCGAGGCTATAAATGTTTATGGGAGCAGAAAGCCTCATCTTTCTCCTGTGGAACAGCTGGTAGTTTTGAACTGCTGACCTTGAGGTTTGCAGTCCGATTTGTAACAGAACCAAGGGTCTTTCTAAGAACTGACTCGATGGCACCTAACAACAACAGCAAAGGTCTTTTAAGCAGTTATGCCAATGAAAACATCAGTCTTTAATACTAGGCCAATTTGTACTTGGAAAACACTTAGTATAAGAGCAGCCACAATGAGTCATTGTGGCTGCACTTGTACTTAAAGTGTGCAAAGAATCACCTGGGGAACATGTTTTAAAATGCACTTTTACTGAAGATATATATATATTCTCCAGTTTGTTCAGGGCTTTGGGCATGTTATCAGGCGGTCTCAGTCCTGGAAGGAGGGAGACATTGTGTTTGCTAAACTAGAGGCCTAGTGAGGACCGGGGAGATCCTTGGTGTGATGGACTGGTGCAAAAGCTGTAACAGTAAATGTCAACATGCTGACAATTGGGAGGAGGATGCCACACGGGTTGTGTGTGTATAAGGTTGCTATGACTTGGAGTCCTTCTTCTTGGCAGCTATTTGTGTAATTCTGATTATATCAATTTTATATCATCTCTCTAGATTATGAGAATAAATTGAAAGTTGGGAAGCTTTTCCAACTTGTGTTTTAAAGTCCTATAGCTTTTAGACTTTAAAGTCAGCTGTAGACTTAAAAAAACAAAAACAGAAACAAACCTGTCACAATTATGTTTGGTCTCCTTTCCATTGAGCACAAAGGAAGTAGTAGTTGACTTGTGTCAGTGGTTCCCACACTTCAGAAGGGCATTGGAAGTTTCTGATTCAGTGTGTCTGGGTTGGAAACTGAACATCTGCATTTCTAACACATTTCCAGATGATGCTGGTACCATTGGTATAAAGACTTTAAGAGTGACTGGTTTGTAATTAAGGACCACATTGTAAGGAAATGAATGTTAAAGCTTTAGCTTCACAGTGGTCAGGTAAACCACAAATGCCAAGAGAGTATTTAGGAGGTGAGCCTAGTTTTAGGAAGAGCTGTTTCCCACTTCCCATATCAAGATTAATGCCACATATATGCTTAATGAATAGGGTAGAGTGGATAGAGTTATCCACATGAATTTACATTTTTTTGTCTTTAAAAATCAAGTGCATATAGTTTAATTTATGCATAATAAGTTGTGTATGATGAACACAATTGTATGTTTCATGGATACGCACCTGTTTTAAAGTGCTGTTGAGTCAGTTATGAGTCATAACGACCTTTATAGCGTTTCCAATACTGGTATGTTTGAACCATCAACCCTGTGGTTAGCAGTCCAGTGCTTACCCATAACATCATACCAGGATTCCGTGTCTTCTCTATTGTTGTTATTTTTAAGTGCCATTGAGTCAGTTCCGACCCATAGCGACCTTTTATATGGTTTCCAAGGAGTGACTGGTGAGTTTTTAACTGCACACCTTGCAATTAACCCACAGACACACCAGGATTTCTTATCTTCTCTACTGCGTTTAAACAAGTTCTTTGAGAGCTGTGACTGTGCTTTACTCCACAGGATTGTCCCAGTCTGGATCTAGGTATTTGTTGCTTAGATACATACCTAGTACCTTATATCAGCATGATAGAGTAAAAGTGACTTCAGATTCCTATGCCTGTTTTTTAATTGTTTGTAAATGGAAATCTCTATTTTTGGGTTTGTTTTTGGCTTCAGTGTTTGTTGTGTAGTTTGTTAGTTTAAATAAATTGCTTAAAAGTCTGGCTCCTATCTAAGAAAAGATTGAGACGTAGTTTCCTTTTAGCAGAAGTAGTTTTTGTTTCAGAGTGAATGCTTAATTGTATTTGTTACTTGGGGAATGTTAAAATTCTTCACTTCCTACGTCAGTATCATCATCTAGACTTGTCAGACATGCCATGTCTGTCTGTCTTGTGACTCCGGGTAATACTTTATACTGCTTTGGATGTAGGCTTCACAGAGGCAGAGGAATAGGTCTGAAATATATTTGTGGCAGGCTTGTTACCTGAAAAGCACTATTGTGTGGACCATGAATAAAAATTAAGAGGTGCTATTGGAAACCCTAGAAGTTCTGGTGCTGCGGTGTGGGTTAATGCGCCAGACTGCAAAGCCGTTTGAACTGCAAAGTCAGTTCAAGTTCACCAGTCACTCCTTGGAAACCCTATGCAGGGTCATTATGGGTCGGAACATACTTGACAGCACTTAACAACAACAATCGGAAACCCTAAGGAGCTCTGGTAGCGTAGTGGTTACGAATTGAGCTATGAACCACAAGGTCAGCAGTTCGAAACTACCATCTGTTCCGCCGGAGAAAGATGAGGCTTTCTGCTCCCGTAAAGATTTATGGCCTCAGAAATGCTCTACAGGGTCACAGTGAGTCAGAACCGACTCCACGGCACATAACAACATCGGAAACCTTAT
The DNA here is from genome assembly GCF_000296735.1 of Chrysochloris asiatica. NCBI lineage: Eukaryota > Metazoa > Chordata > Mammalia > Afrosoricida > Chrysochloridae > Chrysochloris > Chrysochloris asiatica. The sequence continues at coordinate 18,710,092 of NW_006408548.1, read as the reverse complement.
GCAGGGTCCCTATGAATCAGAACCGACTAGACTGCACTTAACAATAACTGTAACAAATTTGCATACCATAAGGAGCACTGGATTGCTAATTAAAAGGTTAGTGATTCAAACCCACCAGCTACTTTCTAGAAGATGTGTGATTCTGTTTCTGCACAGATAACAAAACAAACAAACAACACCCATTGCTGTGAAGTCAATTTCAACTCATAGGAATCCTATATGACCAAGTTTAACTTGCCCCATAGGGTTTCCAAGGCTGTAAATCTGTATGGAAGCACAGACTGCTACATTGTTTTCCTCCTATGGAGAGGTTGGTGGGTTCCAGCTGCTGACTTTTAGTTTGCAATCAAGTGCTTAACCACTTGCACTACTAAGATTCCTGTCTGTAAAGATTAGAGCCTTTGGAATATTATAGGGTGATTTTACTCAGTTCTATAGAGTTGCTATGAGTTGAAATAGACTTGACGGCAGTGGGTTTGGTTTTGGTTGTTGTGAAGTGCCTTCGAGTTGGTTTCGACCCATAGCGACCCTGTATAGGGATTCCGAGGAGTGGCTGGTGAGCTTGAACCACCGACCTTGTGGTTCAGACCAACTTTGCGGTTAGCCTCGTGTTACTCTTAGAGAATTCATTCTTCCATCAAATATCTTTAACATTTACGGTAAATAATGAGTCAGAAATGTTGTATCTGGATTCTTGAAAGATGAATATGTTAATCAGTATAATGGCATAGTTGGCAGGAGAAGGGAGAGCGTAGCACTGGGAATTAGTGGATAGTCAAGGAAATCATCAGGGGACATCAAACAAAAAGGCTTTGGGAGCAACAGCTATGACAGGCTCCCCACTTTGAGATAAATTACTATCCAGCGTTCCAGATGTTATATCTGTTCTTGATTAATCTGTGTTTTATCCAGATGTGGGGGGAGGCAAATGATGAATTGTTTGTTTCCAGGTATAATGGAGAAGGCAAAGAGGGCCAGAGCCAGATTTCTTCATAGCCAGAACAGTTTGTTTATAGTAAGCTGTGCATTCAGGAACGTTCTTTAGTACTTTTCAGATAAGAGTAGGAAATGAAAAGCTTTGGTAGTGGTTATGTGCCATGGAGTCAGTTCCAACTCATAGCCACCTTGTATTGGATTTCTGAGGCTGTAAACCTTTATGGGAGCAGAAAGCCTCATAAATCTCCCACGGAACTGCTGGTAAGTTCACACTGCTGACCATACAATTAACAGCCTGACTCATAACCACTACACTACCACAGATCCTTATGAAAAGCTTTAGGTTTGGGTTAATGAAAATCTTTGTTGTTGTTGTTGTTGTTATGTGCTGTGGAGTCAGTTTCGACTCATAGCAACCCTGCAAAGGGTTTCCGAGGCTTTAAATCTTTACGGGAACAGAAAGCCTTATCTTTCTCGAGCGGAACACTTGGTAAGTTTCGAACTGCTACCTTGTGGCTCACAGCCCAATTTGTAACCACTATGCTACCAGTGTTTGGGTTAATGCTCAACAACTCAGTGAAATCCTTCTCACTTTTTAGATGAGTAGGAGTTATATGCACATTGAACTTTAGAAGTGGGAAAAATAGTAGGAAATATTTGGTGTAAGCAAACATTTAATATCAGGAACCTGTTTCTGAAGTTGATGCCTCTTTGAATTTGTGAAAATAGGAAATATATGTTATATCTAATTACCTAATTTCTTCCCACTTTTTCAGGAGGTGTGATTGCCTATATCAGTTCTTCCAGCTCAGCTTCTAGCCCTGCCTCTTGTCACAGTGAAGGTTCTGAGAATAGTTTCCAGTCGTCCTCTTCGGTTCCATCTTCTCCAAATAGCTCTAACTCTGATAACAATGGTAATCCCAAGAATGGCGATCTCTCCAATATTGAAGGCATCCTGAAGAATGATCGAATAGATTGTTCTGTGAAAACAAGCAAGTCAAGTGTACCTGGGATGACAAAGAGTCACAGTGGAGTGACAAGTAAGTTATATTAGTTTTATAAAAGCCGGCCACTGTTAGTTGCACATGGGGCTTATTTGATCAAGTTTTCATTTGAGAGGGACCATTATATTTCATATTTTCTCTCCTTCTGGGTCACTGATTAGGTAAGAAATCAGTGATCTCATAGTTGATTCTTGGCCCAGAGCAAGACAGGTAGTTATGTACTTTGACTTTATTTCCTGTGTTGTTCAGTGCCATTGAGTTGGTTCTGACTCATAGTGACCCTGTATAGGTTTTCCAAGGAACAGCTGGTGGGTTTGAACCTCCAATCTTGCAGTTAGCAGTCCAGTTCGTAGCCTACAGTGCCACCTCTAGGGTATCTCCTTTTACATATTTTCACAAATAACTTTTCTTCTGGACTTCTATTACTGAATTCTTCCCAGAAAAGAGTATTTACTTGTGGTAAGGGGTTTACTTCATGAAGTTGGAGCTGGGAAAACTTATGGCTAGATTATTAAATGCGTAGTGGGGTTTACAGGTAAGAAGAACTGCTGCAGGAGGGGTTCAGGAAGGAGTGGGATCTGTTTGGCTCCCGTGGGTGAGCTGAATGGAACTGAGTGTCTGCACGGTGACATGTGGGGATATTCCTTTGCATCTCTTATTGACCTCTCTTCCTGATATCTTCTTATCCATGAGGATTTATTTTGGTTTCAAGTAACTCCAGATAGACGAAATTTCAGTTTATGGTTAAAGTCATCAGAAAAGGAAAAATCCAGCTCTCTGAGGTGTTTTTGGCAGTCCCGTAAGATATGCTTAAAATAAAGCAATGATTTCTTTGAATTTGATAATTTGTTATAAAAATTTGTCTTTAACGTTATAAAAGTTCATATATATATTTTTAAATGGCCTCACAAATTAAAACATTAAATGAAAGAGAACAATTTTCACAAACACAACTGTTTCTTCCAGCTTTTCACTTCATGTTTGTTTGTGCCCTAGAATTTAGTGGCATGGTTCTACTATGTAAAGTTTGTGGGGATGTGGCGTCAGGATTCCACTATGGAGTTCATGCTTGTGAAGGCTGTAAGGTAAAGCATGCTTTTTTTCCTTTAAGATAGTGATTTTGGGATTAAAGAAATTGGGCTTACGTTTGCCAATTTCCACTTTTAATAATCGGAGAGAGGAACCAAGCTGTTCCTCCTAAGTTTTAAGCATTTTACATAATGTATAAACATTTTTTTCATTTTGTATACATAAATTTATGTAGTATATAAAGCATGTTATGTAATGTATAAACACAACTTGTTTTAAACAATATTGAAAGTATTCCTTGTTTCTTTGAGATTTTGATTGAAAAAGTTTGCTGTGTCAGTTAACGTTACTTGGTATGAAACCAAAGTACAAAAGAATTGTTTGTTAGTCACTGCTCTAGGTTAGATGGTGAGGAAACAACAAGTTGCAAAATAGACCGGGCATCAATGTCCTCTTGGAACTTTGTTTTAACTGACTTTCAGTTGGGTCTCTTCACATACTCTGACATTCTGACATGTCAGGCACTAGAAGTTAGGAATAATTCATAGATACACATGAAAATGTGTTATCTTCAGAAGTAATGCCAAGTAAGTAAAAATAATCAGGTATAAATTCAGCATCTGGGAAAGCTACATTTAATTTGTAAATTCAGTAGATTATTTTTTAGTTATCACTGTAGAGTGTTGGTCAAATTCCAAGGGAGGTAGTCTGTATTTCCCTAATTATATATCTTTTTTTTATCAGACATAATCCGTTCTCCTGAGACTCACAAATTAACATGCCAAGACACCTATTCTTACCATTTTCTGGCTTGAAGCCAGAAGCAGGAATCTAGCTTGGTGCAGGGTATAGAGTGGGTGAGCAAGATAGTGAATATACATGATGAAAAGGAAATATTTTCTTGGGTGGCTCTGAATGAAATGCTAACTCTTAATGACTGGATCATTTCAAATTCAAAAGACTGTTGTATGTCAGTGAGTAGATTCTGACTCAAAATGGAGCTCTGTGACACTAGAACCTCCTCAGAAGGGTTTCTAGGCTGTAATCTTTATGGAAGCAGATGCCAGTTTTTTCTCCCACAGAGCTGTTAGGTTTGAATCACCAACCTTTCTGATTGGAGCTGAGTGCTTAACAGTTGCATCACTAGGGCTCCTTTCATAAGACCTAGTTAGTATCTTATATTGATGTATCACTTTCCACTTTTTAAAAAATTCTATATCTATATCTATATATATATTTTTTTTTACAAAAATGTGAAATAATTGTGGGGTGAGTATTGTTCTTAGTTTTATAGATAAGCAAAAGCATAAAACCAGTGAGCTTAATTGCGTATTCTTGATACATACATGTGTCTGTTTTTTATACCCTCTTAAGCTGTATGGCACTTTGGGCTAATGAATCAGACTGCAAAGTCATTTGAACTGCAAGGTTGGTGGTTCAAGCTCACCAGCTGCTCCTTGGAAAAACCCTATGCAAGGTTGCTATGAGTCGGAATCTACTCAACGGCACTTAACAAACAAGAAGAAGAAGCTGTGTTTGGAGTCCTGGTGTGGAGTTGTGGGTTAATGCGCCAGACTGCAAAGTCACTTGAACTGCAAGGTTGACAGTTCAGGTTCATCACCTACTCCTTGGAAACCCTATATGGGGTTGCTGTGGGTTGGAATTAACTTGACAGCACTTAACAACAACAACAAGCTGTGTTTACCTCAGAATTTTTAGCGTCCAAATCCAATTACTTTCTAAGTTGTTGCCAAGCGCCAATGAGTTGGTTTGAACCCAGTACAGTGTTTCTGAGGAGTGGTTGTTAACCGACTTAGCAGTTAACAGTCGATTGCTATTCTACAGCACCACACCATGACTCCATTTCCTAGGTGATAGTATAGCAGAACTGCTCCCATAAAAATTTAAGCCTAGCAAACCCTATGAGGGACAGTTCTGTTTCAGGTTGCTTGAGGCAAAGTCTACAACATACAACAATAGCAGTAGCAGCATAATTTCACATTAATAAAATATGTAAGTTTTATATCCCATAGCTACTTAATATAAATTGATGAAATGTATGATTAACAATAATCTTTAAAGGAAATATAGTAGGCATTATTTTGGTAATTGTGTGTTCTCAGTTTTCTGTTTTCCCTGGAACCATTAAGCTGGAGATCTTTGAAGATCTCTCAGAGCATGCATGTGAATTGTTTTTGTAGTAAAAGCAACTGTCTGGAGCTTTCTAGCGTTTGGAACTGTATTTCCTTGGGATATAAATTGGTCTGTGAGCATTTAGTATTAGCCCTTTCCTGTTGCTGACATGATAAGGAACATGTAGCACATATTAGTACACCTTATGGATGTTAGCAGGAAAAGATCAAGCTTTATTAGTGTGAAAACTCAACCGAGTTCTAGTGAGGGAATTACAACTGTTGACCACCTCTCACCGTTGACTGTTTCGGAGTCAGTCGTTCGTATTTCAGTCGTTTTAAAATTTGTATGTGCTTAAAAGTATGAGATGGAAAATGTGGCTGTTGGCTGGTCTGGTTAACAAAGGGGATGCTTTGGCAGCAAGCAAGCACCAAGAAATTCCAAAGGAGAGGATAGTTTTCTTTGGCTAGCCAGGTATAGGAGCTTACGGCTACTGATAAGAGTCGAGTTCAGTTATTTGCATCAGTGTTACATTTCTCTTTGTTCTAAATCAAAATTATTTACTAGTTATATACTGGATAGGTGTTAGGCTTGTGGGCAGTGCTTATAATGAGCTCCATCTGTATGTTTTCAAATGCCTGGGTCCATCTTCTTTTGTTCTTAGGGTTTCTTTCGGAGAAGCATTCAGCAAAACATTCAATACAAGAAGTGCCTGAAGAATGAAAACTGCTCTATAATGAGAATGAATAGGAACAGATGTCAGCAGTGTCGCTTTAAAAAGTGTCTGTCTGTTGGAATGTCAAGAGATGGTATGTTCCTAGTTTAAAGAGTGCTCTTCTTAAAGCATATTCTTTGCCTGAGCATAAAACTGAGCTGGAAGCCAGTTCAGTGGCCCTCTTGTGCGTAGAGTAAAGCTCATTTCAGAAAAGCACTTTTTGATGCCTTGTGGGAGGGAGACCTGATTAAAGTCAAATTTCAACGTCATCATTCTAGAAACAGCTTTTGGCTCAGCTTTCTTGTTGATTTTTGTAAAAATACCAATTAAAAAAAAAACTTAAATACCTATTTCCCCCCCCCCCTTAGATCTATAAAATACTCTCTTGATAATAGGAATCCTTGGTTTCCCCCCCTTGATTTCTTAACATTAAAGGGGAACCCGTTTCATTTAAGAATGATTTCACTTTCCAGCCTTTAGATGCTAATGTGCTCAGATTGTGAGCACATGGACACCCCACTGTCATTGGATCAGTTCCTATTCATAGTGAACCTATAGAACAGAGTAGAGCTGCTCCCTAGGGTTTCCAAAGTTGTAAGTCCTTACGAGAGCAGATAACCTCACCTTTGATAGTGATAATGTGAGAGGCAGTAATTTTTTTGAAGTCCTGGTGTGGCACTGTAGGATAAATACTAGACTGCAAGGTTGGTTTGAACCACAAGGTAGGTAGTTCAAGCTGACTACCTGCTCCTTGGAAACCGTATACAGTGTCACTATGAGTTAGAAATGGCTTGACAGCACTTTAAAACAATTAACAGATTAGTAAGGCTTTCTTGCTGGGTAGGCATATTGAATGGTTACCATCTTAGTCTAAACATTAGATTTGAAAGAGGCTTTCCTTTTCCTCTTAAGTGATGTTGTTGCGAGTCAGTTCAAACCCATAGTGACCCTGTTTAGAAGTGGCTGCTGAGCTTGAACCATCAACCATGTGGTTCACATCACTTTTGCAGTCCAGCGTAGTAACCCACAGTGCCACACCAGGACTCTCAAGGGTTAGGACTGTTAAAAACAGGAGGATACATTCGAAGAGTAGCTTCTGAAATAATGGAGAACATGCAGTCTCATTTTTATTCGTTTTATTGATTTTAGTTAAAATACGGCAAGCTTATTTCCCAATAACTGCATTTTTAGTGATTGTGTGTTTTTTGTTTTTAAAAAAGCTTTTCTTTCATGAGAATCTGGAACAAAGAGCAGTTCATTTGGAAGTTGTTGGATTTTGAAAGTAAAGTTGCCAAATTGAATTGTGACACGGAGTCTGATGTTTAGGGAGTGATTGTACCCATTCGGTTCCATTAATGTTAACGGATGTGATTAGATGAATCCCTCATGCCTTCTTGAGAACAGTCCTTCAGCCTTGTTAATAACATATAGTGTGGTAATGCTGGTCTGCTTCAAATTCAGGTTTTCATTAGTTAATTATATGTTTCTTAGATTTAGCTTATAAAATACCAGTGAGAGAGAGCTCCTTAGCTTTGTTTGGGGAGAAAAATGGAGATCTTTTCTTCTCCACTCCCCACTCCCTTTGGTGCTTTAGAAAACATAAGCAGCAAATTTAGAACAATTTGGGCTAGAAGCATACAGACATTCCTTATATGACTAGAGGCCATACTTACCAGAAGTAATTTTATGTTATTCTCTTATAAATTAAGAGGGCTTATTTAGAGTATCCATGTTAAATATCTTTTTCTTCAATAGCTGTTCGGTTCGGTCGTATACCTAAGCGTGAAAAACAAAGGATGCTAATTGAAATGCAAAGTGCGATGAAAACCATGATGAACAGCCAGTTCAGTGGTCACTTGCAGAATGACACTTTAGTAGAACATCATGAACAGACAGCTTTACCAGCCCAGGAACAGCTGCGACCTAAACCACAGCTGGAGCAAGACAACATCAAAAGCTCTTCTCCGTCTTCTGATTTTGCAAAGGAAGAAGTGATTGGCATGGTGACCAGAGCCCACAAGGATACCTTTATGTATAATCAAGAGCAGCGAGAAAACTCAGCTGAGATCATGCAGAGGTCTCAGAGAGGAGAACGGATTCCCAAAAATATGGAGCAGTATAACTTAAATCATGACCATTGTGGCAGTGGGCTTAGCAGCCATTTTCCCTGTGGTGGGAGCCAGCAGCATCTCAACGGACAGTACAAAGGGAGGAACATAATGCATTACTCAAATGGGCATGGTATTTGTATTGCAAATGGACATTGTATGAACTTCTCCAATGCTTATCCTCAACGGATATGTGATAGAGGTCCAGTAGATGGATTTTCTCAGAATGAAAACAACAGTTATCTTTGCAACACTGGAGAGAGAATGCACCTGGTATAGTGACATCAATTTTTTGCTTACCTTGTATCAAGGAAAGTTTTGAAGGTGTTTTTGTTTTTATTTGGGGGATGTGCCAATTTGTGGAGTCTGAAACCATAAGAGATGTACATTATCAGTTCATGCAGGATTTTAGGTCAAATAATTTAAACATAAGTTATTGGATGACCTAATTTTGTTTAAATTTGTTTAATTAATCAAACATGCAATTAGATTGATATTATGGGATTCAGATTTTATGTAAAATATGAATCATGCTGAATTGGTCCTTTAATTCTTAGAAATCCCTTAAAGTGTTTAAGCATTCTGATTCATCAGTATTTTAGTAGCTTTGGGATTTCTTCACAGGGCTGATCATTAAGCTCGCCATAGTCAATAATACTTTGATTTTTAATGTAAAGAGTTCTGTTTGTTATATAACAAAGAGGTCTTTGGCTATAGAGCCATTGTTGTTGTTGTTGTTAAGTGCTGTTGAGTCGGTTCCGACCCATAGCGACCCTATATAGGGTTTTCAAGGAGTGACTGGTAAGCTTGAAACACCGACCCTGTAGTTCAAACTGCTTTGCAGTCTGGTGCATTAACCCACAGCACCACACCAGGACTCCATAGATGCTTTGGTTTTTGGGATTTTAGAAAATTTAATAGACAAGGTTTTAAGGATTTACTCAGGCTTCATTGTACGGGTTAATATTATTTATATCATTCAAGTATTTTTGGTATCAGATGTGCACAACATTATACATGAAAGTACAACATATCGTATACAATTAAATTTTCATCCAAAACAGTAGTACATTTCCAGTTCAAACCATGAGGTCCTTTTATATTGCTTAAAATTTTCAATAGTCAGGTAATTAAGGTCTTTTTTCCTTTTAAAAAATAGTCAACTCTACCTCAATTTTTGTATCAGATTTTTCCCTTTGTAATTATTTGATTTTATGTACCTAAAAGGTAAGCTTATATTTTATTAGGCTTAGTGATTGTTTTAAGAGTGGAAAAATCTGTAAACATTTAGGTTTTGTTTTTGGTGTCACTCCACAGTTACAGAATCATCCACAATTATAGAGTTCTCCTTTGGAATTCTCCACAGTTATAGAATCATCCCATTCTTGGGTATTCTCTGGATTTAGTGAAATTTTAAAGGCTGGTTTTACTAATAGAGTGAATGGTGCATGTTTCATTATCTTTTTAGTTTTCTTATAATTTCATTGGCATCCTGCCTCCCCGTCCCCTCCCCCCACCCAATTTCTCATGAGAATATGGACCTGGATCTCCTGTCATTGTTTTCATATTGAATAAGGGGAGGTCAATGGTCACCTCATAATTGATGGGAATTTGTTTTGAAAATCATAAAGCAATACATCCCAGCATAATACAGCATAAGGAGGGAAATGTTAGAAAATAAACTTAAAATTGGTGCAAGAAGTTTTAAAAACAGTTTGTTGTGGATGACATTTCTTGCTTAAATCAAAACCAAATCAAGTTTATTACCGTTGAGTCAGTTTTGACTCATGGTGACCCCATGGGTTATAGAGTAGAACTTTTCCACAAGGAAGTTTTCTTGGCTGTACTATTTATGGAAGCACATTGCCAGAATTGCTGCTGAAGTTAGGTTGCCATAGTCTTTCTGTGGAGTCCTGGTGTGGTGCTGTAGGTTAAGTACTGGACTGCTAAGCACAAGGTTGGCAGTTCAAACCAACCACCTGCTCCTTGGAAACCTTATACAGGGTTGCAGTAAGTTCCAGCCTACTTGACAGCACTTAATAACAACAAAAGTTCTTTCTGTAGTAAGCCCGAATAGGAATTGGAGAAAGTACTAATATTAATAGATTTTACTTGTGTTTGGGAGTTTTTTTCATGTTGGAGGTTTCTGATGAGATACTGCTTTCGGAATTGCTTTATCATCTCTAACAATTTAAGATTGTTTTCTGTTTTGTGCTTAACTAGGTTTGTCCGATGAGTAAGTCTCCATATGTGGATCCTCATAAATCAGGGCATGAAATCTGGGAAGAATTTTCTATGAGCTTCACCCCAGCAGTGAAAGAAGTAGTGGAATTTGCAAAGCGTATTCCTGGGTTCAGAGATCTCTCTCAGCATGACCAGGTCAACCTTTTAAAGGCTGGGACTTTTGAGGTATGCTTTACTTATCCTGAGTATTGATTCAGGGAACATAGTAATTAATTCAGGGCACATGAAATATTCTTTTATATTCAGATAAGTATTTTATAGTCCAAAAATGGAAACTACCAATAAAAGTTGGGATCTTGAGAAGAGATAAAATTCAGAATTTTTCAGGACTTGAAATACAGGTGCTCTATGTCTCCAGCACACTCAGCTCTATCGAACTTGTAGTAGTATTACTTTCAGGTGTGCACTTTGCAGTTTCTGCTGAAAGCTAGACATCTTCTGAAAGTCTAGCCTGGTATTTCCTTGCTCACTACAGAATAAGAAGGGAGAATAGAATGTGTTTCCATGGATTTGTCTTAAGAAGATAATAGCATACTTTAGAAATGTGTTAGACACCTCCATGTGCTACCTTGGGTCCTTGGAGCCTCATCTCATTCCAGTATCCTAGGCTACTTTTTCTCCTTGAGTAGTGATGCATTCAGTCTGAGCTGTGGGCAGCCACTGCTAGCTCCAGTAGGACAAAATCAGATAGTACCTCTTCTTGTGTCATCTGCTTCATGGTTTCTCTCTGCTGCTGAGGTAAGAAGAAGCCTCAGGAGCAGCTCAGAACTCACCAGGGGGTGGTGGGTGTGGAGTTGATGTCTGATAGTCCAAACTTCTGAACCTTTGTTTAACAGAAGAAAGGAGCTAGGGTGCCAGGGGTATATGCTCGCTACTTCTGTCTGGATGGTACCACAAGATTGAATGATCAGTTGCTGTTGGTATCAAGTCATGGCCAGCTCAGTAACACAACACACTTAAATATTTGCTGTCCCTTCTTCCCTGCCTCATCTCTTTTTTTCTCTTTTCTCAGATCCAATGCCTATCATGTATAGAGAATCAGCCATATTCATAATTAAATTAGCTTGGAGTAAATTAAAATCCTGGCCTATAGGTGTTTCCTTTTAATTTAAGTGTAAAGGAAAACGTTAGATTTAAGATTCAAAACCAGAAGGAACAGGTAGTAATCAAGTGTATTTTATTCATTTTGGCAGTTAGGTAGTTGAGACCCTGAGAGGTGAAAAGACTTTCTTCTTGCTTGACCAGTAAAATAATACATCGATTACAATATAGGGTTCTGGACTCTAGGACTTGTGTTCTTGTTCCTTCCACTTGGGATTTATGGGATTGCTGTGTTCTGTAATTAATCTCATCTTAATAGAAGACTCACTCTGCTTTGGATAAAATAAGTCTTGGTTTTTATTGTATCACATTGGAAATCACTGTTTAATATAATTGAGGAATTGATGTGGTGGTGGTTGTGGTTATGTGCGGTGGAGTCAGTTCTGACTCATAGCGACCCTGTACAGGGGTTTTTGAGCTTGAGGGATTGGTGTATGTAAGCACTATATTATGTAATTGTTGAATGATTTGATTTGATTTCAATTATAACTTAGTGCTCGTAACACTTTTAATAGCTTTCTTTGTGTATAATCTATTTGGGTTATGGGTTCTTGGAATAGTCTCTTAGGGTCCATCATAAGGTGTTACTTTGGCTGTATTTGATGTTTTAATGTTTTCAAGGATTGTTGCATTGAAATGCTCTTTAAGACCATGTGATATGCTTGGTAGCCCAAAGACTTTTTTTAATGTGTTTGTGCCAGGATGACTTATTGGGATTATTATCTACTTAATTCCATATTTGCATTTTAAAATCTTTATTAGTAGGGTTTCAGAGTATCACAGCACTCAAGTATTCGGCCATTGGTGGTTAGAATTTCTTTTTATGATCTTGGAATATTTATTGCTTTAGTAACAACTTTGTCTTAGGTTTTCTTCTTTTACTCATTTTTACATTTACGGTATTTTTAAATGGACTTTAGCACTGGATTATTTCTTTAGTATTGTTGCTGTGCTTCTCTGAATACCTGTAAATCTTTTTTCCCCCAGGTTTTAATGGTACGGTTTGCATCATTATTTGATGCAAAGGAGCGTACTGTCACCTTTTTAAGTGGAAAGAAGTATAGTGTGGATGATCTACACTCAATGGGAGCAGGAGACCTGCTGAACTCTATGTTTGAGTTTAGTGAGAAGCTAAATTCCCTCCAACTTAGTGATGAAGAGATGAGTCTATTTACAGCAGTTGTCCTGGTGTCTGCAGGTAAGAAAGCTGGTTCTAAAATCTACAACACCTGAAATAAAAGGTGACAAACAAGGGAGAAGGTGTTTAAAGGGGAGAAAAAGCCTTCAGGAAGATGCTAAATTATATAAACCTGTTATTTTCACATGGCTGTTTTTTTCATCATGATAGTAAAAGTCAAAAAACTGCTTTTGGATCTGCGTTGTGCATTTACCGCTGTTTAGTCTTTAGCTTTTGTTCTTAACTTTTTTAAAGAGTCCACATTTTTTTTCATTCGTTTAATTTTTGGAAAAATAACTCTAGACAGGTGATGCTAATATGAATGTAATTATTAAAATATAGTGTGAGTTACTTAAAAATGGTAGAAGTATTAGTGTGGTATGTTTCAGCTGTGCCACTGAGATTTCTGTGTGATTTAGGTAAGTAATTTTATCCTTTTTGGTCTTCTATTCTTCATTTTATCACATGAAGGCGTTTGCACCATGTGAGCCTACCACACAGTATCTGGCACAGAATAGATACTCATTCACTGATGGAGGGAGTTTCACAAGTTTTCTGGTGTCTTGCATTTAGATTGCAGTTGTTTCTTAATCTAACTATTTTAATTTAGTAGGCATTAAAGCAGAGATTGTTGCTCTTAATAACAAATTGCAAATTGAGACCCAGAGACTTTTAGGGATATCCTAGAAAATGCTATTCAAGTTTTAGGTGTGATATGGTGCTGTGGGTTAATGTGTCAGACTGCAAGGTTGTTTGAACTGCAAGGTCGGTGGTTCAAGCTCATCAGCTGCTCCTTGGAAACGCTATACAGGGTCACTATGGATCGGATTGACTCGATGGCATTTAACAATGTATATTTTTAAATAAATGTTGGGAATTTTACAGTAAATTTTTATGATCTTGAAGTTTCGTATTTAAGTGCTACTAGCATAGTGGTTACGAATCGGGCTGCTAACCTCAAGGTCAGCAGTTTGAAACTACCAGTTGTTTCTGAGTCGGAACCGACTCCACAGTACTTAACAACAACATTATCCTGGTGTGGTGCTCTGGGATAAAGCACTGGTCTGCAAGGTTGGTTTAAACCACAAGGTTGGTGGTTCAAACTCAAACTCATCAGTGTTCTTTGGAAACCTAATACAGGGCTGCTATGAGTTGGAACCAACTCAATGGCACTTAACAACTATGTTACATAGTAAGAATAGTTTGTAAAGGACATTGTGCTAGGCACTGTGAGGGTTGTAGAGCTTAACCCTTTCATGACTCACAGAACATATTATCCACCTACTTTTCTACCTTTTGAATTTAATTGGAAACTGCTACCCCCTACTGCTGATGTGGTGCTTATAGGATCAGCACTGGATTATGAACCACAATCTTGGCAATTCAAACTCACCAGCTGCTCCTCAGAAACCCTGTACAGGGTCACAAGGAGTTGGGATCAACTCGACAGCACTTAACAACAAACTCCACTTTTGCATCTGGCTGCTAACTGCAAGGTTGGTGGTTCAAACCCACACCCACTCTTTGGAAATCCTGTTTAAGGTCACTATGAATAAGAACTGACTTGATGGCACCTGGTATGGCGCTGTGGATTAAGGTGCTGGACTGCAAAGGCGGGTTGAACTGCAGAGTCAGTGGTTCAAGCTCAGTAGCTACTCCGCAGAAACCCTATACAGGGTAACTGTGGGTTGGAACTGACTCAACAGCACTTAACAATTGTATTAAAATCTGTATTCAAAAGATTTTTTTAAATTTCAGAATGTCTTTCATTACTGAAAACACATGGTTTCAACAAAAAATTCGAAGCAGAAAATAATTTAGTTTTAAAGGGTTCAGTTATATTCCCTGATTATGTGACTAAACTATAAATGAAAAACGCTTAAGAAGAGAAAGTTCTTTGCATATCAGTAGTATAAATACTTAGGACATTTTGGAGCACAATTAGCTACTTTTTCTGATCCTTTCTACCTAGGTAGCTAAAAATGAACTTATGACATGGAAATAGTCTGAAGAGATTATGCCAGTAAGGGATATCTATTTACTTAGTAACCTTGTCGTGCCTTTTGCATTTTGCCTGCTGTTCTGCAGAGTGTCTTGATAGAAGTAGTTAATACTGGTTTGGGTTTATAAGCAGATTGATAAATCTTACTGTGAAACCAAAGGTAATCTTTTAAGGTAAGCCTGTTAATTTTTTTACCTGATGAATATGTGTTCTTGTTGCGTGCCATCTAGTTGGTTCCAACTCATAGAGACCCTTTATAGAGTTTCCCAAGAGCTACTTGGGATTACCAGTTTAGTGCTTACCTTACATCGACACACCAGAGCAAAGATAAAGAATGTTAAGTACAAGCTTGCTCTCAAAATGTTTCACTTCCATTGAAAGATAACTGAAAGATAAGGAATGTAAAAAAAAAATTTATAGTGTTAAAAACTATGGGGTTTTAACTGAGGTAAGTACAGAAAGAAAGAATTCATTTTAGAAGGCTTTGTGAGAAAGATGGGAATGGAGCTAGACTTTGAAGGATGGATACTTAGTTATTTTTGTGTGGATAAGAGATGTCAAGGCATGGGGGAGGGCACGTGGTCAGAGCCTGGCAAGAGAGGGATAAAAAACTTGCAAAAATTAGGGGAGCAAGCACCAAGTTATGGAATGAAAACTATGAGAGTTAAGCAGGGAACTATTACCTGACATATGGGACAGCTGAAAATCCATGTATCTTCTTAAGTAGGGAAATGACTAAGCATGAACAAAGCAATGATTTGATATTAGCTCTACATTTTTAAACTGGGTGAGTCCATTAGAGCTAGAGAGTCAGGTTGAGAAGGCTGGTGAAGATTCATGAGATAGGAGGCAGTGGAGCAAACTCTTGACGACTAGAGCAAGGGGAGATGAAGAAGGGGCCACATCCCAGAGATAGTTGAGAGAAAGGAGTGGTAAGGAACTGTTCATGGAAACATTCCATTATCTCCCCCACCCCTTTATCTTTTAATTCCATTTTTCTACCAACTTTTGAAGCCCCCCTTGTATGCTATTCATAGAATTTATATTTTCAACTACAAACATTGTTTTCAGTTTTAGAAGAAGCCTTGTTGTTTTTTTCTGATTATAGGAATAATATGGTTTCTTTAACTTCAGATTCTTTAAAAATCCAAATTTGTCGCATCATTTGAGACTACAGAACCCCTTGAGACTATTGCCCGGAGATACTCCTGAAGTTATCTTTTAGCTAACACATGTTGACTCAGAAAATAAATATCACTTGTGAGAATTGCACTCTTAACACACCCTCTAAATGAGACCAAATTGTCAACAATTCTCTAAAGCAAAGGTGAGAAAGTAGAGGGAAGGAAAAGCTAAATTACTGAAACAGAACAGCTTAGAACAGAAAAATGAGAATGCTGGCATAATGTGAAGAATGTAACTAGTGTCCCTGAACAGCTTAACAAGAAGTAACCTAAAGGTTGGTAGTTTAAACCTAAGCAATACTGTGAAAGAAAGCCCTGGTGGTTTGCCTTTGTAAAGATTGGTGGTGGTGCAGGAGTTGGTTCCAACTCATAGTGAACCTGTCTAGTTTCCAAGGCTGTAAACCTTTGCAGGAGCAGAAAGCCTTATCTTTCTCCTATGGAATTTGGTAGTTTCTAACTGCTGACCTTGAGATTGCAGCCCTGTAGCCACTACGCCACCAGAGTTCCTTTTGCCATGAAAACCTTATGGAGCAGTTATATATTATAGCACATGGGGTCACCATGATGCAGAGTAGACTTGATGGTAACTTTTCTTTAACTATATATGACAACGAGGACAGTGGTGTTTCAGTGGTAGAATTCTTACCTTCCATGCAGTTCAGTTCTTGGCCAGTGCTCCTCAAGTACAACCACCATTCTTCATCTGTTAGTGGAGACTAGGGGTTGTTATGTTACTAAACAAGTTTCAGTGGTGTTTCCAGGTGAAACTAGGAAAGACAAATTAGGAAGAAATGTCTGGTGATGGACTTATGAAAATGTCAGTGAAAACTGTGGATTACAATGGTTTGATACTGTTGTACATGAAATTTCCATGAATTGGAGGCCAACTCAATGGCAACTAATAGCAACAACATATTTGAAGAGATGTAAACACATGTTACATGCACAGATCTATACATTTTACAAATAACATGTTCTTTTCTTTACTTGTAATAGCTCTGGTAGTGTAGTGGTTATGAGTTAAGCTGCTAATCTCAGGGTCAGCAGTGAAGCAGCTGTTCCACAGGAGAAGGATGAGGCTTTCTGCTCCTGTAAAGATTTGCAGCCTCAGAAACTATACGGAGTCGCTATGAGTCGGAACTGACTCCATGGTGCACATCCACCACCATCACCATGTTATTTTCCTTTATTGATAGTTTTCATATCAATTTTAAATCTTGGTCAGTTATACAGGACTATCATTAATTTAAAATCTAGACAGGAAAATAAAATTCCAAAATCTTGAGTAGGCTATAAAATTCTTTCCTTCTCTACTCAGTCCTGTCCTTCAAAGAACTAAAGTCTTAACCATCTATCTTTTTAATTGTTATGATGGTTGCTCACCCAACTCTTAACTAATACGCTTCTGCATACATTTTTTATTTAGTAGATGTTGTTGTTGTTAAGTGCCGTCGAGTCGGTTCCGACCCATAGCGACCCTGTAACTGGTATTTAAAAATGCTTGCTCACTTTTTTCTCATGCAGTTTTTTATCATTTACGTTTTTGGTTACATTAAAAACTAATATACTCACATTTTTTGGTCCTTCAACTTTATATAATTTCTCTTAGATCATTTAGGTAGAATCTTCTCATTATATGAATGAAGGTGCTTCAAAAAGTTGATATAAAAATGGAATGAACAGATTTTTTTCCCCCAACGAACCTTTAGAAGCCCTGTCGCACAGGGAGACACATTATCGTCCTTCCATATACTGGCTCCTTTAGGTATACCATTTCTATTATATCGTCAAGAATTATAACATTTACATTCTTTTCTACAACTAGTTGTACTCCATGCTTTGTTTATTGGTTGATTGATTGTAAAAATGGAAACTTTAAAGAACCCAGTATTAATAGTATCATATAAATTGTATTCTGTGTAGAACCACACAATGGGATTGAAATGTTAGAATTAGTGCTGCAAATTTGTACCCAAAACTGTGCCACTTGAAGGGGAAGTTTCTTAGTATCTGATAATAAATGAATTTTTTCATATTCTTCATGAACTGATTAGAATTAGGCAGTTATTTTTGTTTGCTTCATATGTAAAGTAACTTTTTATTTACTTTGGAACCTACAGTTGGCCTTCAATTTTTTTTGTTGTCAAAACAAATGCTCGTTGAATTCTAGGTCTCATATAATTTCCTCCTCACAACAGAACTCTACTGTGAGTTAGGTTATGTTATCTTCATTTATACAGGCAAGGAATTTGAGAAACAAAGGTGTTTAATAATTTGCCTGAGGTCACATCTTTAATAATTGGCAGAACAGACATTTGAACATCCATTAATCTGGCTTCAAAGCTTTCCACTACACTGCTTGTTAAACAGAATAGCTTTAGATGCTGAGGGAGAGAGACATTTCAAAGATGATGTTTGCCTGTGAAGTTGGAAGAGTCCTGATACTATGGAGAGAAGGGAAATTGTTCCTGGAAGGTAAGTACTTTTTCAGACTAGGTTGTATATAGTGACAACAGTCATGTCCAGTTGAGTACTGGGAACTGGCATGTTAGGTGCGCTTTTACTGAAAGAATTCAACTTCCATCCTTGAAGGTGTAAAATAGACGTTAGAGAGGATTGTGGTAGAGTGAACTGTGAGAGAGGGGGATAAAGAACCTCCTAAAGAAATAGAGCCCTGGTAACACAGTGGGTTATGTAGTGAACTGCCAACCAGAAGCTTGATGGTTCAAATCCACCAGCCACTGTGCAGGAGAAAGATGAGGCTACTGGCTCCTGTAAAGACTGACAGCCTTGGAAACCCTTAAGAAACAGTTCTAGTCTGCCCTACAGGGTGGCTATGAGTCAGAATCAACTCCGATGGCAGTCGGTTGGTCTTAAAGAAGTAGAAGATGTGTCGTCAGTTAGACTGTACAGGTAGTAGTGTAGTGTTCAACACACTGTTAAATAGAAGAATTTCTACTTCATACTGTGCAATCTGATATATCAGTTGCCAGAAGATGGTTTATGATCTATCCACATTTGTAATTAAGCCCTTTGGTCTTAGAATCATCAAGATGATGCCTTTCATAAAAATATAATTAGATTAAAATTTCCACGTATAGGCATCCAAGTTCCTGAAGTTATGAATTTGTATGGAGAAGTATAGGTTATAAAGCACAAAATAATCCTTGAAGGATTCTAGCCACTTACAATACCAGTTCTGACTCAAATATTCTTTCCCATTTACCATTTCCTTCTCTTTTCCCATCTAGAAATTTTGTGTGGATTCACTGTTATTCTCTCCCGATTATTGATATTATAAATATCTGTATAAATATTGTTGTTAACAACAACCAACTCTATGGAGTTGGTTCTGACCCATAGCGACCCTGTATAGGGTTTCCAAGGAGTGAATGATGTGCTTGAACCGCCGACCTTGCAGTTCAAATTGACTTGACAGTCCAGCACATTAACCCACAGTGCCACACCAGGACCCCTCTGTGTAAGTATAGGGGGTTTCAAAAAGATCATGGAAGAATTCTGGTATCTTTTAATACAGTTTTCCTACAAACTTTTGAAGCCACCTTGTATGATACAAACTATTTTCTTCTGCCAAAATGTAAGTTCCCTATAGGAGGAGTTTTGACTTGTTTTGTTCACTTCTAATTCCCTGACAGCTACATTAGCAACTAGCACATACATTTACTATGTGTTTGGCAAATGAATTAATGAATTTTAAGAGTGTTTTAAAAACAATTATTTGAATGTCAAAGGCAATAGAGACTCTTGGAAGTGTTGTTGAATGCTTTAAGTATGTTTACATAAGGGCCCTTCTGTCTATGAAACAATTTTATCTGGAAAATTAATGACTCCCAAACCATTATTGAATATTCTACTTCTTCCATGAGAATTATCCCATAGTTGTAATGATAATTCAGATTTTGTTAAATACAAATCTATTTTCATTATTTTTTTTCTACATTTAGGGTTAAACTTTTTTGTTTGCCTTTTACTATTAAATTTTAGACCTCCTTATAAAAAATATGAAAAGGGCATAAATGCCAGAGAATTTTGCTTCTTTGTAGATGTGTTTCATCAAATCCAACCTCTATAATAGATACTGCTGAATATTTCCTGGGCAATATACCTCCTACTGTGAAGGGAGGAAATACAATCATTGCTGATGAGAAAAAAATCCATGCACAAACTCCACTGTTGTTAGCTGTAATTGTGAGAGCTCTGACTCATGATGACCAGGTCTAACAGAAACATTGCCTGGTCTTGTAGATCTTCAGGAGTTGGTATGCTAACATCCATTGTTCCGCTGTTTTGTGAATACATCTTATTGAGGGTTTCCCTCACCTAGCCCTCTTCCAAGCTTGATATCCTTCTTCAGTGTTTATTCCTTCCTGATGCTGCATCCAAAGTAAACAGTTGGTTTTGGGCACTAGTCTGTGATCTGTTGTCTAATTTTTTGAAGTAGATTGCTATAGGACTTTCCCCCTAGGCTGTCTTACTGGTATTATAAATAAGTATAGAGGGTATAAGTTTAGTTCCTGATACCCTGCTGGAATTTAACTTCTGGTGGTATTGCTTTCAGCATTCCAGCACATGCAAGCTACCATAGCGTGGTAAACCACTAGGTGGGTGGCTTGAGTCCCAGCTGCTTCTTGAGAGAAAGGTGAAGCTTTCCACTTCAGAAACTATTTACAGCTTTGGAAACCATGTATAGGGTCACTGTGAACCAGAACTGACTCAGTGGTGCTAAACAACCAATGCTTTAATAATAAATAGCTTAAAAATTAACAATTGAGCTTTTAAAAATAGTATTTTTTGTTTTTATTCCACTGTGTAAAAACCTTATTTTGAATATTTTTAATGAAGCTGATGATTGTCCTTCATATCTATCTCTCTTTACAACCCACTAGATCGATCTGGAATAGAAAATGTCAACTCTGTGGAAGCTTTACAGGAAACCCTCATACGTGCACTAAGGACTTTAATAATGAAAAACCATCCAAATGAGGCCTCTATTTTTACAAAACTTCTTTTAAAATTGCCAGACCTTAGATCTTTAAACAACATGCACTCTGAGGAGCTCTTGGCCTTTAAAGTTCACCCCTAAGTTCTTTGTCATTTAAACGTGAACTGATTCATGGTAACTGTACATTTTGTGCTATGAAGCCTATTTATATGTATATACCATATGTGGAGATAGAAAAGACCTCAAAGACATTGCAAGATTGGATCCATGCAGTACCTGTTTGGATTGAGAGCTCTTCAGCCATGACTGGACACTGACTGTATCTTCCCAGTAGACCAACCAGCTGTGTCGTACTTCACCTGGAGAAGTTAACACTGAATTAATAATCACACTGAATGTTTGACTTTTTCATCTGCCAAAAACCAAAAATCAGTTTGATTTCCCTGTGGTATGAGTATAATGCATATTCAAAAGTATATGAGGACTTGGAAATGAATCCTGCTGTTTATAAAGTAATAGTGAATGATGGAAACATTAATTTCACAAGAACATTTAACCTGGCAACTGGAGACCTTGGGATTTAGGAGATCTCCATATTTTACTGTGCTCCTGTTAAAAAGTATGTGATCCTGGGCAGGCTCCTTGGTTGTGAAAAATAACAGCTGATATTGTCCCTACTGCCTCACTTCACAAAAGTAGAAAAATTGTCTATAAAGCATATTTACCTCTTGGGAAATAGGCACGATGTAAAAAAAAGGTAAACTTTTGTTAAAATCATTCATAATAATCTTGTCTCTTTAGTATTTTGGGAAATCATTTCATAGTCCATATCAATCTATTATTCAGGTTTCCTACATATGTTGTGGGATATCCAACTGACACATATTCAGTATTTATGGGTACATGAAATACATAACGTGTGTACATAATGTGTATGTGAATATAAATATAGTTCTGCATAAATATATCTTCACAATATTTTAAACTGTGAAGAACTTATCGTACAAGACACTTAAATAAGAGGGGTAAAAAGACCCAAATTAGGTGCATTTTACCTGTTGACATAACCATTGCTTTAAGACCTTTACACAGTAGAATACTGAACCATGTTCTGTTTTTGTTAATTTAAGCAACAATCAATATAAAAGTGCAACAGGCAGTTGAGTCCAAATGTTAAAATCCATGTGTTTTAGAGTTCATCTTGGTAAAATAGTTGTTCAAGGTACTAGTTGTTTCAAAGTTCATTCAGACAGTCTTTTACCTTGTGCTAAAAACAAACAAACAAAAAAACAGTTGCGTTGCTGCCCTTTATATACATGCTGCAGCTTGGTGATAAGGAGTCTAGATTCTTTTGGAGCCCTACGCAATATTTCAGGAAAAGGTTGATTATGTTGGGGCATGTGCACAGGGTGCATGAAGCTTAGTCTACTTCCCCCCTAAAAGAACACTACAGGGATTTTGTCAAATTAGATTAGTTTATAACTTGAAAGTCATTTAATGTTTGACTTAAAGACATACTAAAAATGGAATCATCAAATACACTTCATCCACATTTCCAAAATTGGGCTTTGTTGTTTAACAAAGATCTGCCTCTGTTTATGACAGTAGGAGAAATAGCCAAAGGTGAGGATTTTATTTGTTTTTCTGTTTCCCTGGAAAGTAGCAACTAGATTAATTTTTGTGTGTGTGAAGATTGCCTTTGTGTATAATTTTTTTATAATATAGAATTACAGAAATGACAACCTAGTTTACTATCCTAAGCCTGTTAACTTTCATGACACATGATCAGAATGCCTTATTTTGTAATCTTGTTTAACTTGTTGCTACTGGGACGTGAATTTCTGTGGCACTAGTTAAGTAAGTTTAAAAACAACACAAACTTAAACCCTCTCATTATTAAAGAGGAAAGGTGATGGTGATGTCTATAATATAATATTAATAAATCATAATTGTGATTTCCTTAATTAGGTATGACTTTTCTGGGATATACAGCATAGTTTTTGTGAATTCTTAACATGTTAGCATTATCTTTTTATAATTTTTTTTCCTATGATAAATGCATAGTTTTCTTCTATGGGGGATAGAAACAGCTTTTGAAGTAATTTTGAAAACCTCGAAGATCATGTTGAGTCTTAATTTTTGCCTTTTGCAAACACGTCTCTTTATAACATGCATCTTTAAAACAATTACTAAGACTTTAGGAATGTGTAATCAGAATTGTGTTAGTATTGCTTCTAAAACTTTTGTTAGGTTCAATATATACATGATCCATCTATATATAGGTATACAAATTTGCATTTCGTCTTGTAAGATTTTATTCAGTGAATTCCTCCTGTAGGTCATTGAAAACAAAATTAATAGTTCATATGCCATTCATAGCATTTCTATATTTGAAAATAGCCCAATATTGAAACTTTTAATTCTAAAGTTAAACCAGCAGCGTATATTATAAGCACATTCTTTGATTGAGTCATTGGTTATACACTTACTAAATGCGAAGAAGAGAACCAGGGAAGGATTATTTCTGAGTTGGTGGGACACTGTTCAGTAATTAATAATGTACTGTAAGAATTAAGTGATGCTTTAACTCTGATTTTACATTTTAAAATTAAAATGTGGGCATTATGTCAGCAAACTTAAGGGCATTATGTCAGCAAGCTAACTTTTTCTTTTCTGTGCTTTTAATATATCTCTTTACATGATCTGAGAGACGAATCAGGTGTTTAAGAGAGAAATAGCTGAGGGAAAGGGAAAACATCATTTTGGGATGAAGCTTTTCCTTATGGTGATGGTTTAATTACACATTAAAAAATTAGAAGGAAATTTCAGTGGATTAAGTGTACAAGCCTTCATAGCTACATTTCAAGAAATCACCATCGAAACTTGACAAGGTATGATTTATTTTATGCAAGCGTCGTTGCAAAGCAAGCTCAGCTAGATTTATTACTGTGCACGAAAGTAAAATAAATACCTATCTCAGTTCTTTTTCTTTTCCAATATAAAGTTTGCTGAATGTACAAGAAGAGTTTATCACTTAGGATATAGAATTTTTTTAGGGGCTGGGGGGAGGGGATTTATCAGGAAATTGTGAGTTATAAACAAAGATTGTCTTGATTTGGTCTAAAACATTAAAACTTGAAGCTATTCTTGAACTAACATGGAAATGTAAAATGGCTTTTGTATTAAAAACTGGTAGCAATATATTGTTGGCAGGAAATGAGTTAAGTTGATTTCCCACAAACTGTAATTGATGAGGATATGGATAATATCCTCATGTTTCTGAGAAGTAACCTGTAATGCGGGGGAGGGGATAATAAATATTATTTCTAACCAAACGTGGGATTTGGTGCTTTTCTACCTCGACGTTTTTATAAGATCGTTTATAATTTAACTTGTTCTGTGTTACGGGCATAGCATGATTTCTTAGCAATCCTCCTGTTAAGTATGGGGGAATTTGTATATGGAGATTTTTTTTTTTTTAAAGAAGATTTTAGTGCTTGTTTAAGGATCCCTGGTGGAGCTGTGGGTTAGGCTCTGGACTACTAACTGCTAAGTCAGCAGTTCAAACCTACCAGCCACTCTGAAGGAGAAAAAAGAGGCTGTCTGCTCCACTTAAGATACGGTCTTGGAAAAACTGCATAGGAGTGCTATGAGTTAAAAAGAGGAAGCCCTCTATTGAGATAGCTTGGCACTAGGCAGTTGTGCTCAAGTGTAACAAAATTGTGAGGATGGCACAGGACTAGGTAGTGTTTCATCTGTTGTGCATAGGGTCACTATGAGTTGGAACCAACTTGATGGAAACAAGCAAGGACTATTTTCTAAGATCCCCATGGAACAATGGTTTACTGTATCTACTAAGATAGTCTCTTTGGGAAGGAGGGTGATGAGAGGACTTCATGTAGCCAAGAGTCAGCCATGGATGAGATTAGCTACTCCAGCAAGACTACGCTCCCTCTAAAGTTACTGAAATCAGCATTATTACCAGTATCTCCCAGACCATTAGTATCCCCTACTTTTCTGTGGATACTGATTTTTGTGGAGAACTGATCAAATTAAACAAGCAACTGAGATATCTTTATCCTGCCCACTAAAGCTGAAGTATACTTTGAATTGTTTGGTGGGACAGTTTGTCTCAAACTGTACCATCAAGTAACTTTGTGTGTGTGTGTGAGCACTGCTGTAGCTCCTTGGAAAGTGTGCTATTAGGGAAAAAGTGTTAGGGGTGTTGATAAAAAAAAATAGTGCTATTAGGGGAAAAGTATTAGGGGTGTTGATCAAATGCTGTGGATTGTTGTATACATTTACATTTTATTTTCCTGTTTTGCAGTCTAGTAAGAAAACACTTAAGTTTGATGGAAAACAAAATGATCTTAAGGTTTTTTTCAGAATTTTGAAAATACTTCCTGTTTTTTTTTTTTTTAGTGAGTGAAAACAACACATTCGCACATACACACAGTTTACATTAGTTTTTTTCAGTACTCTGTCTAGAAGTTGAACAACTATGGCTGGTGTTCCAGTCTCTACCAAAGAGACACTCCTCACTATAATGACAGTGAGTTGCTATGTCTGGGGCAGTTTTCAGACACCGGAGTATCAGATCCCCTTAGAGCAACACTCTGGATCTAATGGAGCCAGCCATAAGAGTGACCTTGGAAGTTAGAGCCTTTCCACACTGTCTGAAAGGGAACAAAATGACAGAACCCTAAATCCCAGAATGGAAACATGCTCTCAAAAATTAGCATTTTCCATACATCTTAAGTTACTGAAGAGGAATCAGTGTTTTTAAAAGGACTCCAATACAAAATAAGATGAATGGGATAGTGCTGATTTTCTTTTTCTCCCATTTGTCCTACTGGAGTCTGTAAAGTTGAGTAGACCTGAAGTTTCTGAGGTAAGTTCTGTTGTTATTTTTCCTCTATTGTCTCATTTTCCTCTGAATTCCTTATTCCTCTCCTTCACAGTGAGTGGAACTGACTCCATGGTACTTAACAACAACAACAATCCTTCATATCTTCTCTGTTGCTACTTTGTTGCTTTGCTTGTACGTTTCCTTTGTAATTTCTTTTCTTCTTACAGTAGCCATTTTAATTTCCTTTTCTGGCCTTGCAATTAAAGCAGACACAAACAGAGAGTACTTTCCAAAGTGGAAAGTACCTACTGCATTCTCTCATCTCCATACAAAGCTGATCTTTCTTTAAACTATTTTGCCTGCATACACACACACACACATATATGCATATATTTAATTTCTAAAACTCAAATGCAAAGTGAAATTCCATGAAACGTCAAAGAACAAATCCATAGAGGAAGGGAACTGTGCTGTGTGCACATGAGGAGCTCACATACCCTGTTCCAGCAGCTTTAAAAATAATTGTTAGGCCACTACTTGTAAAGGTTTGTGAAAATGGTAACATTTTCAGGAAATTTGGGAGCCGGTTGTTAAAAATACAACCATTATTAAAAATTATATGAACTTATAACTAAATTAATGAGAGTTGGTGGTATATTGTAGGATAAGCATTGGACTGTTAACCACCAGGTAGGCAGTTCAAACCCACCAGCAGCTCTGTGAGAGAAAGATGAGGCTTTTCTGCTCCCATAAAGATTTATGGCCATGGAAACCCACCCTACACAGGGTTGCTCTGAGTCAGAAACTGAGCCGGCACTTAGTGACAACAACAAAACAACTGAATCATATTTTAAAAGGGTGACAGTCTATCATTTCCTAGTTATTGTAGCACATTTTACTGTTTATACCGTTAAGGTTATTACCTCCATTTTTACTGTATGGGGAAAATAATGATGTGCCACTGCCTATCTCTTCCCACCTCCTGGGGTTCAGTGGTGGCACACTGATGTAGCTCAAAATTGGCTTAGTTGTAAATATTTATACCAAGGAAACCTGAAAATTCTATGAATCTGGGTTTGATTTATAATTTTCTTTGGTTGTCTAAATACATGAAAGTAATGGGGAAAATAATGTAGTATAATGGTTATAAATGTTTTCTAGAAATGAGAAGATTCCAATTTTTGAAAACTATGATCTTATTTTCAAAGGAGTTGTGTCATTGGTGAACAAGTTAGGTTCTGACATATTTATTGTTTCATTAATTGTAAGTTAAAATATTCATGTCAGAACTATACTTGTTAATGGTAACTGGCAAAAATCAAGGAAAGCATTTTGTGAGAATTAATGGTTTCATATTTTATGCAAATACTATAGACATATAGCTTTTACATACTGTGTAAATTCCTGTTAGTTTTCTATGCATGCTGTGGGAAAAATGCAGTATATGGAACTGATGGCAAATAGCATATTTATAAATTCAGGAAAAATAATACACACGCACACACACACCCAGAGAGCATTTACCAACATATCACTATTTTCATATCTTAACCCTGTGAAGTAATACTGTTTTCTTGATAGAGAAACAAAGGCTCAAACAGTTTAACTTACTCAAGTCACACTGCTAAGTGGAGTGTTGAACTTCTAACCCTGATGTTTGGTTTCTAGGATATGGTCTTACCTGCTTTACTATTACAGATGAGTATTGGGTTGCACTCTCCTTAATTGAGAAGAAGTTTGACTACATCTGCCTTCTCTGATCTGTACATGCATGGGGTGGGTAAAAAGGGAACTACCTAGTAATAGAAGTTTTATGACATTTCTACAACTCCTAAATAACATTTTCTCATACGTACTTAACTCATAATGATAGGAAGAAATGTCTTCAAAAACCCTTAGCTAACAACAAAGTCCTGTTCAGCTATTAGGTGATTATTTTGCCTTAGAAATGTCATTAGTATGACAGGAGGGGAAAAGTGGGAGCCTCGAGAAAAGGAATGAGGGGAAACTGCAGGGCCTTGGACGGAGATTTTCTCTTACCTGTGTGTTCAGTCTCTGGTTTGGTCTCATTTACTTCCGAGGTAATGTGAAGGGACCACCGACAACTGGGACTTACTCTGTGATGACCTTGAATAGCCTTCAGATGCTGTTGATTTCCAGTAACTTCCTTAGAATCTGAACAAGTGACGAAAAGATGAATAAGCCCACAGTCTATTACCATCCCTTCGGACAATATAGAGAACAGCTAGTGTGGTGCTGCAGGTTAATGTGCAAGGTCAGTTTGAACCGCAAGGTTGCTGGTTCAAACTCCTTGGAAACCCCATACAGGGTCGCTATGGGTCGGAACCGACTCAACGGCACTTAACAAGAAGCCACCAGTGTAGGTTTCTGCAATGCAAATATGTTTTGTGAAACTGCTCACAAAGGCTTAAAATGGCTACGGCATGTCTAGTCGGCTGGCACAGAGCACCAATTTGTCTCCTTTTATGTTTTTTGCCATGTCTGTTCAGCTTTCTCTCCTATATAGCCTTCAGTCCACTTCTCTATCCCTTCATCTGATGCTCAGGGTTCCAGGACTATCAACTGCTTCTGCTTCATTTGGTTATCTGTTTCTTTGTTGTAGAGGGTCCATACAGCCTTTCTGCCTAGTCCACCATCTTGCCATAGTTGCTTTTTATTTTGTTGAAAAAGGTTATTTACAATGAATGTCATTGGTCTTGAAAAATTGTCACGTGATATCCCATATCATTTCTGTCACCAAGGCCTTATTTTCCAACTACGGATCCTTTCTCTTTATTTCCAACTTTCTCATTCCAATCACCAGTAATTATCAATGATCCCAATTGCATATTTGATCAATCTCAGACTGAAGAAGTTAGTAGAATTCTTCAATTTCATCATTTGCTTTAGAGATTGTTGTATAACTTTGAATAATAGTGGTATTAACTGGTCTTCCCTGCAGCTATATGGATATTTTCACACCACAGACAGCACTGTACTTCAAGACAGATCTTGAATGCTTTTTTGACAATATGACATCATTCCTCTTCAACTTATTTTGTTCCCAGGATAGTAAATCATATACTTGTCTGATTCAAAATGACCAATACCTGTTCATTTTAGCTCACTAATTTCTAGGATACTGATCTTTGTTCCATTTCATTTTTGATGACTTGCAATTTTCCTAGATTATTAATGGATGTTTGCTCCTGTTTCTTCTAATTTAAGTTGTGCTCCATCAAAGTACAAAAATCCTGAAAGCTGTGCTCCTTCCACACCATCAAGATCAACTCTACTGGGTGGCTCTTCCCCAAACTGAGGGGCTTCATCGTCTGGCAGTATACCAGACAGCATTCCACTGCTGTTTATACGGTTTTCAGTGACTGAACATTCAGATGTTGTCCTCCTATCCTTTTTTCTAGTCTTAGTCTGGAAGCTCCACTGAAACCTGTCCACCGTTGGTGACGCTGCTGGTGTTGGCAATACTGGTGGCATAGGTTACAGCAATAGGGCAACACACAGGCCACCACAGTACATTAAACTGATTGGATTACTGTGTCTTAAAGTTGTGACTTCTGAAGGATACTCTGTGTTTATGTTCTCCTCTGGGGCAACTGTATGTGGGCAGCACACCTGTGCCTTTCTAACACACTTTCTTTCATAGAACCTGGCTGTGAAACTCAGGTTGGATTTTTTCCCATATTAGATTCAGGAGGAGGGAGCAAGAGGCCTCCTGACTCGAGCCAGCTAGTATTAGATTCAGCCTCGATGTTTAATTTTTACTTTCTAGACGAATGATTTTTAAATTGTATCCCTATCGTCCAACAGCATCAATATCACCTGGCAAATTGTTAGAAATGCAGATTTTAGGGTCCTACTTCTGACTTCCTGAATCTGCAACTTGAGTGGGACAGTGGGAGGCTCAGAAAAGTCTGTTTTAACAAGTCCTCCAGGTGCTTCTGAGGCAACTAAAGGCTCTAGTAGAAGATAGTTTGGGGAACCTGAATACACTGTTTTTTTCTTTTCCTTGCTTGTGAGCTTCTGAAGGTCAAACACTGGCACTTGTTTTTACAGTTGTAATTTCTTAACCAAGAAGCTCTGGTAGCATAGTAGTTATTAGTTGGGCTGCTACCCTCAAGGTCAGCATTTGAAACTGCCAGTTGTTCTGTGGGAGAAAGATCAGGCTTTCTGCTCCCGTAGATATTTACAGCCTCTGAAACCCTGTACAGTGTTGCTATGAGTCAGAACCACGGTACATTACCAACCAACCAGTTTCTTAACCAATGCCTAACAATCTCTCAATAAATATTACTTAATTTGATTAACTACTGCTGGAAGGACTTTAGGATGTTTTATTGGGTTCCTGGTGTGGTGCTGTAGAATAAGCACTGGACTGAAAGGTTGGCAGTTCAAACTCACTAACTACTCCTCTGAAACCCTATACAGGATCGCTATGAGTTAGGACCGACTTGATGGCACTTAACAACAACCATCATAATGACTTAATATGGTTGCAGGCCTTTTTTTTTTTTTTCTTTCAAAGAAGTCTGATGTAAGACACTGGATGAGGTCTTAATACCTCATGTGGCTCTAGGTGTCGGAATTACTTGATTCTACTTCCTCCTTTTGTGCAGTGTGTGTATACAGCGTGTGCATTCTTTTGTAATGAGAGAAAGGATTTACCATTTAAACTCCGTCAGAAAGTTGTTTCTTCATTTCTGTTTGAGAGCTCTAGAAGGAAAAAAAAGGGGTGGTGGTGGTGGAGGAAATAGTGCCTCTTCACTTAATCATAGCAAAGGATTCTAGGTGTTGGTATTTTCAAGCACTCAAAGCCAGACTGTAATAAGCAGATAATTGTCATTGAGAGGTATCATACTTTATTTTCTAGGGATTCCCTATTGTTGCTTTTCAACTTTTTAATAGACAGTAGAATTACAAGTTGTCATGGAAACCCATCTATTGCTAAAGCTGCCTGGGTCTTAAAGGCACAGGGACCATATTTGCTTTTCTTCCATGGATCTGATACTGTTATAAATCAAAGCAGGGCAAAATGAATGCTGAATTAGAGCAGACATCCTGCTCCTGTCTACTTTTCCTTCTCTTCCCTCTTGTGGTTTCTGTGTTTACCAGGTCCCTGAATAGCCCACTGTTAGAAATTGTATAATTTGGTCTCTGGGGTTCTTTAAAGAAAACCACCACATTGCTGTCTGCCATGTAGTTTTGCTACCTTTGTTGGTAAGTAACACACTTTGGGGACGATTGGTTCATGTGTAGTAAACACATTCTGGTGTGAAGCCAATGTTTGACAAATGATAAACTTTCATTTCTGTGGCTACACTTTTCAGGTGGGGCATCAAAAGAAGGACTTTTAAGTAACAAACTAATTCTTGAAATATTTCCAACTTGAAGGAGTCAGGAAGGCCTGGCTGACCTGAAATCTAGTTTTGGTTATGCTGAGGAATTGAATTAGCAGGGTTAGCTTGAGGAAATACTGGAACTTCTGGCAAGTGCTCTAGATGGGTTTTCTCACTTCTCTGAGCTTTCTCTACAAAGCTGATTTAAAAAGATCTGGAGAGCCAAGGGAATGCTGATTCATCTGAGAAGTTAATTTTAGAGCACACCTTGAGTCTCAGTTGTGAAATACTTCCAGGCAGCATGGCTGAGAAGTTAAATAGAACAAAACCCGCCTTTCGCTGCAGAACTTACAGCTGTCTGAATCTACTGTTAGGAAATTTTGCATTACAGACATGTTTTCTCAGGGGTGTATGCCCAGTTTCTTTTCAGACTTTAGATTGTCCTTCAGTGTTGATTTCTGTGGCTGCTTAAAGGGACCGCGGACCTTCTTTTTGTTGCAAAAAGTTATTTATTTCATTTGGAAGGTGACATTAATTAAGTCCTGGTTGAGCACCAGCCCTTGGGATGACTTTGGTTTTACCCTGTGACTGTTTTGAGAACAGGAAAATCTCCAAACTTCTCAGGTTTATAAAATGGATGATAACAATAACAAATCTAGACTGGGGAGGGACCTTAGAGATAAACTGCTGTAACAGTTCTCAGACTTTTGTGTTATGAGCACTCACGTAAATGGGGTTTTAGTTGGGATCTTCACCAAAGCACTCTCCAAGACAAAAAGTTGGGGGCATGAAGGTGGTGATGCCAGGGAGCAGGAGGGAGGAGAAGGATGGGAGGAAAGTCCATAAAAGGTGTGCTAAGGAGCAAGATCCTTAGGTGGATCTATTTGCACTTGAATGCGAACCTAAAACTTAGTGTTTCCAACCCACCCAGTGGTACTAAAGACGCCTGGCAGTGTGCTCTGTTAAGATTACAGCTAAGAAACATCTATGGTGCAGTTCTACTCCATAGCACATGGAATCTCCATGATTCAGAATCTATTTGACACTGCTTAACAGCATCAACAATGAGCTGGCTACCATGAAGGGCAGTTAGGGCTCAGTCCTGGAGCCTCAGAATTGTCCCACTTAGGAACTGGGAAGTTGGGCTATTTATCTACTGACTGTCTCTTGGTTGAGGGTTGCTCCTGAGAGCTGAGTAAACTCCTTGACACTAGAGAAAATCCCCAGGCTGAGAAAAGGAGATTTGGATACTGTAGGTGGGAAGTCATTAGCAGCCATGAAAACTGTCCACTGCAGTTGCACATGAACTCAGATATGGGCTAGGAGGATGAGTGAGCAGCAAGACATCCATAAAGTCTGGATAACTCCCCTAACTTCCATAATACACTGCTATAAGCATGGCTATTGTGATGGTTTTAAAGTCTCATTTGCAAATTCTTGATATATCGCCCTGTGACATTGATGGGTTCTTCCTTTAAATCTGGGTGAGCTTGTGACTGATTTAACTAATAAAGTCTGGCAGAAGTAGCCTATGTGACTTCCAAGGTTAGGTGATGCATACAAGGTCATAGAGCTAGCTGGCTTCCACCTTGACTTCTGGGCTACTTACATTTAGAGCTCTGAGCTGCTGTGTAAGAAGTCCAACTACCCAGAGAACATCTTGCTGGAGAGGCCATCTGGAGGTGCTCTGGTTAGCAGCCCCTGATAAGCTCCCAGTCAACATCTGATTGCAACTAATGTAAGAACTGCTCAGCCAAACCCTGCCTGAAATCCTGACCCATAGAATCTGTGAGCGAAATTAAATGATTATTGTTTTATACCTCCAAATTTGCAGTACTTTGTTATGCAGTAAAGTAACTAGAACACTTATATACAACTTTGAGGACCCTGTTAGCAATTCCTCCTTTCTTTTTCAATCAATAAAGTTCTCATAGCTGATGATCATTGGAGATAAAGATGTGGACATTCTGTCTCTGTTTTTTAGTCTCACTGTCTGTGCAACCTCCTCTCTGGTGACTAGAGTGGGTGCCTGAATAAATGGACACCTCCGCACCCCTGGAGAGTTTTACTATGCATGTGCACGGACCTGCTCAGCAAAGATTTCTGGGCCTAGAATTATGGAAGTGGGAGGAGTCAACAGAAACTGCTTAAAATGAAACGGTCTCCCAAAATGGCCCGAGTTGGCTAAGAAAGAGGTGTTAAAGTCATACTCATATTTTGCTCAAGAATTTTTTTTTCTTTGTTCATTGGTCTCTCACTGTCTGTGCAACACTCCTCCCCCAACCCTCCAGAGGGTTCTACTACGCATGAACATGGATCTGCTCAGCAACAACCACTAATAAGGGTCACTTGCTCTTATCTATTTATCACTAGGAAAAAGTCCTGAACAGGGGTTGTGGACCGGGAGAGAGACAGACTAAAAAGGAAACAGGCTGAAAATTAAATCCTGCATTACATATTGAACCAACAGTGACATCTTGAAAATTTTCAGGTGGCTTTGAAGGCAAGAAGCCAAGAGGGATGTTTAAGTCATACTCTCATATTTTGCTACAGATTATAATTTTTTGCTTTTTTCTGCTTTTATAGACTATAGTATCCAATCTGTTTGGTTTTTGTTTGGTTTTTTGGTCCCCTTTTTACCTTGGGGGCTCGTTTTCTCTGTACATTACCCAAGAAGAGACAGTAATTGCGGTCATATAGTCAACCTATAGTCACACCCTATAAAATTCCACCATGTAGGCCAGAGCCATTTACAGCTACTTTAAACCAGATAGGCAGCCAACACCTGCTACAGTTACTCTGAGTTGAGTAGTAAGAGTGAAAAGGGAATCCCATCTCCTGATCACATCTACCTGGAGGCAATCAGAAAGTATAATAAAAACATTGATATCCATTCATGTAATGATGTCACAGCTAACTATTGAAGATGCCTAAGAAACAGCTGACCATATTGGCACATGTCCCAAAACAAGATAGAGTGACTGGGACAAATGAGCAGGACACAGACCTAGACATTACATTGGAAGGATGGCAGGCTTTGGAAATAGAAAATAATTCTGGAAAATAATAATTGAGATGTATCCAACACTCCACAGAGGTTTTGAGAAAAATAAGTCAGGAAAGTGCTACAGGAACAATCAAATAAGATAGATAACAGCATTGGAAACAGTTAAAAAAAGAGATCCAGATGATTAATAATGAAGACAAATATCTCAATACTGCTAACATAGAAGAGCAAGCAGGAAAAAGGATAAAAGTGAAGAAATTCTTAGATTGATGTTGGACAACATGAAGAGGAATAACTTATGAATTATTAGCATTCTGCAACAGGAAGAATCACACAAGTCCACAGAAGAGATAGTTGAAGAGCTGCTGGAAGAAAATTTCCCTAACATCCTGAAAAATGAAGATAAGCATTCAAGCTTAATGAACCTCAAGAAGGATAGACCCCAAAAGAAAATCACCAAGACATAATAATCAAGCTTGCCAAATCAAAGGCAAGGAGACAATCCTGAAAGCAGCTAGGGAAAAGAGAAGTGTTACATACAAAGGCAAGCAAATCAGATTAAGCTCTGATCTCTCAGCAGAAACCGTGCAGGTAAGAAGGCAATGGAGAAATATATATAAAACCCAGGAAAAACAACAACACCTGCCAACCAAGAATTGTCTACTCAGCAAAGCTGTCAATCAAATACGATGGAGTATTTGGATATTCTGGATAAATAGAAGCTAAGAGATTTTGCCAAAGTCCACCCCACGCTTCAAAACATCCTAAAGGGATTTCTTTGGACTGAAAACCAACAAGAACAAACGGCAAGCAGAGGTTAACATATGTGACAGTACCACCCGGAACCCAATCAACAAATGGGAAGAGTCCAGAACAGAACAAAACTGTAAGAATGAATTCAGAGGATTTGGGAGGTCAGTGTATGATCAAAACAATTACAATGTGAAAGAAGATAAAAACAGGAACAGAGATCCAGGTGGTGAGTAGGTCAGGTTGATTACAGGATAAAAGGCTATTTTAAATGAAGTTTAAATAAAAGGCTATTTTTAAAAAAGTTAATAGAATATAAAATAGTCTCAAAGGAAATTAATACTTCAGAACATACTCCAAAAAAAGAAAATCCAAGAACATGGAAACATTAAAATGATGAAGAAACGGCCAAGAAAGAACACAAAAAACATGGAAGCACAGGAAGGCAAGTAGAATAAAAAAGCCAGCAGCACCACACAGACACACACACACACACAACATAATGAAAGTAATGAATTCATACCTATTGATAATTATACTGAATGTCAATGCATTAAATGCACCAACTAAGAAATGGAGATTGGCACAATGGATAAGAAAACAAGATACTTCAATATGCTGTCTATAAGAGACATCTTATACACAAAAACAAACAGACTGAAAGTTAAAGGATGGAAAAAATATATACCAAGCTAATTGCAATAAACAATGAGCAGGAATGGCAGTACTAATCTCTGATAAACTTTAAGGCAAAACCCAGCATAATAGATAATGATGGACATTATCTCATGATTAAAGGGTCAATTGAACAAGATGACATAACCATGATCAGTGTGTATGCTCCCAATGAAAGAGCTCCCAAATATATAAAGCAAACTAATAGATTTGAAAAAATAGACAAATCTACAATGATAGTGGGAGAATTTAATATACTACTTTTGAAAAAGGATAGAATAATCAGAAAGAAACTAAACAAAGACACAGAGGGAGTAAGCAAAACAATCACCCAACTGGACCTCATAAATGTATACAGAGCATTCAACCCAACAATAGCACAATACACATTTTCCAGTGCACATGGAACATTCTCTAGAATAGACCATGTGTTAGGCCACAAAACAAGCCTCCATAAATTAACACACATCAAAATACTACAAAGCATCATCTCAGATCACAATGCTATAAAATTAGAAATCAACAATAGGAAGACCAAAGAAATAAAGTCAAATACATGGAAACTGACTAACACCCAGCTTAAAAGCTACTAGGTAGTAGAAGAAACAAAACATGAATTCATAAAGTTCCTAGAAACAAATGAGAATGAAAACACAACATACCAAAATCCTTGGGACATGGCAAAAGTTCTGGAAGGACTTTTTTTTTTTTTTTTTTGCAATGAATTCACACATCTAAACAGAAGAACCAAAATCAACACATTAACACAGCATCTCCAAAAACTAGAAACAGACCAGCAAAGTAAACCTATAGTCAACACAAGATAGGAAGTAATAATAATCAGAGCAGAAATAACTGAGATAGAAAACAGAAAAACTACGGAAAGAATCAACAGGACAAGAAGCTTGTTCTTTGATAAAATTAATAAAATTGACAAACCACTGGCAAACCTAACAAAAGAAAAGAGGGAGAAGACAAAACGCATAAGAAAGATACATGGGCAAAGTCACAATAAAGCCAATAGAAATAACAAGGATAACAACAATATTACAAAGAGTTGTACTCCAACAAATTTGAAAATCTATAGGAGATAGATACATTTTTAGAAAAGCATGACCTACCTAAACTTACACAGAGTGAAGTAGAAAACTTGAACAGACCTATAACCAAGGAAGAAATTGAGCAGTTCATCAAAAAACTCCCAACCAAAACAGTCCAGGTCCAGATGGCTTCACTGGTACATTTTACCAAACATTCAGAGAAGAGCTGTCACCAATTCTCAAATTATTACAGAATACAGAAGAGGATGAAAACTTTCTAATAATTCTATGAAGGAAGCATAACCCTCTACCAAAACCAGGGAATGAAATCGCTAAGAAGGAACGTTATAGACCAGTATCCTTCATGGACTAGCCAACAGAATTCAGAAACATATCAAAAAAATAATACATCATGACCAAGTGAGATTCATAACAGGGATGCAAAGATGGTTCAACATTAGAAAAACAATCAATGTAATCCACCATATAAATTTAAAAAAAAAGGAAAGAATCACATGATCACATTGATTGATGCAGAAAAGGCATTTGACAGAATCCAACATGTATTCCTGATAAAAAACACTCAACAAAGTAGGAATTGTTGGGAAATTCCTCAAGATAATTAAGAGCAACAGCCAACATCATTCTCAAAGGAGAGAAACTGAAAGTTTTCCCTTTGAGAAGAGGAACCAGACAAGGATGCCCTTTGTCACCACTCCTATTCATTATTGTTTTGGAAGTCATCTAGATCTAAAAGGCAAAATAGGGAAATTAAAGGCATCCAAATTGGCAAAGAAGAAGTAAAACTCTTATTTGCAGATGATATGATCCTACACATAGAAAACACCAAAGACTCAGTAAAAAAAACTACTGGAACTCGTTGGAGGATTCAGCAAAGTGGCAGGCTGGCTATATGATCAACATACAAAAATCAGTTGGATTCCTCTATAGTAATAATGACAGCGCGTAAAAGAAAATTAGGAAAGCATTACCATTCATAATAGCCATCCAAAGGATGAACTATTTAGGAATAAATGTAACCAGAGAAACAATGCACCTATACAAAGAAAACGACACAACACTGCAACAAGAAACCCAAAAATGGAAGAATGTACCATGCTCCTGGATAGGAAAATTTAACACTATCAAAATGTCAACACTACTCAAAGCAATCTACGCATATAACACTATCCCAATCCAGAGTCCAATGATATTCTTTAGAGAGATGGGAAAAACAATTACATATTTTATAAGGAAAAGGAAGAGACCCAGGATAAGCAAAGCAGTGCTTAAGAAGTACAAAGTTGGAATCCTCTCACACTCCCTGATTTAAAATTTTACTACATGGCTACAGTGGTTAAAAAAAAAAAAGCCTGGTACTGGTACAATGAAAGATATACAGATCAATGGAACAGAATTGAGAATCCAGAAAGTAAACCATCCACATAAAGCCAACTGATCTTTGACAAAGGGCCAAAGTACATTGAATGGGGAAGACAGTCTCTCAACAGATGGTGCTGGGAGAACTGGAAATCGATATGCAAAAGATTGAAACAAGACCTTTACCTCATGCCATACGCAAAAAGCAAGTCAACATGGATTAAAGACCTAAGTGTGAATCCAGAATTATAAAAGTAATCAATGAAAAAATAGGGATAACATTCAGATCTCTATGACAGACTATTAAAGCACAGACAGACTACCAAACATTGCTAAAATCACACAAAAGACAAAACAGATGATTGGGACATTCTAAAAGTTAGAATGTTATGTGCATCAAAGGATTTCCCCAAAAGAGTAAAAAGCGAGCCCACAAAATGGGAAAAATCTTTTGTAATGACATATCTGACAAGGGACTACTTTCTAAAATCTATAGGAAACTTCAGTACCTCTACAAGAAAAAGAGAACCCAATTGAAAAATAGGCACAGAACATGAACAGACACTTCACCAAGGAAGAGATTTGGGCAGCCAATAAACATATGAAAAAATGTTCATGATCAGTAGCCATTACAGAGATGCAAATCAAAATAACAATGAGGTATCATCTCACCAGCAATAGCAGCGAAGTTCTAAAAGCAGAGGACAATAAATGCTGGCAAGGATGTGGAGAGACTTGGGATGCTCCTGCATTGCTGGTGGGATTGCAACATGGTCCAACCACTCTGGAAAGCTATACAGTGCTTCCTCAGAAGGTTTGAAATAGAAATACCTTATGATCCAGCAATTCCTCTACTTGGTATTTACCCACAAGAAATACGAGCCATAACATGAGTAGATACATGCACACCAATGTTCATAGCAGCACTATTCACAATAGCAAAAAGATGGAGACAGCCTAAGTGCCCATCAACTGAAGAATGGATACACTTTGGTACATCTACACAATGTGTTACCTTGAAGAATAACAAGGAAGCTGCAAGCCACCTCATAACATGGGTGAACCTTCAGGACATTATGCTGAGTGAAATTAGTCACAAAAGGGCAAATATTGCATAAGACCATTATTGCAAAAGCTTTAAAAAGGATACCCATACTAAAAGGGGGTTTGAGGGGTAGAGAGAGGAGGGGATGGTAGATCACAGGATTGGGAGTAGACACAATATTTTGGGTGTTAAGGGCAATCTATAAGGGAGAGCGGGGTGGAAGAACAAGGTAGACAAGGGAACACAGGTTTGCATGGGCTAAATGGGACAGAGGTGATGCATGCTTAACCTTGGAATAACAGGGCTCTGTGATACAGGGATCGAGGCATAGTATGAAGAGGGGAAATAATACTAAGATGCTTGACTGTCTTATGAATACTGGTTTCCCTTGCCTACTATTGTAGTGGCGCTGTGAGTTAATGCGTCAGACTGTAAAGCCGTTTGAACCGCAAGGTTGGCTGTTCAAGCTCACCAGCTTCTCCTTGGAAACCCTATACAGGGTTGCTATGGGTTGGAATCGACTCAACGGCACTTAACAAAAAGAATAACAACTATTGTAAAATAGACACGAGTGGGATAGTAGGGAATGTCAGGAAACATCAATACAGAAAACTTGTAAGCCCATCTTTAGCCTATAACTTATTGGAATACCTAAAAATGAGTTATAGAACTTGTACAGTAAAACAGATGTTTTGCAGAGACTTTTCAGTGTATAGGACCTTAGGTGGAATCCTGAGCCCCAGCCAGAACCTTCTGAGGTGGGACATGCCCACCTACAAGGACAAGCAGACCAGCCTGGAACAACTAGAGCAACAGAAGATAGATCTTCAAAGAAAGATCAGGAAAAATCCACACACAAAAAATGGTAGTCTGATTGGCTACTACAAGAACAAGCACGTTTTTTTCTGGGGAGCCATCAAGGCAAGCAATCAATTCCCTTCAGGACAAAATCCCCTCTAAGACTGAAACTGAAAGGGAACACATAAGGAGGCATGTAAGCTTGCTGGTGACCATGTTGTTCTACAGGTGAGTGGAAGAGGGGGAAAGGCAGCAATGAAGAAATGGGCTGAGTTTAACCACATTCCAGACTCTTGTTGACTTGGAGATGAGAGAAAGAAGTGGAAGGGCTGGTTGGTTTGAAATATGGTGAGACCTGGGGCCTCCTGAGTCCATGGACAAGGACATAGCTATGGAGGGCTAGAGCTAAGAGTGATGCATTCAGCTGATATGAAGTGAGGGGAAACACACAAGAACGCCCAAACCTGCAAATAGTACCCAGCTGACTTAGCCTCAATGGCTTGATAATCACTACTCGACTAGAGGAAAATTAAAATATATATATATATGTATATTTTAAAATAAAGGAAACATGTAAAATGCAACAATTTGAGGAACTTGATTTATACTTCTGGATGTAGTAACTCAAAATACCAACTGAGAAGGAAGGAGTCTTCACATCAATTATCAATCCTATCCCCTTTGTATACACGGTAGATAGGGATAGGCAATGTAGACATTGGCTATGTAAAATGAAGGGGCAATAAAGGCACAAAGTGACTGGCTTACAAGTTTTTAAGAGGGAGTTTTAATTCAAGAGCGTGTGGGGAAGGTAGAGTACTCATTGAATAGTTTTCATCTTGTCTAGACGGGACTGGTGAAAAGAGGTGGGGATAAGATTCTTTTTTTTTTCATCTGACGATAGTCCTTTAATCAATGATCTTCCGTTTTTACAAATAATCTTAGAACAATTCAGATAATGAAGACTCTCAGGGGAGTAGTTCCTACTTGTACATGAAGACTTCTTCACATGTTCCAGTTTTCTTCAAATCACGCTACTGGCTGAATAAACAAACTCTTGTCACAGAAACAAATTTGTTTTTAGTCATAAACCATGCATTTATAGTTATAAAAAGCCATCCACAAACATGCATTCCTCCTTTCTTACGATTTAAATAGACATTTTAACATTAAGACAGTGACAATTGCAAAACAATGATATTCTAAGTTAAGGCTTTATGTTCATTTTGAAACCCACACTCTTAGGCAACTGTGACTAAAGAAAACTTTTTCATTTATGAGATGGAATTCATACACTCAGGACACATGCAGTCCATCCCTTATCAATAATTCCTCTGAATCAGCTGTATAGAATAAGAATGAATAGCAATACGATTTTACTATAAGGAATTCTATGCCCCCTTAACTTTCTTTTTTCTTTTTATAATTAAATGTTTTTATTTTGGATTGAGTGAAAGTTTACAGGGCACATCATCAGCTTCACATTCAACCATTCATATAGCTTGTTTCATTACATTGATTATTATCCCCTCCATATATCATCAGTTAACAGTGTTTCTCTCTATCTATCCTCTTTAGCTTTTTTTGGGGTGTGTGTGTGGGGGGGGGGGGACTTGCCTTTTTGGAATTTACAGTCTCGGCTTTTAGGGAAGGTTTTTACATTTGTCTGTGGATATCCAGGGCTCATGTATGAGATTACTAACAAGCATTACTGAATAATCAGATTAGGGACAGTTTGCTATGTCTACTAGGTGGCTAAAGTCTGATCCTCA
Organism: Chrysochloris asiatica; assembly: GCF_000296735.1. Lineage (NCBI taxonomy): Eukaryota > Metazoa > Chordata > Mammalia > Afrosoricida > Chrysochloridae > Chrysochloris > Chrysochloris asiatica. Next base: position 18,668,826 of record NW_006408548.1, on the reverse strand, counting down.
GAGCCTATGGTTTGGACGGTCAACAACGCTTGGGCCCACAGGGTCTTGACCTCCTGACCGGGTCTGCACAGTCTGCATCAGATTCCCCCTTATTTATTGTTTGTTTAAGGGACGCTGCCTGTCTTAGGTGGTCAGTGCGAATTCCTCAGTCTTACCCGTCAACGAAACTCTTTGCAGCATGGCAATGGCTCTGCCTTAGGTTGCCGAGGTTCCACGTGATCCTTACCCGTCTCTGGCCACACGTCCAGCATAAACAGCCGCCATCCGAGGAAGGCAGGGAGGGAGATCTGCTGGGGACCCCATACGCAAGACGTTGCCAGCCCACCACCTGCTCTAAGGTGACCAAGCAGGATCACTATGCTGAGGTTCAGTCAAGTTCTTAGGGGATCTTACTCTCTAGCAGGGGTAGCAAATTAGTAGCCACTCAGTGCTCACTTTGAGAATTACTTATATCATAAATTTGAGCATGTAGCTGATGAATATCCACCGACAAGTGGATATTATTCCACAACCTCCTAAAATGCTGTTGGATTAAGTTCCAATCAAGTTCTGGATTACTGAAAGATAACACAAATCTACTTATACCATGAATAACCTTAGCTGGGAGTGTAATCTGGATATATTGGGTCTTATTTCCCTTAAGTGATCTTCCTTTCTCTAAAGCATTTAGTCTGTTTTGTAAACCTTTATCTATTTACTCTTGGATCATGGGGATAAGATTCTTATGATTCAATAGTGAGTAACTATTACCATGACTGTGACTGTCACAACTGTAAAGGTAGAAGTTTTGTAACAAAAACAGGGGAATAGTTAATCTTACAGTCCAGAAACAGAGAACCCTAAGACCATCAAGGGAGAAGAGCATGAGTGGAATGTGGGACCCTATCCAGACAAGCAGTGACACCAGAGATGGAGGCAGAGATGAGGACATGGAGAGAGAACAGCTGAAGACTCTAGACTTATTCAAAAGAGAAAGGCTGTGTGCTGGTGGCCAGGAGGCAGGCTTGCAGAATGTGCTTTTTCGTTGTTTAAATTATTATATATTCCTGAGTGTTTTTATGTTCATCTCCCCACCCCTCCACCTCACCCCCAAAAAACCCCACACCAAAATCAAATAGAGGGAATGGAAGCAATACTGTTGAATGATGATGCACGGAGGGGATTTTAATCAATGCAATGAAACGATGGTATAAAACCTATGTTCCACCAGGTAAGCTATCACTCCGTTCACAATAAAAACTTAAAAAAAAAAAAATTAGATTCAGGTGTATTGTAAAGCAGATATCACAAGCGAACAAGCACAGTGATATGGAGGAAAGAAATGCCAGGTGCTAAAAAAAAAAATGTACTTACTACTACTTCATAAAGAAATCATTTCAATCTCTATCCAAAGTAGAGTCAAGGACAAAGGAGACAGGGGACGGACCAGTTTTGCTAACCTGCAGTGTTTCCGTCACAGATTAAATTTGGACTAGAACTTTGAAGACCCTGATGTTCTAAGTGTAGAGTCAAGTTTATGATTTGAAAATCTGGGACTCTCCAAGGGGCTGTGAGAATAAAGTTCTCTATAATTTTTGCCTCAAGATAATTGAAATAACTCCTATAAAAGAGAGTGTTAACGTCGTGCAATGTAATGAATGGAGTATACATATGTTCAACAGCCCATGGATTACATATTCCCCAATACTACACTTGTGTCTAGAAATGAATGAGAAAAACCTTAAGAAAATGTGTTTTGGGTTTTTGAAATGTGTAACATCAGTTTAAAAAAGTTGTTTTTAAAACCCCAAACCATTCCAGACACCAGACAAACCCAAACTCCTGTCAGACATACCAATTCTAGTGTGCACCCCTGAGGCTGATTTATTACCAGCATCTTGCAGAAGTTGATAATAAATCCTTCCTTATGTCAATGTGAATAAAAATTGTGGGATGAATAATGGTCAGTCTGATTGTTTTCCTGACTCTGAGTGATTCAAAGAAATTGCATGGCTGGACTCTAGAAACTGCCATGTTAAAATGGTCCTAAAGAAAGATTTAGCTGAGAAGTGATTAATTCAGTGGCTGCATATAAATATTCATCACAGATTTTAAACTGGTAGGCCTCAACATTCTCCAGGATACCTGAAATGCAGCTTTATGTCTTCTGTTTACAACAGAGTATAGGTTTAACCTGGTTTTTTTTTTTTCTCTCTCTTTTTTTTTGGTATTTTGACTAGTTTTGGTCATCGGCACAGGTGAAGAGAAGTGCTGGGAAAATGTCTACAAAAGCTTCTCATTGTGTCCTCTAACAAAATACTAAAAAGCCAGAGTTTAAATTGTTGTGTGTAGAGAGTGCATTCTTAAACATATATATACTGCCCTTATTCCCAAACAGAAGTTAGCTTATTCCCCTACATTTCCTATAAACTGTGAATTAGACCTAAAGACTTGATTAGATTCAACTTGTAGAGGGTAGACTAAGCAACTGTTTTGCTAGTTTGTTTTACTGTGTTGATTTGTGTCCTGATATAATGCTACACGAATACTGCTGATATTTAAAATCACTGGAGATTGCATGATAGAATTTTCTAAGACCACAGACTTCTTCATTGCAGTACCCCCCCCCCCTTTTTTTTTTCTTAAATGTTTTATTGTGAATTATGTGATAGTTTACATGGGAGAACATTAGTTTTACATTCATTCCATTGTATATTGTCTCATTGCCATGGTTACAATCTCCTCCATGCAGTCCTTCCCCCATACTCCCCAGGTCTTAAGCACACAGTCATTCTCCCTCTCTGGATCTAAAGTCTCCAGCTGCTCCATCGCTCCATGTCA
>NW_006408548.1:18652477-18665831 GCF_000296735.1 Chrysochloris asiatica | reverse complement strand
TAAAACGTCTACCTTTACATTTCCAACCCTCACAATCAGTCCTGATAACAATTATTCACTATTGTATCACAAGAGACCCATCTGCATTTCATTGCATCAGTCCCGCCTAGACAGATTGAATATTACTCTCTGGAGATTCTACCTTCCTCCAGGCCCTCTGGATCTAGGTTCCCTCTTGAAAGTTTGTAAGCCAGTCACTTCTTGCCTTTGTCAGATACCCTTTTGAACAACAAAAATGATGACTATATACATGGGCCTCACCAGATGGAATAAACAAGAATTAAATCAACTACATCTGTGGAATGAGATGATGGAGAAGCCCAACAGCTTCATGTAGAGCAAGGTCAGAGGCCAACTGCAACAGACCATCAATTGCTCAAGAAGCTGAAGAAAATGAAAACAAGTCCACCAGAGTCAAGGTACATCTTTGAGTATATCCCACCATAATTTAGAGACCATCTTAAGAAGAGAATGACATACTGAACACGGATGATGTAAGACCAGAAAAGTTATGAGATAACAGGATATGAAAAATGAAGAAAGCAAAAGGTCGTTAAAAAGACAGGAAGGAAAGAAAAGACCAAAGTGGATGTCAGAAGACACTCTGAAAAGAAATGTAGTAAAAGAGTACAACAAGATTTCAAAGGGAGGCTTGAGAAGACAAAGTAAAATATTCTAATGTATAAAGACCACATTTAGAAAACCCAAAGGGAAAAACACACTTGACATTTCTCAAGCTGAAAGAACTGAAGAAAAATTCAAGCCTTCAGTTGTAATTTTGAAAGATGCTATAGGCAAAATGGAATTCTGGTGTGGTATTTTAGGGTAAACACTGAGTCCTGTTGACCTTGTAATTCACAGTCCAGTGCTGATCCTCCAGTTCCACAGCAGGCAGCATTCATTTTATCTCTCCATAAAGAAAATAAAAATCCTCACAACTAAACCGTTAAGCAACATCATGTGAAGTGGAACAAAGATGAAGTTGTCAAGGATTCCATTTTACTTGGATGTATAATCAACACCCATGGAAGTAGCAGCCAAAAAATGAAATGATATATTACATTGGGTAAATCTGTTGCCAAAGACTTCTTTAAAGTTTAAAAAGTGAAGATGTCACTTTGAGGATTAAGGTGCATGTGACCATAACTGGCATTTTCAGTCACCTCATATACATGTGAAAGCTGAACAACTAATAAGGGCGACTGAAGAAGAATTATCACATTTGAATTATGGTGTCAGTGAAGAACACTGGATATACATAGCATGGACCACCAGAAAGCTAACACATCTACCTTGGAAGAAACACAACCACAATGCTTCTTAGAAGTGAGGATGATGTGACTTAATGTCATGTACTTTGGACATGTTATCAGGAGGAATTAGTCCCTGTAGAAGGACACCATGCTTGGTAAAGTAAAGAGTGAATGACAAAAAGGAAGACTGTCAATAAGATGAAACTGACACAGTGGTTGAAACAATGGGCTCAAACATAACGATGGCACAAAACTGGGCAGTGTTTGTTCTGTTGTGTATAGAGTTGCTGTGAGTTGTGATCAAATTGGTGGCTTCTAACAACATGGAGCATGGAAAGGAGTCCTATGAGTGTAGTGCTTAAATGCTTGACTGTAAACTTGTCATCGAGTTGGTTCTGACTCACAGCAACCCTGTGTAGGGTTGCTGAGGAGCGACTATTGACTTAGAACTGCCAACTTTTTGGTTCAAGCTGACCTTGTGGTCGAGTACTTATCCTACAGCGCTGCACCAGGAGTGAAAACATTATATTTAATTTCTCATTCTTCAGACATAGTATCAGGAGGGACCAGTCCCTGGAGAAGGACATAGGGTCTGTATGAAATGGAACTGAATTGACCATACAAAACAGCAACATCATTACTTATTTAGAATTATATAATCAGTGTTAACTTTGCAAATATTTTACACAAGTTTGGCCAGCTCCTCAGAACCATCAACTCGCTGACACTTAACAATAGCAACAACATTCATATTTAGCTAAGTGCTGGGATTCAATGATTGTTCCACTGAGTCGGTTCCAACTCACAGCGACCCTGTACAGTATTTCCAAGGAGCAGCTGGTGAGTTTGAACTGCTGAACTTGCAGTTAGCTATCCAGTGTTCACCCTACAGGGCCACATTAGGACTCCACAGCGTTGATAAATGTTCTGTTTATTTCTCTCCTCAGAGAACTTTACTATTAGTGAGAGAAGGCATTTTGCTAAGCATTTGGAGTCTTGGGTGAGGCAAATACACTTGGAAAAGTTGGAAGTTTGAGTCCACCTAGAGCCTCATCAGAAGAAAAGCCTGGTGATATACTTCTGAAAAATCAGTTTCAGAAAACCCTGTGGAGCACAGTTCTATTTCGATTGGCAGAGCAACTAGGTTTTTGGTTTTGGTACATGGTAGTAAAAAACAAAAACACTATAATTCTTTTAAGGATAATGTGATTTGACCTTTGCAGGAAGGTTAGGAAAGGGACTACATTAAGAGTGCTAGACAGTCATTTCTGAAAAATCTGTAGTAGGGTGAGAAAATGTTACCCAAATCCAATTATGTTATTCCCTGTAAACCAAAATAGCTGTTGGGTTCTGTAGAGCGGATTGACTCATAGTGACCCTGTATGATGGAGTAGAACTACCCTATAGGGTTTTCTACCCTGGCATCTTTTTAGGAAGTCCTAATGTGGAGTCCTGGTGTGGCGCTGTTGGTTAATGCACCAGACTGCAAAGCCGTTTGAACTGCAAGGTCGGAGGTTCAAGCTCACCAGTCGCTCCTTGGAAACCCAGTATAGGGTGACTATGGATAGGATCCGACTCCACAGCACACAACAACAACAATGTGGCACTGTGGAGTTCTGGTGTGATGTTGTGGGTTAATGCTCCAGACTGCGAAGCCGTTTGAACTGCAAGGTTGGCGGTTCAAGCTCACCAGCTGCTCCTCAGAAACCCTATACAGGGTCTCTATGGATCGGAACCAACTCGACGGCACTTAACAACATCAGCGAATATGGCACTGTAGGATAAGCACTGAATTACTAACTACAAGGTTTCCAGCCGCTCCTTTGAAATCCTATACAGATTTGCTATTAGTCAGAATCAACTTGATGACACTTAACAACAATCTTTATGGGAGTAGATCTGCAGGTCCTTCTCCCGTGGATCCGCTGGTGGTTTCAACTGCCAACTACCAGCCTTTGGCCTAGCAAACCCACGCTTAACCATTGCGCTACAGAGCTCCTTAGCTAAATGGCAGAAGTGCTATTTTTCATTTACTCAGCAGGGGGCGCTGCAGCACCAGTCATTGCAGCAAAAGTATCAATTTAGCGAAACAAGGACGTTTGTAGTTAATGTTTGTTTTTTTTCCAAGCTAAAAAGGAAAGCTGTTAGGAAAAATAAACAGTTTATCAGGCATTGCCGACAAAGACACTTGAGGAGAAAGACAAGCTGTCGCTTCAAGGACAGGAAGAAAAATCCCTCATTTGTAGAAGCCTCAAACGCTGCTTGAGCGTCTTGTAGGGAACAAACAAGCAAACAAAAACCATGAAACCAGAGAAGGGAAGAAAAACAGCCCGAGATAAAACAGAAGATTAAGAAAACAGAAAACAATTGAAATCATCTGCAAGCAAGGATGGAGGTATACAGCGTTGGGAGAGGGACGCTGAGTATTGTAGCAATTGGAAAAAATTAAAACAACTGAAATAGAATTGAGAATCATTCTAAGTGATTTAAATGGACCGTTTACTTTAGATGCCAAATTTCCTGCGTAATTGGTTTCAGCTGCCTGGTCCACATCCAGCTCTTGTTTTGTAACTTTCAATACTTTGAAGTTGTCAGCACAGAAACTTGTGCACCTCAAAACAAGTGTTTGATTCTTGGATCAAAATTGTTGAATTGTTTCCCAAAATTTCAAGCTAGGATAATAGAACAGCTGAACTAGGAACTAGGTTTTGTAAAAGAATTGAAATAGAAATAGCTAAAAAACTTTTTTAAAGTATTCTTTATGAAAATCGTTAAAAAATTTGAGGCTATCGGTTGTGCTAACCATTTATTGGAACTAGCTAAGGTGATCCCAGTCTAGTCTTCCATTTCCTCCTCTTGGCCATTAATATGGTCTTTCTCAAGAAGGGCTCCTTTTCATTTGTTTGTATCAAATCAATATTTTACAAAAAGAGAGTCTCTTTTTCTAAGTTTTTTTTTTTTTAATGTTTTGTTGTGAATTATGTGATAATTTATGTGGGAGAACATTAGCTTTACATTGTCTATTGTATATAGTTTCATTGCCATGATTACAATCCCCTCAAACAAACAAAGGTTATACCCTACAAGCCTACTTCCTGGTTGTCAGTACACAGCCACTCTCCCTTTCTGGGTCTAGAGTCCCCAGCCATTCCATCTCTCCACATCGTTGTCTCTGCCTCCATCTCTGGCGTCACTGTTTCTCTGGGTTGGGTCCCGCACTCGGCTCATCTCCCTTGATGGTCCCAAGGACCTCTGCTCCTGGATTGCAAAGTCAACCCCTTACCTCCTTTTGCTACAAAATGTCTACCTTTATATTCCAACCCTCAAAGTTAGTCCTGATAACAATTATTGTGCCATAAGAGTCCTATCTCTATCTCCTTTCATCAGCCCCACCCAGACAGATTGGATACTACTCAGTGGAGATTATACCTTCTCCACGCCCTCTGGATCTAGGCTCCCTTTTGAAAGCTTGTAAGCCAGTCACTTCTTGCCTTTGAAGCTCCCCCCATGTAAGGTTTTTAATGCATCATCACCTCACTTGATCTATTCTTTCCTGTAATACTCACTGCCACTGAATTGATTCAAACTCATGTTGTTGTTAAGTGCCATCGAGTTGGTTCCAACTCTTAGCAACCTTGTATAGGGTTTACTAGGATCTGCTGGTGGGTTTGACTCACTGACTTTTTGGTTAGCAATCTAGTGCCTGTCCTACTCCTATAAATCCTATAAAGGGCTTTTAAGGCTGTAAATCTTAATGGAAGCAGAAAGCGTCATGGATCACCTGAGGAGTGGTTGGTGGATTTGAACTTCCAACCATGAAGTTTTAATCTAGTACATATCCTATGGCACCGCCAGAGCTCCTTAAAGAATATGATGTTGTTACGTGCTGTAGAGTCGATTCAGACGCATAGTGACCCTGTAGTGTTTCTCAGAAGTGGCTAGTGGGTTCAATTAGCAGACATTTCACTTAGCAGTCTGGTGCTTATCCTACAAAGTCACACCAGGACTCCCATACCAGAGCTCTTTATAGAGGTTTAGTTCTTTTCCTGTAGAAAGGTTTAATCAGAACACATTTATCTGAAAATAATCCATCAAACAGAAAAACTGAGCCATTGTTAGGGCGACTAGTAGAACCCAGCTACTGTAGATGCATTCTGATTGAATTAAAACAATGGGAAAATTTACTCTAGTGCTTTACAAACTTTCACACATCAAAATCATCTGGAAGACACTAATTACTGGGGTCCACCCCCACAGTTTCTGATTCAGTAGGTCTCGGGTGAGGCTAGAAATATGCATATCGAAACAAGTTCCAGGTGATCCTGATGGTCTCAGTCCAGAGAGGGACCTTGTTATGGATTGCCTGTGTCCCCCAATTATGTGTTATAAATCCTGAACCCCTAAATCTGTGGTTGTGATTTCATTTGGGACTAGGACTCTGTTATGTTAGTGACACCATATCAGGGAAGGGTGTATTTAAAACCATTCGCCTTTGAGAAGGAAGCCCAAACTGAGGGGATAATACACGTCACATGAAGATCACCAGGAACCAAGGCTCAGGAGCTGAACAGAAATAAGGACCTCCCCCCGAGCGGACAGAGAGTACTCTCCCTTGGAGCCAGCATCCTGACTTCAGACTTCTAAATTGAGAGGCTAGAAATGTCTGTTTGTTAAAGTCATCCCTTGTGGTATTTCTGTGGCAACAGCCCTCAGAATCCAAGACAGCCTATTTGGGAGCCACTGAATTACACATTTGTGGAAAAAATTTTCTATTTGATTTGGCTTTGGCATGCACCCTTTTACTATTATATAAGTTTAGAATTTGACTAATAAGGGAGAAGGCCGGAGCATGCAAATACAGTACTTACTGATTTTCTAGTAAGTGCTTGGTTCTAAGCTGGGCTTTTTACATACTTGCTCTTATTTTAATCTTCTTTATGACCCAAGTGTGATTTATTCTCCCTACTTAACACATGTAGAAATGGAGTCTTGAAGAGGTGGGGCAATTTTCAAAGGCAGATAACTAGCAAGAGGCCTAGTTCTGCTTGAGTGGAGAGACTACACTACACAAGAGAACTTTAAAGCACCCATCACAATTTGATTTATTGTGGTTTCACAGATTTCAGTTCACACCAACCTTACTTGACTGATCAGAAGCCAATTCCTTAATTTCTGGGCTTGACTGTGAAACCCTTCATGTATCCTTGAACCTGTATTTCTAGGCTCAGTTTGTAGCACTATTCCTCTGCTTTTCTAAGGTCTAGCCATTGATGGTATCACTTTCTTTTTTTAAAATGTTTTATTGTGAATTATGTGATAGTTTACATGGGAGAACATTAGTTTCAATTCATCCTATTGTATAGCGTTTCATTGCCATGGTTACAATCCCCTCTATGCATCATCAACCAACCAAAGGGTATATACCCTGCAAGCCTGCCCCCTGATCATCAGCACACAGCCCCTCTCCCTCTCTGTGTCTAAAGTCCCCAGCTGCTCCATCTCTCCACGTCATCGTCTCTGCCTCTGGCATCACTTTCTTGAATACTCCATCCATCTGTCTTCAGAAAGCTTTTGTACAAACTATGCCCATTTCTTGGTTTGCAGTCTCCCAACCCAGAAGAGTTGGTTCATTCTCATAGCAACCCTATATAGGCTTTCAAAGGAGTGGCTAGTGGTTTTGAATTGTGGTTAGTTGTCCTACAGTGTGCTATACCACAACACCTAGCTTAGCCTGTTGTTAAGTGCTAGGAGTTGGTTTTGACTCAAAGAGCCCCTGTATAGGGTGTCCTAATTCTTATTTATGAATTACAAAACTTCTCTTTTAAATCTCAGAACTCTGCCCTTCAGTTCCTCTTAGGGAAACTTCAGACTTCCCTAAACCAATCCCCACTCTTGCACTTTTATAGCAGCAAGGATCATTTTAAAATAGCCCAGTCACAGTAGTAATTTTTATGTTTCTGTGTAGTTCTTTGATTTAACATGTTTTTCCCACTGCCTGTTAGCGCCACAAGGACTTATCATTAAATCCTAAATGAGCATTTAGATGAGGTAGGAACCTAATTTATAAAACAATCCCTAAAATATTTACTGAGGGAGGCAGTGCAAGATGGCAGAGTAGGCAGAAAGGCTGTGCAGACCCTCTGCAACAAGGATATGGAAAACTGGATGAAACAGATGCAGATGATGGTCCTGGACCTCTGAGCTTCAGATCAAGGGATAAAGAAGTGGATTGAGTGCTTACTGGGAAAGACAGATGATCAAATGCAGGAAGAGAAGAGGTGACTACTGAGCTGTGTTGGCCTACCGAATCTGTGGCAGCCATTTTGAGTGTCTGTGAATAGCTACAGAGACAAGAAAACATATTCTCATTGCAGTAACCTACCTGTGACTTGTAGAGACAAAGGTGAAAAAACATTTTTCTTGTTCCTTACACTCCTCCGGTGACCAGAGGTGAGGTTGCCCTCCACCACTGTACACCCCCATGGAAGCTTCCTCTCTCCAGGCAGTCAGAGCTGTATGGAGGTAAGGGCTGATGTTGTCAGCCCCACTGAAGGAGGGAGAAGCTATCCGCAATTACCCTACTCGGGTAGGCTCTGCTCTAAATCTGCATGGTCAGTCCTGGACTTCTCTGGACTAGCTCTCACTAGGAGAAGTAGCTGAACGGATGTGTTGGGTAGAGGGAAAAAAGAAAGAAAGACGAGTGATCTGTGTGGGTCAGCCAGGTGCAGTGTGGCCATCTTGAACTTTTTCAGGTGGTTGTGAAGGCAAGAGGCCAATAGGAGGCTCAGAGGCATACTATTTATTGGTGGAGAGAAAGCCATTGTCACCTTTTTCCCCCCTACTTTCTTCATTACTGTTTTATCTTTATACTATTGTTTCCTGGTTTGTTTTCCTTCTCTGTGTGTACGTGCATTTCTCTTTTTGCTTTATCTAACTGGTGACAGCAACTGCAGCCATACAGCCCAGACTCAGTGGTACCATTTACAACCCCACTGATTGGGTTAGAATCAATACCAGCTGCTATACACCAGATCAACGACAATAATCAATGTCAGCTAAATCTACCCCAAAATGAACTGCGGGGAGAGCAAACAGGGAACAGCATGCAAGCTCATCTCCTGATCACACCCACCAGGAGACATTTGATGAATGCCTAAGAATACACCAACATACATTTAAAACTTAATATGAATACACCACCACCACCACAATGCCTCAAAAACAGCAATTCACATGAAGAAACAAGACAGAGTACCTCAAACAAACAACCAAGTGGCAGAGCTAGAAAATGTTTTTGAGGGAAAAAAGGCACTAGAAGTACCTGAAAAAGAATTCAGGAAAATGGTATTTGGGTACCTCCAAATGAATGACAGAAAAGTCAAGGAAAAAAAAAAGAGAAGAATTCAGAAAAGCCCTCCAGGAACAATCAAACAAAATAGACTAAGGATTGGAGAAATTGCAATCATGCAAACAGAAATCCAGAAGATTAATATTAAGATATTAGACATGGACAATACATTGAAAGGGTAAAGGAGTACATTTGAATTAATGGAAGCTTGAATTAGTGAGCCTGAAGATAAATCTCTCAGTACTACTAAGCTAGAAGAACAATAAGAAAAATGAATGAAAAAATTCTGAAGCCTAAGATTCATGTGGGACAACATGAAGAGGAGTAATATATGGGTGATCAGAATCCCCAACCAGAAAGAGATAAAGAAAAGCACAGAAAAGATAATTGAAGAGCTGCTGGAAGAAAACTTCCCTAACATGAAAGATGAGAAGGTAAGCATTCATGAAGCTGAAAAACCCCCTAACAAGATAGACTCCAAAATAAAATCACCAAGACGTCATAATCAAACTCTCCAAAATGAAAGACAAGGAAAGAATCCTGAAAGCATCTCAAGAAAAATGAAATGTTACCTACAAAGGAAAACCAATAATATTAAGCTCTGATTTATCAGCAGAAATCATGCAGGTGAGAAGGCAATGGGGAGACATATACAAAACTCTGGAAGAAAAAACTTCCAACCAACATGAATATACCCAAAAAACTGTCCCTTAAGTCTATGGCAAAATTTGAGTATTTCCAGATAAATAGAAATTAAAGGAATTTGTAAAAACCAAGCAAAGTTTATAAAAAATGCTAAAGGGAGTCCTTTGGAGTAAAAACTATCAACAACAGATAACAAGCAGAGAATGACATACATGGCAATGCCCCACAGAATTCAATCCAGATGTGCAAGTATCAGGAGTAAAACAAAACTACAAGACTAGACGTAAAGAATCAGAGTATTAATTTATTAAGACGACAACTACAAAGCAAAAGAGAAAAAGTACAGTTACAGAATTCCAAATGGTGAAGAAGTCAAGTAGATTTCAAGATAAAACAAACTGTTTTAAAATGGGGAAGAAATTAGTAAATTCTAGGGTAACCTCAAAGAAACTTAATACAGCTTCACATCAAATAAAATATGTATTGAATAACGCTTCCATTCCCCAATGGCCTTAAATACCATTTTTATTTACATGCATTCTGAACAATAATGGTGTTTTAAAATTTCCCAGTCTGTGGGACACTCATGCATTGCTGGTGGGACTGCAAAATGGTCCAACCTCTCCGGAAAGCAGTATGGCGTTTCCTCAGAAGGTTGAAAATAGAAATACCTTATGATACAGCAATTCCTCTACTTGGTATTTACCCACAAGAAAAACGAGCCACAACACGAGAAGATATATGCACACCAATGTTCATAGCAGCACTATTTACAATAGCAAAAAGATGGAGACAGCTAAAGTACCCATCAACTGAAGAATAGATAAACAAACTGTGATACATACACACAATGGAATATTATGCTAACTTGAAGAATAACAAGGAAGCTGCAAGCCACCGTATAACATGGTTGAACCTTGAGGACATTATGTTGAGTGAAATTAGTCAGTCACAAAAGGAGAAATACTGCATAGGACCGCTACTGTAAAAGACTAAGAAAAAGAACCCATACTAAAGGCGTGGGGGGGAATTCTTTGTTGATTGCAGGGATGTTGGGGGTGGGTAAGGGGAGGAAGGGGAAGGTGGAGCACAGGGCAGGGATTAGACACAGGAAAGTTTGGGTGCTGGGGAGGGGGCAATATACAAGAAGGGAGAGGGGAAATGGAAAAACAAAGCAGATGGGAGAACAATTAGGCAGGTTTGAATGGGTTAAGTGGGACAGAGGCAAAGAATGATGTATGCACAACCTTGGAACTACAGGGCTCTGGGATACAGAGATTGAGACATGGTTGGAATGGGGAAAAGGGGGGAATAATGTTAAGATGCTTGGCTGTCTTTTGAATCTTGGTTTTCCTTGCATTATATTATAAAATAGACACTGGAGGGGGAGAGAAAGGAATAGCCAGAAACATCACCATAGAAAGCTTGTAAGTCCATCTTCTGCCTATAATTGAGGGCTACAATGTGCCCAGTGAAGGAGGCTTCCTGCAGAGCCTCTGCAATACATAAGACTATATAGGCAGAAGCCTGAATCACATCCAGATCTCCAGAGATGGGAAATTTCCACTTGAAAGGATGAGCAGACCAGCTTGGAGTGGCTAGAAGAACAGAAGATACTTCTTGAGAGAAAGATCTACAGGAAAAATACAAAACCACAGAGGCAGACGGACTGTTACTACAAGAACAAACAAGTTGCTTGCCCAGGAAACATCAAGGCAAGTGGTCGGGTCCCTTCAGTGCAAACCCCCTTCCAAGACTAAGACTCAATGGGAATACACGCTCTGATTGGTGACCACGCTCGTCACCTATAAGGGGAATAGAGGGAAAAACAGCAATGAAGTGGCGAGCTAAGCCCTATAATGTGGAGAGTGAAGTGTTCAGCTGTTAAAAAGAGAGGGCATATGCACAAGAACACCCACACTTGCAGATAATACCTACTTGACCTGGCTTCAATGACAGGATGATCAGAGCTCAACCAGAAGAAGAAAGATGAGGGGAAAAAAAAGAGTCATCTGATACAATTTGATGAACTTAACCTACACCTATGGATGCAGTAGCTCAAAAGAGGGAACAAATCCTTACAGCAAGAATCATTCCCACCCCCTCCACACAGAGTAGACAGGGATGGGCAACTTGGACATTGGCTACCCAAAATGGGGCAGGAGGACTACAAAGGCAAGAAGTGACTGGCTTACAAGCTTTCAAGAGGGAACCTAGAGCCAGGGGGCCTGGAGTAAGGGAGAATCTCCAGTGAGTAGTATCCAATCTGTCTAGGCAGGGCTGATGAAATGAAATGCAGATGGGTCTCTTGTGATACAATAATGAATAATTGTTATCAGGACCGATTGTGAGGGTTGGAAATGTAAAGGTAGATATTTTACAGCAAGGAAGGGAGTGATTAACTTTCCAGTCTAGGAGCAGAGGTCCCTAGGACCATTAACGGAGAAGAGCGGAGGGAGGGACCCTACCCAGAAAGCAGTGATGCCTGAGATGGAGGCAGAGATGATGACGTGAAGTGATGGAGCAGCTGGGGACTTTAGATCCAGAGAGGGAGAGGGCAGGCTTGCAGGGTAGACCCTTTGGTTGGTTGATGATGCATGGAGGGGATTGTAACCATGGCAATGAAACTATACGAAAGAATGAATGTAAAACTAATGTTCTCCCATGTAAAGTATCACATAACTCACAATAAAACATTAAAAAAAAAATTTCCCAGTCTGTTTCATTTCTCTCTTTGTCTATGACTGTACCAGTGACACCCCTGAATGTATTTTTGTATACAGCAGATAAAATCTTACTATTCTGATTTTTAAAACATTTCTTGACTGTCCTTGAACATTTTTTCATGTGGATATTTATCATCAGTTTGTCAAGTTTCATTAAAAAACTCTATTGAGGTTTTGATTGAGTTTGAATTGAAATTTTACAGGTTTATTTGGGAGGGAAATGGCACTTTCAAAATAATGAGCCTTGTGTTCCTAGAATACTTTTCCCTTTATTCAGGGCACCTTTTCTGTCCTGTAGTAAATTTAATTTTTTTTTTTTTTCCAGTGTGGCACTGTAGGATAAGCACTGGACTATGAACCACAAGGTCTGCAGTTCAAACCTACCAGCTGCTCCTTGGAAACTGTATACAGGATCACTATGAGTCAGAACCCACTCAATGACATTTAACAACATACATTTAGTGCATTCTTAGTTATTTACAATTGTTGTTGCTATTCAATAGAGTTTTAAAACACTAAAAATTGTAATTGCTTCTTACTGGAAAGTAAAGCGCTTAGCTTTTTGTATGTTGTTCTTCTATCTGGACTCTGTTCTTTTAATGGTTTTTCAGTTGCTGTGTCTGAATGTTCTAAGTTGCTTTCTAGGCTGCTCCTTCCAGTTTTTCCAGAATTACTTTTCTATTTCTACTATAATCATGGGAGAAAGATGAAGCTTCTGCTTCTGTAAAGATTTACAGCAGCAGAAACCCTATACAGGATTGCTATGAGTCAGAAACATATTTGACAGCAAAAGAGAAAAAGTACAGCTACAGAATTCCAAATGGTGAAGAAGTCAAGTAGATTAATACTAACAATATAAATACATTTTATATATTCTTTTGTCCTATTAAATTGGCTAGCATCTCCATCTGTACAAACAAGCATGGTAACTATTTCCTGGTGTGGTGAGGTATACAGTGAATACCATTTGAGAGACAATGTCACTTCCTCTTTACCACTTTTCTGCTTTCAACTCCTTCTCTTTGATTTTCAGTTGTCCCACCTTACTTTCCTGTTTTTTTTTATGCTTCATCGTTATACCAGAATCATCATTTGGAGTTTCCAAAGAGAAAGGGGATTGAGTGTAAAAGTTAATTCTTCTATTGAAACTTTGGTTGGAATTTTTTATGTCATGCTAGTATTTTCCCATTAGGTCAGACTAGCTTGTCCTTTATTGCTGAGGTGGGACATGTGTGGTCTGCAGGATGTATGTTGTTGTTGTTAGGTGCCATTGAGTCGGTACCGACCCATAGCAACCCTATGCACAGCAGAACGAAACACTGTCCGATCCTGGGCCAACCTCACTACTGTTGCCACGCTTGAGTCCATCGATGCTGCCACCT
>NW_006408548.1:18645688-18651995 GCF_000296735.1 Chrysochloris asiatica | reverse complement strand
TCTTGTGCAGCAGATCTGCCTAATGCAGTACATCATTTGATTTCTTGACTGCGGCTTCTGTGAATGTTGATAGTTGATCAAAGAAGAATGAAGTCCTTGAAGACTTCAATCTTTTTTCCATCAATAAGAATGTTGTTTATTGGTGCAGTGCTGAGGATTTTTGTTTTCTTTACATTGAGATGCAATCCAAACCGAAGGCTGTGCCCTTTGATCTTCATCAATAATTGTTTTAAGTCCTCTTTACTTTCAGAAAGCAAGGTTGTATCATCTGCATGTCTCAGGTTGTTAATGAGTCTTTCTCTAATCCTGATGCCACATTTTTCTTCATAGAACCCAGCTTCTTGGATTATTTGCTCAGCATACAGGTTGAATAAGTATGGTAAAAGAACACAACCTAGTCACACACCTTTCTTAATTTTAAACCATTCAGTGTTCACATGTTCTGTTTGAACAACTGCTTCTTGATCCAGGTACAGATTCCTCATGAGCACAATTAAGTGTTCCAGAATACTCATACTTCGCAATGTTGTCCATAGCTTGTCATGAGCCACACAATTGAAAGCCTTTGCATAGTCAATAAAGCACAGGTAAACATCTTTCTGATATTCTCTGCTTTCAGCCAAGATTCACCAGACATCAATGATATCCCTTGTTCCATGGCCTCTTCTGAACCCAGCTTTAACCTCTGGAAGTTCTCTGTCAATGTATGATTGTAGCCATTTAGTCGCATGGGATATCAAAGAGATTGTCCGATGATTTCTGCATTTCGTTGGGTCACCTCTCTTTGGAATGGACACAAATTTGGATCTCTTCCAATAAGTCAGCCAGATAGTAGTCTTCCAAATTTCTTGGCAGAGATAAGTGAGTGACTCCTGTGCCGCCTCACTTTCTTGAAAGAGTTCAATTTTTATTCCATCAATTCCTGTTACCTTGTTATTTGCCAATTCCTTCAATGCACCTTGGACTTCTTCCTTCAGTATCATTGGCTCTTGATCATATGCTACCTCTTGAAATGGTTGAACATGAACCATTTCCTTTTGGTACAGTGACTCCGTGTATTTCTTCCATCTTCTCTTGATGCTTTCTGCATCATTCAATAATTTGTCCAGAGAATCTTTCAATAACGAAAGTCGAGGCTTAATTTTTTTTTCAGTTCCCCCAGCTTGAGAAATGCTGAGCATGTTCTTCCTTTTTGGTTTCCTGATTCCAGATCTTTGCACATTTTGTTGTAATATTTAGCTTTATGTTCTCCAACTGATCTTTGAAATTGTCTGTTGAGCTCTTGGACCTCCTCATTTCTTCCTTTTGCTTTAGCATCTCTACGTTGGTGAGCAAGTTTCAGTGTCTCTTCTGACATCCATTTTGACCTTTTCCTTCTTTCTTGTCTTCTCAATGACTCTTTGCTTTCTTCATGTCTGATGTTCTTGATGTCATCCCACAGCTTTTCTGGTCTTTGGTCTTTAGTATTTAATGTATCAAATCTGCTCGTCAGATGATCTCTAAATTTAGGTGGGATCTATTCAAGATCGTATTTTGGCTCTAGTAGACTTGTTTTCATGTTCTTCAGCTTCAGTTTGAATTTGCATGCGTGTAATTGATGGTCTGTTCCACAGTCTGCCCCTGGTCTTGCTTTCACTGATGATATGGAGCGTTTCCATCGCCTATTTCTGCAGATGTAGTCAATTTGATTTCTATGTGTTCCTTCTAGTGAGGTCCATGTGTATAGTTGTTTGAAATGAACAAATTAATGGTTTTACAGAATTGTATGATGCATTCTCCAGCATCATTTCTATCACCAAGGCCATGTTTTCCAATTACTGGTCCTTCCTCTTTGCTCCCAACCTTTGCATTCCAATCACCAGTAATGATCACTACATCTTGATTATATGTTTGATCGATTTCAGATTGAAGAAGTTGGTATTATTCTTCTATTTCATCCTGATTGGCTTTAGTGGTTGGTGTGTAAATTTGAGTACTAGTAGTATAAACTGGGCTTCCCTGTAGGTACATGGATATTATCCTATCACAGACAGCTTTGTACCTCATGACTGATCTGGATATGTTATTTTTGACAACGAATGCAATACCATTCTGCTTCAATTTGTCATTCCCTGTACAGTAAACCATGTGGTTGTCAGATTCAAAGTGACCAATACCAGTCCATTTCAGCTAATACCTAAGACATTGTTGTTTATGTGTTCCATTTCATTTTTGACAACTTCCAGTTTTCCCAGATTCAGACATCGTATATTCCATGTTCTAATTTTCGATGGATGTTTACAGCTGTTTCTCTTCATTTTGAGTTGTGCCCCATCAGGAAATGCAGGTCCCACGGGCTTTTCTCCCACAGGCGTGTTATCATGGTCAACTCTTCTTTGAGGAGGCAGCCCTTCCTCAGTAGCATTTTGAGTGCCTTCCAACCTGAGGGGCTTGTTTTCTGGCACTATATCTGACAGTGTTTCTCTGCTATTCATAAGGTTTTCAGTGACTAAATATTTGGAAGTAGTTCATCACTCTTTCTTCCTAGTCTGTCTTTCTCTGGAAGCTCATCTGAAACCTGTCCACCATGGGTGACCCTGCTGATATTTAAAATACTGGTGACATAGCTTTCAAAATCACAGCAACACACAAGCTACCACAGTATGACAAACTGACAGACGAGTGGTGGTGCAGGATGTATAAGGCCTGCAAAATCATTTGGTCTGGCCCTGCCAAGGCAACTGCAGTTCCAGCTATCACTATAGGGTTAAGTTAAATAAATATTTGACCAAATATAGCAGGCTATTTTTTTTTTTTTAAACAGGCTAATTTTTAATATGATGATTTTACATGGCCCACATATGATATTATTAATTTTGGCAGAAAAAAGTTTCCCACTCTTGCTTTATTGGTAAGGTTGCACTTTTCTTGAACCTGTTTGATTACTACCCATTCTCTGTATTTACTCTAAAGAGTGCTGTGGCTTTGTGTAGGACAAATACTGGACTGCTAACTACAAGGTTGGCAGTTCAAGCCCACTAGCAGTGATTTGGGAGAAAGATGAAGCTTTCTGCTACCTTAAAGATTCGCAGCCTGGGAAATGCTGTAAAAGGCTGCTATAAGTCAGAAGTGACACAATGGCACTGAACAACAATACTTATTTAGGACTTTAGATACAGAGAGGGAGAGGGGCTGTGTGCTGATGACCAAGGGGCAGGCTTGGAGGGTACACCCTTTGGTTGGTTGATGATGCATGGAGGGGATTGTAACGATGACAATGAAATGATATACGAGAGAATGAATGTAAAACGAATGTTCTCCCATGTAAACTATCACATAATTCACAATAAAACATTAAAAAATCCGAAACAATACTTATTCAGATACAGAAAAATAAATGTAAAATACATATTCATTGTACAGACAGCTAAGAGTAAAACTTGCAGCTCTGGTGTGGCACTGTGGGTTAATGTGCCAGACAGCAACGCTGTTTGAACTGCATAGTTGGTGGTTCAAGCTCACCAGCTCTTCCTCAGAAACCTGATAAAGGGTCACTATGGGTTGGAATCAACTAGAAGGCACTTAACAACAACAACAACAAGAGTAAAACTAGGACTCTTGGTGTGGTGCTGTAGGATCACTACTGGACTGTGAACCACAAGGTTGGCAGTTCAAACCTACCAGCTGCTCCTTGGAAACCCTATATAGGGTTGCTATGAGTTGAAATGAACTCAATAGCATTTAACAACAATAACAGGAATAAAACTAAATGACTCATATATGTCCACATGGAACCCTTTTCTTTCTTTTTAATCCTCCTCTTTTCTTTTGGTTCAATTAAATATGAAATATTTCCTAGACTCTGGCTAAGCTGTGAGTTATTTTCATTATGCCTCCTCAATAATTGATGAGTCTTTTTTGTCTTTTTATTTCTTAATATTCTAAAGCTTCCCTCAGTTTTTCCATTCGTTTCTTCTAAACTTCGCATAAAATAACTGCTAGAAATTTTGAGTTGTTCTTGTTGCTAAGTATAACCGTCAAGTTGGTTAAGTACAACCGTCAAGTCGGTTCCGACGAATAGCGACCCTGTATAGGGTTTCCAAGGAGTGACTAGTGAGCTTGAACGGCCGACCTCGTGGTTCAAATGGCTTTGCAGTCTGACATATTAACCCACAGCACCACATCAGGGCTCCTTATGTACTTCTTAATTTTTTTTCTACTGCATTTCATCTTTTGCCTCCGGCGTTGTGGGAGAATCTCTCTTGATATTTTAGCTGCAAATTCAAGCTTTTATCTCTGTTACTTAATTCACTTATTAAAATATAAACAATATAATATATAGCAACAATCATATTTTCACGTTATATGCCTATTCCCCATGGCTTTTATAGTCCATGGAGTTTTCTGAATGCAATGTTAATTATACTAACCCTAAAGCTTCATTTCCATGGGGATTAGTTCTTCTATTTCTTGTCTGGTACTTCTGTTTCTTGATGCTGATTTTCCTCAGCTATTTGGTGATAATTGGTTGTCTGTTCCTATTTACAGTTGAAGTCAAGAACTAAAAAGTGTATTATTTTTGTAACCCAGTTGTACGGAGATCCTACTACAGAAGCCAGTTTCTGGTGATTACATGGGAGTGCATCAGACTGGAGGTGGATTGCAGGTTGAAGGAGCGGGCCCTATGACTGGACATGCTGTGTAGGCAGCATACATCATATCTGGGAGTTTGCAAGTATGGAGAGTCTTCTGTTCTTTCTCCACTCCCCAAAACACACACACACACACACACACACACAAATAAACAAACCAAACTCATTTCCCTTGAGGGATTGTAGAACTGCTCCATGGGGTTTTCTGGGAGTACTGGTGTGGCGCTGTGGGTTAATGCATTGGACTGCAAAGCCATTTGAACTGCAAGTTTGGAAGTTCAAACTGTGCTTGGAAACCCTATACAGGGTCACTATGGATCGGAACGAACTCAACGGCATTTAACAGTAACAACAACAATAATCCTTGAAGCAGATCACGAGCTCTTTCTTTCTTGGCACTGCTAGGTGGGCTTGAACTGTCACCCTTTAGGTTAGCCAAGTGCAGAGCATATGTGACTCCTAAAGTTCTGTTTCTCCCTGGGAATGTGAATTTCCAGATCTGCTTTGCTTCTCTGATCTCAGCACCCTCCTCTCTCCACCATCCCCACACATATAGCCACCAGGCTTTGACCTGCTTCTCTGTAGCACCAACACGGGCTTCAGGAGCCTGACTCCGGCAGACCCTTCCTATTGTTTACACAGATTAATATTTTGGAGCTTTTTTGCTGGGAACAAATCCTGTCATCAGTTGCTCAGCACACACAGATCCTCTTCTAATTCATAGCAACTCTGTTAGAGTAGAACTAGTCCAAAGGCTACCCAAGGCTCTAAATCTTTACAGAAACAGCCTGCCACAATCTTCCTCCAGAAGAGGAGCTGCTGGGTTCAAATCTCTGACCTTTCAGTTAGGAGTGGAGTGCTTTAACCACGGTGCCACCAGGGCTGCTTCAACACAGTTGACCTTTTACTCAACTCTTTCAAATGTAGATCCTTAATTATTATTTTGATAGTTGACACAAAGGCTCCTACCATCTTTTTATATTTGACTGTGAATTAGGGGTTTCTTTGGGGAGTTCTGGCGTGGCACTGTAGGCTAAGCACCAGGCTTGCTAACCACAAGGTCGGCAGTTCAAACTAGTCAATCACTCATTGGAAACCCTATAAAGGATGGCTGTGAGTGGAAACTGACTCAAAGGCACTTAACAATAACAAACAACTGGGGATTCTAAAAACTGCTTTTATCTCTTTAGTGACCTTTAAAAAAAAAAGACATGTTGTACATTCTAAGAACGTTGTTTAATGTTTGAGTATAGTCTACATTGTTGTTATTGTGAAGTGCCGTTGAGTCGGTTCCAACCCAGAACGACCCTGTATAGGGTTTTTAGGAGCAGCTGGTGAGCTTGAACCACAAACCTTGCAGTTCAAATGGCTTTGCAGTCTGGTGCATTAACCCACAGCGCTACACCAGGACTCCATAGTCTACTAGTAACAGCCAAAAAGTCCCATACTCACTGTCAAGAAGTCAATTCTAATTCAATGTTGTTGTAGTTATGTGCTGTTGAGTCTGCTCCTGCTCATAGCGACCCAATAAAAGGGTTCTGAGGATTGCATTCACAATCCAGCACTTCTTCTAAAGTTCCATTGTTGTTGTTGTTGTTGTTAAGTGCCGTCGAGTCGGTTCCGACCCATAGCAACCCTGTACAGGGTTTCCGAGGGTGTAAATCTTTACGGGAGTA
>NW_006408548.1:18628397-18645588 GCF_000296735.1 Chrysochloris asiatica | reverse complement strand
GCTGACCTTAAGTTCGCAGCCCAATTCATAACCACTACGCTACCAGAGCTCCTTTAGGGAAAAACAAATAGTTTGTAGCTTTCACCCAAGAAATAGGCCGTTCCAAGTATTTTTGAGGGGAGCGCGGTGGCTCCATATAATAAGCATTGGACTGCAAACCACAAGGTCTATGGTTTGAGCCTACCAGCAGCTCCATTGGAGAAAGATGAGGCTTTCTGCTCCCAAGAAGATTGTTAAGTTTCAGAAACACTATACAGGGTTACTATGATGGCGCTTACCAGTATCCTTGAATCTACCGGTGTACGATTCCTGAATTTTGTGTTAATGACTACTATTTCATTTAAGCTTTACTATATTGCAGTACTTCCCTCTATTATAATATGTTATGTTTATAATTCTTTATTTTATATGTAAATATAATTTAGTGCTTTACTATGACTTTTCTTTCTGTTCAGATTATCAGTGTGCAGTTCATTCACAGTGATGCATTCAGGTATAATTCTTTCAAATTTACTGTAATATGGATTTTTAAGAATCGATACTGTTTATATTTTTCAATTTTTTAAAAAAAGTAATATTGTTATATTGGAGCCTTGGGATGGCTGCAAGGTCGGTTTGAACCGTGAGGTCGGCAATTCAAGCTCATCATCCTCTCCTCAGAAGATCTCAATGGCACTTAACAACAACAAGAATATTGTTTAAGAATATAAGATTTTAATGCTTAAGAATAATTTACTACCATTTATCTATTCTATCATTGATGGACATTTTAGATCATTTCTCTTTTTGACTATTATGAACAAGGCTCCTATGAACATTCTTACACACATGTGCAAGTATTTCTAGGTCAAAGAATGCATACAACTTAGATTTCACAGTTAATGCCAAATTGTTTCTCCTCTCTAATACTTGTTATTCTCAGATTTTAAAAGCTTTGCCAATCTGGTTCATGCACAAAGAATGCCCTTTCTCTTAGCTTGAGTAAGCCCTGAACACTTGAACAAAGATTTGATATCAGTAGTGTATTTGTGAGGTAAAGCCAGGGAACAGATGAGGGGCTAGGAGAATGAGGGAAGAAGGAAGAAGCTCTGTGAATGAGGACCACATTCAGAGCACTGACCCGTGCATACTCACTAGGGTTTAGAACACCCCTCAGAACTAGGTACCTGAGGATTGAATGGGAGAACTATTTATCCACTGAGTACTGTCTTTCACTGCTTGTCCTGAGGGTTGACAACTCCCTCACAAGAGGGTGTGATGAAAACTCTGGGATCTGAAATGGTGAAGAAGTCCCAGCAAGTGGGGAGGCACTGTCTTTGTGAGGTTCTTGGAAGGCCAGCGAGATCTGAAGTGAAAGAGAAAGCTGAGCAATGGTGAGAGTTGAGGCATTAGGATGCTTGCCTTTTGGGATTCTGTCTCTAATGCCAATGCTTCTGTTGTCTCTGTGTGTGTTTATAAGGGAGAGAAAGGGAGACAGAGACAGAGACAGAGAAAGACCCTGCGGCTTCCTGTAAAAGTGAAACAAATAGTCAATTGACTTGCCTGTTTCAGCCAGTCAGCTTCCTGTTCATCAAAGTTTGATTTAGGTAAATGAGGTCTTCACCTTGAGGCTTTCTCATGGGCTGATAGATTGTTTCCTTTCCTCTTGTTTGCAGGGTGGAGTAAATTGTACAAGTATATTGGGAGCCAAAGAATAAATCTTTGTCCAGAGAAAGAAAACGAAATAATTGTGAAAGATGAGCTACATGTAATTCAGGTGCAATAGAGAGTGTCATTAATTAATTAAAGACTGAACCTGAAGGAGCTTCTTGAATACAAGTGTGTACCGGCACAGCTGTTAATTAATTTGAAGCAGGCCTTTTTGTTAAAGGCAAGGTGTGAATTTTCAACTCATTCCAGAGAAAAACTGTTGAAAACGGAATTGAATTGATGCTAACCTCTACGTTTTGTTGGGTTAAACTGGAGCAGTGGTGTCCTTTTTCCCAATGGAAAAAAACCCCTCTTCATAGCCATCTGAATCTTGAAAAAGGAAGAAAGAAATTCATGTAACAAAAAAATGATGCACTTTAAAGTGAATGATTGTTGTTGTTGTTAAGTGCCGTCGAGTCGGTTCCGACCCATAGCGACCCTGTACAGGGTTTCCGAGGGTGTAAATCTTTACAGGAGTAGAAAGCCTCATCTTTCTCCCGCGGAGCGGCTGGTAGTTTCGAACCACTGACCTTAAGGTTCGCAGCCCGATTCGTAACCACTACGCTACCAGAGCTCCTTAAAGTGAATGATTAGTAGTGGTAAATGGACCTGGAGTTGGATTACATCTTAACACACATGCACACACACACACACACACACAAATTCTCAGTACTGGATCAATGGGACTCCTGGTATGACGCTGTGGGATCAGCATTAGCTTGTGAACCACAAGGACAGTGACTCAAAGCCACCAGCTGCTCCTTGGAAATGCTATACAGGGTCGCTATGAGTTGGAACTGACTTGACAGCACTTATTGAAGGAAACTGGACCAATGAGTAATGTCAGGATAAATGGACAAAATATTGAAGTTGCCAAGGGTTCATTTTACTTGGATTCACAATCAACACCCAGGGAAGCAGTAGCCAAGAAATCAAATGGTGCATTGCATTTTGTAAATCTGCTGGCAAAAGGCCTCTTTAAAGTGTTAAAAAAAAAGCAAAGACGTCACTTTGAGGACTAAAGTGCACCTGATCCAAGCCATCCTGTATTTCAATCACTTCATATGCATGTGAAAGCTGGACAATGAATAAGGAAGGCCAAAGAATAATTGATGCCTTTTATTTATGGTGTTGGCAGAAATAACTAAAAATACCATGACTATCAGAAGAACAAACAAATCTGTCTTGGAAGAAGTACAGCCAGAGTGTTCCTTAGAGGCAAGGACTTTGAGACTTCATCTCATGCACTTTGGACAAGTCATCAAGAGGGATCAGTCTCTGCAAAAAGACATCATGCTTGATAAAGTAGAGGGTCAGCGAAAAAGAGGAAGACCCTAACTGAGCTGGGTCAACACAGTGACCACAGCAGCGAGCCCAAACAGAGGAAGGATGGTGAGGGTGATTCAGGACCAGGAGGTATGTGGCTTTGTTGTACAGAGGATCACTCTGAGCTGGAAAGGACTCAGCAGCCCCTAACAACAAGTGCATTCACAATGTTGTGTAACCACTACAATTTGCTTACCTGGATGAATGGATGTGTCGCCTTTTTGGCTATCATGAATAAGGCTACTATGAACAATCTTGAATAAGTATTTGTTAAGCCAGTCGTCAATTCTTTTGGGCATATCTGAGGGTAAGTAAAGAAGTATTTGCTACTAGGGTACCAGCTCATGCAGGCATGGACTTATTCCAAACAAAACGTTTTTGAACATGTCTCTGTGATCAGTAGATGGTTGCAGACAAGTTCTTTCAATAATACATTTGTTAGTCTCATAAAGTTACCTTTCAAGAAAAGGTCCACTTAAAACTGTGGCTTCTGAGGGTTTCTGGGCCAGTTAAATTCAAAGCAAAGAGGTAAGCTCAGAAGGTTATGGTGACTGGTTTTTTGTTGTTTTTTTTTAATTCCAAAGAGATAATCTTGATAGATTTTCTCAGAGAGCACTGGATGATCAAGGGGCTTATTATGAAGAAGTTGTAAGAAAATAAAAAACTACATTGGTGAGAAAAAGGCCAGGAAAGTTGTGTCAAGGAATTTTTTCCCATCACCACAATATACCTGTTCATTTTTCCAAGTTAGCAAGAACAGTCCTGAGACTTATGTTGGGAAACTTCACCCCAGGCATCCAACCTGTGATCTTGCCCACTTAGACAGTTTTTGTTTCCAAAATGCAAAGAACATTTGAGAAAAGAAATATGCTTTGAGTCTCTTAAGGATACCAAAACTTCCATTTGATGTGGTACAAATTGGAGAGTACAGAATTCTTCAGGGAAGGGTTAGAGAGATGGAAACACCACCTTCAGAATGCATAGCCTTAGAGAGAAGGTATATTGAGAAATAATAACTTCACATTTTTCTATTTTTGTTTAATAAAGGTTTCTCTGATTTTGTGGCAATACATTATCTAGGACCTACCCCTTTATCTAGGAGTGGAATCACTGGGTCATGAGGCTAATTCTATATTTAACTTTTTGAAGAAGTGCTAAACTGTTTTCCATAGTAGCTGAGTCGGAGGCTGTAAATCCTTGTGGGAGAAGAAAGCCTCATCTTTCTCCCATGAAATGGCTGGTGGGCTTGAACCACACACCCTGTCGTGTGAAGTCCAGTGCTTATCTTACAGAGCCATTGAGTTCTCATGGACATATATGAGAATCTAAAATCTGGGGCATTTCGTGTATATAAATAGAGCAGCCTCCATCTTAAAGCTTCTCTGGAATCCATGTTGAATTTTAAAATTACCTTTCCTAACAGCCATTTCTCTCTCCTGTGCCTAACTTTTGCGTTTACGTAACAATGTACCCTTAAGGAAATATTTTCTCTGTGGTCAGGCAGATGCAGGATGTCACAGATGTTCCCAGGCGTCTTTCCTTTGTGGTCAAACAGATGAAGGAAGTGATAACATATATTTGAAGGGTCCTGACACACAGCATTATCAACAAATCTTTACAATACACCCCTAGGAAAAGGCATGCTTGAGAATGAAGTTTTAATAACAAGTTCTCAGCAAGGCATGTCGGGCCCAATTGCTTTGTGACCATCCTATAATCATCTTAAAGCATTTATGTTTGCAACTTTGGATCCTTAATCAATCATGTAATCCCACACATACATTATCCAACAATCTCCGGTAAACTCCGCTCTGTGACAACTGGCCTCCAAGTCCCCTGGTTGCCTTTTAGCCAATCATAACATTGTAGTTTTTGTTCCTGCTTCAACAGGTAAGCATGCTTGTTTCTTTGTTTCTCTTTGGAGTAACCTTCTTCACTTTGTAATTTTGGACATTTCCAAGTGTGGACCATTCTCTAAACTTTCAATATGAAGGAGTCTCAAAAAGCTCACGGAAAAATGGGCTTTCCATTAAAAAAACAAAACAAAACCACACCCACAAAACTTCCTTTGAAATCTCTTTTTCTTTTGCAGTGTGTGGGTTTTCACACTTTCTAGAGGGTTAAATAGTTTTTTTCGCTGTAGGGGTTGCACAGATAGAACCTTGAGAGTGGATTGTCTTTTCCACACAATTTCAGTCAAAGGTTTTGTTTTCAGTCTGGGATGTTTTGCCCTAATTCACCTTCAAGGAAGGACTTGCACAGCTGCTGGAAGTGCTGTTTGCTGTCAGCCATCAGCTGTCAGTTCTTCAGGGAATGCCTCAGAACAAGGGCACACTGTTCCCTGGAGACTTGTATCCTGTGGTTGAAGGAGGCGGGTCATCAAGCAGTGGTGTCACTAAAAAGTGGGGTTGGGGGGAGGGAGTGTGAACACCGGGTGACACCAAAATGACCACAGTGTTTCAGCAGAAATCTTTCATTACTTAATAAAAATATCCCTGTCCTTATAATAACAAAAACATTTTTTTTTTTTTGTAAGCTCAGCTATGTGCATCAATATATTGTTGTTGTTAAATGCTGTCAAGTCGGTTTCGACCCATAGTGACCCTGTACAGGGTTTCTAAGGAGTGGCTGGTGAGTTTGGACCACCGATCTTGTGGTTCAAACTGACTTTGCAATCCAGTGTATTAACCCACAGCACCACACCAGGACTGTTGTTAATTGCTGTCTTGTAGGTTTCAACTCATAGTGACCCTGTATAGGGTACCAAAGAGCGACTGGTGGGTTTGAACTACTGACCTTGTTAATAGTCTAGTGTTTATCCTAGAGCACACCAATATAAGGTTGAAACACAATACTAATTTACTTTTTGGATCTTCTAATGCATTCTGGTGAAGGAGGCCTGGTAGTATAGTGGGTTATGTGTTGGGCTGCTAACCGCGAAGTTAGCAGTGCGATTCTACCAGTTGCTCCATGGGAAAAAGATGAGACTTTCTGCTTTAGTTAAGATTTACAGTCTCAGAAATCTTATACACGTTCGCTATGAGTTAGAACTGACTCCACGTCACATAGCCACCACACCACCAATGCATTATGGTCAGTATTGTCATTATTACCCAATCACAATGATGCATTGTAATTTCAATGATAAACCCTGTGGGTTTGTTTACATGCTTAAAGCTCACTTGTTTTCATTGCTGTTATTGTTTCTGTAGCCACTGATTTTGTCAAATTTTCTGGTGAACCTATAGCAATAACTTTTTGGAGAATAACGTAGTAATTAAAGGAAAACAAGAAAAATAAAAAAAATGGCTTCTGCTTAGTTACTAATAATGTTGAAGCTCAGTGCAGAAAGATTTATAAAAGCAATTTTGTTGTTAGTACTCACATAATCTAAGAAAATGTGATGAAATCAGTGGCTATGAAAACACTAAGAGTAAAGTAAACAACAAGTGAGCTTTAAGCATGACCCCGTAGATGCTGCCACTTGGCCAATCCATCTCGCTGGGGGTCTTCTGCTTTTTCTCTGACCCTCCACCTTACTAAACATGATTGTCCTTCCTGACAATATGTCCAAAGCAAGAGAGATGAAGTTTGGCCATCCTGGCCTCCAAGGAGCACTCTGGCTGCACTTCTTCAAACACGGATCTGTTTGTCCTTTTGGCAGCCCATGGCACTTTCAATATCCTCTTCCAACACCATAACTCAAAGGCATCAATTCTTCTCCGGTCTTTCTTATTCACTGTCCAGCTTTCGCATGCATATGAGGTTATTAAAAATACCGTGGCTTGGGTCAGGAGCACCTTAGTCCTCAAGCTCACCTCTTTGCTCTTCAACACTTTAAAAAGGTCTTGTGCAGCAGATTTGCCTAACACAATACGTCGTTTGATTTCTTGACTGCTGCTTCCATGAGTGTTGATAGTTGATTCAAGAAGAATGAAACCCTTGACAACTTCAATCTATTCTCTGTTGATAAAAATGTTGTTTTTTGGTCCAGTAGTGAGGATTTTTGTTTTCTTTACATTGAGATGCAATCCATACCAAAGGCTGTGGTCTTTGATCTTCATCAGTAAATATTTTAAGTCCTCTTCACTTTCATCAAGCAAGGTTGTATCATCTTCACATCATGGGTTGTTAATGATTCTTCCTCCAATCCTGATGTCACATTTTTCTTGATATAACCCAGCTTCTTGGATTATTTGCTCAGCATACAGTTTGAATAAGTATGGTGAAAGAATACAACCTTGTCGCACACCTTTCTTAATTTTAAACATTTCAGTGTTCCCATGTTCTGTTTGAACAACTGCCTCTTGGTCCATGTACAGATTCCGCATGAGCATAATTAAGTGTTCCGGAATAGTAGGCACAAGCAAGTATTTGTTGAAGGAGAAACACACGGTTCCTGGAAGGAACCAGTCTCTGTCCTACAAACCACCCCATGAGTTCTTCTCTCTCTTGGCACCATGTCCCCTTACTCTATACCTAGATAAACCTTACTTGTCCTTCAGAATTTAACTAAGAGATCATTTACTCTGGGGCACTTGGGTTAGGTAACCATAGAGTATCTCTGTTGTGGTACTTATTCTGCATTTTGATATATTGAGCATTTGTGTACTAGGAAGCTGAGAGGGTCTTTCTGTTTGTAATTGTCAAGAGGCTTTGATACAGGGCAGAAAGTGAATGCTGAGCATTTCACAGCATACGTAGCGTTGCTAACAATTGGATCTAACACCCATTCTAGGTCTACTGAGGAGCCCCTGACTTGGAAACACTATCTCTGAGCCTGTTTCAAGTCTTAAATGAAGACTGGGAAGAGTACAAGGGTTCGTTTTTGGAACCATAGGCTGTCAGTCTGATGGGCTGTGCTGTGGCTTTTCCCATCCCTTCTCAAATGCTATATGAATGAGCAAAAATAAAGCCTCTGTGGATTGGCCTCAAGTTGTTTACTTCATAGCAAGCTGAAATCTGTTAGCCTCTCCCCTGCAAAAGTTAACTGGCATCAAACTCAAATTCATACATGTGCAATGATTTAAAAAAATAGTCCAGTTAAGTTTTTTAGCCACTTTATACATGCCTCCTTACACCCTGTGAAACTGCATTCACCTTTTGCTAGCCAAACCAAAAAGGTGCCTCTGGTACATTCACAGCACCATCTCTTGGTTAGTAGCTGAGTACTTAACCATTTGTACCACCATCAAAGGACTCTGCTAGTCACAGAGAAGAGAAAATCCTGGAGTTATGAGGACGCTGGGATGCAGCTGTTGTTCTTGGAAAGTCTCTGACCCAGAGACTCCCCATCTTAACTGCAGGAGGACATTACTAGAAATATGTAAGCTTCTCCACCCTCTTCTCCTCTTCTCTGGGGGTTTTCATGTCCTCTTCCTCTTTGGGGGAAGACTCCTTGCAGTGAGGGACTGTCCCTGTATACAGCTGTCAGCGCTCTGACCCCAATAAACAGCTTGCTTTGCAACACTGCTATTTTGTGGTCATATCTCTTTTCTTGATCAGTCCTAACTTCCTCAAACTCACTTTATCACAGTTGCCACAGTTTCTCCCCAAGTCAAGTGAGGATGCTGCTCAAAAAGAATCAAATACAGGGACTGGAGGTGTCTGGATAATGGAAACCTGGTGGAATACTGTTAAGGCAGTGGGTTAAGATTTGGTGGTGGGTCCTAAGCTGACCTGAGCAGGCACTCTCCCCATGGACACTGAGATGCAGGCGTGGCCTGTGGAAGGACACTGGGCTTGAGGCAGCTGGCTCACCCAAGGAAAGAGGGGTGCCTGCTGGGTGCAGGGAGTCCAAAAGGAGGTTACTGAGGGTCACTGGCAGGGGCAAGAGCTGAGAGGAGATACAGAAGAGACTGAGTTGAGGCCAGATCTGTCAGAATGGAACCCTGAAGTGGGGAGGCTTCCTAAAAATGTGCCTCATGCATATCATGAGAAAATGAGCAGCGGTTAGAAGAGATCTGTTCTCTTTCTCATCCTCCCCACTTAGCACACAGGAGGAAGAGGAAGACGGGGTTATAGAAGCTGATCGTGCCACCTTCTGCTCTGCCCCTCACATGGGCCATGCCTGAACTGGGAGCAAAGAAAGAGAGAACATTTAGGTTGGGTTTTAATAAAATGGAGTCCCGGTGTGGTGCTGCAGGAGAATGTGCTGGACTGCAAAGTCAGTTTGTGTCACAAGGTCAGTGGTTCAAACCCACCAGCAACTCCTTGGAGCCCCTATACAGTATATACAGTAAGTCCTTGGAACCGACTTGATGGCATTTAATAACAACAAGAGTAATAACTAGAAATGATCTGACAGTGACAAGATCTACCTGAGATGTTATTGAAAAGAGTGATGCAACATAACCCAACTGGGGAGAGTATTTGGAAAAAAACAAAAAAATCTTTGTACTCAACTTGCAGTATTCAATGAACTGATTATATAAGTTCTCACATTTGTCTCTTTAGCTTGCATTGGACTGTAAGCTCCTGGAGGGCAAGACATTATATATCCCCCACCCCCAGCATCTAGTACATAGTGGGTGCTCAAGGGTATTTGTTGACTAAATGGGTAAATAAATAAATTCATGAATAAATATAATATAGCAACACGAAAAAGGGAATGGAGTCATTTCATACAATGGGTTATATCAGATAGTGATTTACTAAGACTTTTTATATCATTCAGTGGGTCCAATCAAGAGAGGAAATTATAGAGCAATCTGAACAAATAAAGATTTAATATAAAGAATGTTAACTATAACAGTAACGGGAGTAACAAGGAGTTTACTACTAAGAAGTACAGAGAACTCTAAATTTTGTAAGGACTGCCCAGCTGATGTGGCATACCTTCTAGGGCTGAGAACTACTTGTTAGAGAGGGTGTGGTGGCCGGAGCTCACGGCATGGAAACATCATGTTGGCCTGAGCTGATGGAATCTGCTGTAAATCTTCCCCTTTTAAAGTCCATACTAAGCAGAGAAAGGAGTCCTGGTATGGTGCTATAAGATAAGCACTGGACTGCTAACTGCAAGGTTGGTGGTTCGGTGGTTCAAATCCCCAGCCTTTCCTTGGAAACCCTATATAGGGTCACTATGAGTCAGAATGGATTTGATGGCACTTCTCTCACACACACACACACACACACACACACACACACACACACACACACAACCAGGGGAAGCTGTTCCTGAGGAGGTGTTTCACTAGAGGTACACAGCTGGAAAACTTCTCTAGGAGGGTGACAGGAAGCTGGCTGCGGATACTCTAGAGCATCGTGCACGGAACGAGCTGCGGCTGGGGAAACCATTAATGCTGGATGTTGGAGAACCTATTTCTGCAACGGGAGCCGGATGGTACACACAAAATGTAATGTGCTCTATTTAGTAGGCAAAGAAAAAATTAAAAAGCCCAGATTCATTTTCACAGAGCACGCCATAAAGAATGAATTTGGATCTGAGAGGTAAATACGCTGATAATGGTAGAAAGGGAATTAAAAATATATATTGTTGATGTTGTGAAGTGCCGTGGAGTTGGTTCTGACTCATAGTGACCCTGTATAAAGTTTACAAGGAGTATTATTGTTGTTGTTAAGTGCTGTTGAATTGATTCTGACCCATAATGACCCAGTATAGGGCTTCCAAGGAGCAGCTGGTGAGCTTGAACTGCCGACCTTGCAGTTCAAATGGCTTTGCAGTCTGGCGCATTAACCCACAGTGCCACACCAGGACTCCTTTAGGAGGGCAAGTGAGGAGTATACGCATATATAAATTGTGCTGGCCTGTCCTCTGAATCAAAAGGTAAAGAAGTTTAACTTTGCTGATTACTTGGAAGCATGGCTAAGTATACACATTGTTGGGCAGTATTACATTCTTCAGGAAGATTTTAATTTTTATAACTTTCCTTTGAGGTCACCTATCAGCCATCACTTCTTATGCCTTGAAAACCACTTGCAATCCTTTTATCATTACTATTGTTGTTAAATACTCTCAAGTAGTTTGTATCCTACTCACTGTGATGCTGTACAGGGTTTCCAAAGAGTGACTGATGCCCTCAAATTGGGCTTTTAGCTTTCTAACTGTAAGGAGTCCTTGTGTGGCACTGAGGGTTAGCGTGCTAGACTGAAAGTTTTGTTTGAATTGCAACGTTCAAACTCACCAGCCGCTCCTAGGAAAATCTTTACAGGGTTGCTGTGTGTCAGAACCTACTCAGTGGCACTTAACAACAATACTAAAATCGAGTCTTATGGTGGCACTATAGGATAAGCACTTGATTGCTAACCACAAGGTTGGCGGCTCGAACCCACCAGTTGCTCCTCAGAAACCCTATGCATACAGGGTTGCTATGAGGCAAAACTGACTCCACAGCACTTAACAACAACAACAATACTAACATAACAAAGAAAACCTATTCCCATAGAGGATCCTAAGCAGAAGCATGGCGGTTAGGATTTACAATACATAGTTTTGGGAGACACAATTCAAGCAACAACTACAAGTAACATTTTTTTTCCTCTCAGATCTAAGACGTCTGAGTCTAGGTCATATAAAATGCTGGGGCTGATAGATCTATAATCTCCCTCGATGTCACTAGGCTGAGGAGGGGCAACACACTGGGGACACTTGGTGAAGCTAGTAGTTAGAATAGGGTAGGTTGGCATCAAGGTTAGTGAACATTTGTACTATAATGGAAGGTTTATATTTGGCACTGATATCTCATTTTTTTTCTGTAAGTGATTTTAGACCTCCTGAAGTAAAGTTCCAGTTGTGTTGAGAGTGCCTGACTTAGGCAGAATTGAATTTAAGGGGGACTGAGTTCTATTTGTAAAGTTTTGGGGTTGGCAAAGACAGAGGCAGGAGGCCCCAAGTAACCCTCACAGCTGCCTTCGGATCAGAGCACTGTGAACCCTGTTTTATAGTTGGGTAAGTGGAAAATTCAAAGAAATGAAATTTGCTCAAGGGAAACTTTGAAACTTAATTGGGCAAATAAAGGACCCTGGCTTTTTGGCCTTAACTTTCTGTCTCTTTATTGTTTTTCCTTTTCTGGCATGGTTGCCTGTCTTT
This sequence comes from Chrysochloris asiatica, assembly GCF_000296735.1. Lineage (NCBI taxonomy): Eukaryota > Metazoa > Chordata > Mammalia > Afrosoricida > Chrysochloridae > Chrysochloris > Chrysochloris asiatica. Next base: position 18,633,524 of record NW_006408548.1, on the reverse strand, counting down.
GCTTCTCAGTCTGTCTGTTCCAAGATGGCAAAGAAATGATTCCATTCTTCCTATTTGTCTCAGTTGAGTTGTCCTGCTACTTTGTCAGGTTGTGGTACCTGACCTAGGAGCCTGTTAAATACTTTTCTACCTTGATACTTAGGATCGTCCTGACTGCAGAGTTTAAAAAGATCTGAAGTTACCTTGAAATGTCTCAATAGATGGAGATACCTACTAGGTTTGTGAAAAGGAATTGGGTATTGCTTAGGCTTTGCCAAATTATGAGACTAGGAACAATTTGAGAATAGAATAAACAGATCTAGTAAAACAAAGAGAATAATTATGCTTTTGAACTAGGCCTTTTCCTTGTGTCAAGTAGATACAGAATACATCCCTTTTCAAAAAAGTTGCTAAGGAAAGTCCCCGGCTCCCTGTCTGCAGAATGGAATTTTGCCTAATCAGCCTTGCTTTCACAAAAATCAGCCATATTGATTTCTTCTGAAGTTTGATTTTAATTAGCATAGATTTCTGAAAACTGAAACTTTGCCCAGACTGAGACAAGCAATTCTACCCTTTCAAACGTTAATTTATTTTTTATTTTGGGTTGACTATTTCCAAACATAGACCACTTTCTGTACTCGTATACAACTTGATGATTCTCTCATAGAGGGTTTTACATGAAAATGTCCATATGCCACAGTTAAAAAAAAAATATATGTTGAGCTGCAAGGTGAGAGTGGGTTATATCCAAGTTCTGTAGCAGTTTGAGAATTCCACTTTTAGAATATTCTTCTTAGAACCAAGATGGCAGTGTGGTTAAATGTGTGGACTCTGAAATCAAGCAGACTTGAGATGGAATCTCATTTTGGTTACTTATTTGTTATTAATGTGTATTAAAGAGCCCTGGGTGCATGTGGATTAAATATTGGGCTGCTAACCGAATGGTTGTTGGTTCAAATCCACCAGCCACTCTGCAGAAGAAAGATAAGGCAGTCTGCTTTTGTAAAGATTTACAACCTTAGAAACCCTATGGAGTAATTCTACTCTGACCCTTAGCTGCTATGAGTTTGCATTGACTCAACAGTTGTGGGCATATTAGGTATGACCTTCATTAAGTTCCTTATTCTCCCTGAGGTAGTTTCATTATCTGAAAAATAGATGTTACTTATATCTCCTGTTGATTCATATTGTTGTTGTTAAGTGCTGATGAGTCAGTTTCAACTCACAGTGACCCTCTACAGGGGTTTCAAAGGGCTTTTGGTGAGTTTGAACCAGCAACCTTGTGGTTCAAACTGACCTTGCAGTCCAGTGCTTTATCCCACAATGCCCCAAATGAGGCAAACATTATTCTTGTCAAAATAAATGACGTTGTTGTTGTTAAGTACCGTCGAGTCGGTTCTGACCCATAGCGACCCTGTACAGGGTTTCCAAGGAGCAGCTGGTGAGCTTGAACCAACCTTGCAGTTCAAATGGCTTTGCAATCTGGCACATTAATCCACAGTGTCACACAAATGACTTTGGATACCTGTTTTTCCTCTCTATGTGAAAATTATCCTTGGTTTGTTTCTTCTTGCTTTCTAGATCAACTCCTCATTCTTCTCCTCCTCATTTTGTGCCCCGTGACTCATACCTTTAGGGTGTGCAGCACCAAGGGACCGTCTCGACCTCTGGCATCTGTGGATTTCAGCCACTGGGAAACGTCAGAATTTGGAGGGTAGAGGAGATTGAGGCCAGGATATTTTTTCCTTTCCTTTCTCTGGATTCTTATAACTGTCTTCTTCTCTTTCCTCTCTAAGTGTGGTAATAGTCAGTCCCCAGAGAATCCAGGATACAGAATCCTTAAACCTACCTTTATTGTTTCTAAGTGCTATCAAGTTGGTTTAGACTCATAGTGACCCTGTATAGTGTTTCTGAGGAGCAACTAGTAGGTTTGAACTGCTGCTCTCATGGTTCATAGTCCAATGCTGATCCGACAGCACCATTACATCTTTATAAATAGCACGTTTATTCAACTCCTCTCAAATACCGCATTTGAGGCGCTATCAGTTTCTTGCTGGTACCCCCATTGATACAGACCCTCTCCCTGAGCTTCCTAAAGGATCCCTGAGGATTTCTTTCTCAATTCCAAACATCAGTCCTGGTTGCTATTCCTTGCTCAGAGAGCCAGTTTCAGGATTGTTACAGAAACAGAAGCAATCTGTTTCCCCCATGCCTCTTTTCAAGTTGGATTTGGGATGAATTGTATCCAGGCAATCTCTCACACCTGTGGATCCCGGTGCATGTTGGCACTGCAGTCATCTCCTTGTGGGTCCTTTAATCATGGAAGGGAGGCCACAAATGCTACCTAGGGATAAGGCTCACAGGAGGTGTTCCACTTGCTTTGGTCTTGAGTCTTGGATGTCAGGTGCAGGATTTACCCCTCCCTAACTACTCAACTCATTGAATTTTCTCTTTCTCTCAGCCATTTCCTAACACCTGCACACAATCTCAGGGTATCTGTATCGCAAATGGCCTTTCCAGTTCTAAACTCACACTTTGTGTAACCATCTCTGTACCAGGAAATTTTAATAGGATTCCATAGAATTCATGGGTAGAATTGAGTTCAAATACAATTGATTTCTTTTATAATCTTACATATTTTATTTTATTCATTTAAAAGCATTGCTCTGAGAAGCCATCTAGAGGTGTCACAAAATTGCCAAAGGGACCATGGCCCTAAAACAGATTAAGGATCCTGTAAGTCTGACAGGATGCATCCCCATCTATGGATTCATGCTTTTCCAGAGCATGCATGGACAGATAAGTAAACACTTTGCAGGGCTGTTAGAGAATGCCAGTGAAATGACAACTTGAAAATATTTGTTTTCTACTTGCTTACCATGACCCCATACTCTTCTGTTGTCATTATAGTATCATATCAAACCACCACACCTCTGTCAGTTTGTCATGTGTGGTGGCTTGTGAGTTGCTACGATTCTGGAAGCTATGCCGCCGATATTTTGAATACCAGCAGGGTCACCTGTGATGGACAGGTTTCAGTGGAGTTTCCAGACTAAGACAGACTAGGAAGAAGGAAAGGTGAACAACTTCTGAATGGTTAGCCACTGAAAATCTTATGAATAGCAGTAGAACATATATAGTACCTGAAGATGAGGCCCTCAAGTTGGAAGGTACTTAAAATACAAGTGGGAAGAGCTGCCACCTCAAAGTACAGTTGATCTTACAGTTGGTAGAGCAAAGCTTACAGGACATTCTTAAGCTGATGGGGCACAACTCAAAATGGGAAGACACAGCTGCAAACATCTATAAATAATCATAATATGGAATGAATGAAGTATGAATCTAGGAAAAGTAGAAAAAGTAAGAAATGAAAAGAAAATATAGATCAATATTCTAGTCATTAGTGAGCTGAAATGGACTGCCATTTTTAATCAGACAATCATGGTTTACTATTATCAGGAATAGCAAACTGAAGAGGAATGGTGTCACATTCATCATCAAAAAGAACACTCTAAGATGTATCTTGAAGTACAGTGCTGCCTGTGATAGGATAATATTCATACATCTACAAGGAAGTGACAGTTTCCACTTAAAACCAAACAGCCACCACTTGTCTGCCAGTTTGTCATACTGTGGTGGCTTGTGAGTTGCTGTGATTCTGAAAGCGATGCCACCGGTATTTTTAAATACCAACAGGTTCACCCATGGTGGACAGGTTTCAGATGAGCTTCCAGATAAAGACAGACTAGGAAGAAACAGTGATGAACTACTTCCAATTATTAAGTCACTGAAAACCTTATCAATATCACAGAAACACTGTCAGATATAGTGCCGGAAAACGAGCCCCTCAGGTTGGAAGGCACTCAAAATGCAACTGGGGAAGAGCTGCTTCCTCAAAGTAGAGTTGATGTGATGACGCGAATGGAGTAAAGCCCGTGGAAGAAAAGCCCACAGGACCTTCATTTGCTGATGTGGCACAACACAAAATGAAGAGAAACACCTGTAAACATCCATTGAAAATTGGAACATGGAATGTATGAAGTATGAATCTGGGAAAATTGGAAGTTGTCAAAAATGAAATGGAATGCATAATCATTGATATCTTAGGCATTAGTGAGCTGAAATGGACTAGTATTGGCCATTTTGAATCTGACAACCACATGGTTTACTATGCAGGGAATGAAAAATTGAAGCGGAATGGTGTTGCATTCATTGTCAAAAAGAACATATCCAGATCAGTCATGAGGTACAAAGCTGTCTGTGATAGGATAATATCTATGCACCTACAGGGCAACCCAGTTTATACTACTAGTATTCAAATTTACACACCAACCACTAAAGCCAGTCAGGATGAAATAGAAGAGTAATACCAACTTCTTCAATCTGAAATTGATCAAACATGCAATCAAGATGTAGTGATCATTACTGGTGATTGGAATACAAAGGTTGGGAGCAAAGAAGGATCAGTAGTTGAAAAATATGGCCTTGGTGATAGAAATGATGCTGGAGGATGCATGACAGAATTCTGTAAAACCAATAATTTGTTCATTTCAAATACCTTCTTTAGACAGCATAAGAGACAACTATACACATGGACCTTACCAGATGGAATACATAGAAATCAAACTGACTACATGAGTGGAAAGAGATGATGGAAAAGCTCCATATCATCAGTCAAAACAAGGCCAAGGGCAGACTGTGGAACAGACCATCAATTATTTATATGCAAATTCAAACTGAAGCTTAAGAAAATGAAAACAAGTCCATCAGAGCCAAAATATGGCATTGAATAGATTCTACCTGAATTTAGAAATCATCTGAAGAACCGATTTGATGCATTAAACACTAAAGACCGAAGACCAGAAGAGTTGTGAGATGACATCAAGAACATCACACATGAAGAAAGCAAAAAGTCATTGAGAAGACAAGAAAGAAGGGAAAGGTCAAAATGGATGTCAGAAGAGACAATGAATCTTGCTCTCCAGTGTAGAGATGCTAAAGCAAATGGAAGAAATGAGGAGGTCCAAGAGCTGAACAGAAAATTTCAAAGATCAGCTTGAGAACACAAAGCCAAATATTACAACAAAATGTGCAAAGATCTGGAATCAGAAAACCAAAAAGGAAGAACTTGCTCAGCATTTCTCAAGC
>NW_006408548.1:18618568-18626853 GCF_000296735.1 Chrysochloris asiatica | reverse complement strand
ACTCAAGCATGGCAACAGTAGTGAGGTTGGCCCAGGATCAGGCAGTGTTTCGTTCTACTGTGCATAAGGTCGCTATGAGTCGGTACCAACTCGATGGCACCTAACAACAACAACAACAAGGAAGACCAGTTAATACTAATATTATTCAAATTTACACAGCAACCACTAAAGCCTGTGGTGATGAAATTGAAAAATTATACCAACTTCTTCAGTAAGAAATTGATCAAGCATGCAATCAAGATGTATTGATAATTAATGGTGACTGAAATGTGAAAGCTGGAAACAAAAAGGTATGATCAGTAGTTAGAAAATATAGCCTTGGATATTGCATGATAGAATTTTGCAGAACACTTAAATATGCTTATGAGGAACCTGAACATAGACCAAAAGGCAATCTTTGGAACAGAACAAAGGAAAATGGAATGGGATAAAATTATGAAAACTGTGAGCCAGGGTTGCATCCTTTGATCATACTTATTCATTCTATATGCTGAGCAAATAATCAGAGAAGGTGGATTACATGAATAAGAATGTGGCGTCAGGATTGGAGGAAGACTCATTAATAGCTTACAATATGCAGGTGACACAAACTTGAAGTGAAGATCAAATACTTACTGATGAAGATAAAAGAAATTGAAAACCCTCACAATGTGACCAATAAATAAAATCATGATAAATGGAGAAAAGATTGAAGTTGTCAAAGACTTCATTTTACTGGAATCCAGAATCAACACTTATGTTAGCATCAGTCAAGAAATCAAACGACATGTTACATTAGACAAATCCGCTGCGAAAGACCTCTTTAAAATGTTAAAGAGCAAAGATAGCAGTTTGAGGACTAAGGTGTGCCTGACCCAAGCCATGATATTTTCAATTGCCTCATATGCATGTGAAAGTTGGACAGTGAATCAATTAAATTGAATTATGATGCTGTAGAAGAACAAACAAATTTGTGTTGGAAGAGGTAGCACCAGAATGCTCCTTAGAAACAAGGAAGGTGAGCCTTTGTCTCTCATACTTTGGACATATTATTAGGAGGAATCAGTCCCTGGAGAAGGATATCATGCTTGGTAAAGGGGAGGGTTAAGGAGAATGAAGAAGACCCCAAGTAAGATGGATTGACAAAGTGGCAGCAACAATGGGCTCAAATAAAAATTGAGAGGACAGCACAGGACGGAACAAGATATCGTTCTGTTATGCATGTGTTGCTACGAGTTGGAACTGACTTGACATTAGCTAACAACAGCAAGTACTGGCAGTTCAAGCCCATCAGCTTCTCCATGGGAGAAAGATGAGGCTATCAGCTTCCATAAAGATTTACAGCCTTGGAAAGCCTATCAAGTGTTCTTTTTAAATGTTTATTTAAAAGCTTTCATTGTACATTGAGTGTGATGTGCAGTGAAGGTATACATGTGCAGTGATGGTATACATGGGAAAACATCAGTTTTGCACTCATCCTATTGTATTTTATATCATTGCAATGATTACAAACCCTTCCACACATCATTATTCATCAACACTATTTTAGTATCAGTATTTGCTTCTATTTCCTGTTTTTTTTTTTATGTACACAAAACCACTCAGGAATATACAACCATTTAAACAACCAAGGGCACATTCTGCAAGCCTGACTTCTGGCTGCAACCACAGTCTTTCTCTTTCAAGGAGTCTAGAGTCCTCAGCGGCTCTATCTCTTGATGTCATTATCTTTGCTTCCATCTCTGGTTATACAGGGTTCTTATGAGTTGGAATTGACTTGGTGGCAGTGGGTTTTTTGTTTTTGTTTGATCCTGTATTTTTGTTACTAACTTTCACATTCCAATAACCAGTTATTATCAATACGTGCTGAATGCATGTTTGATCAATTTCAGAGTACAAAAGTTGGCAAAAGCCTTCAATTTCTTCATCATTAGCATTAGTGGTTGGTGCATAAATTTTAGTAATATTTGTAATTAACTGGTCTTTCTTGTAGTTATAAGGATACTATCCTATTGATGACAATGCTGTACTTCAGGATGTTGCTGTTGTTAAGTGCCATGGAGCCAATTCCAACTCATAGCAACCCTGTATAGGGTTTCCAAGGAGCAGCTGGTGAATTTGTATTGCTGACCTTCCAATTCAAACTGACTTTGTAGCCCAGTGCTTATCCGACAGCACCTCAGCAGGACTCAAAAAGGATGAGTGTTGTTGTCAAGTGCCATTAAGTTGATTCTCACTCATAGCATCTATGTACAGGGTTTCTGAGGAGCAGCTGATGGGTTTGAACTGCTGATCTCGTGGTTTAAAGTACAGTGCTGACCCTACAGTGCTACACCAGGAGTCCTATGTACTTCAGGATTGTTGTTGTTAAGTACCATTGAGTCAGTTCCGACCCATAGTGTTTCCGAGGAGCAGCCCATGAGCTTGAACCACCAACCTTGAGGTTCAAATAGACTTTGCAGTCCAGTGCATTAACCCACAGTGCCACACCGAAACTCCATACTGTAGGATCTAGCTGAAGGAATGATTTCGACAATGAATGCAACACTATTTGCCTTCAATTTGCCATTCCTGGTACAGTAGACCATATTGTTGTTGTTGTTGTTAAGTGTGTTGAATTGATTCTTAGTGACCCTGCTTAGGGTTTCTGAGGAGTTGTTGGTGGGTTTGAACCACCAACCTTGCTGTTAGCAGTCCAGTGCTTATCCTACAGTACCATACCAGGACTCCATAGTAGACAATATTGTTGTTAAGTGCTGTCAAGTCTGTTTGACCCACAGTGACCCTGCATAGGGTTTCCAAGAAGTGGCTGATGAGCTTGAACCACTGACCTTGTGTTTCAAACTGACTCTGTAGTCCAACGCATTAACCCACAGAACCACACCAGGACTCCATAGTGGACAAAATGCTTGCCCAATGAAAAATGGCTAATAACAACCTACAATACCAGTCCATTTCAACTCAGTAATGATTAGGATGTTGATCTTCAAGTGTTCCATTTCATTTTTGTTGTATTCTAATTTTTCTAGTCATGCTTTATACATTCCATGTTCTGATTATTAAAGGATTTTCAACTGTTTCTTCTCATTTTCAGTTATTCATGTCAGCAAATGGAAGTTCTGGAACTCTGCTCCATTAAGGTTGACCACACTGAGGGGCCAGCTCTTCCTCAGTGGTATTTTGAATGCCTTCCAATCTGAAAGGCTCATCTTCCAACTCTAGCAGAAAATGTTTGGCTGGTATTCGTAAGATTTTCACTGGCCAAATTTTTAAAGAAGTAGATCGCCAGGTCCTCCTGAGTCTGGAAGCTCTAATGAAACCTGTTCATTATGTGTAACCCTGGTGGTATTTGAAGTACCAGTAGCATAGCTTCCAGTATCAGAGCAGCATGTAAATCCCCACAGTAGGTAAAACGGAGAAAAGAGTGATGGAAAACCAAATAATCTAGGCTAATTAGCAAAGAACATTTTTTTCTGAGGTATTTCAGTCTTTTAAAGGAATTATCTATGTGCATTTTCCACAACAGATACTCCAGTGTTCAGACTAAGAGCTATGCGTTTGGATAAATGAATAACTATCTGCATCATTCTTCAAGAAAATGTTGCATGTCCTTGAGTTAATATGCAAGCACTATTCTGGCCCTGTTTAATGGTAAAACATCATTACTAGTGATAAACTGGGCTATAAGAGTCTTTGAGGATTTTGTTTTGGGAGCATTTTTGACTTTCTACTCAGAATCAACTCTATGGCAATGGGTTTAGACGGGAATAAGGATTAAATGCTCAGTTGTTGACGGAAAGGTCAATAGTTTGAACCTGCCAGCTGTTCTATGATAGAAAGATGTGTCAGTCTGCTCCCATAGAAAGATGACAGCCTTGGAGACCATGGAGTGGTTCTACTCTGTCCTATGGGGTTGCTATGAGTTAGAGTCACTTAAACAGCAAAGGGTTGTTGGAAACATCTCCCTGATTTACAAATGATATATGGAGTAAACTTCAATTTTTATTCTTAGCTTAATATTATTTTAAGCCCTAGTGTGGCACTGTAGGACAAGGATTGGACTGCTGACTGAAAGGTCAGCAGTTCAAACTCACCAGCAGCTTTAGGAAACCCTATTCACGCTCGCTGTGAGTCTGAACTGACTCAATAGTGCACAACAATACCAAAATAATATTATTTTCAACAATACCCAAACCACATGCAATTATCCATTTTTTTTTTTTTTAAACAATTCATGCACTGTACTGTCTGCTTGCTTTTGCACATGCTGTGTGTGAGTCAGTTCCAACCTATAGCGATCCTGTATAGGGTTTCTGAGGAGCAGCTGGTAAGTTTGAACTGCTGACCCTGTGGTTCAAACCGACTTTGCAGTCCAGTGCATTGACCCACAGCACCACACCAGCAGCCTTAGCACACAGCGCTCAGTAAATATGTGGTGACTGAATGAGCATAGTCTGAGTTACTTGATGGTAGAGAATAAGTCATATTATTCTATGCCCTGCCATCTTACTACTCTTTCAGAATACCCATAAACAGAAGTTTCCTTGTAGGCTGAGTAAGTAAAAGGCAGGCTTGATTCATTCTATCCAGGCCCTGGGAAGCTTCTGGGGGAAACTTACCTCTTATATTTTGCCTGCTTGCTACAACTCCTACCTTGTGATGTTTTGTGGCACGTGTAGATGTAGTTGTTGTTGTTGTTGTTATGTGCCGTGGAGTTGGTTCATGGCTCATAGCGACCCTGTACAGGGTTTCCGAGGCTGTAAATCTTTACGGGAGCAGAAAGCCTCATCTTTCTCCTGTGGAACAGCTGGTAGTTTCAAACTGCTGATTGTGAGATTAGCAGCCTGAGTCGTAAGCACTACGCTACCAGAGCTCCTTGTAGATGCAGTAAGGAGCCCTAATACTGCAGTGGTAAGGTGCTTGGCTGCTGACTGAAAGGTAAGTGACTAGAACCCACCAGTCACTCCAAGGGAGAAAAACATAGCAGGCTGCTCCCTTAGAAACTCTATGGGACAGTTCTACTCTATCCTAAAGGATTACTGTGTATCTGAATGACAGCAGGTCTGATTTTGGTTTTGATAGGTGCAGTTGGGCTGAAAAGACAGATGCCGGTTGGTTATCAGATCACTTCTTGTTGTTGTTAAGTGCCGTTGAGTCGATCCCGACCCATAGCGACCCTGTATAGGGTTTCCAAGGAGCAGCTGGTGAGCTTGAACCGCCGACCTTGCTGTTCAAATGGCTTTGCAGTCTGGCGCATCAACCCACAGTGCCACACCAGGACTCTTGGGGACTCCTAATAGCTACTGTTGTTAAATGCTGTCAAGTCGGTTCCAACTCTTAGGAACCCTGTATAGAGTTTCCAAGGCTGTAAATCTTTGCAGGAGCAGAAAGACTCATGTTTCTCTTGTGGAGCAGTTGGTGGGCTCAAACTGCTGACCTTGTGGTTCCCAGTCCAGCGTTTATACTAGAGTTACTACTTGGGAGCTTCTTATTTCATTTTTGTTATGCAAAAATCCAGGAATCTGCATTTTTATATCACTGGGTGGTTCTGGTAGTCATTCATTTGGGAATCAAGACACCACAGCACCAACCACCAAATTTTAATTTTCTAGTTACCCTTATTATTATTTAAAGAATCGTGACTGTTTAAGAGCATAAAGATTTCAAAATTCTGAATGTGCCAAAAATACTTACACATCTGCAAACATTTCTTAAACATGCCACAAAGCATCCTGAGAGTAAGAGGAGGAGGAGACGATACAGCCACAAATAGGTTCAAATCAGATTTCTGCTTACTTTCCATCTTTTAATAGACTTAAATGCCATCCAGAGGATAACATCCTAAACGGATGGTCTAGAGAGGGTTGGACCAGTAAGGGAAACAGAAAGAAAAAGTGCAAGTTATAATAATTCTAGTCTCTGAAAAAAAATAACTTCCTCATTGGAGAAAAAAAATCCCATAAATAATTGAGATAGCTGATGGTACCAAAAGCTGAACAAAAAACATAGACACTCAGTGTGAACCTCAAGCTGTTCCTTAATTCTTCTGTGATGTTTAGACCTGAGAGGTACATTGCAGGCATTTGGCAATAGTGAATGTCATGGAGGTGTTTTTGTTCAAAGACATTAAAAATAACCCACTCCCTTAGAAATAAACACCTAGCCTAAGCCATTAGAAAGTCTCGGTGAGAGACAGAAATAGCTTCTGTATTCCCTGTTGTTCTTTGATTTCTAGTTCTACCATTTCATTATTCATCATTTCTTAGTCTATTTATTTAAAATGTGAGTACAGACAGCAGGAAACAGTCCCAGCGCTCTCTGTTTTGTACAGCCTTTCTGCCTTGAGAAACAGAAATTATATAACTTGTTTTCAATTGTGCAGACTGGGGAGGATTCACATTTTCAGTTTGGTGAGCTTCCAGGAAATAATTTAAAAGTGTTTATCTGACGTTTATCCAGGCTCTCTTGATCTAAAAGTGAGACAGGAAACTTAACAGAGAATTGAAAGAAACTAGGCTCTGCAGAGTGGGTACTCTAAGTGTAGATGTTCTTAGCCACAAGGATTTTGGGCTTCAGTATTCCAGAATTCACATCATGGGAGAGATTAAAGGGTTTATGTGATTTAGAAGTTAAATTAATTTTAATATTTGCTATCATTTACTACTGTTCACTGTTCTGGCCACTATTTCTGTGTTAACAAACCACCCTAAATGTTGTGATACAAGTTATTTTTTTGCTCATCATTTGGTGCATCTGAAATTTGAAAAAGGCTCAGTTGTGTGATTCTGGTTTGGGTTGCGGGCATCTGAATCTAAATTATTTACTAGACTCCATGTCCAAGATGACTTACTCTTATGCCTGTGAGTTTATGTTAGTTATTTTTCTAGGAGCTCAACTGGGTTGTTACCTGGAGCAACTACATGTGACCTTAGGTTGATCAGATTTCTAGCATGGAACCTGATTTCTCCCAGAGGAAGCATCCAGAGAGAATTAGACAGAACTTGTGTGGCCTTTTCTGGAGCAGTCTCAGAAACCACTCTCCTATAGTCTATTGATAAAAGCATTCATAAACCTGCCCAGACTCAATGGGAGGAGACAAATACTCCACCTCTATATAGGAATAGAGTCCTGCTGTGGTGCTGTAGGACAAGCACTGGATTGCTAAGCACAAGGTTGGCAGTTCCAACCCATCAGTCACTCCTCAAAAATGCTATGATTTGGAACTGACTCGACGGCACTTATAACAACAAGATGGGAACAGTGTCAAGAATCTGTGGCCATTGAAGCAAAACAAAGCAAAGTTGTACTCATCTAACAACAGACACTAACGAAAAGATATATTTTTGTTAATCTTCACAAATTCTCTTTGAAGTTTCTATGGAGCTTGAAGAGATGAACATTTTCTCCTTAAGATTAATGTCTTTATATACACAATACTTAGAAAACGCTGTTATTGCTAGGTCCTGTCTAGTTTGCTCTGACTCATAACAACCCTATGCACAACAGAACAAAACACTGCCCTGTCCTGTGCCCACACTCATAACTGTTTTGTGTTTGAGCTCATTGTTGCTGCCATTTTGTCAATTCATCAGGGTGAGGTTCTTCCTCTTTTAATGCGACCTTCTGCTTTCTCAAGCGTGATGTTTTCCTTTAGGGACTGATCCTTCCTGACAACATGTCCAAAGTATGAGAGACAAAGTCTCACTATCCTCTCTTCCAAGGATCATTCTGGCTGTACGCCTTCCAAGACAAATCTGTTTGTACTTTGGGCCCTACATGGTACTTTTCAATATTCTTTACCAATGCCATAATTCAAATCGATCGTTTTTTCTATGGTCTTACTTATTCATTTTCCAACTTTTGCATACATATGCAGTGATTCAAATTACCACGACTTGAGTAAGGTGCACCTTGATCCTCAAGCTGATCTCTTTGTTCTTAAACACTGTTAAGAGGTCTTTTGTAGCAGATTTGCCTAATGTAATATATACATTGTTTGATTTCTGCCTCCATGACTGTTGATTATGGATCTAAGCAAAATGAAGACTTTGACAACTTCAATCTTTTCTCTGTTTACTAAATTATTTATTGATTCAATTGTGAAGTGTTTTTTTTTTTTTTTCTTTGCATAGAGGTGCAACCCATACCGAAGCTTGTGGTCTTTCTTCTCCATCAGTAAGTACTACTTCATGTCCTATTCACTTCCAGCAAACAAGGTTGTCTCATCTGCATATGTTGTTGTTGTTGTTGTTGTTGTTAAGTGCTGTCGAGTCGGTTCCGACCCATAGCGACCCTGTACAGGGTTT
>NW_006408548.1:18617883-18618468 GCF_000296735.1 Chrysochloris asiatica | reverse complement strand
GGAAGAACTTGCTCAGCATTTCTCAAGCTGGGGGAACTGAAGAAAAAATTCAAGCTTTAACTTTTGTTATTGAAAGATTCACTGGGCAAATTATTGAATGATGCAGAAAGCATCAAGAAAAGATGGAAGAAATACACAGAGTCACTGTACCAAGAGAAATTGGTTGATTTTCAACCATTTCAAGAGGTAGCATATGTTCACGAGTCAAAGATACTGAAGGAAGAAGCCCAAGGTGCTTTGAAGGAATTGGCAAAAAACAAGGCAACAGGAATTGATGGAATAAATATTGAACTCTCTCAAGAAAGTGAGGCAGCACAGGAATCACTCACTCATCTCTGCCAAGAAATTTGGAAGACAACTATCTGGCCGATTGATTGGAAGAGGTTCTTATTTGTGTTCATTCCAAAGAGAGGTGACCCAAGGGAATGCGGAAAACATTGGACAATTTCTTTGATATTCCATGCGAATAAAGTTTTGCTCAAGGTAATACAGAAATGGCTACAATCATACATTGACATAGAACTTCCAGAGGTTCAAGTTGGATTCAGAAAAGGCCGTGGAACGAGGGATATCATTGCTGATGTC
>NW_006408548.1:18610148-18617137 GCF_000296735.1 Chrysochloris asiatica | reverse complement strand
GGTAGTTTCGAACCGCTGACCTTAAGGTTCGCAGCCCGATTCGTAACCACTACGCTACCAGAGCTCATCTGCATATACTAGGTTGTTAATGAGTCTTCCGCCTATCCTGATGCCACATTCTTTTCCTATAATCTAGTTTCTCAGATTATTTGTTCAGCATATAGATAGATTAAGTGTGATGTAAGAATACAATTCCAGCACACACCTTTCCTGATTTTAAACCATTCAGTATTACCTTGTTCTGTTTGAAAGTTCACTGCCTCTTAGTTTATGTACAAGTTCCTCATGAGCACAATTAGTGTTCTGGAATTCCCATTCTTTGTAACTTTGCTATCCATAGTTATAATCCACACAGTTGAATGCTTCTGCATAGTCAATAAATGACAAGTAAGCATCTTTTTGGTACTCTCTGTTTCCAGCTGACATCCAGCTGATATCAGCAGTGACACCTCTCATTCCACATCTTCTGAATCTGACTTGAGTTTCTGGCAGTTTGGTGTACTATTGCAACCATTTTTGAATTATCTTAAGCAAAATTTTACTTGCAGGTGATATTAATGATATTGTTTGAAGATTTCTGCATTGTCTTGGGTCACCCTTCTTTGGAATAGGAACAATATGGATCTCTTTCAATCAGTTGACCAGGTAAGTGTCGACCAAATCTCTTTGTATGGATGAGTAAACCCTGCATCAGCTGTTGATAGGTTTCAGTTCTTGGAGCTTTCTAATGTGCCAATGCCTTCAGTGAAGCTTAGATTTCTTCCTTCAATACAATTGGTTCTTGATCATATATTCTACATCTTGAAATGGCTGAACATTGACTCTTTCTTTTTAGTTCAGTGACTCTATGTATTTCTCCCATCTTTTGATGTTTCCTGCATAAAATTTTGTTCATAGACTCCTAATTGCAAGGTGAAGATTGAAGAATTTTTTCTTCAGTTCCTTTTATTTAGCTTGAGAAATGCTGAATGTGTTCTTACTTTTGGTTTTCTAACTCCAGGCTTTGCACATTTCATTATAATACTTTTCAAGGTGCCTTTTGAAATTTTTGTTCATTTCTTTTACTTCCAGATACTTTAGTTTTTCTACATTCAAAAGCAAGTTTCAGAACGTCTTCTGACATATGTGTTGTTGTTTTTTTCCTTTTCTGTATTCTTAATGATCTTTTGCTTTTTTTATGTATGACATTCTTGTAGTCATCCCACAATTCTTCTGGTCTTCGGTTATTAGTGTCTAATGCATCCAATCTGTTCTTGACATGATCTCTGAAATCAGGTGGGATATAGGTTCGAAACTACCAGCCGCTCCGCGGGAGAAAGATGAGGCTTTCTACTCCCGTAAGGATTTACACCCTCGGAAACCCTGTACAGGGTCGCTATGGGTCGGAACCGACTCAACGGCACTTAACAACAACAACAAATATTGAAGATCATATTTTGACTTTTGTGGAATTGTTTTAATTTTTTTTCCAATTTCAGTCTGAACTTGCATATAAGGAATTTGTGGTTTGTTCCACAGTCAGCCTCTGGCCTTATTTGGCTATTACTGAATCCACAAGATTGAAAGCCTTTGTATAATAAATAAAGGAAATATTTTTCTTGTATTCTCTGCTTTCAGCTAAGATTCATTTGACATCAACAATGATAGCCCTCGTTCTACATCCTTGTCTGAATCCAGCTTGAACTTCTGGCTTCTCTGTCAATGAATTGTTGCAGCTGTTTGTGAATTATTTTTAGCGAAAAATTACTTATATGAGATATTAATGATATTGTTTGATGATTTCTGCATTCCATTGTGTCACCTCTCATTGGGATGGGCTCAAATATGGATCTCTTCCAATCAGTTGGGCAGATAGCTGCCTTCCAAATTTCTTGGCACAGATGAGTGAGTGCCTCCAGTGCCACATCAGTTTGTTGAAAGGTTTCAATTTGTATTCCATCAATTCTCAGAGCCTTGTTCTTTGCCAATGTCTTCAGTGCCCCCTGATTTCTTCCTTCAGTATCATTGACTCTTGATCATATGTTACCTCTTGAAATGGTTGAACATGGATCATTTCTTTTTGGTATGGTGACTCTGTGCATTCCTTCCATCTTCATTTGATGCTTTCTTCATCATCCAATATTTTGCCCATTGAATTCTTCAATATTGAAAATTGCAGCTTGGATTTTTTCTTCAGTTATTTCAGCTTGAGATATTCTCCCATTTTAGTTTTTTAGTTCCGGGTTTTTGCACATTTCATTATAACATTTGACTTTGTTGTCTCAAGCTGCCATTTGAAATTTTCTATTCAGCTATTTTCCTACTGATTTCTTCCATTTGCCTTTGTGTCTCTACTCTGGAGAGCAAGTTTCAAACTCTTCTGACATCCATTTTGGCCGTTTCCTTCTTTCTTGTCTTTTTAATGACCTTTTGCTTTCTTCCTCTATCACGTTTTTTATGTCATCCCACAACTCTTCTAGTTTTGGGTCATTAGTGTCTGATGTATCAAATCTGTTCTTGAGGCGATCTCTAAATTCAGGTGGTATATATTCAAAGTCATACTTTGGCTCTCATGGACTTGCTTTCAGTTTCTTCAGCTTCAGCCTGAATTTGCTTATGAGCAATTGATGGATCTGTTCCACTTCTGCCCCTGGCCTTGTTTTGGCTGATGATATGGAGCTTTCCCACTGTCTCTTTCCACATATGTAGTCAATTTGATTTCTGTGTATTCCATCTGGTGAGTTCCATGTGCACAGTTGTTTTGTATGTTGTTTAAAACAGGTATTTGTAATGAAGAAATCATTGGTCTTATAAAATTTTACTACATGATCTCCTGCATCATTTCTTATCAAGGTTATGTTTTCCAACTACTGAAACGTCCCTTTGTTTCCATTCTTTGCATTCCAATAACCAGTAATTATCAATTGCATGCTTGATCAATTTCAAACTGAAGAAGTTAGTAGAATTCTTCAATTTCATTATCACTGTCCTTTGTGGTTGATATGTAAATTTGAATAATAGTGGTATTAACTGGTCTTCCTTGTTGTTGTTGTTATGTGCCATGGAGTCGGTTCTGACCCATAGCAACCCTGCATAGGGTTTCTGAGGCTGTAAATATTTACGGGAGCAGAATGCCTCATCTTTCTCCCATGGAACCTCTGGTAGTTTTGAACTACTGACCTTATGGTTCACAGCCCCATTCGTAAGCACTATGCTACCATAGTTCCTTGGTCTTCCTTGTAGGCATATGGATATTGTCCTATCACATTGTACTTCAGAATAGATCCTGAAATGTTCTTTTTGATGATGAATACGATACCATTCATCTTCAATTTGTCATTCCTGGCATAGTAAACCATGTGATGGTCAGATTAAAAATCATCAATACCAATCCATTTCAGTACAGTAATGGCTAGAATATCGGTGCTCATGTGTTCCATCTCATTGTTGACAACTCCTAATTTTCCTAGATTCATACTTCATGCATTTCATGTTCTGATTATTAATGGAAATCTACAGCTGTTACTCCCTATTTTGAGTTCTGCCCCATCAGCAAATGAAGGTCCTGAAAGCTTTACTACATTTGTGTCATCACAGTCAACTCTACTTTGAGGAACAGCTCTTCCTTAGTCATTATTTGAGTACCTTCCAAACTGAGGGGCTCATCTTCTGACAC
The DNA here is from genome assembly GCF_000296735.1 of Chrysochloris asiatica. Taxonomy (NCBI): domain Eukaryota; kingdom Metazoa; phylum Chordata; class Mammalia; order Afrosoricida; family Chrysochloridae; genus Chrysochloris; species Chrysochloris asiatica. Next base: position 18,613,482 of record NW_006408548.1, on the reverse strand, counting down.
TATATCTGACAATATTCTGGAGCGCATGGTCATGTTTCCATATTCAGTTATTCTGGTGCTGACAGTGCTCCACAGCTATTCATAAGGTTTTCAGTGATGAGATATTTGGAAGTAGTCTGTCTTTCCTTCTTCCTAGTCTGCCTTAGTTCTGGAAGCTCAGCTCAAACCTGTCTACCATGGGTGACTCTACTAGTATTTGAAATACTAGTGGCATAGCTTCCACAATCATAGCAACATACAAGCCACCACTGTATGGCAAACTGAGAGATTAGTGTGGGGTCCCAAAGATACAGTCACTCTTATTGCTGAGTATTTCATCTGGTGAAGTTCACATGTAGTAGTCATTTTTAATTTGTTAATAAAAGATATTGTAATCAGGAGGATGGGGCTTGATGGCAGCTAGGGTGGACGTGCAGTGAAGTTCGCCCTCAGCCATACCACAGAATACCAGGTGGGGCAGATTCAGGGCAGAGCTCCAAGACTCGGAACCACAGAGATAAGATTTTAAAAGTTTGAAGGTTTATAGCTAGTTGAACTTGAGGCTGAAGTAAGAAATCATGTACTTTTGAATCTGCAGGGCTTGGAGGCCTGGAGCTGACATCTTGGGTAAGACCAAATGGCAAGATCAAGCAGGGGAGCAGACACACTATGGAAAAATGGCACAGGAACCTTGGAGCAAAGGTGGACAATACACTTTGTCAGTTTTGATTTGCTCTGATTTATATATATATATATATATATATATATCTGGTCATTGGTGCCTCCACTGTTTGTGTACCTCCATTCTGGTGACTAGAGGGGGAGCCTAAGTGAATGGACAACCCCCCCCCACCACCACTGGTGGGTTCTTCTGCCACGCATGTGCACAGATACTCAGCCCAACAGCAGGCCCTGAACTTCTTCTTCTTTTTTTTTTTAATATGGGAAAGGGTAGGACAGGGTTGTAGAGAGGGAAAGAGAGTTTAAAGCAAAACGGCCAAAAATTGAATTAAAGCCTGACATATAGCATAACAACCAACACTGGCATCTTGAAATCTCTTAGGCAGCTTTGAAAGCAAGTAGCTTAAGAGAGGACATTAAAGTCATACTCATATTAGGCTACAGACTTTTTTTTTTTTTTTTTTTTCCTTTTCGCCCTCCTCTCCCTTTGCTGCGATTACAGACTACAGTATTCAGCCTAGTTTTTTTTTTTTTTTTTTGCTGTTATTGTTCTTTTTTTCCCTTCTCTGGTGCTGTTTTGCTGTTTTATGCTCCCCCTTCTACCTTTGGGGGACTCTTTTTCTCCCTTTATTACACAAGAAGAGTCAGCAACTGCTGCCATATAGCCAAGCTACAATCACACTGCAAAACACCAAAACCCAGGCAAGACACAATACCAACTGCTATATACCAGGGAGGCAAACAATACCTGTGAAAGTTACTCTGAGGTAAGCAATAAGAAGAGTGAAAAGGGAAGCCCACATCCTGATCACATCTTCCTGGAAGCAATCAGAAAGCATAAAAAACACCAAAACACATACTCAATTGAGTATTAAGACCACAGATAAACACTAAACATGTCCAAGTAGCAAAAGCAGATGACCATATCAGCACGTGTCCAGAAACAAGATAAAATGTCTGAGACAAATGACCTAGAGGTAGGCCTGGACTCCATTCTGGAAGGAGGGTAGGCCTTGGAAATGCCTGAGAAGGAATTCAGAAAAATGATTATAAAATGTTTCAAAACACTTTACATTGGAGTTGAGAAAAAATAAGGAAGAAGTCAGTGAAGTGCTACAGGAACAATCAAATAAGATAGATACAGGATTGGAAATAATTCAAAACCTACAGAAAGATGTCCAAATGATCCAAAACAGAATATCAGAAATAGACAATACCCTGAAAGGGCAAAAGAGTAGAATAGATGAGATAGAAGGCAGAACCAGTGAGCTGGAAGACAAATTTCTCAATATCACTAAGATAGAAGAGGAAACACAAAAAAGGATAAAAATATCTGAAGAAGGCCTAAGATTCATATTGGATAACATGAAGAGGAATAACTTAAGAATTATCAGCATTCCAGAACAAGAAGAATCACACAAGTCCACAGAGGAATTAGTTGAAGAACTGCTGCAAGAAAATTTCTCTAACATCCTGAAAAGTGAAAAGAAACATTCAAGAAGCTCAACAAACCCCAGAAAGGATACACCCCAAAAGGAAATCACCAAGACATATAATAATCAAGCTCTCCAAAATCAATGACAAGGAGACACTTCTGAAAGTAGCTAGGGAAAACAAAAGTGTCACATACAAAGACTAGCAAGTCAGATTAAGCTCAGATCTCTCAGCAGAAACCATACAAGCAAGAAGGCAATGGGGAGACATATATAAAACCCTGAAAGAAAAAAATGGCCAACCAAGAATTCTTTATCCAGCAAAGCTATCAATAAAATACAACGGTGTAATCAAAACATTCCAGGATAAACAGAAGCTAAGGGATTTTGCCAAAGTCAGCCCTGCGCTACAAAACATCCTAAAGGGAGTTCTGTAGACTGAGAACTAACAAGAACAGACAACAACCAGAGATTGACATACACGGCAGCACCTCCCAGAATTAAATTGTCAGAAGGAAGAGTCGAGAACAGAACAAAACTATAAGGACAAACTCAGAGAATCTGGGATGTCAGTCTTTAATCAAAACAAGTACAATGTAAAAGAAGGTAAACACATAAGAACAAAGATCCAGATGGTGAGAAGTTCAGGTAGATTACAGGATAAAATAGACTGCACTAAATGGAGAGAAAAGTTAATGGACTATAAGGCAACCTAAAAGAAAATTAACACTTCACAACATACCAAGAGAATAAAAATCCAAGAACATGGAAACATTAAAATTATGAAGAAACTAATAAGAAAGAACACAACAAGGATGGATGCAACAAAGGAAGACACACAGAACAAAGAAAGCAGCAACACCATACACACAAAAAACATAATGGCAGCAATTAATCCATACCTATCAATAATTACAATGGATATAAACGGATTAAATGCACCTGTTTAGAGACAGAGGGTGGCAGAATGGATAAGAAAACAAGATCCTTCAATATTCTGTCTGCAAGAGACACACCTCACACACAGAGACCAAAACAGATTAACAGTCAAAGGATGGAAAAAATATACCAAGTTAATTGCAATAAAAACAGAACAGGAGTGGCAGTATTAATCTCTGATAAAATAAACTTTAAGGCAAAAAACAACATAATAGATAAAGATGGACATTATCTCATGATTAAAGGGACAATTGAATAAGATGAAATAACCATAATAAATATCTATGCTCCCAATGAAAGAG
>NW_006408548.1:18558271-18608165 GCF_000296735.1 Chrysochloris asiatica | reverse complement strand
ACACAATGGAATATTATGCTACCTTGAAGAATAACAAGAAAGCTGCAAGCCACCGCATAACATGGATGGACCTTGAGGACATTATGTTGAGTGAAATTAGTCAGTCACAAAAGGAGAGATACTGCATAGGACCACTACTGTCAAAGACTAAGAAAAAGAACCCATACTAAAGGGGGTGTATTCTTTGCTGGGTGCTGGCACATGGGAGGTGTGGTGAGGGGCGGGAGGGGAAGGTGGAGCATAGGGCAGGGAATAGACACAGGATAGTTTGGGTGCTGGGGAGGGGGGCAATATACAAGAAGGGAGAGGGGAATGGAAGAACAAAGCGGATGGGAAAACAATTAGGCAGGTTTTCATGGCTAAGTGGGACATAAGTAAATAATGATGTATGCAGAACCCTGGAACAACAGGGCTCTGGGATACAGGGATTAAGACATGGTTGGAATGGGGAAAGGGGGGGAATAATGTTAAGATGCTTGGCTGTCTTTTGAATCTTGGTTTTCCTTGCATTACATTATAAAATAGACACTGGAGGGGGAGAGAAAGGAATAGCCAGAAACATCACCATAGAAAGCTTGTAAGTCCGTCTTCTACATATAATTGACTGGAATACCTAAAATGGGGCTACAACATATCCAGTGAAGGAGGCTTCCTATGGAGCCTCTGCATTACATAAGATTATAGATGGACTCCTGAACAGCATTCAGAATCTTCAGAGTAGGGAAATTTCCACTTGAAAGGATGGGCAGACCAGCCTGGAAGGGCTAGAAGAACAGAAAAAACTTCTTGAAAGAAAGACCAACAGGAAAATACAAAACAATATAGGCAGACTGACTGATTACTACAAGAACAAGGAAGTTGCTTGCCCAGGAGACATCAATTCAAGCGATCAGATTCCCTCAGAGCAAACCCCCTTTCAAAACTAAGACTCAATGGGAATGCACGCTCTGATTGTTGACCCCGTTCATCTCTGATAAGGGGAAGTGAGGGAAAAACAGCAATGAAGCTGCAAGCTAAGCCCTACAATGTTCAAAAGACTCCTGTGAACCTGGGTTGAGACCTGGGGACTCTTTGGCCCAGAGTCAGTGACATAGCCAAAGAGGACTAGAATGGAGAGAGAACCGTCCAGCTGATAAGAAGAGAGGGTACACACACAAGAACATCCACACTTGCAGATAATACCCAGGTGACCTGGCTTTAATGACTGGATGATCAGAGCTCAACTAGAAGAAGAAAGAAGAGGAAAAAAGGAGTAATCTGATACAACTTGATGAACTTAACCTACCTATGGATGCAGTAGCTCAAAAGAGGGAAAAAATCTTTACAACAAGGATTATTCCCCCCTCTCCTTAAACAGAGTAGACAGGCATGGGCAACTTCGACATTGGCTACCCAAAATGGGGGGCTACAAAGGCAAGAAGTGACTGGCTTACAAGCTTTCAAAAGGGAACCTAGATCCAGAGGGCCTGGAGGAAGGCACAATCTGTCTAGACGGGTCTGATGAAATGGAATGTGGATAGGTCTCTTGTGATACAATAGTGAATAATTATTAACAGGACTGATTGTGAGGGTTGGAAATGTAAAGGTAGACATTTTGTAGCAAGGTGGGGAGTGATTCACTTTTCAGTCTAGGAGCAGAGATTCCTGGGACCATCAAGGGAGAAGAGTGGAGAGCGGGACCCTACCCAGAGAAGCAGTGACATCAGAGACAGAGGCAGACGATGACGTGGAGAGATGGAGCAGCTGGGGACTTTAGATTCAGAGAGGAAGAGGGACTGTGTGCTGATGACCAAGGGGCAGGCTTGTAGTGATACCCTTTGGTTGGTTGATGATGCATGGAGGGGATTGTAACCATGGTAATGAAATGATATACGATAGGATGAATGTAAAACTGATGTTCTCCCATATAAACTATCACATAATTCACAATAAAACATAAAAAAAAAAAAAGATATATTTCAATGACCTAGTCAAGGAGGTCTGGTAGCATAGTGGTTACAAATCGGGCTGTGAACTGCACGGTCAGCAGTTTGAAACTACCAGCTGCTCCGCTGGAGAAAGATGAGGCTTTCTGTTCCCGTAAAGATTTACAGCTTCGGAAACCCTGTTCAGGGTTGCTATGGGTGGGAACCGACTCGACGGCACTTAACAACAACAACAGTCATTGGTATTACAAAATTTTATCATGCCATCTCCAGCATCATTTCTATCACCAAAGCCATATTTTCCAACTACTGATCTTTCCTCTTTGTTTTTAACTTTCACATTCCAATGATCATAATTATTAGTGCCTCTTGATTGACATTGATCTGATCAATGTCAGACTGAAGAAATTGTTAGAATTTTTCAGTTTCACCATTTTTGGTTTTAGTGGTTGGTACATTAATTTGAATAATAGTGGTATTAACTAGTCCTCCTTGTTTGTGTATGGACATTATCCTATCACAGACAGCATTGTACTTCAAGATGTATCTTAAAAATGCTCTTTTTGATGATGAAAGTGAAGCCATTCCACTTGAATATGTTATTCTGGCATAGTAAGCCTTGTGATTGTCAGATTGAAAATGGCCAATACTAGCCCATTTCAGCTCACTAATGCCAAGGATACTAATATTTATGTATTCCATTTCATTTTAGATGAGTTCCATTTTTCCTAGAGTTATAGTTTGAACATTCCACTTTTACTATGAATGGATGTTTCCATCTGTTTCTTCTCATTGTGTGTGGTACCCTATCAGCATATGAAGGTCCTGAAAGCTTTACTCCATTATGTCTTTAAGGTTACTGCATTGTGAGTGCCTTCCAAACTGAGGAGCGTATCTTCTGTCACCATATCAATGTTCAGCTGCTATTTGTAAGGTTTTCACTGACCAAAGTTTTTCAGGATTAGATGACCAGGTTGTTCTTCTACCTAGTTTGTCTTAGTATGGAAGCTCCATTGAGACTTGTCCACCATGGGTAACCCTGCTGATATTTAATATATTGGTAGCATAACCTCCAGCATCAGAGCAACACACAAGGCACCATAATAAGACAAAGTGATAAGATGAGTGGTGGACCCAGCATATAGAAGGTGCTCAAGAAATCATAAATAATTTAAGTCCCTGAAACAATCAGATCATCTGAAATTTGAAAACTAATAAAGCATCAAAATTGTTCATTCTATCAGCAGTTTTAATTGCCATCATAATAGATACTTAGAGTTTGATTCTTCTATACATTGTCCCACAATCTGCCCCTGGCCTTTTTTTGACTGATGATATGGAGCTTTTCCAGCTGATGATATGGAGCTTTTCCATCATTTCTCCAGATGTAATCAATTTGATTTCTATGTATTCCATCTGGTGAGGTCCATGTGTATAGTTAACTCTTATGGTATCTAAAAAGGTATTTGAAATGAACAAATCACTGATTTTGCAGAATTCTATCATGCGATCTCCAGCATCATTTCTATCACCAAGGCCATATTTTCCAACTACTGCATGGTTTCTGCTGAGAGATCAGAGCTTAATCTGATTTGCTTGCCCTTGTATGTTACACTTCTTTTTTCCCTGGCTGCTTTCAGGATTCTGTCCTTATCTTTGATTTTGGAGAGCTTGATTATTAAATGTCTTTGTGATATTCTTTTAGGGTCTATCCTTCTTGGGGTTTGGTGAGCTTCTTGAATGCTTATCTTTTCGCTTTTCAGGATGTTAGAGAAATTTTCTTCCAGCAGCTCTTCAACTATCTCCTCTATGTACTTGTGTGATTCTTCTTGTTTTGGAATGCTGATAACTCTTAAGTTATTCCTCTTCATGTTGTCCAACATGAATCTTAGATCTTCTTCAGATTTTTTTATCCTTTTTTTGTGCTTGCTCTTCTATTTTAGTAGTGTTGGGGGATTTATCGTCTAGCTCACTAGTTTTGGCTTCTATCTCTTCTATTCTACTCCTTTGCCCTTTCAGTGTATTGCCCATTTCTGATATTCTATTAAAAATCATTTGGATGTCTTTCTGTAGGTTTTGAATTGTTTCCAATGCTCTATCTATCTTATTTGATTGTTCCTATAGTGCTTTCCTGACTTCCTAAGTTTTCTCAACTCCATTGTATAGTGTTTTGAATCATTTTATAATTATTTTTCTGAATTCCTTCCCAGGCATTTCCAAAGCCTGCCCATCTTCCAGTATGGAGTGTAGGTCTACTTCCAGCTCATTTGCTTCAGTCACTTTATCTCGTTTCTGGACATGTGCTGATATGGCTATCTGTTTCTCTTTTTTGGGGGGGATATTCAGCAGTTAACTGTGGCCTTAATACTTAGATGAGTGTGTCTTTTGGTATTTTTTATGCTTTCTGATTACCTCCAGGTATATGTGATCAGGAGATGGGCTACCCTTTTCATTCTTCTTCCTGAGAAATTTCAAGATGCCACTGTTGGTCATTGTGATGTAACTCAGGATTTAATTTTTGGCCTATTTCCTTTTTAGTCTGCATGTCTTGCTCCACAATCCTGTTCAGGCCTTTTTCCTAGTGATAAACAGTTCAGGGCCAGCTGTGGCTGTTTTCTGCTACCGTTTGGTTTTAAGTGGAAAAGATGCCTTTAAATTTTGAGGAGATCTGTGCACATGTGTAATAGAACCTCTGGGGGTGGGGTGTCCACTCGCTCAGGCACCCCCTGTAGTTACCAGAATAGAGGTTTGCAGAAAGCGAGATACCAATGAAAGCATAAAAAACAAAAACAAAAACAAAAACTGTGTCTACACCTTATCTCTGCAGTTCGGTCAGGCATCTGAGGCTGCTCTGATTCTTCCCTCACTTAGTCTTGCCCAAGATGGCGGTTCCAGGAGCAGCTGAACATCTTGGATTAGAAAGCACTTTCTAATTTATTGCTTCTGCTACAAATTCCCCAAGCTGTAAGCCTTCCAACCTTCTAAATATTCCCTTATATGTGGTTCAGTGCTCTGAGAACATCCCCTGAGCCTGCTTAGTCCAGTATTCTGTGTTGTTGCTGACGGAGCTCTCACTGTATGTCTACCTGATCTGCCATCTTGATTGTTCTCTCAGATTCTTCTTGCAGGTTGTTCTATGTTTAATCCCCAGGATTCATGTACTTTTGATCCAAGGAAAGTTCAGCCACTACCTAGGTATGGTTCTTTACTCTATAGCCACAGGATGCCCTAGCTTTCTCAGGCAGAATCTAGAGCTTGGGACCTGTGTCCTTTACTTGCTAGGAACACATGTCAAACTTTCTGAGTGATACACTTTAAACCCTCTCTCTAGGCTTGGGATAAAAAGAAAGAACCCTATACCCACTACCTTACACGACTGACTGTATTACTCACAGCTAAGCTTTCCCCCCCAAAAAAAAACTCTCATAAATTATTCTAAAATATCACTCCTTTGAATATTTTTCATTTGTGTTTAGAATGAGGACCTTCCCAAGAATCAGTTATACAATTCTTGGGTGCTTTAAATGAAAATCTGTATCTAGCTGATGTGTCTCATACATCCACTCATAGCTTGGTGCCTCAGTCAAAGCTTCTAATGTAACATCCAGTTTCACATTATTTCCCATCATGCTGGTTTGAAATCTGGGTCATTCCTTTTTCTTAACTCCCACTTCCAAATAGTTAATAACTTCTACTGATTTTACCTCTCAAATTCTTCAGTTGTTTCTTACTGCCAACATGTACTCCAAGCTTTCATTGTCTCATATTAGTTGTCTAGGGAAGAGGTGGCAGTATGGACCCAGACTGATTGAGTTTGAAATCCAAATGAAAAATGGGAATAATAAATCTGTGCTTTGAACATAATACGGACTCAGTAACCATCAGGAGCTATTCTCTATCATGATTACTTGTCTGTTATCAAGAGCTGCTATTACAGAAATACCACAAGTGTGTGGCTTTTAAAACAGAAATGTATTCTTTCATAGTTTAGGAGGCTAGAAGGACAAATTCAGAGTGCCCCTTCTAAGGGAAGGCTTTCTCTTTCTGTTGGCTATTAGGAAACGTCCTTGTCTCAGTATCCGTAGGCTTAGAATTCCGTGGTGATCTCTATGTCTCTTGGCATCAATCTTTCCACGGATCTAGAAGCAGCACAGGGCAGGGATCCCAGGTCCAAAGGACACACTCTACTTCTGGCTTTACTTTCTTGGTGATAGTATGTCCTACTTTCTCTGCTCACATCCCTAAGAAACTCCCTTACGTTGGAACAGAGTTATGGGATTAAAAGTATTGCAACCCAACCTTAATCCTCTTATTGGTTGATCAAATCAGATCTCATTATGGGCAATCATCATATAACTGCTGCATTTTATCATTACATAACTACCAAACCACTGAGAATCGTGACCCAGTCAAGTTGACACATATTTTGGGGAGGCACAATTCAATTTATGACTTTACCTTTGAATTATTTCCACAATCCACAAATGTCTCCACAACTGTCTTACTCCTTCAATCAAACTCTAACACTGCTATCTGTTATAGGACAATTATAAAATGACTAGCACAATCCCCTGCCCTTTGTCCATGTCTTGAACAGTCTTCTTCAACATGGACATGAATTTGGCTATGACTTGCTTTCAGCAAGGAGGTAACAGCAAAGGGCCTCAATCAGAGATTTGAAAAATAATTGTTCATTGGGATATGCCATCTTTTGTTGCTGGAAATCCTCCAGGGACCATGTGAATGAGCTTGGCTAGCCTGATGGCAAGACATAGTTCAGTGAACATTCAGCAATATCTGCCTGCCAGCAACAACTGCCAGAAATGTGAATCCAGCCAACCTAGACTAATCTGTTTTTTTCTTTTGTCTATCCCATACCCTGTGCTCTACCATTCTCTAGACTAATCTGCTTTTGAAATTGCCTGCAGCCAAAAGAGTAAATCTAGGCAAGAACAGCATAGGAATTAACCAAATGAATGCAGCTCAACTTGGTGACTCACCAAATTGTGAGATAATAAATGATTGCTGTTTTAAACCATCAAATTTTGAGATGTTTTGTTACATGGCACTAGATAACTGATTTACTGCCATATTGTCTTGAACAGCTCTAATCATATAGCCTTTCTGCTTAGGTGGCTATTCGGGTTTGGTTGGGGTATCTGGGATTATATTTACTGTCCTAGCATATTAATATATTATGTACCAGTGAGATAATTTTGACTCATGGCAATCAGGTGTGTCAGAGCAAAACTGTGCTCCATAGTGTTTTCTTGGCTCTTCCTGCCTTCTGAATTTTGCTTATGGGCAAATCCCATCCATTTGGTCACATATGGTTGTTTGTTCTGAGGACTAACTTCCTACCTGGTGTTGTTACTTTATAGGCTTCTTGTTTGGCTGAAAATGATCCCTGGGGTTTGAAAAGTATTTAAAGGTCATATTCTTGGGGTTCCACAAATCTTTATCAGACCAGTAAGTCTGGTCTTATTTGTTTTTTAAATTTTAAACTTTGTTCTTATTTTTCTCTTCTCTGTCCAGAATGTTCGATTGTGAGCCTTATCAGAGTGGTCTGTAGCCTAGCCATGCACTATCTAGTTCTGGTCTCAGGGTAGTGGAGGCTATGGTTTCATGGTCCTTTAATCCGTTGGACTAATTGTCCTCCATAACGTTTTCAATGGCTTTTTTTTTTTTTTAAGAAGTAGATGTTACCAGGTGTTCTTCTGAGATACCTTTGAGTGGACTCCAAGCTTGAGTGTGTTAACTATTTGCATCACTCAACTACTAGTTATTATTGTTCTGCCATGGAGTCACTTTCTACTCATGGTGACCCTGTATATGTTTCTGAGGAGTGACTGGTGGGTTTGAGCAACTGACCTTGCAGTTAGTAGTCCGGTGGTTGTCCCATAGCAAAATATCGGCAATTATTAGCACCTTCTTTTACTCTTAAAATTGTTAGTTTGGATGATGAGTTAAATAGTCACCCTATTTCTGCGAAAAATTGTTCCTATTGCCTGTTGTTTTAAATACTTTAAAAAAAAAAGTTTTAATTGTGAATTGAGTGATAGTTTACATGGCGGCACATCACTTTTACACTGATCATTTCATTTCAATGATTACCATCTCCTCTGTGCATCATCATTCAACAGTATTTGCTTCTATTCCCTTTGTTCCCCTCTCAACTTGGGGTGGCGGGGGGTATGTATACAAAATCACTCAGGAATATATAATTATCTAAACACCCAAAGGACACACTCTACAAACCTGCCCCCCTGGCCACTAGCATCTGGCTGCCAGCACACAGTCTTTCTCTTTCCATGAGTCTAGAGTCCTGAGCTGCTCTCTCTCTCTCCATGTTCTTATCTCTGTTTCCATCTCTGTTTCCAGCTCTGGTGTCACTTCTTTTCTGGATAGGGTCCCACATTCTGCTCGTGTTCTTCTCCCTTGATGGTCCTAGGGTTCTCTGTTCGTCGACTGTAAGATTAACTACTCCAGTCTTTTTGTTACAAAACTTCAACCTACACAGTTGTGACAGTCACAATTAGTCATGATAACAATTACTCACTATTGAATCATAAGAATCTTATCCAATCTCTTTTCCCAGGCCTGTCTAAACAAGATAAAACTATTCAGTGGGGATTCTATCCCCCACCCCTCCACACACACACTCAAACTAATTTCCTTCTTGAAAACCCGTAAGCCAGTCACTTCATGCCTTTATAGACCCACTAATTTTAGGTAGCCAACATGTAAGCCTCCTGTCCTTATCAACCCTGTATCTTCCATCTCAGTTGGTATGTTGAACTACTTCATCCATCAGTATAGGTCAAGTTCATCAAATTGTAGCAATTTACACTTGCTTCCTTTATTAAAAGAAGAAAACAAAAACAGGAATTTTATTTTTCCCCTCTTGTCTTCCTCTGATTGAGTTCTGATAAACAAGTGATTGAAGGCAGGTCAAATGCATATTATATACAAGTTTGTGCATTCTTGTGCGTCTCTCCTCACTTCACATCTGCTGGGCATTTCACTCTCAACTCTAGCTCTCTGTGGCTATGTCCTTGTCCATGGGTTCAGGAGTCCACAGGTTTCACCAAACTTCAGACCAGCCAACCCCTCCTCATCTCTCTCTCATCTCCAGGTCAATGGGAGTCTATGGAACATGGAAGAACTTGGCCCATATCTTCATTCTTGCCTTTTCCCCTCCTCCACTCACCAGGAGACCAAAGTGATTGCCAGAAAGCTTACACACCTGCTCATGTGTTCCCTTTGAGTTTTAGTCTTGAAGAGGGATATGTCTTGAAGGGACTTGATTGCTTGCTTTAATGGCTCCCCAGTGAACAACTTGCTTGTTCTTGTAGAAGTCAATCAGATTACCATTTTTATTTTGGATTTTTCCTGCTGATCTTTCTTTCAAGAAGTATCTTCTATTCTTGTAGCTATTCCAGACTATGCTGCTTGTCGTTTTAAGTAGGAATGTCCCACCTCAGCGGGTTCTGGATGGGGCTCAGGATTCCATCTTAGATCCTATTGACTACATAGGCTCCATAGGAAGGCTATTTCACTGGGCAAATTCTAGAACCCTTTTTAGATATTCCAATCAGTTTTAGACTGAAGACAGGCTTACAAACTTTCTGTAATCATGTTTCCTGATATTACTTTCTATCCCACTCAAGTGCCTATCTTGCAGTAGTAGGCAAAGGAAACCAACATTCATAAGACAGTCAAGTATCTTAATATTATTTCCCCTCTTTTACCCATTAAGTCTATGTCTCGATCCCTATATCAGAGAGCCCTACTGTTTCAAGGATGAGCATACAACACTATTGACCTCTGTGCCATTTAGCTCATGCAAACCTACCTTGGTATTCCCTTATCTACCTTGTTCTTCCATCCCCGTCCCACTTCTTGTGTATTACCCTCCCCAACACCTGAACTCTGATGTGTCTATTCCCTACCTTATCCCCTCACCCCCCTGTAACAAAGAATTTTTTTTTTTTCCTTTCAGTATAGGTATCTCTTTCTTAAGCTTTTACAATAATGGTCTTATGTAGTATTTGTGTTTTTGTGACTGGCTAATTTCACTCAGCATAATGTCCTCAAGGCTATCTATGTTATATGGTGGCTTATAGCTTCCTCGTTATTCTTCAAAGTAGAATATTACATTGTGTGTATATATCAAAGTTTGTTTATCCATTCTTCCATTGAAGGGTACTTAGGCTGTCTCAACCTTTTTGCTATTGTAAATAGTGCTGCTATGAACATTGGTGTGCATGGATATACTGGTGCTATGGCTCATATACCAAGTACAGGAATTGTTGGGTCATATGGTATTTCTATTTTCAACTTTCTGAGGAAGTGCCATACTGTTTTCTAGAGTGTTTGGACCATTTTGCATTCCCACCAGCAGTGTAGGAGGGTACCAGTCTCTCCATATCCTCACCAACATTTATTGACCTCTGTGTTTTTGAACGTTTTTGTTATTGCTGGTAATATGTTGTTTTAATTTGCCTCTCTCTAATGGCTAGAGATTGTGAACATTTCTTCATATGTTTGTTGGCTGCCTGAATGTCTTCCTTGGTGAAGTGCCTGTTCATTTATTAATTGGATTATTTGTTCTTTTCTTGTAGAGGTGCTGTAGTTCTCTACAGATTTTAGAAATTAGTCCTTTGTCTGATACGTCATTGCAAAATATTTTTCCCATTCTATGGGCTCCCTTTTTACTCTTTTGGTGAATTTTTTTGATGCACATAAGTTTCTAATTTTTAATATGTCCCAGTCATCTATTTTGTCTTTTGTTTGTATAATTTTCACAATGTTTGATTGTCTGTGTTTGCCTTGATTTGTTGTTGTTGTTAAGTGCCATCGAGTTGATTCTGACCCACAGTGACCCTGTTTTTCCAATGATCAGATGGTGACTTTAAACCACTGACCTTGCAGTTCAAATGACTTTGCAGTCTGACGCATTAGCCCACAGCACCACACCAGGACTCCATGTACCTTGTATTGTTGTTGTTGTTGTTAAGTGCCATCGAGTCGATTCCAACCCATAGCGACCCTGTATAGGGTTTCCGAGACTTTGCAGCTTGACGCATTAACCCACAGCGCCGCACCAAGACTCTGAACCTTGTATTGGGGTGCTTAAATTTGTCCCTATTATTTTTTTTTTGTCTTTGATCTTCATCAGTACTTTATTTATTTATTTATTTATTTATTTATTTTAATTAAATGTTTTTATTTTGGATTGAGTGAAAGTTTACAGGGCACATCATCAGCTTCACATTCAACCATTCATATAGCTTGTGTCATTACATTGATTATTATCCCCTCCATATATCATCAGTTAACAGTGTTTCTCTCTCTCTATCCTCTTTAGCTTTTTTTTTTTTTTTTTTTTGGACGAGGGGGGACTTGCCTTTTTTGGAGTTTACAGTCTCGGCTTTTAGGGAAGGTTTTTACATTTGTCTGTGGATATCCAGGGCTCATGTATGAGATTACTAACAAGCATTACTGAATAATCAGATGAGGGACAGTTTGCTATGTCTACTAGGTAGCTAAAGTCTGATCCTCAGAGCCTATGTCCCTATTTTTTTTATTAATGACCTTTATAATTCTGGGATTTACATTAAGGTCTTTAATCCATGCAGAGTTGGTATTTGTATACAGTATGAGGTAAAGTTCTTGTTTCAGTCTTTTGCATACTGATTTCCAGTTCTGCCAGCACCATCTGTTGAAGAGACTACCTCCTCCCCATTTAATGTACTTTGGCCCTTTCTCAAAGATCAGTTTGCTGTATGTTGATGGGTTAATATATATAATATAACATAATATAATATAATGCATGCAGATTCTCAATTCTGTTCCACTGATATGTATCTTTCATTGCGCCAGTACCAGGCTGTTTTGACCACTGTAGCCATGTAATAAATTTTGAAATGAAGGAGCAGGAGACTTCCAACTTTGTTCTTTTTCTTAAAGCAGTGCTTTACTTATCCTGGGTCTCTTTCCTTTCTGTATAAAGTTTTAATTGTTTTTTCCATTTCTCTAAAGAATGTTGTTTGAGTCTGGATTGGGATTGCGTTATATGTGTAGATTGCTTTGGATAGTATTGACGTTTTCATTATGTTAATTCTTCTTATCCAGGAGCATGCATGGTATATTCTTCCTTTTTTGTAAATCCCTTTTGGTTTCTTGCTGTAGTGTTTTATTAGTTTTCTTTGTATTGGTCCTTTGTTTCTCTGGTTACAATTATTCCTAAATATATCATCCTTTGAGCAGCTATTGTAATTGATATTGCTTCCCTAATTTCTTTTTCACTGTTGTCATTACTAGTATAGAGGAATCCAACTGATTTTTGTATGTTTTGTATGTTGATCTTATACCCTGTCACTTTGCTGAATCTACCAATGAGTTCTAGTAGTTTTTTTGCTGAGTCTTTTGGGTTTTCTATGTTAAGAAAGCTGTGCAACAGGATTATATTCTTTCACTATACTTATTAAACCTTTATACTCAGCAAATAATCCAAGAAGCTGGGTTATATCAAGAAAAACATGGTATCAGAACTGAAGGAAAACTCATTAACAACATGTGATACGCAGATGATACAACCTTGCTTGCTGAAAGCCAAGAGGACTTAAAATATTTACAGATGAAGATCAAAGACCACAGCCTTCAGTATGGATTGCATCTCAATGTAAAGAAAACAAAAATCCTCACTACTGGACCAATAAACAACATTCTTATCAATGGAGAAAATAGTGAAGTTGTCAAGGACTTCATTCTTCTTGGATCAACTGTCAACACTCACGGAAGCAGCAGTCAAGAAATCAAACAATGAATTGCATTAGGCAAGTCAGTTGCACAAGACCTTTTTAAAGTGTTGAAGAGCAAAAATGTCAGCTTGAGGAGTAAAGTGCGCCTGGCCCATGCCATGGTATTTTCAATAACCTCATATGCATGCAAAACAGGACAGTGAATAAGGAAGACCACAGAAGAATTGATGCATTTGAGTTATGGTGTTGGAGGAGAATATTGAAAGTACCATGGGATGCCAAAAGAACCAACAGATCTGTGTTGAAAGAAATGCAGCCAGAGTGCTCCTTGGAGGCCAGAATGGCCAAACTTTGTCTCTCATACTTTGGACATACTGTCAGGATGGACCAGTGGCTGGAGAAGCATATCATGTTTGGTAAGGTGGAGGGTCAGAGAAAAAGAGGAAGACCTCCCAGTGAGATGGATTGGACAAGTGGCAGCATCAATGGCGTCAAGTGTGGCAACAATAGTGAGGTTGGCCCATGATTGGACAGTGTTTTGTTCTGCTGTGCATACAGTTGCTATGAGTCAGTACCGACTTGATGGCACCTAACAACAACAACAATGTATAGGAGAGTATCATGTACATTAAATATTTTTTGATTTGATATTCAAGAAACTTCAAGAGTTGGTTTCAACCTACAATTAAAGCAAAATGTCCCTCCCTACTTTAAACCTTAGGCAAATTGAATTATAGTTGAATTTCTTAAAACATAACCTGTACTTTCTATTTCATTATGTAGCCTCTTCCTTATTTGTTTCCTCTGTTTGTTGATCTCTTTGTGCATCTTAAACTCCTACTACATGTTTGAAGCACCTTGATAAGCACTAGCACTTCTATGAGACTTTGTTTATTTTCCTCAATTCGTTGTTGTTGGGTTGACTAATCTCTATTCCTAGTTTCCTTTTTCCTAGCCATCTTATAGTTGTGGTGACAATGATTCTCATCTTATGATACCTTGAATTTTATGGTTTTATCCTCTGCATCCAATTTTCATATTGTGGAGGGCAGAGACTGTACTTTGCTTATTTTATAATTTCTTACAATGTCTAGAGCCAGGAATCTAAGAAGTGATCAATAAATGTTCATTGAATTAAGGCTTAACTTAATGACTGAGGCCAACACCAGCAGACATGCTACTTTTCACACAGGCTTACACTGATTCCTTGAAAGCAAACTCTGAAATGGATAAAGATTGCTTTTGAAGACATACCTGTAAGGAAGCAAGGAAGATAGGATTGGGAAGAGAGAGAAGCTGACTGAGGCTTCAGCCCATCCTATGGAAGCAAGGAGACTTTCTAGGCCCACTACTTTGAAGTTTCAGTTCTAGGGATTCCTTTTAAATTTCTTCACTGTTTTTCTGCAATATCAGACTGACAGTGACTACTGATTACTGAGATCAGGGTGCCTATATTTAGGATCCTTTCCTTCCACCAATATTTGCTGCTTTCAATATACTGTGGGTTATAAAATATGTTCTTATAATTTTTTTTAAAGTTCTTATAGTTTTTTTCTAACTCAGGGATAGCAGATTATTTTAATATAAAGGCTAGATAGTCAATATTTTAGGATATCAGGGTTATATAGTTTCTTTTACAACTACTCAACTCTGCTATTATAATAGCAAAAAAGCAACCATAGAAATTTCTGGCAAGATGGCAGTCTAGACAGGCACACTACACAGACCCTCTACAACAAAGACATGAGAGATCAAATGAACCAGAAACAGATGAAAATCATGGGGTCCTGAATGGCGAGAGGAAAGGTTACAAACATTTAGAAGGATTCAGTGCTGGCTAGTAGGAAAAACTGAAAAGGGATGGTGAGAAGGGGAGACTGCTACCACCAGTTGAACTTTTATGAGGATCTTTTGGCAACAGAAAGTGGCCTGCAGGCACACAGGTGACAGGAAAGTTGCAATTCTTTTTCCCCATACTCCCCTGATGACCAGAGGTCTAGCCAGCTCCCATCCTCATCAACGCCCAGCCCTTGCTCTCCAGGAGTTCAGAGCCATGTGGTTGGGAGTAACGCCAGTGTGAAGTGAGGGCCCGCTGTACCACTTCGGTGTCTGGATTCAGGCAGGCATGGCTCTAGACCTATAGAATCCACAGAGCCACCAGACCAGCATTACTCTAACAGAAACTCTCATCACCAGTCACCCTGCTCCCAGCTGCCTTGTGTTCCTAACAACACTGAAAGCCGGCCCAATAAGACTCTCCAAAAACGACTTACATACTGAGTACTCTGAACATAGAGAACATGTAGGCCTATAATAATTCCTTCTAGGGTCAGAAGCTCTGCTCTCACATCCCTTGTACACCTGCTTTGTGAGCTCCCTGAATTGTAGGAGCCCCTTAGAATTTCTCCTCTCCAGGTTCAATGGCTGCACTGTTGGTTTTTTTTATTTGTTTGTTTCTGTTTTCTTTGCTTTCCCTATCATTTTTTCATTGTTTTTGTTTATTCTCTCTTCTTTTTCATTCCCTTAATTTGACACTATCTTCACTTTTGTTTTTCCATCTTTTTGTCTGTTTCTCATTTCCATTTTTTACTTTTGATCTTCTTAACTATTCTCTCTATTCATATTCTCTCTCCCTACCTTTTCCATGTGGTTAAAATTTATTTTCACTTCTATATAGATCCATTTCTCTGTCACTCTTTTTTCTTTATTATCATTATAGTCTTTTTTCCTGTTTGATGCCTTTTTTGTTTCTTTTTCTCCTTGATTACTTTATCTTTTCATTTTTGGTTTCTTGTTTGTTGTTTCTGTTTTGTTTTCTCAAGTATGTGTTTATGTTTCTCCTCTTTTTCAACCAGCAGGAGACAGCAACCATGCCCATACAACCCAGCCACAACTGTACCCTCTGCAGCTCACTGATGGGAAAAAGCCAATACAAACTCTTATACCACCTGAACAATAATAGACAGCAACTAATACTGAATCCACTGTAAACTGAGGTGCACAAACGGTGAATGGAGATTGGTGCACATGCTTCCACTCTCTAACTACACCTACAGGAACACATCAACATACAATCATCAGTTAAATACAAATATAATAACACCACAATGTCCTGGAGACAACAGACAATTTTAGCTCACATGAAGAAACAAGGGAAAATGACTCAAACAAATTGATGCGGGACATAAAATGTTTCTGAGACTGAAAGGATAGTAGAACTAACTGAAAAAGAATTAATAAAAAAGAATGATATTTAGGACCTTCAAAGGGTTGACAGAAGGATCAAGGAAAGCAAGGGGAAACACCAAAAAACTTTAGGAGAATTCAGGAAAACACTACAAGAGCAAACAGATAAAATAAATGTAATTTTGAAACAACACAAACCTGCCATTAAAAATCCAAAATGTTAATACTAAGATTTCAAAAATGGACAATACATTGACAGAGGAAAGGAAATCTGAATTACTGAGTCCAAAGATAAATCTCTCAATATTAGTATGCTAGAAGAATGATTAGAAAAAAAAAATGCAAAGAAAGCCTATGAGAACTGCATGAAGAAGAATAATTTATGGTGATTTGAATTCTAAAACAAGAAGAGAAAACGAAAAGCATAGAGAAAATTGTCAAAGGGTTGTTGGAAGAAAACTTCCCTAGTATCATGAAAAATGAGAAGATAAGCATTCAAGAAGCTGAACAAAAGCTAATCAAACTTTCCAAAACCAAAAACAAAGAAAGAATCCTGAGAGCAGCTTTGGAAAAATGAAAAGTTACCTAACAAAACAAAACAAAATACCCCAACAAGACTAAGCTCTGATTTCTCTGCAGAAATAATGTAAGCAAGAAGGTGATGGATAACATAGATAAAACTCTGAAAGAAAAAATTATCAACCAAGAATCACATACCCAGCAAAGCTGTCCCTCAAGTATGGTGGTAAAACTAGGACATTTCCAGATAAACAGAAATTAAAGGAATTTCAAATAATCAGACCAACTTTATAAAAAATGCTAACGGTTGTCCTTTGAACTGAGAACCAACAACAGCTGACAACAACCTGAGATTACCATACATGACAACATCACCCAAGACTCAATCCAGATACAGAAGTTTTTAAAGTAAAATAAAACTAAAAGACTGAAAATAGAAACCAGAAGTAGCAATTTGTAATGAAGTCAACTACAAAACAGGCAGAAGAAATAGTGCAGATACAGAACTTCCAAATGGTGAAGAAATCAAGTAGAATTCAAGATAAAACAGACTGTTTTAAATGGGGAAAATTAATAATTTACAGGGTAATCTCAAATCAAATGAATGCACCTTCACATCAGAATAAAAAAGGGAGAAATCAGAAAAATTTATTAATATTAACACAACAGAAATACAAATGAAAAGAAAACCCCACAAACAAAAGGAACTCAGCACAGAAAATTATGTGGAACAAAGAAACCAGCAGTACCTCAAAAATAACATACAGCAATCAATTCACACCTATTGATAATTATACTGAATGTAAATGGAATAAATGGAAAAATCAAGAGACAAAGAGTAAAGAAAACAGGATCCTTCAATATGCTGTCTATAAGAGACACACACTTTATACACAAAGGCTGAAAATCAAAGGATAGAAAAAATATATCAAGCTAATGGCAATCAAAAATGAGCAGGAATGATTATTTTAATCTCTGATAAAACAAACTTTAAAAGAAAAATCAGCAAAAAGAGATGGAAAAGGACATTATTATCATTATTAATGGGTCAATTGAACAAGAGGAATTAACCATAATAAATATGTCCCCAATGAAAGAGCCTCAAAATACATAAATCAAACTCTAATAGAATTGAAGAAAGAAATAGACAACTCTACAATAATAGTAGGAGATTTTAATACATCACTTTTGATGAATTCCAAAACAACTAGAAACTCACCGAAGACACAGACAAACTAAACACCACAATTAACCAACTTGACCTTATAGGCATATTGTTGTTGCTAAGAGCTTTTGAGGTGGTTCTGACCCATAGTGACACTTTATAGGGTTGCTGAGGAGAGGCTGGTGGGTTTCAACTGCTGACCTTGTGGTTCAAATTGACCTTGTGTTATGGTCCAGCACATTATCCTGCAGCATCACACCAAAATAGAGCACTTAATCCAACACCAGCACAATATACATATTTTCCAGTACACATGGAACATTCTCCAGAATAGATCATATGTTACACCACAAAACAAATCTTAATATTTTAACAAACATAAAAATTCTACAAGGCATCTTTTCAGATCAGAATGCTATAAAATTAGAAATTTACAACAGCAAGATAAAAGGATAAAAAAAACTCCAATACATAGAAATTGAATAACACACTGATGAATCTACTGGGTAATAGAAAAATAAGAAATGAAATAAACATTTTACTTGAAACAAACCAAAATGAAAACACAACATTCCCAAACTGTTGGGACACAGTAAAAGCAGTTCTCAGAGTGTAATTTACAGCAATAAATGTATACTTCCCAAAAGAAAAAAGAACCAAAGTCAACATCTTATGTCAGCATCTCCAACAATTAGGCCTATTGCCACCAGAAGAAAAGAAATAGTAAAGGTTAAAGCAGAAATAAATGAAATAGAAAACAGAAAAACAATAGAGAGAATCAACAAGAGAAGAAACTGTTTCTTTGAAAGGATTAAAATCTATAAACCACTGAAAAATCTAAAAAAGAAAAGGAGAAGATACAAATATCAGGAGTAAGAACTCATATGGGTGACATTATAACAGAACCAATGGAAATAAAAAGGATAATAATAGAACACTCTGAAGAATGGCATTCCAAGAAATTTGAAAATCTAGAAGAAATAGACAAATTTCTAGAAACATATGACCTATCTAAACTAACACAGACTTAAGTAGAAAACTTGAACAGATCTATCACAAGAGAAGAAATTGATCAAGTCATTAAAAACTTTCAACTAAAAACAGTCCAGACCCAGGTAGCTTAAATGATGAATTCTACCAAACATACATGGAGCTCTGGTAGCGTAGTGGTTACGAATTGGGCTGCGAACCTTAAGGTCCGTGGTTTGAAACTACCAGCTGCTCCGCGGGAGAAAGATGAGGCTTTCTACTCCCATAAGGATTTACACCCTCGGAAACCCTGTACAGGGTCGCTATGGGTCGGCTCCGACTCGAAGGCACTTAACAACAACAACAACAACCAAACATTCAGTGAAGAAGTGACATCACTTCTAATCAAACTATTCTAGAATGTAGAAAAGGATGGAAAACTCCCAAATTTATTTTATGAAGCAAGCATACCTTTGATACCAAAACCAGGCAAACACATCACTAAACAGGAACATTATGGGCCAATATCCCTCATGAACATACATGCAAAAATTCTCAACAAAATCCTAGTCAATATTGAAGGATCCTGTTTTCTTTACTCTTTGTCTCTTGATTGGTCCATTTAATCCATTTACATTCAGTATAGTTATCAATAGGTGTGAATTGATTGCTGTATGTAATTTTTGAGGTACTGCTGGTTTCTTTGTTCCACATAATTTTCTGTGCTGAGTTCCTTTTGTTTGTGAGGTTTTCTTTTCATTTGTATTTCTGTTGTGTTAATGTTATTCAATCTTTCTGATTTCTCCCTTGACCAAGTGGGATTCATACTAGGTATGCAGGGATGGTTCAATATTAGAAAAACAATCAGTGCTATCCACCCATAAATAAAACAAAGGAAAAAAATCACATGATTATACGGATTGATGCTGAAAAGGCAACTAACACAAGCCAACATCCATTCCTGATAAAAATATCCAACAAAACAGGAACAGAAAGGAGATTTCTCTATGTGATTAAGGGCATATATACAAAACCAACAACCGACATAACTCTCAATGGTGAAAAACTAAAGGAACACCCCATTTTGAACAAGAACTAGACAAGGTTCCTTTTATCACCACTCCTGTTCAATATTGTGCTAGTATTAGCCAGAGCTATGACGCAAGAAAGAGAAATTAAAGGAATCCAAATGGGCAAAGAAAAAGTAAAATTATATTTGTAGATGATATGATCCTATACTTAGAAAATCCCAAAGATTCAGCAAGAAAATTATTGGAACTCATTGATAGACTCAGCAAAGTAATAGGGTCCAAGATCAACATACATGGCATAATACACTATCAAGCATAACTGAAACCTAAACTGAGCAAATAGAAAATCCACAGACTGAGGTAAAAAATGTTTGACAATGATCTATCAGATAAAGAACTACTCCATAACATTTATAGAATACTTCAGTGCCTCAAGAAGAAGACAAATAATCCAATTTAAAAATGGGCAGAAGACATGAGTAGACACTTCACCTAAAAAGACATTTAGGTGACCAACACAAATATGAAGAAATGGTCACGATATTTGTTGTTGTTAAGTGCTGTAGCGTTGGTTCTGACTCATAGTATAGGGTTTCTGAGGAGGAGCTGGTGGGTTTGAACTGTTGACCTTGTGGTTTGCAGTCCAGTGCTGATCCTACAGTGCCACACCAGAAGTCCCATTAGTCATTGTTGTTGTTGTTGTTAAGTGCTGTTAAGTTGGTTCCAACCCATAGCATCCCTGTAATGTTTCTGAGGAGTGGCTGGTGAGCCTGCACTACCAACCTTGCAGTTCAAACCAACTTTGGAGTCCAGCGCATTAACCCACAGTGCCACACCAGGCACATTAGTCGTTAGTCACTGTTGTTAAGTATCATATAGTTGATTCCGACCCATAGTGATCCTATATAGGGTTTCCAAGGAGTGATTGGTGAGCTTGAACTGCCCACCTTGTGATTCATATGCCTTTGCAGTCCCACAAATCAAAATAACAATGAGATACTAGTTTACTCCCATATTTAATAGTCATTAGTCATTAGAGAGATGTGAATCAAAACAACAATGAGATATTAGCTTACTCAAGTATTAATAGTAAAGTTCCAAAAAACAGAAAACAACAGATGCTGGCAAGGGTGTGGAGAGACGGGGACCCTCCTACACTGCTGATGGGACTGTAAAATTGTGCAAACACAGCTGAGAAAGGTATGACACTATCTCAAAAACTTAGAAATAGCAATACCTTATGACCTAGCACCTAGCAATCCCTCTCCTTGGTATATATTCTCAAGAAATACGAACGATGATATGAATAGGTATATACATACCCATGTTTATTGCAGCACTATCCACAATAGCAAAAAATGGAGACAGCTTAACTACTCATCAACACAAAATGGTTAAAACAAACTTTGGTATATATACACTATGGAAAAACACCCAATGTTGAAAAATAACTTTGAATATGAAAAACACCTCACAACATGGATGAACCTGGAGGACATTATGTTGAGTGAAAGTCATTAACCCCAAAGGACAAATCTTGCATGAGACCACTGTTGTAAAAAGTTAAGAAAAGCTTTTCTTCTTTGTTTTTAAAATGTTTTATTGTGAATTATATGATAGTTTACATGAGAGAACTTTAGTTTTACATTCATTCCATTGTATTATCATTTCATTGCCATGGTTCCAATCCTCTCCATGCATCATCAACCAACCAAAGGGTATATACCCTACAAACCCTCCCCCTACACTCCCCCCTCCCCCCAAGAAAAGCTTTTCTTGATAAAAGAAACATTCTATAATGGTTACCTAGGGTGGTGGAGAAGGAAACTAATTCATGGGTTAGAGGGTTTGTTGTTGTTAAGTGCCATCGAGTTGGTTCCGACCCATAGCGGCCCTGCATAGGGTTTCTGAGGAGCAACTGCTGAGCTTGAACCACTGACCTTGCAGTTCAAACGGCTTTGCAGTCTGGTGCATTTACCCACAGTGCCACTTTGATGGTAGATGTACGTTAATATGGGTGATGGGGGAGGGGGGTTAGGGGGGCTGGGAGTAGGCAATATACAATAAGAGATATGTTAGCAGAAGAAAGATAAAGGTAGCAGGGGGCACAGAGAGGAATGTTAAGAGTTAAAGGGAAAAGGTAAATACTGTTAACAGATGGTACATGGAAGGGATTGTAATCATTGTAATGAAATATGTGATTTGTTGAATGTAAAACTGATGATCTGCTCTGTAAACCTTCACTCAATTTACAATAAAAACTTTTTTTTTTTTAAAAAGAAGACCTTCTTATAAAAAAATAAAAAGGAAAAATAAAAAAGCCAGCAGTCATAGACAATATGTAAACAAATGAGCATGCCTTTGTTCATGTAAAACTTTATTTACAAAAACAGTAGACAGGGTGGTTTTGGCCCACAGGCCCTGGTTTGCTGGCCCCTTGTCTAAATTAAGACTAAGTCAGTTCCGAGCAAGAGCTTAGTGTTTTCCCATAAATAAAGTACAGTGGTTTTAGTATGTGGATTTGGGATTAAATCTTTTGATTCTCAGAAGGGTTAAACGGCATCCTTGTTAATACCGGTTTTTCTTCTGTTCTTAATCAACACAATTGCTGATGAAGTTACCTATCTCTGAACTAGGACTTTAAATCTCTAATGTGCTTTATATTTTGTGCCTCCGTTTTTGTTTGGTAGCAATGTTTTATATTCTCTGAAACATTTACTTAAAATGAATCTAAAAAGTAGTATTGTAACTTGTAACTTATTTATAATTTATTTGCAACCTGAATATGAGAAAAGATGATTGCAACAATTTACATTCAAAATTTTCTCTAAATTTTCAATCTTTAATGAAAATTCAAAACCTTTTATTTGTGAGGAGCAAATTCATAGTTGGAATACTGTTTAGGAAAATCAACGGTACAATTAAATAATTGCATGTTTCAACCCCATTTTTTGATATTCAAGTTATACCTGTTGAAATGGGAACAAGTAATACTTTCCCAGTGGGTTTCATGGTGACAATGAAAGGAAGAACAAGGAGGTTAAGCAAACAAGTGACCATGGGTGACTATCGGTCAAATAGAACCCTGGTAGAAAAAGACATTGACCCCATTATATGGACCAAGAAGCTAGTTAAAATATGAAAGAAAACAAAAGCCACACAAAACCCCAGAAAGGCACACATGCAGTGTTTTTGTATCTATAGAGACATTTGTCAAGGTGACTATATTTTATGGATTTGGAACATTCTGAGGCTGCACCATCTGTACTTGAAAAAGAGTTTCCAGAACTTGTTGTTTATCTTGTATTTAATTGTACAACGCCAAACCATTTCTTTCCTCTATGTTATTGTAAAATGTAACATGTAATAAACCATTTTTAAGAAGGCTCTAGTTTGTCATTGGGACAAAATTTTGTGATTCACTTCTCAATGTGGGAAGCATTGAGTAGACTGTACTTTTCAAAAGATGCTGCTGAGAGCAATGATAGTTAAACTTTTGGATCTCAGGTACCTTTTGTACTTCAAAAAAACTACTGAGGACTCTAAAGAGTTTTTGTTTATGTGATTTGTATCTGACTCAGAGCAACCCCACATGACAGTGTAGAACTGCCCCTAGTCAGTGTTTTTTGATTAGCAGCTGAATTTAAGCTTTTGGTTAGCAGAATAGTTAAGGTTTTGGTTAGCAGCTGAGTGCTCAACCATTGTACCAACAGAACTCTTTTATAAGTAGGTTGTTGTTGTTGTATACAGTTAAGTATACTCATAGCAACTCTGTATACGGTTTTTGAGGAGTGACTGGTGGGTTTGAACAACTGACTGGTGGGTTTGCAGTCCCGAGTTTATCCTACAGTACTCCTGCATCAGTACTCCTGCAAGTAAGTGTTGTTAAGTGCTATCGAGTCGTTTCCAACTCTTAATGACACTGTATCAAGTTTCTGAGGAGCAGCTAGTGGGTTTGAACTGCAAACCTTGTGATTTGCAGTCTGATGCAGATCTTACAGGGCCACACCAGAATTTCTACTAGTAAGTAGTGTATTGGAAATTTAAATTGAGAGAATTAAAAACTATTTCTTTATGTATTCATTACAAAGAAATATAAATTCATAATATGTTAACATGAATAACTTTCTTTTTTCTTTTTAGGAAAAAAGTTTTCCAAAAAATAAAAAAATAAAGAAAAAGGGAAAATGATATTGCTTTGTATCTTTGCAGATTTCTTCAATATCTTAATTAAGACTGGATTCTCATATGTGCTTTTGCATTCAGTCCTTTGTAATATCTTATGTATGGAGTCTCTGGAAAATGCACTGGACATTCATGAAAGATGAAGATGAAAAGGCAAATGATATCTTTATATTATTATGAAAAAAACTGTCACTTCATGGTGGTGGTGTGCTGTGGAGTCGGTTCTGACTTGTAACCACCCTGTACAAGTTGTAAATCTTTATGGGAGCAGAGAGCCTCTTCTAACTCCAGCAGAAGAGCTGGCAGTTTCGAACTGCTGACCTTGAGGTTAGCAGCCCAATTTGTAACCACTATGCTACCAGAACTCTCCCTGAAATACTCTTGGGGGCCTTCAGGGGCCCCAGGACCATATTTAAAGATTCACTGGTCTAGAGAACTATTACTAGGTCCAGTGTTGCATACCTCTTACTAAAAAGACTTATTTATACACAACCTCAACACCATGCTTGTTTCTGAGTCCCTAGTTATTAGAAGGACTCCTGGGATGGCGCTGTAGGATCAGCATTGGACTGCAAATCACAAGTTCAACAGTTCAAACCCACCAGTTTCTCCTTGGAAATCCTATGCAGGGTTGCTATGAGTCAGAACTGACATGATGGCACCTAGCAACAACAAAGTCATTAAAAGTCATTAAAAACAAACAAAAAAGTCATTAAAAACAAAGTCATTAAAAGCCTGGTGTTAGGCTGCTAGATAATCACTAGACTGCTAGGCTCAAGGTTGGTGGTTCAAACCCACCAACTGCTCTTTGGAAACCCTATACAGGATCATTATGAGTCAGAACCAATTCGACAGCACTTACTAACAGTCCTTAGAAACATGGGGACTATGAAGGTCTAACATCCAAGAATTAAACAGTGATAGCACTTAACAACAGCAACAACAAAGGTGACAGAGCATGGGAGGAGAAAGAAATCCTACAAAATCAGGTACCAAACAAAAGACCAAGATGATTTCACTTCTAATGGAAGAATTGTTAAATGCCATTGAATCAGTTCTGACTCACAGAGACCCTGAGTAGGGTTTCTAAGGAGCAGTTGGTGGGTTTGACCTGCTGACCTTGCAGTTCAAACCAACCTTTCAGTCCCATCCATTATCCTGCAGTGTCACACCAGGACTCTCTCTCTCCCTTTCTACACACACACACTCACACACATGAGGGTGAGTCAAAAATTATCTGCACTCTTGTTATATTAAAACACCCCTCCACATCCATGTCTGATGACAACATTGAGCATACACGTGAAATGATTTTGTTGAATTGATGAATGACAGTTGATTATGTGGCAAATAATCTGCTAATCAGTCATTGCTCTGCCTATGAAACCTGACAACCTTGGGTTTCAAAAGTTTGAGAGAGATGGGTACCAAAAAAACTCATGGAAAAGCATAAACAGAAGTGTTTGGACATCTGCAAACAAAATTTGGACTGATACTTGAAGGCAGGTAAAAGTTTCTCAAAAAAAATTGTTACTGGTGATGAGACATGGATTCATCATTACAAGTGTGAGGGTAAATGGCAGAGTATGGAGTGGAAACTTTCTCAATTGCCAACCAAGAAAAAGTTCAAAATTCAACCATCAACTGGAAAATTGATACTTCCAATTTTCTGGGATTCTCAAAGGCCAGTATTTGAACACTATCAGGAAAAGGTTCAACAATAGTGCTCATTACAGTGAGATGCTCACTGAAGAGCTAAAGCCTAAACTTGCAACTAAATGAAGAGGATTGCTACCCAACTGTGTGGTGATTTGCATGACAATGCATATCTGCACACCTCTGCCCACACTGTTGACACTCTGCAAAAACATCATTTTGAGGTGTTAAAGCATCTTCCATATAGTCCTGATTTTGCTCCATGGGATTTTCACCTGTTTGGTTCCCTGAAAGCAGCTCTTTGAGGATAAAGATTCACCTCTGATGAAGTTAAGATAGCAGTTCATTCATGTTTGGTTTCTAGACAACATTGCAGAGAACTTTGTCCCTGAATGAGGTGGCTATACTTAGTAATACAGATGGACACGTGCTTGAAAACCTACCCCAACTGTGTTTGCCCTCTTAATCCAATCAGAACTGAGTGGAATGGATTTTCAGATTCTCCACCTCTCTGCTGTTTTGAGTGTGTACTCTATAATTTTTGATAAATAGCTCTAATCTCAGTGCTGTAGTATCCTAAAAATAGGGTGTAACCTTCCAAATCAGTAGAGAAACAATTATTTCCCCCAAGGAATTTTCTAGGCTCTCTTTTAATTAAATCCAAGAAAAGTGGGAAGACTTCTGAAGGATTAGACAATATTTGATTGAGTCTTTATGACAGAATTTCTTTAATTTCCTTAGCTGCTGATGGATGGTGATAGTTTCCCTTGTAATGTGTATCACTGAGCCATACATTGGAAATTTAAATGCAGTGTTTACTTCTGTGCCTTTTAAATTAATGAAAAGAAACATAGTAAAGTACAGTTTAAAAGGGACAGACTACAATATTTTAGCTGAATATTTTCTTACAAAATCACACCAAAGCATAAGAAATAGAAATACAAATTCCATTTTGTAGAAGGTAGGAGAAGCAAGTCAATTTTTCCTGAAGATTAAAACAAAACAAAAAGGATTATTTCAGGAGGCCCAAAAATTTTAAGTAAGATTTTGAAAATGAGTTTCTATGGGAAGGAATTTACCAAGTAAAGAATTCAAATTAATTTCTCAGAGCAGAAAGGCATCTATATGAAATATAATTTAAAAAATCCTTACAAAAGCACATTCCTATACAATTTCAAAATACCAGGCATAGAAGGACGATCTTAGACACTTTAAGATACTGAAAAAAATACGTGAGATTTAAAGAATTGGGAATAAGATTATAACTATTTCAACCAGGACACTGGAAACTGGAAGACAATGGAGACAAGTCTTCAAAATCCTGAGGGAAATAATGCTTTAACTCAAATCCTATACACAGAAACCAGTCAAGCATATGAGAACAGGGTCATTTTCAGACAGTGTCTTAAGCATTTTATTTATAGTATGCACTTTCTTAAGAATGTGTATGTTGTTGTTAAGTGCCATCGAGTCGGTTCCAACCCATAGCTACCCTGTACAGGGTTTCCCAGGGTGTAAATCTTTAAGGGAGTAAAATGCCTCATCTTTCTCCCGCGGAGAGGCTGGTAGTTTCGAACTGCTGACCTTAAGGTTCGCAGCCAGACTAGTAACCGCTACGCTACCAGAGCTCCTTAAGAACGTGTATACTACCCTAAAATGAATGGGGAAACCAAGATATGAGATATAGAAAATGGCAATGATGTTCTGATGTTAAGGTTATATGTCAACTTGACTGTGTTATGATTCTCAGTGGCTTGGCACCTATGTAATGATGTAACTTGGCGATGATTTAATGATGGGATTTGGCAATTATGTAATGATATACTCATCCTCCATTTTGTGATCTAATGTGCTCATCCCCCATTTTTGCATAATGCTGATTATGCAAACCTAACCACTATGTGAGGAGTCAGACTATAAATAGTACAATAATTGGATTGGTAGAAATTAATACCCATTCAATATTAATAGACAAGGAGCTCTAGTAGTGTAGTGGTTACGAATCAGGCTGCGAACCTTAAGGTCAGCAGTTCAAAACTACCAGCCGCTCCGTGAGAGAAAGATGAGGCTTTCTGCTCCCGTAAAGATTTACAGCCTCGGAAACCCTGTACACGGTCGCTATGGGTCGGAACCGACTCGACGGCACTTAACAACCACAACAATATTAATAGACACTGAATAATGTTTTAACCCACATTTATCTGTCAGTTTATCCTACTGTGGTAGCTTATGTGTTGCTGTGATGCTGGAAGCCATACCACCTGTATTTTAAATACAAACTAAGTCACTCATAGTGAACACATTTCAGAAGAGCTTCTAGACTAAGACAGACTAGGAAGGTGAGGTGGAACACTTTTGTAGGATTAGTCACGGAAAACCTTATGTACAACAGCAGAACATTGTTTGATAGAGTGCTAGAAATTGAACCCCTCAGCTTTGAAGGTGCTCAAGATATGACTGGGCAAGAGCTACCTCCTCAAAGTAGAGTTGACCTTAATGATATGGATGGAACAAAGCATCTGGGATCTTCATTTGCTAATGGAACACAACTTAAAGTAAGGAGAAACAGCTGCAAACATTCATTAATAATTGGAATTTGAAATGTACGAAATAAGAATCTGGAAAATTATAAGTTGTAAAAAATGAAATAGGATGCATAAGAATGGATGTTTTAGGTATTAGTGAGCTGAAATGGACTGGTATTGGCCATTGTGAATCTGACAATCATATGGTTTAATATACCAGGAAAAACAAATTGAAAAGAAATGGCAAAAAAAGAAAGAAAGAAAGAAAAGAAATGACATCATATCCATTCATCAAAAAGATCATTTCAAGCTCTATCTTTAAGTACAATACTGTCTATCATAGGATAATATCCCTATTCAAGGAAGACCAGTTAATACTACTATTATTCAAATTTACACACTGACCACTAAAGTCAATGATGATAAAATTAAAGAATACTACCAACTTCTTCAGTTTGAAATTGATCAAACATGTGGTTAAGATACCTTGATAATTACAGTGATTGGAATGTAAAAGCTGGAAACAAAGAGTAAGGATCAATCAGTGGTTGGAAAATGTGGTCTTGGTGATAGAAACAATGCTGGAGATCCCATGATAGAACTTTGCAAAAACAAAGCTTTATTCATTGCACATACCCTTTTTCAACAACGTGAATGATAACTATATCCATAGACCTCACCAGATGGAAGTCACAGGAGTCAAATTGACTTCATCTTTGAGACGAGACAGTATCATTACCGAAACAAGGCCAAGTGCAGACTGTGGAATAGACTATCAATTGATCAAATTCAAGTTCATGTTGAAGTTGAAGAAAGTGAAAACAAGTTCATCAGAGCCAAAATCTGCCTTTGAATATACCCTACCTGAATTTAGAGACCATTTCAAGAACAGATTTGATGCATAGACAATAATGACCGAAGACCAGAAGAACTGTGGGTTGACATCAAAAACATCATATAGGAAGAAAGCAAAAGGTTATTAAAAAGACAAGAATAAAAGAAAATATCAAAGTGGATGTCAGAAGAAACCCTGAAATTTGTTATTAAATGTAGAGAAATAAAAGGTACTGGAAGAAAAGAGGAAGTAAAAGATCTGACTAGATCTCAAAGCTAAGTTGAGAAGATAAAGTCAAGTATTATAATGAAATGTGCCAAGACTTGGAGTTAGAAAACCAAAAGAGAATAACACTCAGCATTTCTCAAGAACTAAAAGAAAGATTGAAGAAGAAAAATTCAAGCCTTGACTTGCCATACTGAAATATTCTGTGGGTAACATTTTGAATGATGCAGGAAGCATCAAAAGAAGATGTAAGGACGACACAGTTACTGTGCTAAAAAGAATTGTTTGATATTCAACCATTTCAATAGGTAACATATATAATCAAAAACAGATCACTGAAGGTGTTGGCAAAAAACAAACAAACAGGTTTCCAGGAAATGACGGAATACAAATTGAAATGTTTCAACAAACTGATGCAGTGCTTGAGGCACTCATTTATGCTCAACAAACTTATGCAGTGCTTGAGGCACTCATTTATGCTAAGAAATTTGGAAGACAGATACTTGGTTAATCAATTGGAAAAGATCCATATTTGTGTCCATTACTGAATTGACAGTGGAAGTCATTGAACAATATCATTAATATCACATGCAAATAAAATTTTTCTGAAGATAATTAAAAAAAATAGCAACAGTACATTGACAAAGAGCTGCCAAAATTCAAGCTAGATTCAGAAGAGAACTTGAAAACAAGGAATATCATTCCTGATGTCAGATGGATCTTGGCTGAAAGTACAGAATACCAGAAAGATACTTCCTCATGCTTTATTGACTATGCAAAGGCATTCAACCATGGGGATTATAACAAACTATGTATAATATTAAGAGGAAAGTGAATTCCAGAACACTTACTTGTGATCATAAGGATCTTGTACACAGGCCAAGAGGCAGTCATTCAAACAGAATGGTTTAAACTCAGGAAAGGTATGTGTTAAGAGTTGTATCCTTTCACTGTGTTTATTCAGTCTGGAGGAAAACTCATTAACAACCTTACTTGTTGGAAGTGAAGAGGACTTGACATACTTATGGATTGCACCTCAATGTAAAGAAAATGAAAATTTTCACATGACCAATAAATAACATCATGAGTAAAGATTTAAGTTGTCAAGGATTTCATTTTTCTTGGATTCACAATCAATGTTTATGGAAGCAGCAGTTATGAAACAAAACAATGTATTGCATTAGGTAAATCTCCTGCAAAAGACCCCATGAAAGGATTAAATACAAAGATGTTCATTTGAGGACTAAGGTGCTCCTAAACCAAGCAATGATATTTTCAGTCACCTCATATGCATATGAAAGTTGAACAATGAATTAACAAAGGCCAGAAAAGAGTGCATTTGAATTATGGTTTGTTTTTAAAGTACCATGGACTGCAAGAAAAAGGAACTAATCTGTCTTGGAAGAATATGTAGCCAGCATGTTCATTACAAGCTAAGATGGCGAGATTTCGTCTCTTGTACTTTCTTGTCAGGAGGAACCAATTCCTGGAGAAGGACGTCATGCTTGGTAAAGTGGACAGCCAGAGAAAAAGAGGAAGACCTACAACAAGATGGAATGAACCAGCAACAAAGGGCTCAAACATAACAATAATTACGAGAATGACCTAGGACTGGACAGTGTTTTGTTCTATTGTGCGTAGAGTTGCTATGAGTTAGAACTGACTCGACAGCATCTAACAACAATAATATTGATTTAACAATAACAACAAAAAATTATTTTAACTATGTTATAGAGTCACCACTCATTTGTCAGTTTGTTGCACTGTGGTGGCTTGTGTGTTGCTGTGATGCTGGAAACTATGCCACTGTTTTTTGAATGTTGGCAGGGTCACCCATGGTGGACAGGTTTCAGATGAGCTTCCAGACTAAGACAGACTATGAAGAAAGAGAGGTGTACTACTTATGAATGTTTAGCCACTGAAATCCTTAAGAATAATAGTGAAACAAAGTTAGACAGTACCATAATACTGACTACTGAAACATAATAGCATCAGAATAATTTCAGATATAATACCCAAAGATGAGCCCCACAGGATGGAAGACACTCAAAATAAGGCTGGGGAAGAGCTGCCTCCTCAAAAGAGAGTTGTCTGTGAACATGTGAAGGGAGTGAATCCTTTGGGATCTTCATTTGGTGATGGAGCACAGCTCAAAATGAGAAATAGTTCTAAACATCCATTAATAATCAGAACATGAAATGGACCAAGGATGAATCTAGGAAAATTGGAATTTGTAAAAAATGAAATGAAACCATTAAAGATGAATATCTTAGGCATAAGTGAGCTGAAATGGACTGGTATTTACCATTTTGAATCTGACAATCACATGGTTTACTATGCTGGGAATGACAAATTAAAGAGGAATGGTGTCTCATTTATCATCAAAGAATATTTCAAGATCTAGAAGTATAATGCTGTCTGTGATAGGATAATATCCATATGAATACGAAGAAGACCAGTTAATACCACTATTATTTAGCTTTGTGCATCAACCACTAAAGCCAGTTATGATGAAACTGGAAACAAAGAGGAACGATCAGTAGTTGGAAAATATGGCCTTGGTGATGGTGATAGAAAATATGGCCATGGAATGGTGATAGAAACGATGCTGGAGATTGCATGACAGAATTTAGCAAGACCAATGACTTCTTCATTGCAAATACTTTTTAAAAATAACATTAAAAGTGATTATATGTCACCAGATGTAATGCGCAGAAGTCAAACAGACTGCATCTGTGGAAAGAGACAGTAGAAAAGTTCTATATCATCAGCCAAAACAAGACCAGGGATAGATTGTGGAACAGACCATCATTGTTCATATGCAAGTTCAGGTTAAAGCTGAAGATAATTAAAACAAATTCACAAGAGCCAAAATATGACCTTGGACACATCCCACCTGAATTTAGAGATCATCTCAAGAACAAATTTGATGCATTAGACACTAACAGCAGAAACCTAGAAGAGTTATGTGATGACATCAAGAACCTCATACAGGAAGAAAGCAAAAAATCATGAAGAACACAGGAAAGAAAGAAAAGACCAAAATGTATGTCAGAAGAGGCTCTGAAACTTGCTCTCCAGTATAGAGAGGCTAAAGCAAATGGAATAAATGAGGAGGTAAAAGAGCTGAACAGAAAATTCCGAGGGGCAACTTGAGAAGACAAAGTCAAATATTTTAATGAAATGTGCAAAGATCTGGAGTTAGAAAACCAAAAGGGAGGAATATGCTCAGCATTTCTCAAGCTAAAAAAACTTAGGAAAAATTTCGTGCCTTGACTTGTAAAACTGAAGGATGTTATGGGTAAAATATTGAATGATACAGAAAACATCAAAAGATGGGAAGAATACATGCTGGCACTGTACCAAAAAGAAACAGCCACTCTTCTACCATTCCAAGAGGTGGCATCTGATCAAGAGCCAGTGGAACTGAAGGAAGAAGTCCAAGGTGCACTGAAGGTATTGGCAAAGAACAAGTCTCCTGGAAATGATGGAGTACAAATTGAAATCTTTCAACAAAATGTTGCAACATTGGAGGTACTCATTCAACTATGACAAGAAATTTTGGGAATGGAAGCGATCTGTATTTGTACCCATTCAAAAGAGAAGTGACCCAATGGAATATGGAAATCATTGGACTATACCATTAATACCACATGCAAGTACAATTTTGCTGTAGATAATTAAAAAATGGCTGGAACAGTCCACTGACAGTGTACTGTCAGAGGTTCAAGCTGGATTCAGAAAAAGACATGGAATGAAAGCTATTATCATTACTGCTAGATGAATCTTGGCTGAATGCAGAGAATACCAAAAAGATGTTACCTGTGCTTTAATGACTATGCAAAGGCTTTCGACTGTGTAGATCCTGACAAGCTATGGACAGCACTATAGAGAATGAATATTCCCAAGCACTTAATTGTGCTCATGAATAACCTGTACATAGACCAATAGGCAGTCATTTGAACAGAAAAAGGGAACAATGAATGGTTTAAAATCAGGAAAGTTGTGTGCCAGGGTTATATTCTTTCATACTTATTCATGTTGTATGCTGAGCAAATAATCTGAGAAGGTTAACTATATGAAGAAGAACATGGCATTAGGATCAGAGGAAGACTCATAACAACCTGCTATATACAGATGATACAACCTTGCTTGCTGAAAAGGAAGAGGATTTAAACTACTTACTGATGAAGTGAATGACCACTGAGTTACATCTCAGTGTAAAGAAAACAAAAATCTTCACCACTGCACTGATAAATAGCATCATGATAAATGGAGAAAAGACTGAATGAAGTTTTCAAAGACTTCATTTTGTTTCAATCTATCACCAACACTCATGGAAGCAGCAGTCAAGAAACCAAACGACACACTGCATTAGACAAATCTGTTACACAAGACCTCTTTGAAGTGTTTAAGAGGAAACACATCTATTTCAGGACTAAAATACACCTGGCCCAAGCCATGGTATTTTCAATTGTATCTATCATATGCATGTGAAACTTGGACAATGAATAAGGAAGACTGCAGAAGAATTGATGCCTTTGAGTTATGGTGTTGGAGAATGATATTAAAGGGAACATGGACAGCCAGAAGAACAAACAAATCTATGTTGGAAGAAGTAAAACCATAATTGTACTTAGAAGCCCAAACGGGCAGACTTTGTCTTTCATATTTTAGGCATATTGTCAGGAAGAACCATTCACTGGAGAAGGACATCATGCTTTTTAAAGTGGAGGGTCATCGAAAAAGAAGGAGGCCCCAAACAAGATAGATTTTCAAATTGGCAGGAGCAACGGGCTCAAGCATGGCAGCAATTGTGAGGATGGTGCTGAATCCGGCAATGGTTTATTCTGTCACATAATAGGCTTGTTATGGAGGCCTGGTGTGGGGCTGTGGATTAATGCAAAGTCGGTTTGAACTGCAAGGTCAGCGGTTCAAGCTCACCGGCTGCTTCTCGGAAATTCTATACAGGGTTGCTATGGGTAGGAACCGACTCGATGGCACTTACCAACAACAACAACATAGTTCGGAAGTGACTCGACGGCACCCAGAAACAGTATCTTAGAGAGAAAGGAACGAGGGATGTAGGAAAGATTTACAAGGTCATGGGAGTTGAAAGATCTAAATCTTATAAACCATAATAGAAAGTCAGTAGATAAAGTCTAAAACAGTTACCAAGAGATGCTTATCATCTGAGAAAATTGTGGCACTATAGGATAACCATAGGATTGCTAACCAAAAGGCTGGCAGTTCAACCCCACCAGCTGCTCCTCAAAAGTCATATATAGGATCGCTGTGAGTCGGAACCAGTTAGACCATGCTTAACAGCAATAATCAGACAAGAGTTTAAGTGTGTTTTTTTGTTGTTGTTCAGGTGGGTAGGATGGTGCAGATATTTCCTGGTTTATTTTAAGTTTAAAGCTAAATCTGGTAACACTGATATTTGGATGATCTGTTGGTTTCTTTCTATTCTCTATTTTTTCTCTTAGGCTTGTCTCTTAGCATGCATTGCAGTTATTTTATTACACATTTTAAAATTAAATGTCAGACATTGTGTATGAGAATTGCAGTTCTTTAGTATTTTTGGGCAGTTAAAGTAGGAGCACATTGCTTTATTCAGTCACTGAGCGGTTAGATGCTGGGTTTCAGTTTTTGCAAAGCCTGGTCTGAGTAAGCTCAACCTTATAGCTGGCTGTAAGTCTTCAGAAGTCCTGCTTTAGTGCTGAGGATGTTTGTCAGAGTCCCTGTATCTTGCAGGGTCCTGAACACCAGTTGTCATCTCCCCAATATGTGCTTATTTTCACCCCCCAATTTCTAACATTTCCCCTTATAGATTTCTCCTACAAACATTACCTTAAATGACTTGCACCTGAATGCTTGCTTCAGGCTC
Source organism: Chrysochloris asiatica (assembly GCF_000296735.1). NCBI lineage: Eukaryota > Metazoa > Chordata > Mammalia > Afrosoricida > Chrysochloridae > Chrysochloris > Chrysochloris asiatica. The sequence goes on along the minus strand of NW_006408548.1, from coordinate 18,573,288 downwards.
TGTTTCTGGAAGTACCTGAGCTAAGACAACATCTTTCAAAACAGCAAAATTAGATGGGCAGACAGAAAAAGATTTAGAGATAAGTTAACTCATTTTCTCAGTGGTACTCAGTTGAAACAAATCTCACATATTTTTGTGTTCCACCCTCAGAGCCATGAAAAGCTAAATTTTATTTTATGTTATGATTTATCTAACAGTTTCCATTCATTTCTGGCTAAGGAGAAGTTGGGGAGGAAATGAAAAAACAAAAAAAAGTGAAAATTTAAATACACTGATTAATACTCTGGTTTCTGCGTGGCACAGCCCAACCCTGGTATGAGGAAGCCACAGCCAGGGCCTTCCATCTAGGTGATTTTACAAAGATACTGACTAGAAAATTAGAAGGTCTAACTTAAAATTTTTCAACCTGTTGCACACATCTGGAATTTGCTTTTGCATCAGAATAATTTTGTTTCTTCCTCACTTGAGCCCACACTCATTTGCTAGTAAGCTTTCTGCAGGGTATGTGACTGACTGAACATGGCCTTGTGGCAACACTGGGATTCTATAAATTCTGGATATTTTCTGTATTTTTAAAGACAAAATACCTTTAGTGAGAGTTTTCTTTCTGCTTCCATTTTTTCAGGGCAATGAAGGGTTTACAAGAGCTTTTTATAGAATAAATGTTTTTACAGTTATTGGGAAAATTCAGTCCACAGAATGGTGACAAGTTATTTTTGTAACAATTTTGCTGATGAAGAAACGAGGTCCTTAGAGTTATCTAAGCACTGAACATGTGGGAAAACCAAGTTTAGAGCCCAAGGTTTACTGTCATGTGATTAGGCGCTTTCTGCTACTTCATGAGCTAAATGAGGTGGTACTCTGGATCTAATGGCTTAGAGTTTGGACTATAAAAGCACTATACAAGGGTTTGAATGCCACCTCCACTCCACGACTTGCTAACCATATGGCCTTGAGCAAGTTACTTTAGCTCTTCGTTTCTAACTTGGGATTTATCTAAAGTTCACGTGGAAGAGAAAGGGCCAACGTGAGGCAAGAATTTGGAGAAGGATTTATCCAACCTTATAGTAAGAATACTTATGGAACTGTATTAAAATAGCAAATATTGGTCTATGGATGGACAACCACACACACAAAAAAAATAAAAGCACAATACAGAACCTAGGAACACATTTATTTTATGTGGGTAAGTCAATGGCGGCATTACAAATCTGTGGGAGAACACATAGATGGATTAGTCAACAAATGGGGTTTAGAAAATTGACTGTTCGTATTGGATTAAGATAAAATTAAGATACGGTAACTGCTTCACATTATATGTAAAAATAAATTCCAGGTGCACTAAAACCTGAATGTGAAAAGGAAAAAAAATGTCTAAACTAATGTCAAGAAAAGATAGATCTCCTTACGGTTTTGGGAAACATTTCTTATGCAAATTATAAAAAAGGACACATATGCAAATGCACAGATGCACACAAGGAAGGATTAATGTATATTTATCCACATATAAATACATTTGTTGTTGTTGTTAAGTGCCATAGAATTAGTCTGACTCATAGTGACCCTGTATAGGGTTTCCGAGGAACAGCTGCAGGGTTTGAATTGCAGATCTGTGGTTCGCAGTCCAGTGCTAATCCTACAGCTCCACACCAGAAGCACTACAAAAATTGTTGTTGTTTGTTGTTGAGTTGGTTCCAACCCATAGTGACCCTGTTTAGGAGCTGCTGGTGAGCTTGAACCACCAACCTTGGGGTTCAAACCGACTTTGGAGTCTAGTGCATTAACCCACAGCGCCACACCAGGACTCCAAGCTCAGAGAGTAGAGTAGTGTAATTCCTAGTCCCATCTGAGTGCTATTCTCACAAAGAAACAGATTGATGTAGGAAGGCATGTGATGGCACAGCTCCAAGTCAAGGAATCTACCAGCAGCTAGGAGAGAGGCTGTGAACAACTTCTCTCAAAAAATCCTAAGAAGGCACCAACACAGAAGATTATTTACAATGCATCAAATCAACAGAAGAATATAATTTAGAATACAGAAGGTGGCGGTGGTTATGTGCCATGGAGTCAGTTCTGACTCAGAGTGACCTTTTACAGGGTTTCTGATATTGTAAATCTTTATGGGAGCAAAAATTCTCTTATTTCTCCTGCAGAACTGCTGGTAGTTTTGAACTGCTGACCTTGAGATTAGCAGCCTGACTTGCAACCACTATGCTACCAGAGCTCCTTAGAATATATAGAATACCTACTAATTGATAAGAAAAGGCAAACAACTCAAAGAAAAGTGTCAGGAATGTGGTTGTTGTTAGGTGCCATGGAGTCAATTCCGACTCATTAATGATCTATGCACAACAGAATGAAACACTACTTGATCCTGAACTATCTTCACAACTGTTGATTTGTTTGAGCCCATTATTGCTGCCATTCTGTCAGTCCATCTCCTTGATTGTCTTCCTTTCACTGACCCTCTACTTTAGCAAACATGATGTCCTTCTCCAGAGACTGGTGCACCTCCTGACAACGTGTCCAAAGTACGAGAGATGAAGTCTAGCCATCCTCGCTTCTAAGGAACAATCCAACAGTACTTCTTCCAAAACAGATTTGTTCATTCTTGGAGTTCATGGTACTTTCAATATTTTTCTCCAACACCATAATTCAAATGCATCAATTTGAATTATTAGGCAAAGATATGAACCAGCAATTCAAAGAAGAGGAACCTGAATAGCCAGTATGTTTCAGATGTTAATTTAAACAGGAATACCTATTTTGGTGAGAAAAAAAAGGATAATATATAATAAAGTTGAAGGTGAACATACTCCATTTTCATACTAGGTATACTGCAGGGGCCAACAATCCGTAGGGAAAAACTGTTTCTGAGGATTTTTGTAACAAGGTACCATAAATTGGGTGATTTATAAGAACAGGATTTTTTTTTTTTTTCTTACAGTTCTAGAGACCAAAAGTCCAAATCAGGATATTGACGTGTTGGTTCTGTCTGAGGGCTCTGAGAGAGAAGTTGTCCCAAGCCTCTCTCCTAGCTGCTAGTTATGTTCTTTGCATTGCAGCTGCTGTATCACATGACTTCCTTCATTTGTTTCTTTGTGAGAATAGCACTCAGATGGGACTAGGAATAACTGTACTCTGGTTTGACCTCACCACCAAAGAAAAGCCAACTCACACCCACATTGTATAGGTTTCCAAGTCTGTAAATCTTTACATGAATAGAAAGCCTCATCTTACATCATCAAAAACCCTATTTTCAAAGATCATGTTTATAGTTAGTTACCAGGGGAGTCCTGGTATGGCGCTGTAGGATAAGCACTGGACTGCAAAGTTGCTTTGAACTGCAAGGTAGGTGATTCAAATTCACCAGCTACTTCTTGGAAACCTACAGGGTTGCTGTAAGTTGGAAAAGGCTCAATGGCCCTTAACAATAACAACAGCCAGGGGCTATTACTTCAACATCTGTTTTGAGAACATAATTCAATCCATTACAGGCCTCCTGGACAAATGTGACTCACTGTCCGGTTTTGTAAATGAAGTTTCATTAGGAGACAGCCAAGCTCATTCATTTACATATTGTTTATGGCTTTTTTTTTAAAACTATCTTTTCCTTTACAGAAAAAAGTTTTCTTTTACCCTAGTCTGCAGAGAAATTCTTATACACACCACACGAATAATTTCTTTAAGAAATATCAGCATGAGGCCGGTGCCTATAAGTAGGTTAAAGATATCCCAGATGTCTGACTTTTCCAACGTGTTATACCACTCCATAAACCTTAATATCAATTGCTCCTCCTCATCTCCCTCATGCCACAAGGTTCTACAACACACTGCAAATTCTCCTAGAACTCAGAGATCAGCCTGGAGGATTCTCTTCACCCTTGTCTTCTCAGGAACTGAGGAATCAAATTGGCAGGTCAGACGACAGGCTGTTGATGAGCAAGCCTATGAGCACTGGAGAATCAGGTCAGGTGATGGGCAAAAAGGTCCATGAGCTGGAGGGTAGACGTAATTAGCCAGACGCAAGATCCAGGGCAAGAGAGCAAACTTTGCTAAAGCATTCACTTACATGTTGAACTCAGATCATGGCCCTAAGGAAAACTAAGGGTGGTGACTTGAGTCACACTCTTTAGTAAGGCAGAGCATCTTTAATCCTTGTTGTTGTTGTTGTTGTTAAGTGTTGTAAAGATGGTTCAGATTCATAGCAATCCTGTAAGGGTTCCCAAGGAGCACCTGGTGAGTTTGAACTACCGACCTCGTGGCTCACAGTCTAGTGCGGATTCTACAGCACCACATCCTTTGTTGTTGTTAAGTGCCATCGAGTCGGTTCCAACCCATAGCAATCCTATATAGGGTTTCCAAGGAGCAGCTGGTGAACTTGAACCACTGACCTTGCAGTTCAAATGGCTCTGCAGTCTGGCACATTAAACCCCAGCACCACACCAGGATTTAGGGTATGGGGGTAACAAGTTAAGCGTGGTGCTGTAGGATAAACATTGGACTGCTAACCTATAGCACCACACCAGTACTCCACAATAGCCATTGTTGTTAGGTGCCATTGAGTCGGTACCGACTCATAGTGACCCTATAAACAACAGAACGAAACACTGCCCGATCCTGGGCCAACCTCACAATTGTTGCCACACTTGAGCCTATTGATGCTGGCCCTTTGCCAATCTATCTCTCTGTGGTCTTCCTCTTTTTCTCTGACCTCCACCTTACCAAACATGATATCCTTCTCCAGTGACTGGTCCTTCCTGATAATATGTCTGAAGTATGAGAGATGAAGTTTGTCCATCCTGGCCACCAAGGAGCACTCTGGATGCACTTCTTCCAACACAGATCTGTTGGTTCTTTTGGCAGCCCATGGCACTTTCAATATTCTCATCCAACACCATAGTTCAAAAGCATCAATTCTTCTATGGTCTTCCTTACTCACTGTCCAGCTTTAGCATGCATAAGAGGTTATTAAAAATACTATGACTTGGATTAGGAGCACCTTAGTCCAGCTGACGTCTTTGCTATTAAACACTGTAAAAAGGTCTTGTGCCACAGATTTACCTAATGCAATATGTCACCTGATTTCTTGATTGCTTCTTCCATGAGTATTGATAGTTGATCCAAGAAGAATGAAGTCCTTGACAACTTCAATCTTTATCTTTTCTCTGTTGATAAGAATGTTGTTTATTGGTCCAGTGGTGAGGATTTTTGTTTTCTTTACATTGAGATGCAATCCATACCAAAGGCTGTGCTCTTTGATCTTCATCAGTAAATATTTTAAGTCCTCTTGGCTTCCAGCAAGCAAGGCTATATCATCTGCATATCGCAGATTGTTAATGAGTATTCCTCCAATCCTGATGCCATGTTTTTCCTACTATAACCCAGCTTCTTGGATTATTTGCTCAGCATACAGGTTGAATAAGTATGGTGAAAGAATACAACCATGTCACACACCTTTCTTAATTTTAAATTAGTGTTCCCATGTTCGGTTCGAACAGCTGCCTCTTGGTCCATGCACAGATTCCTTCATGAGCATAATTAAGTATTCTGGAATACTCATACTTCACAATGTTGTCCATAGCTTGTCATGATCCACACAATTGAAAGCCTTGCATAAGTCAATAAAGCACAGGAGTCACATTTAGCATTTTTTTGCAGATGAGGATACCAGTGATCAAGGGTGTTAAAAGGGCTTGTCTGAGATCATAGATTTGCTAAGTGACAGATAAGATGTTTGATTAAAAAATGTCAGCATTATGAAATGTAGACAAGATTATTAAATTCATGCTCTTATGGCTCTGAGAGTCATGTACAAGAGTAAGTCAAAATCTATTTCTACTAGGGTTACAGTTCATACACGCACAGGTTTATTCCAAACAAAACGTGCTTGAACAAGTCTCTGACATCAGTGGATGTCTACAGACAATTTCTCTCAGTAATACACTTGTCTCGTTAGCGTGCCTTCAAGGGGATCTGCTGGGCCACTTAAATTCAGGACAGAGAGTCAGTTCATAAGGTTATGGCACCTGCTTTTTGGGATTCCAAAGAGGTCATCTTGACAGATTTTCTCAAGAGAGATGTGATGATCATAGGGACTTATTAGGAAGAAGTTTTCAGAAAATTGAAAACTGCATTGATGAGAAAAAGGTCAGGAATGTTGCACCAAGGAATTTTTTTCCCCATCACAACAATGCATCTACTCCTTCTTTGAGGACAGCAAAGGCTGTCCTAGTACAATTTCTTTGAGCAATCTTACCCCATTCACCTTACAGCCCTGATCTTGCTCCTTCAGACTACTTTTTGTTCCCAGAGCTCAAAGAACATTTGAAAGAATATGATCTGAGTCACTTGAGGATATCAAAGCTGCCATTTTGATATGATGTAAATCAAAAAGCAATACTTTTTGACGTCTCCTTTTAGTTCTCTGTTAGCTAGTCAGCTGCTGCTTTTTAACTCTACTTTTACTTAAAAACAACCTAAGTGCTTTAGGAAGAACTAAAATGACAAGGTCTCTGTTTTAGTGCCATAGAAAAGAAGAGGTTAGAGATGGAATGGTGACAAAGAGAACACTTCTTTTGGAGAATTCTTTTTAGACTATATTTAAGCATAGCTTAATGGCAAGAGCAATGGGAAGTTAAGGGCCAGCATTAATTCTCTAGTAAGAAATAGTCTCTTCTGGAAAATGAGAGTACTCACTTTGTGAGAACCAGAGTCCAGCTTTAAGTATACAATGGATTTTGGAGTCTGACAACTTTTTGAGGCTTTATTTTTGTTGTTAGGTGTCACTGAGTCAGTTCTGACTCGTAGCAACCCATGTAGAGCAGAATGAAACCTTGCCTGGTCCTGCTCCATCCTCACAGTTGTTGTTATATTTGAGTCTATTGTTGCAGTGACTGTGTCATTTCATCTCTTTGAAGGTCCTCCTCTTTTTCATCGACACTCTACTTCACCAAGCATGATGTCTTCCAGAGACTGGCCCCTCCTCATTAACATGTGCAAAGTACATGGGATGAAGTCTTACCATCCTGGTTTCTAAGGAACTTTCTAGATGTACTTCTATCAAGACAGATTTGTTTGTTTATTCTGGCAGTCCATGGTATATTCAACATCTTTCACCAACACCATAGTTCAAAGGCATCAATTCTTCAAAGACTATTATTTGCAGAGCCTTGGTTCCCATCCTAGATTCATCTTTGCTCATCACATGGCCATTGGAGATGATCAGAAATATAAAACAGAGACTGATATGTCCATGGAGATATTGGTCTCATGTTTTCTCTGACTGAGTATTCTTGTACTGTATCTTTCTTAAGACAAAGAAAGCAAATTAGCCATCTTTCCACCACCACCAGTTCTTTGCTCCTGACTGATGAACGGGAAAGGAAGGAATGATAATACTAAGGACAAAACTGTGGACAGAAATGGGCAGGAGTCTGCATAAACTGTGTTACTATTCACTTGCCACATAATAGGGGAATCTATTAGAAAGCACAAGTGCTCATGGTGCAATGGTTAAATACTGCTAACTGAAAAGTCAGTGGTTCTAATCTACCAGCTGTTCCACAGGAGAAAAGACCTGGTTATCTGTTCCCATAAAGATTTCAGTCTAGGAAACCCTGTTGGAGGCAGTTCTACTCTGTCCTACATAATTGCTATGAGTTGGAACTAACTCAATGGTACAGAACAGCAACACTGGAAGGCACATATGGTTGAGGGACAGTAGCAGTACAGCCATGGCTTAGAAACTAGAGCCAGAGCCTTTAATCTCATCAAGACACACACTTCTGTATCTTCCTGTCTTAGTTGTCTAATGCCACTATAACAGAAATACTACAAATGAATAGCTTTACCAAACAAATTTATTCTCTCACAATTTGGGAGCCTAGAAGTTCACATTCAGAGTGCTGGTTCTAGGGGAAAGGTCTTGGTCTTCTTTCAGTATCTCCATCTCTAGCATTCTGAGGAGATCTCCACATGTCTTAACATCAATCTTCCCCTGAATCTAGGAATTTCACAGTGCAGGGATCCCAAGTTCAAAGGATGCATTCAACTCCCAGCTATTCTTCCTTGAAGGTAGTGGTGGTGGTGGTGGTTTGCCATCAAGTCGATTCTGACTCATAGCAATTCTGTCCAGGATTTCTGGAATACCCATTCTCCACAATGTTGTCCATAGCTTATTCTGATTCATACAATCAAAAGACTTGCATAGTCAGTAAATCACAGGTAAACATTTTTCTGGTATTCTGTGCTTTCAGCCAAGATGCATCTGATGTCAACAATGATGCCACCTCATTCCATGTCCTCCTCTGAATCTGGGTTGAGCTTCTGGCAGTTCTCTGTCACTGTATGGTTGCAGCTGGTTTGAATATCTTGAGCAAAATTTTACTTGCATGCAAAATTAATGACATTGTCTGATGACTTCCTCATTCTGTTGGGTCACCTGTCTTTGGAACGGGCACAAATATGGATTTCTTCCAGTTAGTTGTCCAGGTTATCTGTCTTTCAAATCTCTTGGCATAGATGAATGAGTGCTTCATCAGTTTGTTGAAAGATTTCAATGTGTATTCCATCAATTCCCAGAGCCTTGCTTTTTTGCCAGTGCCTTCAGTAGACTTCTTCCTTGGAATTCTTCCTTCAGTATCTTTGGCTCTTGATCATATGGTACCTCTTGAAATGGTTGAATATCGAGCATTTCTTTTTGGTACAGCAACTTTGTGTATTACTTCCATCTTCTTTTAATGCTTTCTGCATGATTCAATATTTTGCCCATAGAATCCTTCAATATTTCAAGTTAAGGCTTGAATTTTTTTCAATTTTGATTTTTCTCTTCCTCCCTTTGATTCTCCATTTAAATTTATATTTCACAGATGAACAAAGCAAAAGTATTTGATGTACACTTACAAACCACAAAAACATATATTCATTTAAATATCCAAAGGCACATTCTACAAGCCAGCCTCCTGCTCAAAGGCACACAGCTTTTCTGTCTATGGGTCTAGAGCCCACAAATGCTCTGTCTATCCCTGTCACTTCCTCTGCCACCAAACGTTTGCCTTTCTAAGTAGGGATCTTGTGCTCTACTCATGGTCTTCCTTCTTGATAGTCCTGAGATAGTCTGTTCCTGAAATGAAAGATAATTACTCTCCCCTTTTAGTTACACATCTTCTACAATTACAGTTGTGATGAGCATGATTAATCCTGCTAAGTAAATTTAAAATCCTATTATTGTCATTCCTCCACCCCTTTCACCAGATCCAACTGGAAAAGAGAGAAATATTCAGTTTGGATTCTATCTTACCCTCCTCATTCGGATACTAACTATACTCATGAAAGCTCATAAGCCAGCTACTTTGTGCCTTTATAGCTCTCCCCCTTATGTCAAATGAGACCTTTGATAGTCAATGTCTAAATGTCTCATCCCTCTCAACCCAGAACACTGAGGAGAAAAAGTTATTTCTTGAAATGAAGAATCCTTCCATTATGGCTGGAATTTTGAGTCACTGCATTCATAAGCAAAAGTCTAGTTTGTCAAAGTTGTAGCAGTTTGTACTTGTTCACAGTATCAAGCATCTTTATCTTACTCAGGTTGAGTTTTGTTAAACTAGTCATCCAAGGTAGTTTAAATAGGTACTAGCTGGAAGTTTGGGAGTTCACACATACCTCCCTGAACTTCAGACCACCTAACCACTTCACTTTCAGCTCTAACTCCTAGGGGCTAGGTTAACTCGGGAGTTCACACAGCTTCCTAAACTTCAGACCAACCAGCCCTTTCTCTTCTCTCTCCTCTCAAGGTCAGTGGGTGTCAATGGAACATGGTCAAACTCAGCCCATGTCTTCATTGATGCACCTCCTCACTTTCACTCACAAGTAGACCTAGGTGGTCACTAGTGAACATATTAGACTGCTTGTGGGTTCCCTTTAAATTTCAGTCCTGTTGTTGTTGTTAAGTGCCATCGAGTCGGTTCTGACCCATAGTGACCCTGTACAGGGTTTCCGAGGGTGTAAATCTTTACAGGAGTATAAACCTCATTTTTTCTCCCGCAGAGCGACTGGTAGTTTCGAACCGCTGACCTTACGGTTCGCAGCCCGATTCGTAACCACTACGCTACCAGAGCTCCTTAAATTTCAGTCCTAGAAGGGGATTTTTCCGATGGACTGACTTTTCTTGCCTTGATACCTCAAAGCAAATAGTTTGCTTACAATTCAAACAGCCAAACAGTCCACTTTTTCCCTGAAGGTCTTTCTTTCAATAAGAATCTTCTGTTCTCCCAACAGTTCTTAGACTTCATTGTTTTTATTGCTGGGTGTCACTGAGTCAGTTCCAACTCTTAGCAACCCCATGAACAACAGAGTAGAACACTGCCTAGTCCTGTGCTATTCTCACAATTGTTATGTTTGAGCTCATTGTTGCTGCCATTGTGCCAATCCATATACTTGGGGAGCTGTCTTTCTCTTTTTAATTGACCATCCACTTTACCAAGCATGATTTCCTTCTCCAGTGACTGGTTGCTCCTGATAATGTGTCCAAAGTACTATAGATGAAGTCTTGCCATCTTCACTTCTAAGGAGCATTCAGCTGTATTTCTTCCAATATGAATTTGTTTGTTCTTCTGTATGGTACTTTTAATATTCTTCTTTAACACCATAACTCAAATACATTCATTCTTCTATGATCTTTCTTATTCATTGTCCAACTTTCACATGCACATAAGGCTATTGAAAATATCATGGCTTAGGTCAGGCATCCCTTAATCCTCAAATTGATCTCTTTGCTCTTGACTACTTTTAAGAGGTCTTTTGCAACAGATTGTTCCCCAGGAAAATACCAGGCATTAGGAATCAGCTAGGATAGAACTCTACAGCCGTTAGGTCACTTAAAAACTCTATCTGTATTATAGAAGATATGTACTTTTTTTTTTGGGTATGTACATTTTTATTGAATATAAGATGAAGGCAAGTAGCTAGGTAAATACCTTGTTATGCAATCTCAGCTTTATGGCAGGAAGTATCAATAGAGAAACAAAAGGAACAGAAACTAATAAACTGAACTCTGGAGAGCTTGCACATAATCAAGGCAAATGGCCCCTCTTCTCACAATGGGGCTCTCAATCTTTGGTTAAATAGTCAGACAAACACTTAAGAGAAATTCAGAACCAGTTTCAAGGTAAACTGTGGTAAAGGTGCTTTGCTCATCCAATTGGTCTAAAAGTGTTTGGACAGTACTCAAGGACTTACAGCTGGACAGAGGTCTCAGAGGCAGCACTGCTAGGGAACTGTAAAGAGGAAAGGCATGGTGTAAACAGGATCTCAATAAAGCAGTTGTTATTATGGAAAAGCCATTCTGAACAATCTGCTTTTCACCTTCAGATTTATGTAGCCAAAATTTTATGAAATAAACCAAACCAAAGCCCACAGCTGTTGACTCGATTTTGATGCTAAGCCACACTATAGGACAGAGGAGAATGGCTTCATAATAGGGTTGCCAAGATTATAAATCTTTACAGGTAATAGACTGCCTTGTCTTTCTTCCTTGGAGTGACTTGTGGGTTTGAACCACTGACCGTTCACATAGAAATCCAATGCTTAGCCAAGAGGAAATGAACAGGACTCGTAAATATTAGTATAGCATCTTCCACATAGTTTTCCCTCTAGTCATATTTTAAGTGGTGTGTTAAAAAAGTGAAAATAATGTACCCCTCTCCCAGCATGAAGTGCACAAGTTTAAAGAAATATCTTTGGGAGATGTGGGATATCAATGAATTAAGGTCTGAATTAAGCCTGGTGTTGTGTAATCTTGGGCATGTGACTTAACCTTTCTGGGCCTGTTTTACGAACTTTAAAATGCAGAAAATAAAAGTACTTACTGTAAGGCCACCACTCATTTGTCAATATGTCATACTATGGTGGCTTGCATGTTGCTGTGATGCTGGAAGCTATGCTACCAATATTTTAAATACCAGCAGGGTCACCCATGGTGGACAGATTTCAGCTGAGCTTCTAGACTAAACAGCCTAGGAATAAGGAGAGCTGGACTATTACTGAATGTTTTAGTCACTGAAAACCTTATGAATAGCATCAGAACATTGTTAAATACAGTACAGAAAATGAAAACATTATGAATAACACCAGAATATTGTCAGATATAATGCTGGAAGATGAGCCTTTCAGTTTGGGAGGCACTCAAAATATGACTGGAGAAGCTGGCTCCTCAAAGTAGAGTTGACCGTGATGATGTGAAGGGAGTAAAACTCTGGAGACTTTCATTTGCAAATGGGGCACAAAAAGAAGTGGTCAATATTCAATCATATCAAGAGATAGCATATGGTCAAGAGATAGCATATGATCAAAAGCCAATGGTACTAAAGGAAAAGTCTAAAATGCACTGAAGGTATAGGCAAAGAACAAGACTACTGGAATTGATGGAATACAAATTGAAATCTTTCAGCAAATGGATGTGGCACTGGAGACACTCACTCATCTATAACAAGAAGCTTGCAAGACAGATACCTGATCAGTTGATTATAGAAAAAGTCCATATAGGAATGCAAAAATCATCAGACAATATCATTATCACATGAAAGTAATTTTTTTCTAAAGATAATTAAAAAATGGCTGCAACAGTACATCGACAGGGAATTGCCAGAAGTTCAAACTGGATTCAGATGAGAATGTGGAATGAGGGGTATCATTGCTGATGTCAGATGGATCTTGGCTGAAAGCAGAGAATACCAGAAAGATGTTTACCTGTGCTTTATTGACTATGCAAAGTCTTTCAATTGTGTGGATCATGACAAGCTATGGATAACATTGTGGAGAACGGGTATACCAGAACACTAAATTGTGCTCATGAGGAACCTGTACATAGGCCAAGAGGCAGTCATTAAAACAAGGGGCACTAAATTGTATAAAATCAGGAAAGATGTGCACCAGGGTTGTATTCTTTCACCATATTTATTCAATCTGTATGCTAAGCAAAGAATCTGAATAGCTGGATTATATGAAGAACATCAAGGCAGCAGGATTGGTGGAAGATTCACTAACAACCTATGATATGCAGATGATAAAACCATGCTTGCCGAAAGTGAAGAGGGCTTAAAATACTGATGAAGATCAGAGACCACAGCCTTTAGTCTGGGTTGCACCTCCATGTAAAGAAAACAAAAATCCTCACCATTGGGCCAATAAGCAATGTCATGATAAATGATTGAATTTGTCAAAGAATTCATTTTTCTTAGATCCACTGTCAATAGTTATAGAAGCAGCAGTCAGGAAATCAAATGATGTGTTGCATTATGTAAATTTCTTGCATAAAACCTCTTCAAAGTGTTCAAAAACAAAGATGTCAGTTTGAGGATTAAGGATTTTTTCAATTGTGTGGATCAGTTTGTGTCATGATCCACACAACTGAAAAAATACCCACGCCATGGTATTTTCAGTAGCCTAAAAGGCATGTGAAAGTTGGACACTGAATAAGGAAGATCACAGAAGAGTTGATGCATTTGAGCTATAGTGTTTAAGAAGAATACTAAAAGTACTATGGAGCAGTGGCTTGATGGTGGATTGGGGAGACGTGCAGTAAGGATCTATCAGCAATAACACAAATTACTGGATGAAGCAGGTTCAGGGGACAGTCCCAGAACTATGATCCACATATGAAGGAACATTTAGAAAGTTTGAAGGCTTACAGCCAGTGGAATTTGCAGTGGAAGCAAGAAATCCAGTGCTTTCAGATCTGCCGGCCTCAGCACCTCCTGGAGCAGACATTATGGGTGAGATGGAGTGGGGGAAGGATCAGAGCTGCCATGGATGCCTGATGCCTCACCTGAGATAAAGGTGTGGACATTCTTTTTTTTTTGTGTGTGTATGTTCATCAGTTTATTAGTCACTTGCTCTCTGTGCACCTCCATTGTGGTGACTAGAGGGTCCCCTTCATCCCCAAGGGTTCTACTATGCATATCCACAGATCTGCTCAAAATTTAAAGGAACAGTTTCCACTTAAAACCAAATGGCAGTGCAAAAAGGCCACAGCAGGTCCTGAACTGTTTATCACTAGGAAAATGCCTGAATGGGGCTTGTGGCATAGGAGAGAGACAGAAGAAAAAGGAAACAGGCCAAAAATTAAATCCTGAGTTACATCATAATGACCAACAGTAGCATTTTGAAATTTCTCAGGCAGCTTTGAAGGCAAGAAGCCAAGAGAGGAACATTAAACTCACACTCATATTTGGCTACAGAATTTTTTTCTCTTCTGTACATTATAGACTACAGTATCCAATCTGTCTTTTTTGCTGTTGTTTTATTTTTTGGTACCCTTTTTTCTTGTAGGGGGCTCCTTCTCTCCCTATATTACCCCAAAAGAGACAGCAATTGATGTCATATAGTCAAGCTACAATCACACCCTATAAAATCTCACCATCCAGGCAAGAACCAATACCTGTTGCCATACACCAGGTAGGAAGACAACACCTGAGACAGTTACTCTGAGTTGAGTAACAGAAGAGTGAAAAAGGAAGCCCGTCTCCTGATCACATGTACTTGGAGGCAATCAGAAAGCATAATAAAATATCAATATACATTCATCTAAGTATTCAGGTCACAGCTAACTACTGAGTACGCCCAAGAAACAGATGACCATTTCTGGACATGTCCAGAAACTGTCCAGAAACAAGAAAGTGAGTGAGACAAATGAGCTGTAGGTAGACCTAGACTTCATATTGGAAGGAGGGCAGGCTTTGGAAATGCCTGAGAAGGAATTCAGAAAAATGATCATGAAATGTATGAAAACACTTTACACAAAGGCATTGAGAAAAATAAGGAAGAAGTCAGGAAAATGCTACAAGAAAAACTAAATAAGACAGATACAGCACTGGAAAAAATTCAAAACCTACAAAAAGATGTCCAAACAATTAATAATAGAATATCAGAAGTGGACCATACACTGAAAAGGCAAAGGAGTAGAACTGAAGAGATGGAAGCCGAAACTAGTGAGGTGGAAGATAAATATCTCAATACCA
>NW_006408548.1:18466885-18557325 GCF_000296735.1 Chrysochloris asiatica | reverse complement strand
GCAATGACTCAAAAGAAGGAACAAATCCTTACAGCAAGAAACATTCGCACCCCTCCTCCACACACAGAGTGGGCAGAGATGGGCAACTTGGACATTGGATACCCAAATGGGGAGTAGGGGACTACAAAGGCAAGAAGTGACTGGGTTACAAGCTTTCAAGAGGGAACCTAGAGCTAGGGGGCATGGAGGAAGGCAGAATCTCCAGTGAGTACTATCCAATCTAGGCGGAGCTGATGAAATGAAATACAGATGGATAACTCGTGATACTGTAGTGAATAATTGTTATCAGGACTGATTATGAGGGTTGGAAGTGCAAAGGTGGACGTTTTATAGCAAGGAAAGGAGCGATTATCTCTCCAGTCTAGGAGCGGAGGTTTATAGGACCATCAATGGAGAAGAGCCAAGAGCGGGACCCTACCCAGAGAACGAGAGATCCCTGAGATGGAGACAGAGACGATGAAGTGGAGTGATGAAGCAGCTGGGGAGTTTGGATCCAGAGAGGGAGAGGGCCTGTGTGCCGAAGACTGGGGGGGTTGGGGGACACGGGGGGAAGGTAGGGGGCCGGTTTCTAGGATATGCCCTTTGGTTGGTTGATGATGCATGACGGGGATTGGAACCATGGCAATGAAATGATGTACGATGGAATGAATGTAAAACTAAAGTTCTCTCATGTAAACATGTAAACTATCATATAATTCACAATAAAACATTTAAAAAAAAAACAAAAAAACACAACGTATCATAATCTTTAGGACACAGCAAAAGCAGTGCCGAGGGCAGTTTATTACAATAAATGCACACATCTGAAAAGAAGAAAGAATCAAAATCAACACATTAACACAAAATCTCCAACAACTACAAACAGACCAGCAAAGTAAACCTATAGTCAACAGAAGAAAGGAAATAATAAAGATTAGAGCAGAAATAAACAAGATAGAAAACAGATGAGCTATAGAAAGAATCAACAGGATACGAAGCTGGTTCTTTGAAAGAATTAATAAAATCGACAAACCATTGGCAACCTTAACAAAAGAAAAGATGAAGAAGACACAAATAACACACATAAGAAACCACATGGGTGATGTCACAACAGAACCAATAGAAATAACAAGGATTATAACAGAATATTATGAAGAGTTATACTCCAATAAATCTGAAAACCTAGAGGAGATGGATGCATTTTTAGAAAAATACTACCTAACTAAACTTACACACAGTGAAGAAGAAAACTTGAATAGATCTATAACAAAGGAAGAAATTGACCAGTTCATCAAAAAACTTCCAACCAAAAAAAGTCCAGGTCCAGATGGCTTCACTGGTGAGTTTTACCAAACATTCAGAGAAGAGCTGTCACCAATTCTACTCAAATTATTCCAGAATATTCCAGAATAGGGAGGATGGAAAACTCCCTAATACTTTCTTTGAAGCAAGCATAACCCTCATACCAAAACCAGGGAATAACATCACTAAGAAAGAAATTATAGACCAATATCCCTCATGAACATAGATGCAAAAATTCTCAACAAAATCCTAGCCAGCAGAATTCAGCAACACATCAAAAAAATAATACATCATGACCAAGTGGGATTCATATAAGGGATGCAAGGATGGTTCAACATTAGGAAAACGATCAGTGTAATCCACCATATAAATAAGAAAAAGGAAAATAATCACAGGATCATATTGATACAAGCAAAAAAGCCATTTGACAAAATCCAACATCCATTACTGATAAAAACACTCAACAAAGTAGGAATTGAAGGGAAATTCTGGCAAGAGCCATAATTAATTAAGGAATTAAAATAAACAAATGAGACACGGGGAAACCTGCACATAGAAGAATTCATTGTTTTAGCAGAGCTACGATGAATGATTTTCTTTGGATGGCAGAGCCACAGAGTTATTTCTATGTGCAGATCCCTAGTTATTTTTTTCCTTTTGAATCATTCTGATTTATTCATGATTTTATTAGTATCCCTTTTACTTTAGATTTTTGACTCTCCTACACTTTAGTATATTTTTATTAAAAGTTAGAAGCCACACATTAGCTACATTTTATTCTACTTGTTACCATAGGTAGTTTTAATACTTATATTACCAATGTTCTTAAGATTGCTAGGAGACAAGATTTGTCAATTGAATTACTACCAGCTTAGGCTTAGTGATTGTAAACATTCTTCCTTGTAGCCTTAGTTTAAGGCAATAAAGAATCCTAAAAGTGAATAGACTATAAGTAAGGGCTGTGGGTACAAGAATTTCTGAAAACAATTAGAGTATAGATAAAGGCTATGGGTATATACAGATACTAAATAAAAAGTCTGACTTAGACGTTCTTAAATTAATGATCAGTAAAATAGAGGAGTTGTTTTTCATAGCCTCAGTTTCCCTGATAAGTGATGTTTTTGTAGGCTATAAACAGTGTATGGAAGAAGTTAATGGAGAGTTAATTGCACCTAACAACTAAAATGAACAAGACTTAACAGACAAAGGTTAAGAAACGTATGTGAAGGTTAACTTGCTTCTCAGAGAAAAGAATAGATTTATGTAGGAACAAATGTTTAACTAAAAGGTTTCAAGGCACCTGAATGTCTCCTATGCCTTGAGATAATGTCTTTGCTGTAACTTCCCATCCCTGTTGTAAATTTAAGAGTTGTAAACCATGAAGAATGTGCCCCAGACCTGATTGTATTTTGATGTAATTGATTACTATGAAAGCAATGTTTTTTGTAACGGTATATAAGGGGGTTGTAAGAAAGAATAAAAGGAAGTAGAGTAAGTGGAAGTAGAGTAAGTAGAAGTAGACTAAGTAGAGGTAAGTAGAAGGAATATGGAAGTAGTGAGAGGAAGGGGGAGAAGAAGGAATATGAGGTGGAGAGGAGACGAGAAAAGAATAGAGGGAGGATAGAGGGAATAATGTAGAGAAGGAGCAGGGGAGTGGAATAGTGAAAGCAGTAATGTAGATAATTAGGAGTAGTAGTGTAGAAGGAAAAAGAATACGAGTAATATAGGGAAAGAGACAGTAAAGAAATGGAAGGAGGGGAAGGAAGAAAAGAAGCAGAAGAGATAAGCAGGAGAGCAGGGTAGTAAAGAATGAGCAGTACAGTAAAGAATGAGAGAAATAGAGTAGTAGAGTAGCATAGAAATAAGAATATTAAAGCATGTAAGAAGAAGAATTTGAATTAAGACCCATGACTCCGTGTAATTCTTATCGCCGACGACCGCACCCGCCTTCCGAAAAACCCTGGAATAAGTTTGCTGGGGCTGGCTCCTGGCAAAATTCCTCAACATAATTAAGAGCATATATACAAAACCAACAGCTAACATAACTCTCAATGGAGAGAAACTGAAAGCCTTCCCTTTGCGAATAGGAACCAGACAAGGATGATCTTCATCACCACTCCTATTTTCAATATTGTTTTGGAAGTTTTATCCAGAGCTATAAGGCAAGATAGGGAAATTAAAGGAATCCAAATTGGCAAGGAGGAAGTAAAACTCTCTCTATGTGCAAATGATATGATACTATACATAGAAAACCCCAAAGACCCTGCAAAAAAAATCTACAGGAACTCATTGGAAGAGTCAGCAAAGTGGCAGGGTACAAGATCAACATCCAAAAATCAGTTGGATTCCTCTATACTAATAATTACAATATTGAAAAGGAATAGCAACCCAAAGGAGGAAATATTTACAAATAAATGTAACCAGAGAAATAAAGGACCTATACTAAGAAAACTACAAATCATTACTACAAGAAAGCAAAAGAAACTTACAAAAATGAAAGAATATACCATGCTCCTGGATAGGAAGACTTAACATAGTGAAAATGTTAATACTACCCAAATCAATCTACACATATAACACAATCCCAATCCAGATTCCAATGACATTCTTTAGTGAGATGGAAAAAACACTTACAAACTTTATATGGAAAGGAAAGACACCCAGGATAAACAAAGCACTGCTTAAGAACAACAACAAAGTTGGAGGCCTCTCACTCCCTGATTTTTACTATTTACTACAAGCCTACAGTGGCCAAAATAGCTTGGTACTGGTACAATGAAAGATACATAGATTAATGAAACAGAATTGAGAATCCAGAAATTAACCCATCTAAATATAGCCAACTGATCTTTGACAAAGGGCCAAAGTACAATGAGTGGGGAACACATAGTTTCTTCAACAGATGGTGCTGGGCAGAACTAGAAATTGATATGCAAAAGATTGAAAAAAGACTTTTACCTCATGCCATGTACAAAAACCAAGTCAGCATGGATTAAAGATGTAAATGTGAACCCCACAATTATAAAGGTCATCAATGAAAATATAAGGACAAATGTAAGGGCTCTAATACAGGGCATACACAGACTACCAAACACTGTGAAAATCACACAAACAAAAGATGACAAAATAGATGATTGGGACATTCTACAAATTAGAAACTTACGTGCATCAAAGAATTTCACCAAAAAACTAAAAAGGAATCCCACTGAATGTGAAAAGATTTTTGCAATGACGTATCAGACAAGGGACTAATTTCTAAAATCTGTAGAGAACTACAACACCTCTATAAGAAAAAGCCAAGTAACCCAATTAAAAAATAGTCACAGGACATGAAAAGACACTTCACCACGGAAGACATTTGGGCAGCCAACAAATATATGAAGAAACGTTCATGATCATTAGCAATTGTTGTTGTTGTTAAGTGCCGGCGAGTTGATTCTGACCCATAGCGACCCTGTATAGGGTTTCCAAGGAGTAGCTGGTGAGCTTGAACCACCGACCTTGCAGTTCAAAAGAGTTTGCAGTCTGATGCATTAATTAACAGCACCACACCAGGACTCCTCATTAGCCATTAGAGAGATGCAAATCAAAACAACAATGAGATATCACCTCACACCAGCAATAACAGCAAAGTTAAAAAACGCAGAGGGCAATAAATGCTGGTGAGGATGGGGAGAGAATGGGACCTCCTACACTGCTGGTGGGAATGCCAAATGATACAACCACTCTGTAAAACAGTATGGCGCTTCCTCAGAAAGTTGAAAATAGAAATACCATATGACGCAGCAATTCCTCTACTTGGTATATATCCACAAGAAATATGAGCCATAACACCAGTATATACATGCACACCAATGTTCATAGCAGCACTATTCACAATAGCAAAAAGATGGAGACAGCCCAAGTGCTCTTCAATGGAAGGATAAACAATGGATAAACAAACTTTGGTACATACATGCAATGGAATACTATGCTACCTTGAAGAATAACAAGAAAGCTATAAGTCACCACATAAACTTGAGGACATTATGCTGAGTGAAATTAGTTAGTCACAAAAGACAAATATTGCATAAGACCATTATTATAAAAATTTAAGAAAAGATACCCATACTAAAAGGAGGTGGAGGGAGGCGACGGCAGAGCACAGGGTAGGGGGCAGACACATCATAGTTTGGGTGTTGGGGAGGGCAATACACAAGAAAGGGGAGGTGGTGAAAGAATAAGGTAGATAGGGGAACACTGAGGCAGGTTTGCAAGGGCTAAATGGGACAGAGGTAAATAGGGATACATGCTCAACCTTGGACCAACAATGCTCTGTGATACAGGGATCAAGGTATAATCTGAAGGGGGGAAGTAATGCTAAGATACATGGCTGTCTTATGAATATTGGTTTCCCTTGCCTACTATTGTAAAATAAACACTTGAGTGGGATAGAAAGAATGTCAGGAAACATGATTAGAGAAAGCTTGCAAGCCCATCTTTAGCCTATAACTGATTAGACTACCTAAAAGGGGTTCTAGAACTTGCCCAGTGAAATAGGCCTCTTGTAGAGCCTTTGCAGTGTATTGGACCTTAGGTGGAATCCTGGGCCCCATCCAGAACCTTCTGAGGTGGGATATTCCCACCAGAAAGGACAAGCAGACCAGCCTGGAAGAGCTAGAGCGACAGAAGATACATCCTCAAAGAAAGATTAGCAGGAAAACCCCAAAACAAAAATGGCAGTATGATTGGTTACTACAAGAATAAGCGAGCTGTTCGCTAGGAAGCCATCATGGCAAGCAATCAAGTCCCTTCTGGACAAATCCCCCTTTAAGACTGAAACTCAAAGGGAACACATGATAAGCTTGCTGGGGACCACACTGGTCTACTGGTGAGTGGAAGAGAAGTAAAGGTAGCAATGTAGAAATGGGTTCAACCATGTTCCATAGACTCCCATTGACCTGGAGATGAGAAAGAGAAGAGAAAGGGTTGGTTGGTCCCAAGTGTGCTAAGACCTAGGGACACCTGAGCCCATGGGCAAGGACATATCCACAGATGGGTGGAACTGAGAGTGCAGCATCCAGCTGATAGGAAGTGAGGGGAGACGCATAAGAACACCCATTTTTACAAATAGTACTCATTTTACCTACCGTCAATGGCTTGATAATCAGAGCTTGACTTGTTGTTGTTAGGTGCCATTGAGTTGGTACTGACTAATAGCAACCCTATGCACAACAGAACGAAACACTGGACCAACCTCACAATTGTTCCCACACTTGAGTCCATTGATGATGCCACTTTGCCAATCCATCTTGCTGGGGGTCTTCCTGTATTTCTCTGACCCGCCACCTTACCAAACATGATCTCCTTCTCTAGCAACTGGTCCCTCCTGACATGTCCAAAATACAAAAGATGAAGTTTGGCCATCCTGGCCTCCAAGGAGCACTCTAGCTGCACTTCTTCCAACACAGATCTGTTTGTTCTTTTGGCAGCCCATGGCACTTTCAGTATTCTCCAACACCAGAACTCAAACGTATGTCAGTTTGTTGTATTGTGGTGGTTTGTGAGTTGCTGTGATTCTGGAAGCTATGCCATGGGTAATTTAAATATCAGCAGGGTCACCTATGGTGGACAGGTTTCAGATGAGCTTCCAGATGAAGACAGACTAGGAAGAAGGAGTGATGAACTACTTCTGAATATTTGGTCACTGAAAACATTATAAATAGCAGAGAAACACTGTTAGAACTTGACTAGAGGAAGATAAAAAATAAAAATTTTATAAGGGAAATGAGGGTAAGTTGCTACAATTTGATGAACTTGACCTATACTCATGGAGGTTGTAGCTCAAAATACCATCAGATAGAGAAGGAGTCTTCATATCAAGTACCAATGCTGTCCCATCTGTATATGGGGTAGACAGGGATGCGTAACTTAGATATTGGCTACCTTAAATGAGGGGGCGAAATTCAAAGCGACTGGCTTGCAAGTAAATGGCTATTTAGTTTAACAGTGTGGGGGAAAAAAGTACCATGGACTTCCAGAAAAACTAACATATCTGTGTTGGAAGAAATACAGCTAGAATCCTCCTAAGAAGCGAGGATGGCAAGGCTTTTGTCTCTTCTATTTCAGACATATTATCAGGAGGGACCAGTTCCTGGAGAAGAACATCATGCTTGGTAAAATGGAGGGTCAATGCAAAAGAGGAAGAACCCCAAGGAGATGGATTGGCACAGTGACATGGTAATGGGTTCAAACAGAACAATGACTATGAGTATGGCGCACGACTGGTAGTATTTCGTTCTGTTGTGCATAGGGTCAGTATGAGTCATTGCTGACTCAATGGAGCTTATTAAGAACAAGCACAACTCATTTGGTCCTCATAACACAAAAATAGTACTATAGTCAGAAATTAAGTAACTTGTTAAAGCTATCCAACTTGATAAGAAAGCCAAATCTCCCCAATTTTAAACTTAGGCTCTCTCCTTCTAATTAGGATGTTTCTACAATATCAAGAATATTTATTCTATAATATAAAAATACTTTCATATTATTAATTCGATGCACTATTTCCAAAATAGAGAGGTAAAGGTAGATTGAATTCTTTTCAATGGTAGCCTTCAGATGTTGTAAGTCAGGACTGACTGCATGGCACCTAACAATTATAAAAACTGTTTAAGGTTTTTGTGAGGATTCAAGAAATCATTTTGATGGCTTAGTTTCAAGGTGAAGCACTGAAAATATTCACTCAGTAAACAGATATGATGATTATTTTTTTCTGAACTTTGCTTTGGTATAGAAATACAATTCTATGGAGCAATATAAAATAATTTTTGGTTAGTTTATTCTGTGACTTTGGTAATCTTTAGATTTATAGGAAGTCCCTGCATTATGAATGAGTTCCATTCCTGTTAATCTTCGAAAAAATTTGTATATAATTTGGAACAGGTGGGTATGGTTCATATCTAATGTCAGTTTGTCAAATGTTTGTCTTAGTATATAGTGTGTGGACGGATGTGCATTGTCATGCAAGGTCATAACAAACTTGGATAGTAGTCCTCTGCATTTAATCTGAAGTTTAGGTGTCAGTTATTCAGTGAGCATCTCACTGTATTGAGCACTATTGATTGTTGAACTTTTTTCCTGATAGTATTCCAATACTGGCCCTTGAGAATTCCAGAAAACTGTAAGCATCAATTTTTCAGCTGATGGTTGACTTTAGTACTTTTAATTGATTGGTTTCCTGAGAATAAACAGCAGACTATGGAATGGAAATATCCTCAATTGCCAACCAAGAAAAAGTTCAATGCACATATGGACACCTCTGCCCACACTATTGACACTTTGCAAAAAAAACTTCATTTGAGGTGTTACAGCATCCTCCCTATAGTCCAGATCTTGCTCCATCTGATTTTCATCTGTTTCGTTCCCTGAAAGCTACATATTTGAGGTCTTCTCGCCTTCCTTAACATGCTTGGTCCATCTGAAAACTCCTATTCCCATAAACTTGCTATGAAGCTTCAAATATTTGGGAAGAGGTCCACTTGAGTTTTGTTAAAAACTTTATAGTAGCCCTAACCTCAAAAGTGTTTTTTTCCATAGCACAAAAAGTATGCTTTTTTTTTTTTTTGATGGCACCCTAACAAGACCAAGACACATGCTTTACTGGGAGAACTTGTCTGTAGCCATGATCTGACCACAGAGACATGTTTAAACATGGTTTTTCTTAGAATAAACCCGTGCATGTACAAATGGGGACCCTAGTAGCAATATTTTTTAACTTATCCTCATGCGTCAACATTTTTATTTTTTTTTTATTTTTGATGTTTTATTGTGAATTATGTGATCGTTTACATGGGAGAACATTAGTTTTACGTTCATCCTATCGTATATTGTTTCATTGTCATGATTACAATCCCCTCCATGCATCATCAACCAATCAAAGGGTATACACTACAAGCCTGCCCGCTGGTCATCAGCACACAGCCCCTCTCCCTCTCTAGGTCTAAAGTCCCCAGCTGCTTCATCTCTGCACGTCATCATCTCTGCCTCCATCTCAGGCATCACTGCTTCTTTGGGTAGGGTCCCGCTCTCTGCTCTTCTCCCTTGATGGTGCCAGGGACCTCCGTACCTAGACATGCCTCAATATTTTAATGTAATAGGTGCTATGGGGTTGGTTTTTAAGTGTGGGTTTTATGTAAGTTGGATGTTCATAACCTGGGGACTGCCTAAAGAAAATCACCTTTTAAACAACAACAACAAAACCAACCCACCGGCCTTGAGTTGATTCTGGCTCATAGTGACCCTACAGGACAAGAGTAGAATTGCCCAATTGGGTTCCTGAGGCTGTAAATCTTTACAGAAGCAGACTGCGGCATCTTATTTCCTCATAGTTATTGGTGGATTCAATAATAACCAAGGAGTAAATTGTTTTGGGGGAATATAAGAAAATTCTTTAGTATTTGTGACTCTATTAGTATGGTTTTTTTTTGGATGATGGAAGGGAGATGAATGTTTTTGAGCTGTTGCCACTTCTGATTAGTTTTTTGGTCTGTTGTTATGTGCCATGGAATTGTTTCCAACATATAGCAACCATTTAAAGCAGGGGTGGAGAACATTTTTGGGCTGAATAAGGTATGCAAATTCCCTGACAAGGCAACCACAGTTCTAGTCATCCCACTGTTGTTGTAGGGGTGAGTTAAATGTTTGACCAAATATAACAGGGTAATTTTTAAGTTGATAATTATGTATGGCTCACAAATGATATTATCAATTTTGGCAGAAAAAAGATTCCCCACCCCTGATGTAGAGGGCTTCTGAGGCTTTAAATCTTTGTGGGAATAGAAAGCCTCATCTTTCTTCTGTGGAGTGACTGGTGGACTTGAACCACGGAACTTGAATTCTCAAATCCAGTGTTTATCATAGGGAACCACCGTGCTCCCTTGTATTGGTCTATTTATACTCAATTTCACGATGGCTCAATTTTACTGTTTCATATTTCTGTAGCTAAAGGAGCTCTGGTAGCGTTGTGGTTATGAATCGGGCTGCGAACCTTAAGGTCAGCAGTTTGAAACTACAAGCTGTTCCGGGGAGAAAAATGAAGCTTTCTGCTCCCGTAAAGATTTATAGCCTCAGAAACCCTGTACAGGGTCGCTATGGGTCAGAACTGACTCGACGACACTTAACAACAACAACTTCTGTAGCTATCTATATTGTTGTTAAGTGGCATTGAGTCCGTTCTGACCCATAGTGACCCTGTATAGAGTTTTCAAGGAGCAGCTGGTGAGCTTGAACTGCCAACCTTGAAGTTTAAATGGTTTTGCAGTCTAGCGCATTAACCCACAGTGCCACACCAGGACTCTGTAGCTATCCATAGAGTCTTGATAATGATAATTATCAATGAGAGTTTACATATTGTACCTACTTTATAATACTAATTACTATTCATTGCCATTATCTTTTTTCTCACCTCACACTTTACTAGTTTTCTAAATTTAAGAATTTCCCCCTTTTTGGTTAATTGGAACATTGCTGTCATTTGCTCAACATGTTTTTCCTTTGATTTTTAGCCTAATCTTATCTTGGTGTCTAATGTGTGTCTTTTATAGGTGATATATTGACGGACCATGTTTTCTTATTCATTTTGCTACTTGGTTTCTTGACTGGTGCATCTAAACCATTTACACTCAATGTAATTTTTGATGTGTATGAGTTTACTGCTGTCATTTTATTATAAAAGTGTTTTGTTTGTTTGATTTTTGGCACTGTGACTTCTTTGTTCTATATATTTCCTGGTACTGAGTTTATTTTGTTTACAATTTTTTTCATTTCCTTTGTTTCTGCTGATTGTGTGTTTACTGAGTCCATATGATTTTCTTTTTTTTTTTTTTTCAAATTTTTGTTAGAAAGTTGACTAACTTTCTTTTTTTGTTTCTTTTTCCTTTGTAGTTGCTGTTTATAGATTGATGTCTCTGGATCTTTGTTCCCAGTCCTTTCAGCCTATTTTGTATTTGAAAATTCTATATATCTGAGTTGATTTCTGGGTGATGTTATCATGTGTCCTTATTTCAGGTTGTTTGACATTGTTGATTCTCTCTCCAAAGGACACTTTTAGCGTTTCTTGTAAGATTGGTCTGGTTTTTATAACTCCTTTAATTATGTCTGAAAATGTCCTAATTTCACCATTATAGTGGTGGTGCTCTATGGAGTTGGTTCTGACTCATAGTGACCCTGTATGGGGTTTCTGAGGCTGTAAATCTGTATGGGAGCAGCAAGTCTCATCTTTCTCCTGTGAATGCCTGGCAGTTTCAAACTGCTGACCTTGAGGTTAGCAACCCGAGTCATAATCACTAACTATGCTACCAGAGCTCCTTTTCACCATCAGAGTTGAAGGATTTTGTTGCTTGATATATAATTCTTGGCTGGCAATTTTTTATTCCACTGTTTGATGCCTTCTTGTCTGCATGGTTTTTGCCAAGAAGTGAGAGCTTCGTCTTACTGGTTCTCCTTTATGGGTAACAAGTTTAGTTTTCCTGGGATGCTTTCAGGGATTTTCCCTTGTCTTTGATTTTCAAAAGTTGTTGATTGAGACATATCTTTGTGCTTTTCTTTTGGGCCTATTCTTTTTGGAATTTGTTGAGCTTATTCATTACATGTCATCTTGTCTTTCCTAAATATCAGGAAACTTTTCTGCCAACAAATATTTGATAATTTTTTTTTTTTATCTCTTCCTGTGCTGGAATTCTGAGCACTCATAAGTTATGATGGTGTCCCATATACTTTTTAGGCTTTCTTCATTTTTCTTTCTGATTGCTCCTTTAACCATTTTGTATTAAGGGACTTATCTTCAACTTCACTGATTCTATCTTCCATTGATTCCACTCTACTTCATTGCCTTTCTAGTGAACTATTTATTTCTGAAATTTTAGTATTAGTCTTCTGGATTTCTAGTTTCTATTCTTTTGTATGGAGTCCTGGTATGGCTCTGTAGGTTAATGCACTAGACTGCAAAGCTGTTTGAACTGCAAAGTTGTTGATTCAAGCTCACCAGCTGCTCCTTGGAAACCCTAGACAGGGTCGCAATGGGTTGGAATAGACTCGACGGCACTTAACAACAATAACATTCTTTTGTATAGTTTTTACTTATCTAATTTGTCAATTTGTCCTTGCATTATTTTCCTGAATTCTAGAGTTTTGTTTGTGATTTCCTTGATTTTGTATATGATTTCCTTGGTGTTGTCTTTGTTTTCCTTGATTGTGTTCATAATCTTGACTGTGTTCATAATCTATTGACGGATTTTAAATATAATCGCGTTATCAGGTAGTTCAAATACCTTTTTTTCCCTCTAGAAGATTTTCTGGCTATATGTTTTGGTCACCTACTGAGCCATTCTTTCCTGAATTTTTGTGCAATTTGAAATAGTCTGTGGTTTCTGAGACACTCTGGTATTACTGTATATATTTGTTGGTTGCATATTGGTTTGTAGCTCTCTGATTATTTATTTTTTGTTTTAATAAATTCAGGCAGGTGGAGTGTGCATGCACCTTTTTCACTATTTGGCAGCATTATGGTGCTTACTACCTGTCTTTGGGTAGATTTGGTAGTGGGTGGACGGTGGGCAAAAGTCTCTGATTTCTAATCATGTAGAGTAGCTGGGTGGGTGTTGGCCGCCCTTTGTTGTGGATCCAGCCATGCTAGAGCAGGTAGTGGATAGGACAGTTGCCCATTGCGTAGGTCTGGCTGATATGGCTGGCTAGGGTCAGTGTCTCCTAACTTTCATGCTCAGGGTTTTAGAGTTCTCTTTTGAGTCCAGTTCATGTGTTACTCAGGTCTGTCTTGTAAAAGAGATGTCAAAAAATATGTCATTAAGCCATTATCTTGGGCCACCACTTTTTTATGTATTTTAAATTCATTTCTACATATTTTTACAGGGTCACTATGAGTCAGAATCAACTTAATGGCAGTGGGTTTGGTTCTGGTACTCATATAAATATACTTAAAAGTAAGTGGTTTAATCTATATAGTGTGCTGTGGTATTTTTGGCTTACAACTTATATTGGAATACACTACATTCTTTTTAGAAGATGTACAAAATTTGATAATAGGTATATTCCAAATTTCACTTTTTGTTTGGATGGGATTTTGTGTTTGTCCAATTTTCTGCTATTATAAATGATGTTTTAGTACATAGTCTTTTACA
This sequence comes from Chrysochloris asiatica, assembly GCF_000296735.1. Classification (NCBI taxonomy): domain Eukaryota; kingdom Metazoa; phylum Chordata; class Mammalia; order Afrosoricida; family Chrysochloridae; genus Chrysochloris; species Chrysochloris asiatica. The sequence goes on along the minus strand of NW_006408548.1, from coordinate 18,543,868 downwards.
TACATCTTTATGCAAGAAGATCAAGTACCTATTAGTAGAATTGCTTAGTCAATTGGTATACATATTGAAACACATTAATCAATAATGACAGACTACTCTTCAATAAGATATAATCTATTCGTGTAACCACCAATGGTACATGAAAGTACATACTTCCTAAAATATATTTTTTGATCTTTATCATTTTGGTAAACTGATGGGATTAAAATGGTATGTCATTATTACCTTAATTTGAATACTTTCAACAACTACAACAAACTGATCATTTTACTTGTTTAAATGTTTAAAAAATTTACTATTTTTAAGTTTCCATTATGTATTTTTTCTTTGAAAAAAATTCAAGTGTAATTTACAATAGGAATGTACATATATCTTAAGTTTTATTGTTGTTGTGGAGTGCCATTGAGTTGGTTCCAACCCACAGTGACTCTGTATAGGGTTTCCAAGGAGCAGCTAGTGAGCTTGAACCTTTCAGTTCAAATGGCTTTGCAGTCTGGTGCACCAACCCACCATGCCACACCAGAACTCCATCTTAAGTTTACAACTTGATAAATTTTCTTACCTGACCATATAACCAGCACACAGATCAAGAAACAAAATATTCCTAGCATCTAACTTGTAGTCCTCATTCAGCATCCTTAACTGTTTCTTTTTTATCTCTCTCTATTCCTCAGTTGGGATCAATAATTCATTACAAAGGACTCAGACATCATAGTCAGAGTCATTGGGTTTAATAGGGAAGTTGCTGTTGCTGCTGTTGGGTGCCGTGGAGTCGGTTCCGACTCATATTAAGTTAGCAGGTTACAATTTGGGGTCAGAAATGCTCAGGGTACAGTTGTTCCAGTCAGTTGCTGATAAATGCCCACAGGACACATCATTCCACCATAAGCCTTAGCCTGAGGGTACTCTGCTCTAACTCCATGGTCCAGCAAACCTAGTCCCCCAATGTTAAGTGCCTGGAGGCAACACATTCTACAAGCAAGCTTTCTGCCCAAAGTCACTCAGCTTTACTTGGTCCATAGACTCGGAAGTCCACTACTCTATCTTGTGCTCTGGTTGTTGGTTCTGCTGCTGCTGCTCCTGTGTTACTCTTCCAGCATCACAGGTTTTCTGTCCCTGGGTCAAGGAGGATCAATGCACAGGGATCTCAGGGTCCAAAGGATGCACTCCACTCCTGGCTCTTTCTTCCTGATGGGGATGAGATCCCCACCTCTGCTTCTGAGATGGTTCATTTTATATTTATGCTAGAGTTTCAAGTTTTTACAATTACAATGAACTCTGCTAACATCCACAGCTGAATTATGTCATCCTATCTGTATCTTCTCCCATCTCTCTTACCTAGACTCAGCAGGGAAGAAACACTGGTGGCATTTACGGACTACAGCTAGAAGAAACATTAGAAAGTTCACTACACTACAGCACCCTCTAGTATCTAACTTCTTTTATTTACCACACTTATGAGAGTCCTCCATATAATATGTAGTTATGAGAGTATATAGTATGAAAGTATATAGTATGAGAGTCCTCCATATAGTTGTATGTAGTTGCACACGGTTCTTGTTCAGTGATGTCTAACACTCTACTGTGTGAATAGACCACAATTTATCTACTTTATTGTTGATTGACATTTGTATTGTGTTCAGTTCTTGGTGATTTGACTAGCACTGCTATAAACATTTATGTATAAAGTTTTGAGTGAACTAAGTTTCCACATGTGGCACTGTGGGTTAATGAGCTGGACTGCAAGATTGGTTTGAACCACAAAGTCAGTGGTTTAAGCTCATCAGCCATTCCTTGGAAACAGGCACTTCATAACAAACAACAAACAAGTTTTCATTTCATGGGTAAGTATCTAAAAGCGAATTTCCTGGATCATATGGTAAATGCTTGTTTAACTTTATGAGCAACTTCCAAAACGCTTTCCAAAGGGCTGTACCATTTATGAGCAACTTCCAAATGTTTTCCAAAGTTGCTGTACCAATATCTAAAAGTGAAATTGCAGGGTCATATGGTAAATGCATGCTTAACTTTATGAGAAACTTCCAAAATGTTCTCCAAAGTGGCTGTACCATTTTTATTACTATTAGCAATGTGTATGAGAATTTCAGCTGCTCTATGTCTGCTCAGCATTTGGTGTTAGTATTTTTTATTTTATCCATTCTAATAAGTGCATAGCGAGATCTTGTTGCAATTTAATTTGCATTTCTTGAATACCTAATAAAGCAGAATATCTTTTCATGTACTTATTTGCCTTTACATATCCTCTTTGTAAAGGTGTTTGTGAAGCAATTTGTTCATTAAAAAAACTGTTGTTTGGTTCTTATTTTTGACTTCTGTGAGTTCTTTACATATTCTGGATACAAATCTTTTGTTAGATAGATTTGCAAATATAGTCTCTTAGTCTGTAACTTGTCTGTTTCTGGCACTTTCTTTGGTCTATGTTGTTGTTGTTAAGTGCCATTGAGTCGGGTCCAACCCATAGCAACCCTGTACAGGGTTTCCGAGGGTGTAAATCTTTACGGGAGTAGAAAGCCTCATCTTTCTCCCGCGGAGCGGCTGGTAGTTTCGAACGGCTGACCTTAAGGTTCGCAGCCCGATTCGTAACCACTACGCTACCAGAGCTCCTTCTTTGGTCTATAAATATTTTAAATTGATTGTTGTTGTTTGTTAAGTGCTGTCCAGTACTAGTTCTTTGTGCTTTTGTTTCCCTTTAGGCAGGCTGTCTAGACACATTTTTTTAAAAGAGGGTTTAAATGTTTTCTGAGTTTTTGAATCTTAGAAAATGTATTTTTTTTACTCGTTCTTGAGATTGTTGTTGTTGTTAAGTGCTGTCGAGTCAATTCCGACCCATAGCGACCCTGTATAGGGTTTGCAAGGAGCGACTGGTGAGCTTGAACCACCAACCTTGCGATTCAAACAACTTTGCAGTCTGGCGCATTAACCCACAACACCACACCAGGACTCCATTCTTGAGATTAGGTAATAATAATAAATTGAAAATAATTTCAAGATGTTGTCTGTTGTCTTAATGTTCCTTGTGTTACTGGTAAAAAATGCAATACCATCTGGTTGGCAAGCATGTATGCATGTATTTATTCATATTCTTCACAAGTTTCAGAATGTCCTCTTTAGCCTTTGTTTTCTGAACTGTCACCATAATGGTTTAGGTGAGCATCTTCTTTTAATTCACTCTTCTTGACACTTAAGGTGTTATTTCAATTTGAGAATATCTGCTTTTGAAAAACCTTTTCAATTGTTTTTTCAAACTCTTCCTCATTCTAATCCCATCTTTTTTCCTATCTGCAGCTCCTATTATATGGGTACTGATTTTTCTGTTGTTTCTAAAATCCCCAGTTATTTATTTATTTTTTTAAGGTTACAGTTAGGTTTATTTATTTAAGTTTTTATTGTAAATTATGTGTTAGTTTACATGGGTGAACATTATCTTTACATTCATCTTATTGTATTTTGTTTCATTGCAATGATGACAATCACCTGCATGCATCATCAAACAATCAAAGGGTATAGCCCACATGCCTGACCCCTGGCCGCCAGCCCACAGGCCCTCTCCCTTCCTGAGTTCAGAGTCCCCAGATGCTCCTTCTGTCCATATCATCATCTCTGCTTCCATCCCTAGTGTCACTGCCTCCCTGGACAGGGTCTCACACTTGGCTTTTCTGCCTTGATGGTTCCAGGGATCTCTGCTCCTGGACTGCAAAATCAGCCACTCCCCTGCTTTTGTTACCAAACATTAACATTTACCTTTCCAACACTCACTGTCAGACCTGATAACAATCATTCTCTATTGAACCACAGGAGTCCTTTCCCCCTCACTTTTTATTAACCCCATCCAGACAGGTTGGAAACAACTCTGTGGAGATTCTACCTTTCCCTGTACCCTCTGGAGCTAGGTTCCCTATTGACAGCTTCTAAGCCAGTCACTTCTTGCCTTTGTAGTCCCCCATTTTGGGTTGTTGTTGTTAAGTGCCGTCGAGTCGGTTCCGACCCATAGCGACCTTGTACAAGGTTTCCAAGGGTGTAAATCTTTACGGGAGTAGAAAGCCTCATCTTTCTCCTTTGGAGTGGCTTGGTAGTTTTGAACTGCTGACCTTAAGGTTCACAGCCCATAGACAATGTCTAAATTCCCCATCCCTGTCGACCCTGTGTACCAAGAGGATGGGAATGATCCTCAATGTAGAGATTTGTCTGCTCCTTTGTCATACTGCATCCACAAGCTTATGTCAAGTTCATCCACTTGTAGTGGGTTACGCTTTCTTTCTTTTTTTTTTTTTTTTCTTCCTCTTCTTTCTTCCTCTAGTTGTGTTCTGATCATCCAGCCATTGATGCCAGGTCAAATGGGTACTATCTTTAAGTGTGGGTGTTCTTGTGCATCTTCCCTCATTTCATATCAGCTGGATGCTTCACACTCCATTCTAGTCCTCTGGGGCCATGTCCCTACCCCTGGGCCCAGGAGTCCACAGGTCTTGTCATACTGCTGGTTAACCAGGTCTCAATCCAGGTTAACAGGAGTCTATTGAATGGGGTTGGACTTAGTTCACAACTTCATTGCTACTTTTCTCCCACTTCCCCTTATCGGTGACCAATGTGGGCAGCAGCAGGACCATGAGCCTGCTAGTGTATTCCAAATGAGTTTCAGTATTGGAAGGGGGTTTCCCTTGAGAGGACCTGACCACTTGCCTTGATGGCTCCCTGGGGAACAACTTGCTTGTTCTTGTAGTAGTCAATTGGACTGCTGTTATTATTTTTGGTTTTTCCTCTCAGTCTTTCTTTCAAGAAATATCTTCTGTTCTAGCTGCTCCAGACTGGTCTGCTTGTCCTTTCAAGTAGAATTGTCCTACCTCAGAAGATTCTGGATGGAGATCAGGATTCTGCCTATGGTCTTGTGCAATGCAAAGGCTCTGCATGGAGCCTCCTTCATCCCCACTTTTTTTTTTAAATATAAAAATAAAATCTAGGGAATCCTGGTGTAGCATTGTAGGATAAGCACCAGACTATCAGGTCAGTTTGAACTGCAAGGTTGGTGGTTCAAATTCACTAGCTGCTCCTTGGAAACCCTAAACAACAATAAGATCCCAAAAATCTATAGGTAAGAAGATTACAGGATATTGTCAAGAATGTCCTAAGAAATGAGCTATGCTAGTGAAATAAATGAACAAAAAATACTACATGTAATTATCTGGATAACATTAATTGTGTTATGATAATGCCAAATCTCTGGCCCCAACAGTTGTTAATTAACACATGTGATTAAATTATTTCCTTTGCTTAATTTGATTTTTAGTGAAATTAATTCTAAAGACATCCATTTTGGAGGACAAATTAACATTGATGTGGAAGTCTAAACAAGTGCTACTGCAAGTCCTAATTTTGTACCCCTATTCCTCACTTACTGGCATGGTTCAGATCCAAAAACCAAGTTGCGATGTGAAAATTGGTGTTTTGAAAAAATGGAGGATGGCCATAACAGATCACAAAATGAAGGGTGACTACACTGTTATATAATTGCCAGATTCCATCATTACATAACTGCCAAACCACTGAGAATCATGGTCCAGCCAAGCTGATACATAACCTTAACCATCGTACGAGAGCAATTCTTACCTCACATCTCAGTGCTCAATGTATATTGTCAATGTGCAAAATAGTCAAATAGTAGACATTTTACTATTGTTGTAAATGGAAATGTCAGATAATGAGATAGTTGACAAGTAAGGAGATGGTTATGAGAAGCCTTCAAAAAGTTTGTGGAAAAATTCAATGATCAGAGTTGTTGGTGGGTTTGAACCACCAACCTTTTGATTACTAGCAAGTACACTAATAATTTTGCAGCCAAGACTCCTTATAGCAACTGCTATTGTTCTTGTTAGGTGTTGTTAACCCGAATTGTTTTCAACTAGCAACCCTATATAGGGTTTCTGATATACATCTTTATGGGAGCAGAAAGTCTCATTTTCTCCTATGGAGCAGCTGGTGGGTGTGAACTGCCAGCCTTGTGGTTAGCAATGCAGTGCTTATCCTACAGTGCCACCAGCGTTTCCTACTTACAGCACCTAGCATAGTGGTTTTTTTTTTTTTTTTTTTTTACCATACTGAGGTGCTCAATAAATATTTGTGGGACTTCTGGTAAGATGGCAGAATGGACAGATACACTACATGGACCATCTACAACAAAGATATGAGAGACCAAATAGCACAGATGAAAATTCTGGAACCCTGAACTTTAGAAGAAAGGTTAGAGAAGTGGATTGAGTGCTTGTTGGAAGAGAAGCTGAGCAGGGATTGTGAGAAAAGTAGACTAATTGTTGAGTGGCCGGCCAGATGTGGCATGACCATTCTGAACCTTTGTGAGCAGCTTTGTCAACAGCCGATGGCCAGGCAAAGCAGTTACACAGGTGAACAAAGGTGTGAGTCCTTCATTTCCCCTATGCGTCTCTGGTGACCAAAGGTGTGAGCAGTTCCCACCCTCATCAGCCCCCAGCACAGCCCCTGCACTCTGGGAGTTTGGAGCCATGTAGGTAGGGCTGGCTGCACTGTTTTGGTGTCTGGATCCAGGTGGGCTCGGCTTAGGATCTATAGAACCTGCAGAGCCACCAGACCAGCATTTAAACAGTCATCCTGCTTCCAGCTGTCCAGAGGTCCTAACAGACACTGAAGCTAGCTTCATTAAGGGCCCACACAAGCTACTTCCGGACTGAGTGCCCTTGACATAGATAATACCAAGAATGATAGGAACTCCATGTAAACTAAGAACTCTGCTATCACATTCCTCCCACATCTAACTCGTGAGCTTCCTGACTGGCAGGAGCCCCCCAGAGTTTTCTCCTCTCTGGGCTCAATAGCTCCTTGATTTTTAGTTTTGGGGTTCGTTTCTTTTCTTTTGCTGCTTCATTGTTTTTGTGTGTTGTTCTTCCTCTTCCTCCTTCTCTTTCTAGTCCCTTGAATTTTATCCTATCTCTACTTTTGTTTTAATTCTTTTCTTCTGTTTTTCATTTCTCCTCTTCTTTTCCCTTTTGATCTTTATTACTCTCTACTTTCTTTTTCTTTTCATTTCCTTTCTCCATTTTTTTCTAAGTGCTTTTTAAAATTTCTTCCTTTATTTCCTCTTATTTTCTCTTCCATAGCTCCATTTTCCTGTCCCTCTTTTTTCCTTTTAATTATTCTTAAGGGTTTTTCTTACTTCTTCCTTTTATTTTCTCTCTTACTTTTCTCTTCTGTAGCTCCATTTCCCTGTCTCTCTTTTGTCTTTATAATTGCTATAGTCTTTTTTCCTGGTTGCTGCTTGTTTTCATTTATTTTCTCTTTATTATTTTTTGTTTTCATTGTTGGTTCCCTGTTTGTTTATTCTATTTTGTTTTCTTGTGTGTGTGTGTATGTGAGGGATTTTCTCTTTTACACCCAGTAGGACAACAATGGTACCCATACAGCCTAACCACGACTGTGCCTTCTGAAGTTCTACCCACTGGACAAGAGCCAATCCCAGTTCCTATGTTACCTGATAAATGATAGACAGCAGCCAACATAGCCAAACCCACCCTAAACTGAGGTGCATGAAAAGCAAACAAGAACAGTGTACACACTTTCATTCTCTAATGATACTCACAAGATGCAGTTGGTGAGAGCCTAAGAACACATCAGCATACAATAATCAATTAAACATAAATGCAACAACTCCGGAAGTGTTTCTGAGGAAGAAAATGTAATGAAACTAACCAAAAAAAGAATTCATAATAATGACATTTAGTACCTTCATAAGGATTGACAGAAAAATTGAGGAAAGCAAGGAAAACACAAAAAAAATGTAGAAGAATTCAGGAAAGCACTACAAGAACAAGCAGATGAAATAAATGCAAATTTTGAAACAGTAAAAAACCTGCAATTGGAAATCCAGATTAATTCTAAGATTTCAGAAATGAAATCTTAGAAAGAGAAAGGCAATAGATTTGAATCAATAGAAGCTCAAATTAGTGAACCTGAAGATAAATCCCTCAATACTAGTATGCTAGAAGAACAATCAGAAAAAAAGAATGAAAAATTCTGATGGAAGCCTGAGTTACATGGGACACTGTGAAGAGAAACAACTTATGGGTTATCAGAATTCCAGAACAGGATGAGACAATAAAAAGCACAGAGAAAATTGTCAGAGTTGTTTAAGAAAGCTTCCCTAACATCAAGAAGCTGAATGAAACTCAAACAGGATAGGTCAGAAAAGAAAATCACTAAGACATATCATAATCAAGTAAAGAATCCTCAAAGCAGCTTGGGAAAAAAACAAGTTACCTACAAAGGAGAACCAATAAGATTAAACTCTGGTTTCTCAGAAGAAACCATGCAGGCAAGAAAGCAATGGAATGGTATATCCAAAACTTTGAAAGAAAAAAAAAAATGTCAACCTAGAATCATATACTCAACAAAGCTGACCCTCAAATATGATGGTGAAATTAGGATGCTTCCTGATAAACAGAAATTAAAGAAATTAGTAATGACGAGACCAACTTTACAAAAATACTAAAGAGTGTTCTTGGGATTGAAAATCAACAATAGCAGACAACAACCTGAGATTACCGACCATACATGAAGTCAACCCAGATGTTAAGTAATTAAAGTCAAACAAACCTATAAGATGAAAATTGGAACAAGAGATATTAATATATAATGATGGCTTTTAGATATTACTTGAGTGAGATAGGAAGTTCTTAAGGAATTTTGAGCAAGTGATATAATATGACATATTTTAGAAGAACCTTTTTTATTATATCTATTTGTGGGAGAAATATTCTGGAGAAAATATTGAAGTTGTGTAAGAATTCTTTGTATTTTGATCTACAATCAACATCTATAGAAGCAGCAATCAGGGAATCAAATGACATATTGCATTGGGCAAATCTGCTACCAAAGAGCTCTTTAAAATTCTAGAACAAAGATGTCACTTTGAGGACTAAGACACACTTGACTCAAGCCATGGTCTTCTCAGTTGCTGCATATGCATGTGAGAGTGTCACAATGTATAAGGAAGACTGTCTTATTTATCTAGTTGCTGCTATAACAGAAATACCATAGGTTGGTTAACAAACAGAAATTTACCCTCTCACCATTTGGGAAGCTAGAAGTCCAAATTCAGAGCACTGACTCTGGGCAAAGATCCTTGTCTCATTTCAGCATCTGTAGGCCCAGCATTCCGTGAAGATCTCTGTGTGTCTTGGCATCAGTCTTACCCTGAATCTGTGAGTTTCACAGAGCTGGGACCCCATGTCCAGTGGACACACTCTACTCCTAGCTCTTCTTAGTGGTGGTAGGTCCCTCTAAGCTTAGCTTACTTCTCTCTCCTTTTATATCTCAAAAGAGATTAATTCAAGATACAACCTAATCCTGTAGATTGCATTTGACCTCATTAACATAGAAGTAAGGATTTACAACACATAGGATAATTACATCAGCGCACAGCTGATCACATCAGCTCACATTATGGGGGTGATTGCAGCATACGAGTTTTCATCATGGAGATGATAACTGTATCTGAACTGCTAGCCCACTGAAAATCCCGGCCCAGCCACATTGACACAAAACCTTACCTATCACAAAGACCAAAGAGGCATTGTTGCACTTTTGAATTATGATGTTTAACAAAGATTATTGAATATAGCATGGTCTACCAGTTCTGGTGTGGCACTGCAGGATAAGCACTGGACTGCTAACCAAAAGGTTGGTGGTTCAAATCCACCAGCTGTTCCTTGGAAACTCTGTATAGGGTTGCTATGAGTCAGAACCAAATTGATGGCATTTAACAACAGCCAGTAAAACAAACAGATCTGTCTTGGAAGCAGTCCAGCCACAATACTCAGAAGCGAGAATAGAGAGACTTCATGGCATGTGCTTTAGAAATGTTGTCAGAAATGATCAGTCCTGGAGAAGGACAGCTCTACTATTGTGGGGATGGTGTAGGACCAGACAGTGTTGTAGATGGGGTCACTGTGAGTCAGAATCAACGTGATAACAAGTAACAAGAGCTAAGATGTCACTTTGAGAACTAAGGTGAGCTTGACTCAAGCCATTGTATTTACATTTGCCTCATGTGCATGTGAAAGCTGGACAATGAATAAGGAAGACCAGAGAAGAATTGATGCATTTGAATTATGGTGTGGGCAAAGAATACTGAAAGTACCATAGACTGCCAGAAGAAAAGACAGATCTTGGAAGAAGTACAGCTAGAATGCTACTTAGAAGTGAGGATGCTGAGACTTCATTTCACATACTTTGGACATGTTGTCAGGAAGGACCAGTCCCTGGAGAAGGACATCAGTCTTGGTATAGTGGAGGGTCAGTGAAAAAGAGGAAGATCTCCAACAGGAAGCATTGACACAGTAGCAGCAAGAATGGGCTCAAATATAACAACAGTTATGATGCAGGATGTATAAAGTTGCTGTGAGTCTGTGGCACTCAACAATAACAACAATGCAATGTACATGACATACTTTACATTAGACAGTGGATTCCAAAACTTAATAACTTTTTATGCTTATTGGAGAAATAAATAATAAATAAATCACTTTCTTGGAGAAAAAGATCACTTGCATATTAAGTACATTCAATGCTGCAATAGAATAGAAAGCACTGTTTTTATTTTGAACAGAAAATTTCCAAATAGAGGTTTGTTGTTGTTAAGTGCTGTCAAGTTGGTTCCAACTTATAGTGATGTGGAACAGGGTTTCTGAGGAGTGGCTGGAGATTTTGAACCATCAACCTTGCAATTCAAACTGGCCTTGCAGTCCAGTGCATATCCTACAGCATTACATCAGGACTCTAAGTAGAAGTTTAGGAAACCATTCTGTTCCTATTTCTATGATATGTACAAATCTTAGACTTACATGCAGGTGTATGAGAGATGTAACTATTTTCTATAAAATTTTCTATTATGAGTCCAGTTATGCTGGGGGTTCCCTCTTACATCTAGGTTACTTATAAGTTAGGATGTTGTTGTTGTCAGGTGCCAGTGAATCGATTCAGACTCATAACTGAATATAGGGTTTCTGAGGAATCATTGGTGTGCTTGAACTGCCGACCTTGTGGTTAGTAAACCAGTGCTTCTCCTACATTGCCACATCAGGATTCCACTTCTTCTTAGTAATTGAAAAATATTATCGAGACAATGATTTATCTTTTTCAAAGAAATTTACCTAAAATCGGTGGTCTGTGTATGGGCCAAATATCGCTTAGGTGGTTCTCAGATGTCCCAGATTTGGGAATCTCTGGACTATATCCAATGATAACTCCAATTCTCCACCATCTTTCTCTGGTTGAATTACTGCCTAGTGAGCCCTAATGCCATGGGTTTTGGTGTAAATGCATGATTTACACATGAAATCTGCCCTTTTGGTCCACATTAACTTGCATCAATCAAAATGCTTACTTGACATACATCAAAGGCATTGCAAACACCAAAGCAAACAAATGACTGCATTTTTGTATTTGGGTTTGAGCAAATTTGAATTATCAAAAATATATTTTATGATCAAGGGAGAAGTGCATGAACAGAATATGGAACCCTAGCCAGAGAAGCAGGGATACCAGAGGGGAGGCAGAGATCATGACATGGAGAGAGAGAGTAGTTGAGGAGTCTAGACTCATGGAAAGAGAAAGGTTGTATGCTGGTGGCCAGGAAACAGACTTGTACAATGTGCCCTTTGTTTAAATGATTATATATTCCTGAGTGCTTTTGTGTACAACCCCCTAAAAAACAACCAAATAAACAAATAAAGAAAACCACAGAGGCTTTTGATTGCGAAGCATGAGTATTCTGGAACACTTAACTGTGCTCAAGAGGAAACCTGTACATGGACCAAGAGGCAGTTGTTTGAACAGAACATAGGAACACTGAATGGTTTAAAATTAAGAAAGGTGTGCGACAGGGTTGTATTCTTTCACCATACTTATTCTATATTCTATATATAATTAATATCATTATATATATATGTCGTTGTGAAGTGCCGTCGAGTTGGTTCTGACCCATGGCGACCCTGTATAGAGTTTCCGAGGAGCAGCTGGTGAGCTTGAACTGCTGACCTCGCAGTTCAAATGGCTTTGCAGTCATATAAATATATATATATATATATATAATGGTAGTTAACTAAGACCTTTGGAATGAAACTGAAAGAAAGTTATTGAAAAATTGATTGACTTCTGAGACTAAGTGCTCAGAACCCCAGGGATCCTTGGAGTCAAGTAAAAAATATACTTTCTCTGACTGTCTAGGTTAGGACTTTTATTTTTATGTGTCGTGGACACCATCCTTTTCACAACTGTGATCCTCCTCCCCACTCCTCTCCCTCCTCATTTGCTCCTTCCCTCACCTCAGTGTTTCTATATGGGATATATTTGTTCAGGTTTCCCCTAGGAAGAGTGTATGGCTACAATTTTCAAGAGAAAGAAGACTGCCATTGGATGTGAAATGAAAGGATTCCTGGGGTGTAATGAGTCTGATTACAGTCGACATGTGTTTATGACAAACTGGACGTTACTAGATATGTGTCTTTTGGAGAAGGAATTTGCACCAGTACATTTTTTGTTTTGCTTGTAACACACAGTAATTTAGAGAAACCAGAATCTTATCGGCGCACTTTTGATTGACATTCAAAACAAACTACATTCTCAGCTCCAAAGCCCAATGAGGAACTCACTGAGAAGTAGCTCAGAGTTTACTTAAAACCTCTCACCTGTCCTGGGTGATGAAGGCACCCTTTGTCCACTGTGCGGTCTTCATTCCCTAGGTATATTCCCTTAGTGAGTAACCGTGGCTTTTGCTAATATTTAGTTATCTAAATAAAAGCATTTTGAGGTGTAGGAGAAGGATAAACTCCATACAAAGCATTTTGAAGAGTTCTGTGCTTCAAAGGTGAGGCTTTCTACTCCTGCAAAGATGTACTGTCTCAGAAACCCTACATAGCATCCCTGTGACCCAGAACTAACTAAGCAGCTCTTGACAACACCAGCAATCTAGGACTAGCCAGAGAGGTCTCTCAAACTGTTCCCTGGTTGTATCTTTGGGCTATGTTATTACACAACTGAGCAGATTAAGACTAATTTTGGTAAAAATAAATCCATGCCTGGGCAAAAATCCAATGTCCCGAATATCAGCCAGAAGCAATTAAATCGAGATTCATTTCATAATAGAGATTCTTAATAATGACTATGATATTGGACATCATTCTGATGAACCAATAACTACACTATGTTCCAGCGTGTCAGAAAGTCCTAGAATTTAGTGGTTATATTTTTTCTCATTTAGGAGTTGCACTTTGATTCTGGCACATTGTTCTCTGGGGTAATGGTTTTAAATCAGCCTGCCTGATTCACGGCTGCCCAGAGAAAGTGTTCTCAGGAGCAAGTAGGATGATTGTTGAAAATAAAAAGTTAAAGAGACAGATGGTAGACTTTATTTTGTTGGCTCATCTATTTCTGCAAGGAATAACTTGTGCAATCAAAGTAAGTGGCACCAAAAGCCCAATTTGAGGTGATCTCACATGTTTACTTACAGTTAGAAGACGGGTAGGTAGATGGATAGCTGCTGTCGAGTTGACTCTGACCCCGGGTGGCCTTACTGACAATAGAACAGACTGTTGTCTGGTCTATGGCATTGCGATGTTGTGAAGTTTTAAAAGTCTCTTCTAGCCATGTTGTTGTTGTTGAGTGCCGTCAAGTCGATTCCGAGCCATAGCAACCCCCGTATAGGGTTTCCAAGGAACAACTGGTGAACTGGAACCACCGACTTTGCAGTTCAAATGACTTTGCAGTCTGACGCATTAGCTCACAGCGCCACAAGTCTTTGTAAACTCCCACCAAACACCATTTTTGCCCAGCTGGGTCTTAGTAATAGAAGGTGGGAGACAATGCTGACAGGATGATATGATTCAGTTGTGAGTGGTTAACAGGATTAAATGTGATTGTAAAAACCTGGAACTCTAACATGTATTTAAATGTGATTGTAAAAACCTGAAACTCTAACGTGTATACAATGAGTCATTTCAAAAAGTAGGAATGGGGGATTCTCACTATCATTAATGAAGGAGCGCCAGTAATGGAGTGTGTCCTGTGGACTCTGCAATCCCTGTACACTGAACCTCCTTGTGTCCAGAGAGAGAAAGCTGTTACACTGGGGGTGTGGCAGAGGAGTAGCAGCAGCAGAACCAAGAGCCAGAGCACAAGATAGAGCAGTGGACATTCTGGCCCACGGAGTAATTAAACCCGATTGATTGGAGGCAGAAACTTCACTTGTGGAGTGAGATGCCTCCAGGTACTTAATTGGGAGAACTAGGTTTCCTGACCCACAGAGCTAGAGCTGAGCAGCTTTGGGTTGAGTCTTATGGTGGAGTTTTGCACCCTGTGTGTATTTAACAGCATCCCTAAAAGAGCTTTGTAACACTGTCCAGGCTGAGGGGGGCCTGCTGTGGGTACGGATGAGGAGAGGCTGTACTGACTGGAAGAACTGTGCCCTGAACATTTTTGATCCTGAATTGTTACCTGTTAACTTCCTAATAAACCCTGTATGGCATCTCAGTGCTGTGTGGTTATTGCAATGAATTATTGAACCCAGCTGAGTTCCTGGAGAGACATGGTTGGTGTTATTTTTTTGCATTCATCCTCCTGATTACTTGCATGTGTGAGTCCATTTTTTCAATTTTGTGTCACTCACCAAAGGTCTCTCTTGCCCTTGCTGGTGCTCTGCTTTATCAAAGATGGTATCTTCCTCTAGTCATTGATCCCTCATGATGATGTGTCCAAAGCAAGTAATCTGACTATGTTCTGTTATAATCCATAAGGTTTTCCTTGTCTGACTTTAGGCCTTTTCTCCTAGTCTCTTAGTTTGGAAGCTCCGTTGAAACCTGTCCGCTATGGGTATGGCTGGTATTTGAAATACTGATGATATAGTTTCCAGCATCACAACAACACACATAGAAAACTGACGGGTAGTAGTGTGGCTTTCTAGAGAACCTGAAATACAGTGTTGGGACAACTGAATGCCAGAGCAAGTACTGAGAGAGGATTCCTCCCCACCCCAAGGAAATGGACAAGTTGTGACAGGTGTGGCTTGCATGCTGCTATGATACCAGAAGATATGCAAGGGGTACTTCAAACATCAGAGGGCCATCCATGGTGGACAAATGTCAACAGAGCTTCTAGACTAAGACAGCCTAAGAAAAAGGTATGGCGATCTACTTCTGAAAATGAACTAATGAAAACCTCATGGATCATACCAGAATATTATCTGAATGGAAGATAAGCCCTCTAGGCTGGGAGGAACTCAGAATATATGGTGGTCAAATGGCCAGATGGCATTGGTCAAGATGGCACAGGGCAGCTTTTCATGATGTACACAAGGTGGCCATGAGTCGGAACTGACTTGACAGTACCTAACAAGGACATCATATAGGTGATATGGCACGAGACTTTCAGGGAAGAGGTTGTCAAAAAAGATTTTCTTTGGGTGGAGTTCCCAGGTACAGGGACTAAAATAACACACTCCTCATTTCATGGTAGTGAAAATCATTAGTTTATCATGGTCCTTCTCTTGTTCACTTTTAGTTTTTCCTTTCTCTCTCCCACATAGGAAGTCAGTCTAATGGGTTTGGTATGTCCTAGGTTATACATGATTTCATATAAAATATATGGTATTCTTTTATATGTGTTTGTTGTCGACATAATTAACAGTGTATTATGTCTTGTTTTGCTAGTTAAATGTACAGAGATTTCCGTAGGTTGTAGACCTCCCTCCATTCTAGTATTAATTTCTTTTTGGCTTGAGTTTCAAGGAACTGTAGTGCAACAATGGGTAAGTGTTTTAGTTGTTAACTAAAAGATGTTGTTGTTGTTAAGTGCCGTCGAGTCGGTTCCGACCCATAGCGACCCTGTACAGGGTTTCCGAGGGTGTAAATCTTTACGGGAGTAGAAAGCCTCATCTTTCTCCCGCGGAGCAGCTGGTAGTTTCGAACCGCTGACCTTAAGGTTCGCAGCCCGATTCGTAACCACTACTCTACCAGAGCTCCTTAACTAAAAGATAGGCAGCTTGAATTCACCCAGCCACTGTGAAGGAGAAAGACCTGGCGATCTGCATCTATAAAGATGATTGTTGTGGTTAAGTGCCGTCGAGTTAGTGCCGACCCATAGCGACCCTGTACAGGGTTTCCGAGGCTGTAAATCTTTATGGGAGTAGAACGCCTCATCTTTCTCCCGCAGAGCAGCTGGTAGTTTCGAACTGCTGACCTTAAGGTTCACAGCCTGATTTGTAACCAGTACGCTACCAAAGATGTTGTTGTTGTTGTTGTTGTTAAGTGCCGTGGAGTCGGTTCCGACTCATAGCGACCTTGCACAGGGTTTCCGAGGCTGTAAATCTTTACGGGAGCAGAATGCCTCATCTTTCTCCCCGCGGAACCGCTGGTAGTTTCGAACTGCTGACCTTGCGGTTCACAGCCCGATTCGTAACCACTAGTCAAGAAAAATCTACAGATGTAATTCTCTTCTGTCACATGGGGTTGCTATGAGTTGAACATTGACTTGATGGCACCTAATAATAAAACTTGAGTTCAGTTACCTTTATAGTAATAAAGGGCGTCATGTTAGAATGGCCATGCCTATAGATCTGTGTAAGAGTTTGGGGCATGTTCCCACGGATAGAATCCTGATTATAGGGATGTCTCATCTCACTAAGGACTGCTAATTGCTTTATAGACGTTCTGAACCCCTTTACACTGTCATGAGCTGTGTATGAGGACCTCATCGTCTTATTGATTCTTGTTTTCTGTCCTCTTAATTTGTGGGTATAAAGTGGTGTCAAGTTTTATATTACTGATTACTAATGAGGTGAGAGATATCTTCATATGCTTGTTAGTTATTTGAATTTCCCTTTCTGTAAATACTCTTTTTTTAAAAAAATTGCATTTTGTATCTTTTTTCTGGTTGATTTGTAAAATCTGGTATATTCCTGATATTGATTTCATGACATTTCAGACATACCAAATATCTAATAAATTTTTTTCTATCTAGTATATCTGGATTTGGTTTGCTAATATTTTGCTTAAAACTTTTGCTGTCTGTCTTTAATTGCAAGTGAGAGTAGAAGAAAGAAGAGAGTTGAATAGAAAAGACTTGTGTTACTTTCCTATGGAAAATTCCACAAGGACCTTCACAAATCCTTATGTCTACATGCAGACTTTAGAATAAATATATCTACCAGATATCAGATAAAGCCCTCCCTTCAGATGTAGATGAAATTGCTTTGAAAAACTCCTCTTCTGGATAAAGTAACCCCAGAATTCTCTGAATTGTTCTATCTGTATAATATTATTATTCCCTCAGTTTTGAAGCTATCTCGTTCTACATCTACATTGGTTTACACAAGAGATTCATTTGCAATTGCCAATTTTAAGCGAGTTCTTGTGTGGTGCAGACAGTTAACATGTTCAATTGCTAATTGAAACATTAGCAATTTGAGTCCACCTAGAGTCCTGGTTGGCAATTTAAACTCACCAACCATGCCTTAGAAACCCTATACGGGGTTGCTATGAGTTGGAACTGACTCCCTGGTACATAGCCACCACCACCACGAGAGTCTTGGTCAGTGGTTCAAAATCACCCGCCACTCCCTGGAAACCCTGGACAGGTTCACTATTAGTTGAAACTGACTAGACAGCACTTAACAAGAGACCTGGTGTGACACTGTAGGTTAAGCACTGGACCACAGGGTCAGCAATTCAAACTCACAAGTCGCTCCTCGGAAACCCTATACAGGGTTGCAATGATTTGGAATTGCACTTAACAGCAATAAAGTCAACTTTGAAGAAAGGTTTGGCAATCCACTAAAAAATAAGTCATTGAAAACCCTATGGAGCATGGTTTTATATCACGAGTCAGAGTAACTTGACAACAACTAGAAGGATTTTTAAAATGGAATGTTCAGAAGGTTATAGCATGGGGTCCTATCTTAAAACATAACTGCTACTGCTATGTTTGCCTTTCCCTCCTCTTCCATTTCTACCTTCACTGCTGTAAGTTGTCCTTTCGTATAGAGGGCAATTCAATTATCCCCAAACTTGATTATTCAGACCCTAGAATTCTTACCAAAATCAATTTCTTCTTGTTGTATTGACCCCTCTGGAAGCCCGTTGAGTTATAATTACCAAAACCTCTCTACCCTGTAAAAGAGAGTACAGCTGCTTCATAGAGTTTCCAAGACTGTCCTCCTCATGGAAGCAGACTGCTGTATCTTTCTTACATGATTTCTTATTTACTAAATTGTTAATAATCAAATAGATGTGGCATTTAATGTTTATTTCTGATCTGATTAGAAATAAAATTTTTATAATCACCATCTCTGTTGTTGTTAAGTGCCATTGAGTCACTTCTGACACAAGGTGACCAAGAAATGACTGTTGAGGCTGAACTACCGATCTTGCAGTTAGCACTCCAGTACTTAGCTTTAGTGTCACCATGTTTAAAATCAACATTTTAAAGTTTGAATGTATTTCATT
This sequence comes from Chrysochloris asiatica, assembly GCF_000296735.1. Lineage (NCBI taxonomy): Eukaryota > Metazoa > Chordata > Mammalia > Afrosoricida > Chrysochloridae > Chrysochloris > Chrysochloris asiatica. Next base: position 18,525,332 of record NW_006408548.1, on the reverse strand, counting down.
ACAATGACAGTAGTTAAAGTAGAAAAAAAAGAATAAAACATATAACCGGAGGCTTAAAAGTTAAATAATTTGTTCCCACAAAATATAAATACAAACGATAAGCTGGAGCAAAAAGAGTAAAAAGGTTAAGGAAGAATAATGAAAAATATTTAAATGTAATATAAATTTTCTTTAAGTAGAAACCATAAAGTATTAAAAATAAAATCATATTATTAAAGTTACCAGGTTACACTAGAGAATGGGAGACATAGGAATGAAACAAAAGTAAACATGGAGAAAGAAGAAAAGATCAGTGGTAACATAAGACATCATTTGATTCTAAGAATATAAAGTAAAAATGTAAGCGGCTAAGATGAAAAGGATACAAATGGTAAAGGAACTACATTTATAAAGTCTTCATTTATGCCACATGTATGAAATTGTGTTAACTGAAAAGGTGGAAATTTGTGTTCATCCTCTGGCACTTTGGAAGAAAGTTTGGGGGATATGCTTTTGAACAACAAGCCATTAAATACCCCGTGATGCACACTTCTACTCTGACACACATGTGGTTGCCATGAGTTACAGTCAACTCAATGGCAACTGGTTATATGAGCATGTTGTTAAGTGCCATTGAGTCGGTTCTGACTCATAGCAACCTTGGAGAGGGTTTCCCAGGAGTGGATGGTGGATTTTTACCACAGACCTTGTGGTTTGCAGTCCAGTGCTTATCCTACAGCATCACACTAGGATAGACTCCTCTATGAACATGTTGTTGTTATGTACTGTAGAGTAAGTTTTGACTCACATTGACCCTGTATAGGGTTTCCAAGGAGTGACTGGTGTGTTTGAACTGCCGACCTTGTGGTTCACAGTCCAGTGCTGATCCTACAGCACAACACTAGAGGTCAGAGTAGAATAATTTCCTTGAGAGTACAGAAATATTTTAATTATAGTGGAGTTGGCTGATATGTAATGTACAAAAATTAAAAAAAAAAAAGGTAAATATAAAAATCATATAGTTCTTTGAATATAGAAGAACTAGAAAATAGTATTATGATCTAATCTACTCTAGGAAAATAGTAAATGCTTGCTTCATCTGACCTATATTGATTTCCTTCATAAGATAAGAAAGAAGTAATTAGAAATGTTTTTGGAAACTGTTTATTTGGTTAATATTCTGACCAAACCTTCTGTGTTAAAGAGACCTCATTGCTGTAATGAAAATGGATGTGCTTTCAGACTTACCGTTCAGCATGGGTATTTGTTCTTTTGCTTTTCCACCATTTCTCCCAATTTATTGTGTAATAGCAAGACTTAAAATTTTCCTTGAGGAAAGATCTTGTCCCAACTTTCAGTCCATAGTTTAGATGGGTTTGATCATTCCTCTTTTCCTTTACCCAGTTGTAGGGAAAAGTATATTTCAGAGGATTAAACTAATTAGTATATTCATTCTTCTCACCTTAGTGATTAGTTCAGAAATGGGTATACGACTCAATTGGCGCCAGTGAGAATTAGGCTCAGCAGTTACATAGGAATAGTTGAGGAAAAACTCTTTTCCTTTGGATTTGACTTAGAAGGATAGTCTCAGAGCTATTGGGGATCATCATAAGGTGAAAGGCCAGACGAGCATGAAATCTACCTGATGGAACTTTCTACAGAAGAAAATATACATGGAGAGATAGAGAGGTACCTTCTGTTACTGGTGTTCTTAAGTGCTATCAAGTCGGTTCCAACCCATAGCGAGCGACCCTGTATAAGTAATACTGAATAATGCCTGAAACTATATGACTCTGAAACTTTCCAGATACAAGATACATGAATCAATAAATCCGATTTATGCTTAATCCAATTTGACTTAGGTTTCTGTCACATGCCACACAAAAGGTCCTAAACTAACATGTTCAGGGCAGTGGGAATCCAGGTATATGTTATTTGCTGAGGTTTATATAATTCCATAAATCAATGATATACTGAGGCATTTTTTAGAAAACAAGATGGTCACAGTCTTCAATGGCATCTTTCAAAGAGATAATTCCCCACTAGTCCTTTACTTCTCTCCTCCTCTCCCCCATACCATCTTCCCAGGTACATTTGTTTCATTTTATTAGATGTTGATGAAACAAATGCCAGTATGTCCCCATTTCCTTCCCTTTTGGTAGTAGCTGAGCAGGCAACACTGTGCCTATTTAGTAAATAACATTTAAAGAAAGAGACAGAAAAATATATCAGTTATAAGCTTTTTCTTTTTTTTCTTTCCTTTTTTTTTTTAGTATTTAAGCTTATGAATTTATCTATGCCTACTATATTCATAATTACAATTTAATATCTGCATACAAAAGCTATGTAAAAATCCATTTTTTCCCCAAATATACAAATTTTCTTTTTGGATAGTTTAAAACATTTCAATCACAGATTTCAACAGAGTTTTAGGCTGAAAAAAATATTACCAATCTAGCAATATTACTTAACACTGTTTGCAAAACAAAAATCTTCCGATGACTGTAAATCTTTTCCTATTCTGTAGTGTTTTTCTGATTCTCAGGGCATGAAAACATTATGGAGGCAAAAAAAGTTAAGTGTTTTCTCTGAAGAGAGCCTAGAGAACTAATTTGGCTCTATGCTCAAATGAAAAAATGTCAAGTCAATTAGGAAGAACCAAAAGAAAAAAGAAATGGCATAACATCAGCTCATTCATTCATGCCCTGATATTTTTTTGTATCAACGATGTCTGTGTAATTAAATAAAGTGTCTTCTTTTGTCTTACATTGTGCTCCGTAATTTACATGAGTATTATCTGCATCCTGAGGAGGGCAGATGTCTATTTGATTGTCTTGTGCATAAGGTGGGTCAGCTTTAACGGTGCAACAGAAAGCCATACACAGCATTTTACCTGCACGATATTGCTCTTGAAGGAGGCATTAATTAATGTGGAAACACATTAGTAATGCACACGTTTTGCATTTGCAAACATTTATACAACACACAGTACAAATTCTGTGACAAGGCCAAACCTTTTTCCCCTAGTCTGGGTTTTTTTTTTGTTTTGTTTTTTTGTATGTGTGTGTTTTTAATGTTTTTTTTTTTGAAAGATTAAAGTAAAATGTTTCAATTGTAAAAAATACACACCGGGCAAATCCTTACCTGGGTAATAAATATCTACATCACAGTACAATAAAATTTTTCTCTATAAAATTTAAATATGGATTATAGTCTATCACTATCAAAAGAAACACTATACTAATATTTCCATATTATTAAAATAACAGGAAAAATGAGCTTATTTTAGAACCTGATGCTATAGCCGTTGTAAAGGGCAAAGAGATTCAGATGTCTGCGCTCCCCTTTTGGAGAGGAAACGTGACTTGATTAATCACTTAAATTCAGTTCATGAAAAAGGTTTAGCCTTATAAACGCTGGCTACATTTCAAAAACCATAAGACCGATTTCATAATTTAGGACTCATGCAGCAAAAGGTCAATATGACACGAATAGGTTAGAGTTCCATAGAATAAAATGTATCACTGACGATGTCATGCTTCAAGGGTGCTCAGCAGTTCATGGAGGCTGAGTCTGACTTAGTGTTGAGGAGGCGCCAGGGCTTGCACACCTGTTCACAGAAGAGCAACTAGAAGAGCGTTGCTGGGGCAGAGCCGGGGTGGGTGATCACCCCGTAACCGCACTGAAGGCTGAGGGACGGCACTGGACTGAGGCGTCAACACGTCAAGCGCGTCATTGAGGACCGAGGCTCATTTGACTAGAAAAAGCTCTGAGGTGGCACGTGGTGATTTGAGCAGAATCATAAAGAAGAGATTTTACTTTTTATCACTGTATCTGGAAATACTGCACGTTGACACTGAAGAGCAAAGTACACTTGAGGGAGGAACACACACACACACACACACACACACACACACACACACACACACACTCCACACCGCTCATCTCCAAATGTTAACTGATTTATAAATAAGATCTCAGTTGTACATAAGTGTTCTATTCTACTGGGGTGTCACCCCACTGTGGGAGATGGTTTGAAGGTGTTTCAATTAGGTTCACGCTTGAATTGAAAGTTCTGACAATACAAAGAACAGAAAGTATTAAAATTCAGAGTAAATCCATCACAAGTGAGTTTTATGAGATGGGAGTTGTGAGATGCTCTTCGTACCTCAACCAGTGACACAAGGTATGAATTTAGTTGCTGTGACCACCAGAGTCAGGAGCCTGTGACTCCTTTTCCTGTCCACACAGGTATATTATGCGTGTCCTACTCTGAAAAGAGTATTTAGCCTTTAACAAGATTTTTGGACCATTAAAGAGGCTAACAACCCAAATGACTTTACTTGGGTCTGGCTGGGTACTGTAGATATACTGTGCTGTTTGACCAATTCCCAGTTATAGTTAATCCCCAAAGCATTCTGATTTACCTGTAGATCAGCTCTGTATTTACATTTGAATCTTGGTCTGTCTGATGTTAGGAATTCTTGTCAAACAAAATGAAACTTCCCAGGGAAGGCTGCTTGAGGAGTCCATGGGCCCCTCCATGCCTGCCTCTCATTCCTTCCTGAGGGAAAACTTCACCCACAGCACAAATCTTCTCCGAGTTACCCCAGAGCATAGACTATGGCTAGATACTTTTGTTTCAGAGTAATTCTCCAAGTAGAGTAAACACAGGGAGCTGCGATGTTAGCAAAGTAAGCATTTGAGGAGAATGTCTAGAGACTAACTAGAAAAAGCCCCCCACCCCCCAATACTACCTGTACATAAAGCCAAGGGAGATAATCTACCTATTACCTTCATGCTTATAATTTTAATTTCATCACCTACTTTCTTTCTCTGACTAGTTAGAAAGTTCTATAGTGATCTTTTTGTCTCCTTTCCCCATAAACCAGAATAACTATTTCAGTCTACTAAACATGCAACTGTTTCCCAGATTATTCCAATCCTATTGGGTTTTCAATGCTGTTCCTCTCCTTCGTTTTCTAAGGCCATGCTGCCTTTTCATTTGTATTGTGTCAACTTCAACATTATTTTGAGCCAATATCAAATATATTTTTCTTAACTGCTAATAGCTTCATACTTAATATTTAATAAAATTAGAAATATGAATATGAACGAGACCATCCAACCAGATTCTCCACTCCCCTGAAATTCATACAATAAGGATGGGAAGGGTTTATCAAGAATCTAATCTGAATGACTCATTCAACAGGTGAGAAAACCAAGACCCCAAATCACACATCTTCCAGTGATTGATAGAGCACAACATAGAATTCAGGCACCCTGACTTCTGGGCCCGTTATGCTCCACCAAATTAAAAAAAAAAGAATCAACTTGGTTTTCACAGTGACTTACATTCCTTCGTTTTTAGGTGAACCTCACTGATATGGCTTATTTTCCCCAGTATCTCCAGGATAAGGCAGTAAAAGGCAGGCAAATGAATAGTTTATATCTTCTGTGCCAGTGAAAGATGAGGTACATTCAATTGCATGGGTACATTCTTTGCCCATTTTCTGAAGTTGAAGTGATGAGGTGTCACCATTTTTTTCTGGGCACAAGCTTGCTATTCCAGCATAGGGGAGGCAGTTGAGGGGAGAGGAGATTGTACGTGCACACAGTCTGCAGGCATTTTCCATATCAGTCAATGGGAACCCTGGTAGTGCAGTGGTTAAGTGCTTGGCTGCTAACTGAAAGGTTAGCAGTTTGAACTCACCAGTTACTCTGAGGGAGAAAGTTGTGGCTGTCTCCACCCCTGAAGATTACAGACTTGGAAACCCTGTGGGGTAGTTTATTCTGCCCTATTGAGTTGTTATGAGTTGAAATGGACTCAACAGTAATGGTTAGTCGAAGTAGGATCAGGGCAACCTTATAACAGCAACAGAGAGGGTCAGTCGCTCCTGTCTATGTTTAGTGAGAGGCTATTTAATGCCTCAGACTCAGAGGAAAGATGGGGACTAGGAAACATTTGCGAGTCAAACAAAGCATTTGAAGATCTAAAACTGGCAGAAAACCATCATCAGCACATGAAGGGACTCTCATAACACCGCATTTTCCTTCAACTCAGAAATGTAATCGTGCTAATCTCTCTTCAGAATTCTTCCAGAATGAGACTCAAATTTCAGCTTGTTATTTCTCCTTGATTAGAAGATTTGATCCATAGGGAAATCTGGTGTCAGCTCAGCAAAGATGCAATCAGAGTAACTAACTTCTGGAGCTTGGGAGATGACAGATCAGATGCCATTGAAAAGTGACAACATCCTGTAAATAAGTTTGATTTTTGTGGAAATTTTCGATAAGCCTAAACTGTAAAGAAGCTTTTCTACTGTGAGGTAATGCTATGTAAATTTTAGGAAACTGTTAAGTTATTGACGTTGGTGAAGATTTCTAATTTCTTTGGGTTCACTGAAAACTTTTTTTTTTTCCTTTCCCCTTGGTTGGCCTCAATTAAATATCCATACATCTTTGAGTCAGGCTCTTGTGTAATGTGAACTATATCACTGGAGCATAAATATGATATTGAAAAGGACAGCTCAACTTTTACAAGGACTACATCTTCCTGTGCATGTTAAGTAATGCTGCTAGGAGAAAATGAACGGGGCTGAAAACACAAAATTCTTGAATAGTTGCAAATGAGTTTGGATCTTTCTCTACAAAACTGACAGCCATATCTAATCAGAGGTGATCTGTACCCTGCTAATTTGAGCCCTCCAAAAATAAGGATTAGGTCAAGATTATAATATTATCTTGGTTTTAAGGCTTCTTTTGTTTTCTGTCCTAGGTGGTGCAAATGATGAAGCACTCAACAACAGCCAGAAGGTTGGCGGTTGAAACCCACTCAGAGGCACCTAGAAAGATAGGCTTGGTGATCTACTTCTGAAAGGTCACAGTCTTAAATTCCTGTATCGTTGTTCTACTCTGCACTCATGGGGTCGCCATAGTCCCAGCTGACTAGGTAGCAACTAACAAGAGCAACAGTCTTCTGTGGCGCCATTTTGCTTGCTGAATCTCTGATGAGGGACAGATGGGAGCTGGTGATGACTTGGTGCTGGTGACTTCATGATTGTTCCCCACCCCCGCCCCCCCACAACTGTAAAGCTTTCAGAGCATTCACATCAAAGGACTGGAAAACAAAATGCTATAGTTACAAGTACCCGCATTTAAGGGGCAATTTCATCCATGTCTATGTCAAGAAATATCTCCCTTTCTTCCCCAAATAATCACCCCCCAACACAAAGAAACAAACAAAAAAAAGAGCTAGGCAATGGAATGAAATGACACCCCGTAGTGCTGTAGGAATTATGAGAATGAATTCAGTCTGTCTAATCTTCGAACACTTCCAAGAACAAAGGGGGGAAGAGTTCCGTGGGGCATTCCACCTTCATGTGCAGGAAGCGGCTGGCATGGCAGGCTCCAATCATCCGCAGATCTGTTACCTTCATCAGGAGTTTTGGCCAAAAGTGTGTCACATGGTGTTTTCGGTAATTGATATAGTGTTCAAAGGCCAGCAGAAAACTATCTTGGTATTTTTCTATTCTTTCAACACAGGCGAGCCCTGGGCGATCTGAGGGGATGAAAGAAGATGGATGTCAATTTGGAAGTTTTGGAAAGAATGTTAATTCAGAGATGGAAAGGAGAAGCCTTGTCTTGTCCTATCCAAGGTGAGCAACCTGATCAACGGCTAATTGAAAGCTTGAAAGTTCCTAGAGGTTCCTAGAGGTGCCTAGAAAAAAAGGGCTGCCAATCTACTTTGGAAAATAGCCACTGAAAATCCCGTGGAGTACAGTTCTACTCTGAGACACATGGATTCATGAGTCAGAATCAACTCAATAGCAAGTGGCTTGGTTAATGGGACAGACTCACAGTCTATGTGGGGATTCGCCAACTCTCAAGAGTGAGTGTGGATACAACCTGTGAACCCTGGGGTATCAGACGAAGATATATAACTTATGTGGAGGGGTTCAGTGTTCTGATCAGATGTGTCCCTTTGGTTTAGACAAATTACCTTCTTCAGTGTGGAAGGGAGCGGCTCGCTCCTAGGAAACGCAGCAGATGGTTAACAGAGAGAACTGAAATGCTCTGCACAATGAGGGGAAGATTTGCACTGGCACTGGCTGCCTGGGAGAGAGTGGAGGACAAGCATAGGCATGAGGAGAAAGGGGAGATGGGAGAAGAGATTGGGAACATCCCAGGAGGCCTGGGAACCAAAGGAGGAATGACAGATAGGCAAAAGACACATAGCAGTTTTTCCCTGGTTTGTTCTCTATAGCTCCAGTCAAATGAATTCATACTGCAAGCGTATGTAGCTACCTAGAAATCTAAATTGTTGTTGTTAAGTGCCATAGAGTCAGTTCTGACTCATAGCAGCTCTGTTTATGGTTTTTGAGGAGCAGCTGGTGGCTTTGAACTACTGACCTTATGGTTTGAAGTCCAGCGCTGATCTTACAAAGGCACGCCAGGATCCTAAATAAGTTTTGCTTAATTTAAAGGACCACCACATGCCTATCAGTTTATTGTACTGTGATGGCTTGTATGTTGCTGTGATGCTGAAAGCTATATCCCCCGTATTTCAAATACCAGTCAAGTCACCCATGGTGGACAGGTTTCAGTGGAACTTCCAGATTAAGATGAGGAAGAAAGGCCTGATGGTCTACTCACCAAAATCAGCCAATGAAAACCCTACGGCTCACAATAGAAGACTGTCTGATAGAGTGCTGGACGTTGAGTACCCTAGGTTGGAAAGCACTCAAGATACACAATTGTTGCAACAGTGGATTTGAGAATACCAGCGATTGTGAAGATGTTATAGGACAGGGCAGGGTTTCATTCTCATGTTTGTGGGGTCACCATGAGTGTAAGTCAACTACCTGGCAACTAACAACTAACAGGAGGACACTATGTTAAACTCAGAAACACGAAGCCATTTTGTCCTAAGTGGAAAAACAGCCATCCGAAAGGAAGGATTAGGGCTAATGGCAGCCCCACTTTCTGAGTTTAAACAAAATCCCTTTACAGAAGAAAGGCTAAGTGGAGAGAGGGCTGAGCTGTGTTGGACGTCCCAGCCTCAGCCATCTTGGCTGTTTCAAGCCAGTACGTTTTAAGGGGATACGTTACATAGTAATAGATAGCTGAAGCTTCAGTTGCAGCTGAGTTAACAACAGATTTTACACCTCATACATGGGTTCCAGTGTTCTACTCACACTCGTATTCTGTATACATATAGAAGGAGGCAGGCTGAGGAGCATCCACTGAAGGTGGGAAATTTCGTGGGGTTGTTCAGATGGCTGTTTTGACTACCATGGGGGACTGGAAAAAATATCTGACATCTGACATCCTCCTTCAGTTCCCAGTTCATTGGTAAATCCCTGATTGCTTGTTGAAGGAGAGCGAGATACAATTTTGAAGCTAAACAGAGACTGAAAACTCTTTAAATGACTTGAATGAACACTATACAGTCAAAAACTCTGTGCAGACTTACTTCATGAGTCTGCCTACTCACCTGAAGACATGAGCAAAACGGCTTGCAGAAGGGCTACTTCAGTGTCATCCAGGTTGAAAGAAGAAAGGGACATGCCCAGGTCAAAGATGGCATCTGACACTACCCCAAGACCCCCGTTTTTCAGCTGGCCTCGTGTTACTGCCATTTCTCCATTCAGAGTTAAAGTCTCACTTTCTGGGTCATAGCGCACCGCAGCGCGAAGAGACATGATCTCCATGCAGCAGCCTTTGAGGAGGATTATCTGGTCTTCACATGGCAGCTGCAAAGAACCAGCCCAAATCAGCAAAGAACAAGTGGACAAGTGTCAGTCAGGAAAAACACGGAGTATCTTAAAAGCAACAGAAACAACCTTCTCTGATTTATATTATCATCTTGGATTCTTTCAGAATGTGGTTTTTCAATTTCCTACTTGGCTGCACACTCTCAGGACCATCTTTAGGACCCCAAATTGGTTGTAATCTTCATCAGCTTCAATCTTAGTAGTTTGCATTTCTTTTATGAGAGATATATGAGTATTGCAGTAAAGTGTGAAACTGTATTCTCCAGTTTGGAGTTTGCATTATAGTCCCTGACTAACCCCCAGCTGATAACTATTAGAAGACAAGGTTTGTATTAAACTCACCTGTTTCTCTGATCAATGGTACCAGAATTGGTATAACAGAAATAAATCAGATTTCTCTGTTCAATGAAATGTTAGTCATTTTGTATCTCATTACGAAAAAAATCCAAAAGGGATCAGTTTGCTCATTTGTTGTTAAGCGCCATTGAGTCAGTTCTGACTCATAACCACCCTGTGTACAATAGAACGATCCTGGACCATCCTCACAAGTGTTGCTATGTTGGAAGCCCATTGTTGCTGCCACATTGCCAATCCATCTCCTTGAGGGTCTTCCTCTTTTACTTTGAAGCTCTACTTTACCAAGCATGATGTCCTTGTCCAGGGACTAGTCCCTTCTGATAACATGTTCAAAGTTAGACTTTTATAATTTGGTGTAAAAAGATCTTTAAATGCTAAATTTTTTACAGAGCTATTTCTGATTACTACTTTTTTGTGGACTTCATTCATGTTGATGTTCCCTTCTCATGAACACTAAGGATTTATTCTGAGATGCTACCATTCTATCATTCTTTGTCTACAAGAGAATTACCCAGTGAGTTGGGTAATTCTGGTGAATTTCTGAGAACATTCTAGGAATTAAGATTACTGAGATCTGATCTCATCTCCGTCCGTAACTCACTGCGTGACCTTGAGCAAGGTGTTTTTTTTTAACATCTCTGGGTTATGTGCATCTAGTTTTTTGCTTTTAAGAAGCCCAACAACAATCTTGTTTCAGAAAACAGAGGTTTTTTTTGACAACAAGCACAGTTGTCAGCTAAACAGTAGAGTCAGTTGTTGTTTGTTGGAACTACATGATAGAAATTTTGGGATGAACAATACTAAATAGTAGACAATTAAGTTTAACCTCATTTAATTATCTTGCTAATTCGAATCTATTGATAATTTGAGAATGTGATGGCATTAGTAATAATAAAATATAAAAAGGACTTGCTAATAAGCAAAATAATAAAACTCCCATTTTTTTTGGGGGGGTGGGGAAAATGTTTAATTAAATGTTACTATCAAAATAATTTCAAAGGCTGTTAATGGGTGTTTTTGATGAATGCACCTTATTTAATCGCTACATTAATACAATGAGGGAAATATTTTAATTCTAATTTTATTTACAGATGTAGATACCCAGATACTGATGGGTTAAATAACATGCTATGAGTCACATGAATGTTTTGTGGGTTAGGCTGGGATTTGAAGCAACATTTGTCAAATTTCAGTGTTCAAGAGATGCAGACAACAGACTTGTAAAGCACTTGAGGTCTGATAAAGTTTCATAAATAATAAATGCATCAAAGCTACATAATTTCGATCTCTTCATTAACATTGGTACAAATTCTTTTGGGGAAACCTCTTGGAAACACTTGACTAGTTCAATTAGGATATTATATAAAACAGAAAGTCATAATATGGAATTACATTTAAAATACAGTATCTCTCATACATTTCACTCGTGGGTCTAGGCACCTGACCATTTATTTCCAAGCTGACTAGCTTTTTCTACAGAATAAAAGTCATTCCTATTTTATTCTGGAATCCAACATGTATTATTTCTCTGCTTTCCACTATTTAACAAGATCATTGTGGAGCAAACTTTTGCTACCAAGAAAGAAGAGGCAGGAGTGGACTGTTTCCCTTGGACCCAGGATCCCTGCCCTGTGAAGCTCCCAGATCCAGGAGAAGAGCGTTGCTAAGATATGTGACTGTCTCCAAGGAATTCTAGGCCTACAGATGCTGAAAGGGCATAAGGTCCTTTCCGCAGAGCTGACAGAACAGAAAGTTTTGCATTAAAGTTGTCTTTCTGAATTTGGACTTCTAAACTGTGATAGAACACATTGCTATTCACTAGAGACATCCACTAGCGGTATTTCTGTTACAGCACCACTAGGAGACTATCATGGATTGCATTGCATCCCCCTAAAATATGTCTCAACTTGGCTGGGCCATGATTCTCAGTGGTTAGGCAGTTATATAATCAAGTAATCACCCTCATGATGTGATCTGGTATATGATCAGCCCTAACCTGATGATATAATTCTCTTACATGTTGCAACTCTTCAATTTTATGATGTTAATGAGACTGATGGAATCTATAGGGTTAGCTTATATCTTGAGTTAATCTGTTTTGAGATAGAAAACAGATTAAATAAGTAAGTAGAGCTCAGAGGGACCTGTTGCCACCAGGAAAGGAGCTGTGAGTGGAGGGCATCCTTTGGAACTGGGCCCCTGTAGGCGAAGCTCTTAGATACAGAGGAACATTGATCCACGAAGTGTTGAGATTGCTAAGGAATTCTGGGTTTAAAGATGCTAAAAGAGACAAGATTCTTTCTCCAGAGCTGATAGAAAGAGGAAGACTTCACGTAGAGCTGGCACTCTGAACTTGGACGTTTAGCCTCCTAAACTGTAAGGGAATCAATTTTTGTTTGTTCAAGCCATCCACTTGTTATTTCTTTTACAGTAGCACTACAGAACTAAGACAGAATTTGGTACCAGGAGTGTGCAGTGCTGCTCTAACAGATACCTAAAATGTGGAAGTGGTTTTGGAATTGGACAATGAGGAGAGGCTTAATAACAAAAGCCTAGATTGCCTTGGAAAGGCTGTTGGTAGAATGATGGATGTCAAAGGCAATTCTGGTGAGGGCTCAGAAGGAAGTGAGAGGAGCTGTAATACGGGAGATGGCACAGATGGCGAGAAGCAGGGGTAGAGAAACTGCAGCAGCAGAACTAGGTGATTACACGAGATTGCACAAGAGCTGACTCACAGAGTGAGAGCTGAGAGTCTTTGTGTAGGAGGCTTCTTGGTGGAGTGGGGTGTCTTTGGGCACTTGTTAGAGGAGTTCGGCTTTTTCACCCAAGGAGCGAGAGAGCTGAGATCCTTCAGGCCAAGGTTTGGTGTTGTGGGGTGCCTCTGGGCACTTATTTGTAGAGCTAAAGAACTTTGTAACACTTGATTGAGTAGAGCAGAGATCAGCCTTACCTCTTCTAGAGAATAAGGGACTAGGAAGCAGAAGCTAAGAAGCTGCTTCATTCTCATAATGTAGGGTCAATGGCTTCTGAGGCTCTAAAGGTGGGTCCAGAGTTTCCTAGGTTTCAGAGCTGGATCTTCATCAACTGAGTTCCAGAGTGTGGAGTTGTCATTAAGATAGGGATACCATTCAAAGTCAAGGGAATGGACTGCTGTGCCCCACGGGTCAGAATGGAGCCTGCTGGGGACTAGGGAGTTGTAGTCACCACTTTGTGGGACTCGGAGAATGGGGCTTTCACAAATTTAGGGAGCAGTGGGCCTGGAGGTCAGAGCTGAAACCCAGGGTCTAGGGGCTTCTACTAATAATCCAGTGAACACGGCCAACACCTAGAGCAAGGATAGAGGAGTATTTTCAAGCATTGAGAGCTAATGTAAAAAAAAAATTTATTGTGTTTTTAACTTAGTTGGTGCCTGTTATTCCATCTTTCCCTCTAATTGTTTCCATTTGCAATAGAAATGTCTACTGTGTGCCTGTTCTACCATTGTACTTTGGAAGACTTTTGGGGTGATATGATCGGGGAAAATGTTTGCATGTGACAAGGAACTAAATTTGGGGGGCCTAGGGTGGAATGTATTGCTCCAAATATGTGTCAACTTGGCTGGATTGTGATTCTCAGTGATTTGGCAGTTATGTAATGATGCTGTGGCAATTATGTTATGATTCCCCATTATGTGACAAACCAATAAGAGAATTAAAAGTGCACTGCAACACCCTTTTCTCATCGCAACCCTGATCTGATATGAAGGGTACAGCCTGCAACATCTTTTATCTTAGAAAGGTAAAAGGAGAGGGAGGTGAGCAGAGGCAGAGGGACCTATTACTACTAAGAAAGAAGGCCCAGGAGTGGAACTCATCCTTTGGACTTGGGATCTTAGAACTGAAGCTCCTAAATCCAGGAAGATATTGATTTCATGATACACAGAGAAGACCAAGGAATGTTAGGCTGACAAAACCTTCTTCTAGAGCCAGCAATCCGAATTTGAGCTTCTAGCCTCCCACACTGTGCAAAAATAAATTTCTGTTAAAGCCAAAGGGGAAAAAATTGTGATTTGCTTTTGTTTTGATTCTAATGTGTATTTCTCAGTCACATTCTTGGGTTCTTGGTTCAAGTGTATAGTGTTGTTGTTAAGTGCCATCCAGTTTTGACTCATAGTGAGCCTGGTGGGTTTGAACTGCCAACCTTGTGGTTAACAGTTCGGTGCGTATCTTACAGTACCACACCACGACCCTATACAGGATTGGCCGCTGGGTTTGACCCACCAATCTTGCCACTCAAATGGACCTTGTAGTCTAGTGCATTATCCTACAGTACCATACCAGGACTCAAAGTGTATAGTAGGAAATAAAAAACTCAGGTAGGACTTCTGGTGTGGTGCTGTAGGATAAACACTTGATCACAAGGTTGGTTTGAACCACATTTTCGAACTCACCAGTCACTCCTCGGAAACCCTATACAGGGTCTCTATGTGTCAGATCCCACTCAATGGCACTGAACGACAACAGTACTCTATGTACCAAGGAGTACATACATACTTATATGTATGATGCCTGGTGTGGTGCTGTCGGATCAGCACGGGACTGCGAACCACAAGGTTAGCAGCTCAAACCCACCAGCAGTTCCTTGGAAATCTTATGAGTAGGAATTGACTGGGTGGCACTTAACAACAATTATAGGAGAATTTGCTTAACCAAGTAGGCTTTAATGCCAAAGGCAGTGGTTCTCAGCCTTCACTTATATTAGAATCACCAGAGGGCTTATTAAATACTGATCACTGGGCTTCACCCTTTGAGTGTCCCATTTAGAAGTCTGGGGTAGAGCTGGAGGCTTTGCAGTTCTCTTAAGGTCCCAGGTGACGCTGCTGGCCCCTCGGATCCCACTCTTGAGAACCATTGGCACAGAACAGCAAAGACTAATTACTAATTGGGTCAAACCACTTACTGTTTTATCTGTCACAAAGTATACAAACTTGGGCAAGCCCTGCTTTTGTAAACTAGTTTGACTGTAGGTAAAATAGAAATTTAAAAAGAAACAAAAAAACCCTCTGAACTGTTGATGATTAATCAAAATTAAATAAAAGCTGAATAATTATTTGCAAAGGATCACTGATGGTGTATCCTATCTATACCAGATGACCTTTTCCTTTAAGAGGAGCAGATCCCTGTAAGATTTGTTTCAACACACAGGCAAATAATCTCAGTCATCTGCCTAAATGCTTTTATGTGAGAATGCTCAAACTAGGGGATGGCAGGCAGGGATCTTCCACACTCTCTTCCTGCGGTCTTAAGAAAGCATCACTCAGGTTGACTGAGAAAGACAAAGGTGCCATGCATTCTTACACTGGGGTCTCAGAGAGCTGCGGTTGCAGCAAGCACCTGGCAGTGGTTCCGTGTGTTTTTTGAAGTTCCACCAGCAGTGTGTTTAGACTCTTGTGAAGTCCCAGGCATCACACAATCCTGATTGTGTGGGTCAACATGGATCTTAGTAGAACTACCATCAAGAGTTCAGTTTGACCAGCAGAAGCATCCAACTGGCTCTGGCAGAAGACCCTGACTCCCAAGACTTGCTAGGATCTCTCAACTCATTTTCATAGGTAGCTCAGGGACTTACATAGTTTATTTTCCTTTTCTGAATTCCAAATAAAGTGTAGAAGGCTAAAGGTCCGCTGGAGGCCACAAATGCCAGACACACATGCATTTTGGTTATAAGAGTGGCCCAAACATGTTGAAAACAAAACAAAATTTCCCATAGCAACTGGGCAAATACAGCATATCAAGGCTGAAAGAAGGACCGCATCATGAGAATGAAGCATGCTTACATTTCTGAGGAAAACATGAAGAGTTACACTTGTCGAAAGCTCCAGGGTGAGCTCTTACCCTGACCAGGGGCATATTAAGACCATGACATGTTAGTTACTGGTGATGGAGATGGGTACTTTTACTTAAAACACACACGCATATATCTCTCTTTAGTGATTAGTTTACCTGAGTTTTACTTCATAAAAAAATCAAACCATTTTTGGTGAGCATAAAGAGAAAGGACTGGCGTGAGTTGTATGAATAGCACACTCAACAGATATACCAAGGACTGGGGCCGAGGGACACATCCCAGAAAAAGAGGAATAAGAAATGCCCAGGAAAACAAAGCCAATCAAGCCAAAAGGAAAAGTGATACCTACCATTGGCAGAAGTGAGAGGAAGGTCACAGTTGGTGCAACTGTACAAGTTTTCTTGGGGAAATTTTGACAACAGTTATAGAAAGTCTTCAAAGGTGCATATACCATGGTCTTTTAGTCTAATTTCTAGGATTTACCTTTAGGAATACCAGGGGACTTCAAAACATTTGTGGAAAAATTCCATTATCTTTTAATCCCATTTTTCCATGAGCTTTTTGAAACTCCCTCATAGTCACTAATGGGAATAGTGTATACCCACCACAATAGTGGCTGCAGCATGTATAAATTAGTGAAAAATGGGAAATGAGCTAAAGATCCAATAAAAACAAACTAAATTATGGTCGGCCTAGTCTTAGGAAAGACAACCATATGTGTGTCAGAAAAGAACTATGCTCCATGGGGGTTTTCTTTGAAAATAATATTTTATTGTATTTTCAATGAAACTTTATACAGCAAATTAGGTTTCCATTTCTACACAAATTGTTCATTGGCATTGGCTGCGTCCATATGGTTTTTCAGTGGTTTATTTTTCAGAAGTAGATTGCCAGATCTTTCTCTTCTAAGGTACCTCTGAGTGGACATGAACCTTCAATAGTTGGATTAGCATCAAGCCTGTTAACTGCTTGCTCCATTTAAGTACTCCATGAGTCAAACAGAGTCAACTTGACAGCAACTAATTGGGTTTTGATTTTTATTCTTTGGAATGGGAGTCCCTGGGTGGTACAATGGTTAATGTGTTTGGTTATTATCTGAAAATCTGGACATTAGAGTCCACTTAGAGGCACCTGTGAAGAAAGACCTGGTGATCTACTTCCAAAAACCCTATGGAGCATGGTTCTATTCCAACACACGTGGGCTCACCATGAGATGAATCGACTCGATGCCAACTAGCAGATTATTTGGATTAATATGAGGTCATTAAAAATCATCTTGTAAACAAAGTAGATAGGGGAACACTGAGACAGATTTGCATGGGGTAAATGGGACAGAGGTAAACAGTGATGCATACTCAACCTTGGAACAACAGGGCTCTGTGATACAGGGAACAAGGCATAGTCTGAAGAGGGGAAATAATACTAAGATGCTTGACTGTCTTATGAATATTGGTTTCCCTTGCCAACTACTGTAAAATAAACACTTGAGTGGGATAGAAAGGAATGTCGGGAAACATGATTACAGAAAGATTGTAAGCCCGTCTTCGGCCTATAATTGATTGGAATACCTAAAAGGGGTTCTAGAACTTGCCCAGTGAAATAGGCCTCTTGTGGAGCCTTTGTAGTGTATAGGACCTTAGGTGGAATCCTGAGTCCCATCCAGAACCTTCTGAGGTGGGACATTCCCACTAGCAAGGACAAGCAGACCAGCCTGGAACAGCTAGAGTGACAGAAGATACATCTTCAAAGAAAGATCATCAGGAAAACCCCAAAACAAAAATGGCAGTATGATTGGTTACTACAAGAATAAGCAAGTTGTTCACTGGGAAACCATCAAGACACACAATCAAGTCCCTTCAGGACAAACACCCCTCTAAGACTGAAACTCAAAGGGAACACATGAGCAGGCATGTAAACTTGCTGGTGCCATATTGGTCTACTGGTGAGTGGAAGAGGGCAAAAGGCAGCAGTGAAGATATGACCTGAGTTTGACCATGTTCCGTAGACTCCTGTCGACCTGGAGATAAGAGAGAGAAGAGGAAGGGCTGGTTGGTCCAAAGTGTGGTGAGATCTGGGGACACCTGAGTCCAAGGCCAAGGACATAGCCACAGAGGGCTAGAGCTGAGAGTGAAGCATCCAGCAGATATGAAGCTAGGGGAGATGCACAAGAACATGAAAACTTGCAGACAGTACATATTTGAACTAGCCTCAATGGCTTGATAATCAGAACTAGACTAGAGGAAGAAAAAACAAAACAAAAACCCCACACAACTTTTCATAAAAGAAATGAGGGCAAATTGCTACAATCTGATGAACTTGACTTATACTCATGGAGGTAGTAGCTCAAAATATCAACAGAGAGGGAAGGAGTCTTTACATCAAGTATCAATGCTATCCCCTCTGTATACAGGGACAGGCATCTTAGACATTGGCTACCTAAAATGATGGGGCAATAAAGGCATGAAGTGACTGGCTTACAAGGTTTCAAGAGGGAGTTTAGTTTAAGAAATGTGTTGGGAAAAAAGAGTCCCCACTAAGTAGTTTTCATTTTGTCTAGATAGGTCTGGTAAAAAGAGATGGGGATAAGATTATTATGATTCAGTAGTGAGTAATTGTTATCATGACTAATTGTGACTGTCACAACTGTAAATGTACAAGTTTTGTAACAAAAATGGGAGAGTAGTTAATCTTACAGTCCAGAAACAGAGGACCCTAGGACCATCAAAGGAGAAGAGCACAAGCAGAATGCGGGACCTTATCCAGAGAAGCAGCGATGCCAGAGACAGAGGCAGAGATGGGGGCTTGGAGAGAGGGAGCAGCTGAGGACTCTAGATTCATGAAAAGATAGGGACTGAGAGCTGGTGGCCAGGAGGTAGACTTGTAGATTGTGCCCTTTGGTGGTGTAAATTATTATATATCCCTGAGTTGTTTTTTTTTTTTTTAAAGAGCTAAAATGAATGTAGAGAAATACTGTTAACTGATGGTACATTGAGGGGATTATAATCATTGTAATGAAACAAGGGGTATGATTTGTTGAATGTAAAATTGATGATCTGCTCTGTAAACTTTCACTCAATTCATAATACAAACTTTAAAAAAAAATCATCTTGTAAAAGAATACTTAAATGATATATTCTACAGTTGAGGACCATAAGTTAGTTATAATGTGGTGCTGGTAATATTCTGTTTCGTTATCTCAAGATTTATTACATGAGTGTGTTGTTTGTGAATGTTCATTGAGATGCATTTCATGAAATATGCTTATTCTTCAATAAAAATGAGCTAAATGTAGTTTTATAAATAGAAACTATATCATGGTAAACATTACATGAATATATTTCTTATCATTATAATATTACTTATCATGACTCAGGCACTGTGCCAAGCACATATATGATCCCATTTAATTTTCCCAACACATACATATATATGTGTGTATAATGTGTGGATAGTGGCAGCAGCAATGGTCTCAAACATAATCACAATTATGAGGACAGTGGAGGTTCCACTGTGCATAAAGTTGTTATGAGTCAGAACTGACTCGATGAAACCTAACAACAAGAACATATGTATGTATAAGCATATACACACACACACATAATTGAAAAAACAAACAAACTGTAATAGGCACCAAAATATTATTTCTTGGTGGCGTTACATGGGTGATTATTTTTATTAAGTTATATAAATCTTCAGGAGCTCTGGTAGTATAATGGTTACAAATTAGACTGCGAACCACAAGGTCAGCCGTTTGAAACTACCAGCCGTTCTGCGGGAGAAAGATGAGGCGTCTGTTCCTGTAAAGATTTACAGCCTCAGAAACCCTGTACAGGGCCACTCTGAATTGGAACTGACTCCACGGTACTTAACAACAACATATAAATCTTCAATGAATAGGCATTACTTTTGTGATATCCATCAAAACTCTGAATGGTAATTTAAAAAGAGAAACATATGAGAGCATAGAAAACTCCACACCAAATAAAGAAAAGTCAAATTTCCTTCATCTGGACTCATTCACTCCTCTGAGTTATAAAGTCTGAGTGGTTTCTAGTTGTGTTAGGTATCGGGCCCCCATCACAGTGACGCTTAGTCTGAGAGGGAGCCATTGCCTTTCTGGACATGCTGTTTGTGGAGGATCAAACAAAGGCAATTAAAGCGTCCCCATCAGTGTCTGAGGTCTCTTTGATTCCAGCTGGTCTACCTTTATTGCAAACTCAAAGACACAAATGAGCTAGGAAGCAAAGCCAGGGAGTCATCCCAGGTGAGGAAACACAGCATCTTTCTAGGTGAGACTAGATTCACTTATCACTTGGTAGCTTACTTAAGAGGCTCACAGCAGTATGCAGCCCTTTCTATTTGGTATCTTTCTGGGTCCCCTTGGAGGCGTGAAGAGCAATAGATTGGTCCCTCATGAATTTTATTGAAGAGAAAAACTCTCCAGAAAGTATAATCAATGCCACTTCATTAAAAAATGAAGGTCAAAGGTAGATGATAATGTAATCGATGAAATAATAGGAGTATTATCAGCTAAAATTTATAGAGTACTTTTTATGTATGGTCTAAGTACTGTACCAAGCACTTTACATAATGAATCAAGTCAATTAATTATTACTACAAAATCACTGTTGTTACTAGGTGCGACTTAAAGCGACCTATGTACAACAGTACAAAACGGTACCAGTCTTGTGCCCTCCTCACAATTGTTGTTAAGCTTGAGCCATGGAGCCTGCCACTATGCTAATCCATCTCATCGGGGGTCTTTCTCTTCATCAAGGACCCTCCACTTTACCAAGCATGATGTTCTTCTCCAGGGACTGATCTCTCTTGATAATATGTCCAAAGTATGAGTGATAAAGCCTTACCATCTTGGCTTCTAAGGAGCATTCTGGCTGTACTTCTTCCAACACAGATTTATTTGTTCTTCAAGCAGTCCATGGTACTTTTAATATTCTTCTTCAACATCACAACTTAAATGCATCGAGTCTTCTATGGTCTTCCTTATTAACTACCCAACTTTCATGTATATGAAGCTACTGAAAATACCATGGCTTGGTTCAGGTGCAACTTAGTCCTCAAACTGATGTCTTAGCTCTTCCATACTTTTTAACGAGGTCTTGTGCAGTAGATTTGCCTAATGCAATACATTGTTTGATTTCTTGACTCGTGCTTCCATGGGTGTTGTACTGGATCCAAGCACATTGAATTCTTTGGATCCAAGCACATTGAATTCTTTGACAACTTCAATCTTTCTTCAATTATCATGATGTTATTTATTGATCCACTGGTGAGGATTTCTGTTTTCTTTACACTGAGGTGCAACCCATACTGCGGTCTTTGATCTTCATTGGTAAGTATTTTAAATCCTCTTTACATTCAACAAGCAAGGTTTTATCATATGTATATGACAGGTTGTTTATGAGTCTTCCTCTAATCTCAATGCCATGTTCTTCATATCCAGCTTCAAGGATTATTTGCTGAGAATAGAGAATGAATAAGTATGAAACCTGGCACACACCTTTCCTGATGTTAAGCAATTCAATGCCCCCAAGTTCTGTTTGAAAAACTGCCCATTGGTCTATGTACAGGTTCCTCATGAGCACAATTAAGTGTTCTGGAATACTCTCACTCTTTGCAATGTTGTTGATAGCTTGCCAGTATCCACACAGTCAAAAGCCTTTGATTAGTCAACAAATCATAGGTAAACATCTTTCTGATATTCTTTGCTTTCAGCCAAGATCCATCTGGTATCAGCAGATGGATGATTCCATATTCTCATCTGAATCCAGCTTGAACCTCTGGCAATTCCCTGTCAATGTACTGTTGCAGCCATTTTTGAATTAGGTTTAGCAAAATTTTATTTGCATGTGATAATAATCACATTGCCTGATAATTTCCACATTCTGTTGGATCCCCACCTCTCTTTGGAATGGATTCAAATATGGATCTTTTCCAATCAGTTGTCCAGGTAGCTGTCTTCCAAATTTCTTGGCATAGAAGAGTAAGTGTATCCTGTGCTGTCATCATTTTGTTGAAGGATTTCAATTCCTGGAGCCTTGTTCTTTGCTAATACCTTTAGTGTACCTTGGACTTCTCCCTTCTGTACCACCGACTCTTGATCAAATGCTACCTTTTGAAATGGTGGAACACCACACATTTCTTTTTGATACAGTGACTGTCTTCCTTCCATCTTCTTTTGATGCTTTCTATATCACTCAATATTTTGTCCATGGTGGTCATCTAATAATGCAAGTGCAGGCTTGAATATTTTCTTCTTTTCTTTCAGCTTGGGAAATGTTGAGTGTGTTGTTTACTTTTGGTTTTCTAATTCCGGGTCTTTGCACATTTCATTATAATATTGACTTTGTCTTCTTGAGTGTCCCTATGAAATTTTCTGTTCAACAATTTCGCCTTCTCATTTCTACCATTTGCTTTACCATATTTACACTGGGGAGCAAGTTTCAGAGTCTCTTCTGACATCCATTTTGATATTTTCCTTTTTTTTTTTTTGTCTTTTAAATGACTTTTTGCTTTCTTCCTGTATGATGTTGTTGATTGCATCCCACAATGCTTCCGGTTTTCAGTCATTAGTGTTTAATGCGTCAAATCTGTTCTTGAGATTATTTATAAATTCAGGTAGGATATGTTCAAGTTCAAATTCTTGCTCTTGTGGACTTGTTTTAATTTACTTCAGCTTCAGCCTCAACTTGCATATGAGCAACTGATGGTCTGTTCCAATCTGCCCTGGCCTTGTTTTGGTTGATGATATGGAACTTTTCCACTGAATCTTCTCGCAGATATTGTCAGTTTGATTTCCATGTATCCCATCTGGTGAGGTCCACATGCATAGATGTCTTTTACGTCATTTAAAAAAGGTATCTGCAATGAAGGTACTGTATCTTCTGTCATACCATCTGCAGTATCATTTCTATAACCAAGGCCTATTTTCCAACTACTGATCCTTCCTGTTTCCAACCTTTGCATTCCAATCACCAGGAATTATCAATACATCTTGACTGTATATTTGATCAATTTTAGATTGAAGAAGTAGAATTCTTCAATTTCATCATTACTATCTTTACTGGTTGGTACATAAATTTGAATAATAATTGTATTAACCAGTGTTCCTTGTAGGCATATCTTATCACAGACCATTATACTTCATGATAGATCTTGAAATGTTCTTTTTGATGATGAATGTGATGCCATTCCTCTTCAATATGTCATTCTCGGCATAGTAAGCCATACGGTTGTCAGATTCAAAATAGCCAATAGCAGTCCATGTCAGCTCACTAATGCCTAGGACATTTATCTTTATGGATTCTATTTCATTTTTGACAACTACCAGTTTTCCTAGATTCATACTTCCTACGTTACATGTTTGGATTATTAATGGACAGTATAGTTCATTTTGAGTTGTGTCCTATCAGCAAATGAAGGTCCCCAAAGCTTTGTTTCATTCCTATCATCACAGTCGACTCTACTTTGAGGAGGCAGCTCTTCCTCAGTTGCATTTTGAGTGTCTTCCAACCTGAAGGGACTCATATTTTTGTACTATGTCTGATAATATTTTGGTGCTATTTCTCATGTTTCAATATTCAATATTGTGGTGCTAGCTGACAGGGTTCCACTGCTATTCATAAAGTTTTCAGTGTCTAAACAGTCACAAATAGCCTGCTTTTCTTTCTTCCTACTTTGCTTTAGTCTGGAAACTCAGGTGAAACTTTCCCACCATATGTGTACTCTGCTGGTATTTAAATTACCTGTGGCAAAGCTTCCAGCATCACAACAAGATGCAAGCAACCACAATAGACAAACTGACAGATGAGTGGTGGGCAATATCATATAAACCTTTATTAAACAAAAACATCATAATGTGAAGCTATTATTTATTGACATATCCACCCTTTGAGTCTGTGCAGTTTTGATGGTGGTGTTTCCATCTCTAAACCATACTCAAGGAATTATACACTCTTTGATGTATATCACTTCACAACAATATCCTTAAGGCACTCTAATCATGTTCCTTTGAAAGGCTGAGGTTTGGGATTAAAAAAAAAAGCCTGAAGGGGTAAGAGCAGAGCTATTAGGTTGGATGGGGTAAGGTTTTCTAATGAAATTCCTATAGCACAGTCCTTGCTACCCTCAAAGAATGAGCAGGTGCACTATAATGATGGACAAAAAATGTCCACGTAGAACTTTGCTGGCCTTTTTCTCATAATGCAGTTTTCAAAACTTCATAATAATAAGCCCCCGTGAATGTTCTTTGTCCTTCAAGAAAATGTATCAAGTTTATCCCTTTGTTGTTGTTAAGTGCAGTCGATATGGTTCCAATTCACAGCAACCCTATATAGGGTTTCCGAGGAGGGGCTGGTGGGTTTCAACTGTCTACCTTGTGGGTAGTAGCCTGTGCTGATCCTATAGTCCCACACTTGTGCAGTGGTGGGTCAATGGTAGTGTTCTTGCCTTCCATGTAGAAGTCCTGGGTTTGATTCCTGGCCCAGGCACCTACACATAGTTATCACCTGTGTGTCAATGGAGGCTTCACTCCTTTGGGATTCCATAAAATGTGAGCATCACCTTCTGAGCTGACCTCTCAGCCTTGAATTTAACTGGCCCAGCATGCTCCCTTGGAAGCCATTCTTTTGATTGGATCTTGGTTTTTTTTGAAGGCCTCTTCAATGAGACTAAGGCACTATATTAATGTATTATTGAGAGCTTGTGTGTAGGCATTCACTGATCACAGAGACATGTTTGAAGGCATTTTATTTGGAATAAATCTGTTCATGTATTAACTGGAAACCTAGTAGTAATATTTTGTGACTTACCTTTGTATATTATCCCATTTAAATCTCTAAGCTGTGTTACAGGTAGATACTACTATAATTCCCATTTTTAAAAGGAGATAATTGAGCTAGTATGTCATGTGCTAGGATCCTTGTTCATGAGACTGACAGCACAGCCCAGGTTCTCAGCTACCACACAGTAGCGCTACCAATGTTACACCCCAAAAGGAAAGGTGTGAACCCTGGTGGATAAAGGCTTTCCTGAAGGTGGATCCAGAAAGAGAGAGCTGTCAGAATAGTAGAAAGATGTAAGAAGGCGATGTTAAGAAGAACCTTGTTCTATAGAGGCCGTTTAGCTTATTCTTTAGGATTAAAAATGACCTCATGACCATCTTGTCAGGATAAAGGAAATAATATTTTATAGTGGAAAGACCATGGTTCAAATCATGGCACCATATTTGGAAAAGGTAAGTTATTTGATCTTAATTTTCCCCATCTGTAAAATGGGGTTAATAATACTTGTGTTTTATTGTCTATGCAAAGGCATTTGACTGTATGAATCATAACAAACTATGGATAACATTGTGAAGAAAGGAAATTCCAGAACACTCACTTGTCCTCATGTGGGACCTATACATAGACCAAGAGATAGTTGTTTGAGCGGAACAAGGGGATATGGAGTGAGTTATAATCAAGAAAGAATTAGAATCAGG
Source organism: Chrysochloris asiatica (assembly GCF_000296735.1). Classification (NCBI taxonomy): domain Eukaryota; kingdom Metazoa; phylum Chordata; class Mammalia; order Afrosoricida; family Chrysochloridae; genus Chrysochloris; species Chrysochloris asiatica. The sequence goes on along the minus strand of NW_006408548.1, from coordinate 18,499,895 downwards.
ATTGTATTTGTCACTATACTTATTTAATCTGTATGCTGAACAAATCATCCAAGAAGCTAGCCTATATGAAGTAGAATGAGGCATCAGGATTGGAGAAAGACTCATTAACAACCTTTGACATGCAGATGACACAATCTTGCTTGCTGGAAGTGACGAGGACTTAGAGCATTTACTGATGAAGATCAAAGACTGCATACAGCCTTCAATATGGATTACACCTTAACATAAAGAAAACAAAAATCCTCAAAAGTGGACCATTATGCAACATCATGATAAATGAACAAAATGTAGAAGTTGACAAAGATCTCATTTTACTTGGATCTGTAATCAACACCCATGGAAGTAGCCATCAAGAAATGAAATACCATGTGGCACTAGGCAAATCTGCTGCCATATATGCACTTAAAGGCTGGACAATGAATAAGGAAAATGGAGAAGAATTGATGCCTTTGAATTATGGTGTTGAAGAATACTGAATATACTATGAACTGCCAAAAGAACAAACAAACCTGCTGTAGAAGGAGTACACTCAGAATGCCCCTAAGAGGTAGGGATGGTGAGGTTTCATCTCATGTACTTTGCACCTAGCATCAGGGAGAAGGACATCATATTTAGTAGAGGGCAGTGAAAAACAGGAAGACCCTCAGTGAGATGGACTGATACAGTGGCTACAACAATGGGCTCAAGCAGAGCAAAGATTTGTAGATGACACAGAACTGGGCAAAGATTCCTTCTATTGTACATAGGATTGCCACGAGTCAGAAGTGACTTGACGGCACCTTACAACGTCTACAACAGCAGCTACCTGAAGATGCGTTAAAAGATTGGATTTTATATGGGCAACATTAACTGTGGTAGCTATGGTACAGTAGCTGCTGAATAAATAGAAGTTCTTTCTATTATTAAGGAGCTCTGGTAGCATAGTGGTTACAAGTCTGACTGCTAACCCCAAGATCAGCAGTTCAAAACTACCAGCTGTTCCCACAAAAGAAAGATGAGGCTTTCTGCTCCTGTAAAGAATTACAGCCCCAAAAATCCTATGCAGGGTTGGTATGAGTTGGAACCTTCTCCACGGCACATCACCACCACCACCACCACCACCATTAGAGTTGGGAGGATGTAGCGTATCTTGACTGATCTCACGTGGACCAGCTAATGAATGATGGCTGAACAGATAAAATGGGAAAACAAAAATTAAATAAGTGCATTTTCATTTTATACTGACATTGCTTTCATCTGATTAAATCCAGCACTTAATAACACCACCAACAATTAATATTAAATTATAAATAGTATCCAGCACTCCTGGAACCTGGTAGAACTATAGTGAAAAATAACACAAAAGAAAAAAAACAATATCCTCACCTCACAAAACATAGGCAACTTTTTGGCAAAATCCACCACTCTGGTAATTGCTGGTGTGATGATTTTTGTAAAATGGCTGAAGGCTTCCAAGTCAACCTTTCCACCTTCTGGGGCATTTACTATTGGTGCTTGTCCAATATCTTCAGGCTAAGGAAGGGAAATAAGGAAGATTTAGATGAAAACATTGTGAGGGGATCTTTACTTATTACAGCTCTCATGTGGCAGAAAGTGTCTTTTGAGTTGACTTACTGTAGAGTTGTCACATCATTTACCCATTTGCTTTTCCAAGCAAAGACACATGTCATGGCCGTTACTTTAATAGGCCCCCAGGGTTATGCTCACAGGATTGTTGGAGAGACAGAGACACACAGAAAATTCAGGAGTTTGGCTTCTACTGCTGAACGGCACTTATGCCAGGGGATGGCAATTTTAGGTGCTCTGGAATGGCAGCTCCTGAGCCCTGCATATTTGTCTGTTTGTGTGGGGATGTAGACACTGTGGACGATGATGAGGCTGAGTTGGGGGCTTGGGGGCTGACAATGCTGTATATCCAGACTTCCTTCTGGCCCACCTCCTGGAGCCCCAAGCTCCTTTCTGCTCTACAGACTCCAGTTTGAGGTGGTCTCAGTAGACTGAGGGGGAAGAGCTCTGAGCCACCTTACAGGAAACGGAATTGTGCGACGTTGGCAAACCTCAGGGTAGAGTGGGTGCTTTACTAAGGTTCATCGTCACCAGGACACTTTGCCATTTGCTTTCTGAAGAAGAACTCATGGTCTTGCTGCTGAAAAGGTGTGGAGCAGCCTGAGTGTCCTGAGGGAAATTATTAAAAATGCAAAATCTCAGATCCAATGTATCAGAATGAGCATTTTAACAAGAGCAGCTCAGGGCTGTGGCTCTGATGTCTACTGAAGCCCCTTAGTTCTTTGGCCTTGCATTCAGTGACCTCTATGATGCAGCCTCTCTCCATGTATTTCCTGTTGTAACGGTCTTCCTGTGGGGAGCATTCCTCTCTAAGGGCCTTTCCTGCCACTGGATAATAATAACCTCCATTTACCTGTGGGCTGGAGTCCTGGTGTGGCGCTGTGGGCTAATGCACTGGACTGCAAAGTCGGATTGAACCACAAGGTTGGCAATTCAAGCTCCCCAGCTGCTCCTTGGAAAACCTATACAGGGTCTCTATGGGTCAGAACCAACTTGACAGCACTTAACAACAACAACAACAACAACCTGTGGCCTACAAGTGAGTCAGCCCCTTTGTGTGAATGACCTCAGGCACTCCTCCCACCATACTGATTTACAGATGAGCAAACATGGGCTCAGAAAGGTTGAAGTCAGGGAGCCAGGACTGGAATTGAAGTCTCTTGGCTCCACATTCATGCTCTTTCTACCACACAGAAAATTTCCCTGGAGCACAGCATTTTCTGACTCCCATGTTAAGCCTTATACTGCCTGTAATTTTTTTTTTTTTTTTTAAATAGAGATCGAGGTGGCTACCAGAGGTGAACGGCAGGGAAATGGGATTCACAGCCCATGAAAAAACTGAGTCTGGGTCCTTGGAGATTAAAAAAAAAAAAAAAAAATCACACTATCAAGGGTAAGACTGTACAGCTGAAGCAATTGTTGTTCACAAGGTTCACACCTGCAGAAAGGTGAACAGGCAAAGGTTGTGTGATAGCTACATTTATAACACTGTAAAAACCGTTTCATAGCAGGGAATATGCTCCCCAGGGAAAATGAGACTTTCTGCTCCCATAAAGATTCATGGAAACCCTATATAGGGTCACTATGAGTCGGTGGTGCCCTAGTGGCACTGTGAGTTAAGCATTAGGCTGCTAACTACAAGGTTGACTTTGGTATGGCACTGTAAGATTAGCACTGGACTACGAACCACAAAGTAGTTGGCAGTTCAAACCCACCAGCTACTCCTTAGAAGCCCTCTCCAGGTTGCTATGAGTTGGAACCAACTCCATGGCACTTAGTAACACCTTACTCTGAAAGAGAAAGCTAAGGTTGTCTGTTCCTATAGAGGTTTACAGTCTCCCAAACCCCATAGAAGGTCACTATGAGTCAGAATCGACTCAGTGGCAGTGGGTTTTATGCTCCTTATGGAAGCTCGGAGGTGTTGTTGAGTAAGCAATGGGCTACTAAACCACAAGTTCAGTGTTAAAATTCACCAGTCACTCTGAGGGAGAAAGATGAGGCTGCTTGTTCCTGTAAAGATTCGCACGCAGCCTTGGGAAACCTAAGGAGCAGTTCTACTTTGCCCTAAGGGTTTTGCTATGAGTTCAGGCAATGGTTTGGTTTTGGGTTTATGTTCCCCTTAGGAGCCCTGGTGATGCAGTGATTTAATGCTGGATTGCTGTTCCACAGTAGAAGATGTAGCAATCAGCTTCCGCAAAGACTACAGCTTTGGAAACTCTATGGGACAGTTTTACTCTGACCTATGCGATGGTTGTGAGTCAGAATTGACTTGATGGCACCAGATTTTGGTTTTGGTAACACTCCCCATGCCTGCCTCTTCAGCTGTCTCCTAGGAAGCTATGAATGTGATTAAGAACATCACAATCAATTGGGCCTAGCTTGATGGCTGCCATCTTTGCTTAGAGACGTACTCTATAGAAGGAAGAAACCTGGCCTCTATTAGGTACCCAGTAGGTGAGGGGTGGGGAAGGTGACCAGGAGGGATGGATGGGGGTGAAGTGGGGGGTGGTGACACTCACGCTATGAATACATCAAGCAACAATGCAGAATTCTTCACTTGCAACGAGGACAATGCCGTTGATAAGACTTTGATCTAACAGTGGTCCCCAAATGTCATTATACATCAGAATCATCTTATTACCCGGTTCCCTCACCAAAGTTTCTGACTCAGTACATCTGGGTGGACCCTAAAAATGAGCATTTCTAACAAGTTCCCAGGTGATACTGATGCTGCGGGTCCTGGGCCATGTTGAGAACTACTGAGCCAGCAGCACCCAAATCCAGCTTAGAGTAAATCAGCTACTTCATTTGTTCTCACAGCTCCCCCATTAGTCTACATCTAACTTTTAGTGCGAAGAAAAGCAAAAGACGATTCTTTGACTGTCTTGACAGCTTGGCAGGGGCACCATGAGCAGCCCAGGCTGCCTCAGGGTGTGGTAAGAGCTATGGCTACTGTCTTATAGGAGGATTTAAAAATTCTAGCAGCATTTATCTTTTTTTTGATTATCTATCAGGTTTTTCTGTTTAGTCTGTATTTTCTTTTACTTTATTTTTATTGTTTGCTTTGGCAGCAGTGATGGGCTGAGAATGAAACATGATTTCTGACATATTTTCAACATTAACAACGATGTTTAGGGGCAACGATGGGCAAGGTAAACCCATTGAAGGCCACTGTTCTGCTGGTTTTCCAGGTGGCAGATGGAATTGATTGAATAATCAATCAATTATAATAATTGATAATCTCCTCTCTCTTTGTCTCCCTTTCTTTCTGTGTCCCTCACACATTGAACTAAGGGGAAATGTATATCAGTGCCTTTGGCTATGGCAGCTCTCTATTAGAAGGAGCCCTAGTGGTATAAGTAGATTGTGAATGGTTGCTAACCTAAAGACTGGAGGTCAAATCTACCCAGCAGTTCCACAAAAGAAAGGTCTGCTGATCTGCTTCCATAAAGAGTATAACCAAGAAAATCTGTGGGAGGAGTTTGACTCTGTAATACACAGGGTTGCCACAAGCCAGAATTTATCTCTATGGTAATATTTTTTGTTTTGTTTCTTCCTCACTGATAGAGACCTTATCTACTGTGCTTATCCTTCCAAACTCCTTGCTGGCTCTTTATAATTGCTTCTCATCCCTGGAAATGAGGCTCATCTGATTTGCCTCGTCCACCTTACAGCTCTGTTAGGATGATCAACTGATAAAAGGCATGTGAGCACATATTTAAAAGGGTAAGATATAATATCTACCATTCGTCTCTTCTGGTGTGGTGCTGCAGGATAATGCACCTGACTGCAAAGTTGGTTTGAACCACAAGGTTGGTGGTTCAAACTCACCAGTCGTTCCTTGGAAACCCTACAAGGGTTGCTAAGAGTCAGAAATGACTTGATGGCATTTAACAACAGCAAAAACTTGTCAGTTTGTCATACTGTGATGGCTGCTTGTTGTTGTGATGCTGGAAAGTATGTTACTAATATTTCAAACACCAGCAGGCTCACCCATGGCAGACAGGTGTCAGCAGAACATTCATACTCAGACAGACTGGGAAGAAAGACCTGGCAATTTACTCCCCCAAATTAGCCAATGATTGTCCAATATAGTGCTGGAATATGAGCCCCATAGGTGGGAAGGCATCCAAAATACACAGTGGCTCCAACAGTGGACTTGAACATCTCAGTGACTCTGAAGATGGGTTAGGACTGGGCAGCATGTCATTCTCTTGTACATGGGTCACCATGAGTCAGCACATTCACCGGCAGCTAGTGACAACAACAAGGCATTTTCTTGGCACATGTATATTGGGTAATGGAGTCCTGGTGTGGTGGTGTGGGATAACCACTAGAATGTTAACTGCAAGATCGGTGGCTCAAACCTACCCACTGCTTCTTGGAAAACTTACACAGGGTCGCTATGAATCCGAAATGACTCAATGGTACTTAACCACAACAATGATAATGAAGGGTGATGGGTGAAAGGGAGTCCTGGTGTGGCACTGTGGATTAATGTGCCAGACTACAAAGATGTTTGAATTGCAAGGTCGGCAGTTCAAGCTCACCAGCGGCTCCTCAGAAACCCTATACAGGATCGCTATGGGTCTGAAACGACTCGATGGAACTTAACAACAACAACAACAATGGGAGAAAGAGGAGGCTTTGGGCTGCAGTAAAGATTAAAAGTCCCGGAAACTTGATGAAGTTTCGCTAGGAGTTGGAATGACTCTATGGCACCTAATAACAACAAAATAAAAATAAAATATTTTAATTAACATGGTTTTGGCCTGGTTGAATTCAAACAGCTTTTCACTGAATATTGATAGAGCTAATCTTATTGTATTTAAATGGTATTCAATGGCCTGTGAAATGTCAGTAGGTTAATAGTGATGTTAATAATGTTCATTAACTCTGGGGATATGTGGGATATTTAAATCAATGTGACATCTCTAACATATCTGATAAAAGGAAGATCATTATGCAAGGGAATAGGGTAATTTTACTTAAAATTAAAACCCTAAAGTAACAACTTCACAAGCATTTCTTTTGAAAATTAAAGATCAAGGTACAAAAAAAGACTCATTTTTAATCTTTTGGTTATTTAATGACAAATACTATTGTTAGAAGTAAAGGCCCTTTATTCAGATATAAGGAATTAAGTTTGAACAATGTAACCTTATTTGTGACTTCCTTGAAGATTTTTACCTATAAGGACAATACAACCTTTTGTAAACTATCTAGAAGACAGTAAAAGTTAAATATAATACAAATATTTGATATCAGTTATAGCTATTAAATATCTTATTACAGCTGGTAGTGTTGTAATCCATTACATGATATAAGCAAGCCTATGCACAACAGAACAAAACACCTTCACCATCCTCATAATTGTGGGTACACTTGAGTCCATTGCTGATGCCAAGCTATCTTGTTGGAAGTCTTTCTCTTTTTCGCTGACCCTCCACTTCACCAAGCATGATGTCCTTCTCCTGGGACAAGTCACTCCTGATAATATGTTCAAAGTATGAAAGACGAAGTCTGGCCACCTGGGCTTCTAAGGAGGATTCTGGCTGTACTTCCTTCAACAGAGATTTGTTCGTTCTGCTGGCAGCCCATGGTCCTGTTAATGTTCTTCTCCAACACCATAACTCAAATGCATCAATTCTACTGTCTTCCTTATTCACTGTCCAAATTTCACATGCACATTGTTATTGTTAAGTGCTGTCAAGTCGTTCCGACTCATCGTGACCCGGTATAGAATTTCCAAGGAGCAGCTGGTGAGTTTGAACCACCAACCTTGTGGTTCAACTTGATCTTGTGGTCCAGGCTTGGGTCAGGTGCATCTTAGTCCTCAAACTGACATCTTTATTCTTGAACAATTTAAAGAGATCCTGAGCAGCAGATTTGCCTAATGCAATATATCTGTTGATTTCTTGACCGCTGCTTCCATGAGTGTTGCTTGTGGATCCAAGAAAAATGACCTCTTTGACAACTTCAGTCTTTACTCCATTTGTCATGATGTTATTTGTGGGTCCAGTGGTGAGAATTTTTGTTATCTTTTCATAGAGGTTCAACCCATACTGAAGAATATGGTCTTTGATCATCATCAGTATTTTAAGTCCTCTTTGCTTTCAGCAAGCAAGGTTGTATCATCTGCATTTTGCAGGTCCTTAATGAGTTTTCCTTCAATCCTGAGGCCATGTCTCTCTTTATATAATCCAGTTTCTTGTATTATTTTCTCAGCATATAGATGGAATAAGTATGAGGAAAGAATAAAAACCTTTTACCCTCGGGCTGCTCTAACGATTGCCTCTTGGTCTATGTATAGGTTCCTCAACAGCACAATTAAGTAAGTATTCAGGAATACCCATTCCTTGCAATGTTATCCATAGCTTGTAATGATCCACACAGTTAAACACCTTTGTGTAGTCAATAAAGCACAGATAAATATCTTTCTAGTGTTCTCTGCCTTTAGCCAAGATCCATCAGACATCAGCAATGATATCCCTTGTTCAATGTCATCTGAATCTGGCTTGAACCTCTGGCAGTTCTCTATCAATATACTGTTGCCACCATTTTTGAATTATCTGTAGCAAAATTTTACTTGCATGTGATATTAATGATATTGTTCAATGACTTCTGGGTTTTGTTGGGTCACTTCTATTTGGAATAGGCAGAAATAATGGATCTCTTCTAATCATTTGGTCAGGTAACTGTCTTCTAAATTTCTTGGTATAGATGAGTGAGCACCTCCAGTGCAGCATCAGATTGTTGAAAGATTTCAATTGGTATTCCACCAATTCCCAGAGCCTTGTTCTTTGCCAATGCCTTCAGTGCACCTTGGAGTTCTTCTTTCAGTATCACTGGTTCTTGATCATATGCTACCTCTTGAAATGATCAAACACTGACCATTTCTTTTTGATACAGTGACTCTGTATTGCTTTCATCTTCTTTTGTTGCTTTCTTAATCATTCAATATTTTGTCCATAGGATCCTTCAATATTTCAAGTTGAGGACTGAGTTCTTTCTTCTTTCCTTTCAGCTTGAGAAATGCTGTGTGTGTTCTTCCCTTTCAGTTTCCTAACTCTAGGTCTTTGCACATTTTATTTTAATACTTGGTTTTGTCTTTTTGAGCTGCCCTTCGAAATTTTCTATTCAGATCTTTTACCTGCTCATTTTTTCCATTTGCTTTACCATATCTACATTGGAGAGCAACTTTTAGAGTCTCTTCTTATGTCTATTTTGATATTTTCCATCTTTCTTGTCTTCTTAATGACCTTTTGCTTTTTCCTTGTAGGATGTTGTTGGTATCATCCCACAACTCTTCTGGTCTTTGGTCATTAGTACATTAGTGTCTGATGTATCAAATCTGTTCTTGAGATGATAAATTCAGGTGGGATATGTTCAATGTCAAATTTTGGTTCTCATGGACTTTTAGTTTTTTTCAGATTGAGCCTGAACTTGCATATGAGCAATTGAGGGTCTGTTCCACAGTCTGCCCTACCCTTGTTTTTGACTGATGATATGGAGTATTTCCACCATCTCTTCCACAATTGTATTCAATTAGATTTCTGTGTATGCCATCTGGTGAGGGTCACGTGTACAGTCATCTTTTATGTTGTTTTTAAAATGGCATTTGCCATGAAGAAGACATTGATCTTGCAAAATTCTGTCATGCTATCTCCAGTATCATTTCTATCACCAAGGCCATATTTCCCAACTACTGATCCTTCCTCTCTGTTTCCAACCTTTGCATTCCAATTGCTAGTAATTATCAATACATCTTGAATGCATGCTTGATCAGTTTCAGACTAAAGAAGTTAGTAGAATTCTTCAATTTTATCATTACTAGCTTTAGTGGTTGGTGTGTATATTTGCATAATAGTGGTATTAACTGGTTTTCCTTATAGACATATGGGTATTATCCTATCACACACAACATTATACTTCACGAAAGAGCTTGAAATGTTTTTTTAATTATGACTGCAATGTCATTCCTCTTGGTCATTCCTGGCATAGTAAAACATATTATTCTTTGATTCAAGATGACCATGACCAGACCAGTTCAGCTCACTATTGCCTAGTATATATCTATATTTATGCATTCCATTTCATTTTTGACAACTTAGAATTTTCCTAAATCCATACTTCAGTGCCTTCCAGGCTCCAATTATTAATGGATATTTACAGCCTTCCCCCCATTCTGAGTTGTGCCTCATCAGCATATTGAAAGTCCAGAAGCTTTATTCCATTCATGTCATTACTGCCAAGTCTACTTCACCAATTGTATTTCGAGTGCTTTCCAACTTGAGGGGCTCATCTTACAGCACTGTATGTGATGATATTCTAGTGCTATTCATAATGTTTCAAAATGAAATATTCTGGCACTATCTGACAATGTTTCACTGTTACTCATTGGGTTTCAGAGGCTAAATATCCAGAAGTAGTGTCCCTTTTCTTCCTAGTCTGTCTTAATCTGGAAGCTGAGTTGAAACCTGTTTACCATCGGTACCCTGCTGGTACCTAAAACACCAGTGGCACTGCCCAGCATCATAGCAACATGCCAGTGTTCACAGTAGGGCAAATTGACAGATTGCAAACTCATGCAACATGTATGTTTATACAAACATGATCAAGCTTAGACAGATATTAAATGACTGGTTTATAGATTTACATGTATAGAAAGTCTGATTTTTGCTTCTGTGGCCTTCACTTGCTAATGGTGTGACTTGTAACTGATTCTTACTTTTTTTCTCCTCTTGCTTGTCTGCCTTAAATGAACTGTCTGAGTCAGCCTAGCTTGTCTTGCACTTTTTAATTTCACTGCAACCTTCTCTTTTACCGAAGCCTCCATGTTTACCTCTCATCTCTTCCCATTCCAAATCCCATGTATTCTTTAAGACCCAACTAAAATTTTGTTTTCTTGAAGCCTTCCCAGATGACCCGGATTTGAGATGATGCCTAACTTCTCTGCATATTTGTATAATTTCTTGGTAGTTATTATAATAAAATTTTATTGTAGTTATGTGGTTATGTAGTTATAAGACATGAACTTCTTGAGAAGGGAAATATAAGCTTGCTGTATACAAAGAATTGTACCAAACTGGTTGAAAATAGGCTTCTTCTAGGTTAAATGAATGCATGTTTTATACTTTAATTCAATCAATAAACTATACATTTTAATGCATGTTTATACTTTAATTCATTCAATATTAATTTAGCAACAACTATGGATCAGGCCTACTTCTAGATCATTATGGCAATGATCACTGTTTCCTCAAAGGAGAAGACACACCATAAATAAGAAGAATACATTCATAGAATAATTTCAGTTGTGGTAAGTCTAGAGGTGGCATGAGAGTACATGGAGGTAAGAAGCTGAGGTGACCAGCTAAGGTTGCTTTGAGAAGTGACATATGAGCTTAGACTTGCAGACTATCAAAGAGGCAATTCTCCATCGGATCAAAGGAAGAGCATTTAGAGCAGAGGGAAAAATTAATGTAGAATCTAAAGGTTGGACAAGAGGTCCCTGTGATCAGTCCTCAGTGATGGTGTAAAAAGAAGATAGAGAAGGAAGGCAAGGATTCCCTCATGCTGGCACTTGTAGGCCATGTAGAGGAGATGGTCCTATTCTAAAGTCAATGGGATGTGCATTGAAGGACTTTACACAGCGGAGTAACAAAATGAGCTGTATGATTTTGATGTGGAGAATGGTTGTGGGGAGTCAAAGAAGAAACATGTAGCTATAGCAGTAGTTTGCACAGGAAGTGAAGAGGGTTTGATTACCAGGGTGGCAGTAGAGATGGAGAGAAGTGGAAGAATTCAAGACCTATCTTGGAGGCAGAAGACAGTGATTTCTAGTGGCAGGGGACAATAAGAAACCCAGAGTGGCTCATCTGGGATGGAGGGGTATGGAAAGAGAAATTAAGGTGTGTGAACAGGAGTGGGAATAACCCTTAGTACTGGGGAAGCTGGTTTACACAAGTCATGACTAACTGGTTTTTGCTTTGACTGTTTCATCAGTATTTCTTAAGGTGACTGGGAACTATTACCAGTGGACCTCTTTGAGAGTAGCTGGCTTAGAGACGAGGACCTGACTCGAACAAGGCTGCTATTTAGCAGGTGCAAAGTGGGATGAGAGGAGGTGTTTCCTCTTGTCTGCTTGTTCATAGGGTGTCTTCTTGCACCTTTTCAGTGATTATCAAGAAGACAGAGGTAGATGGTGAGTTAAGGTTTGGGTTCTTTGGACATAACGTGGTGAGCGATGATAAGATGATGAGGACGGTGGTGGTAGTATCTGTAGTAGCCATGGATGTGGTTAATGACATGCCAAGCTTTGGTAGGCCCTTTTGTCTATTATGTTTATAACATCTGAAGGATATAAGACAATTGAATCTTGTCGTTGTTAAATGCTGTTGAGTAGGTTCTGATCCACAGTGAACCTGGATAGGGTTTCCAAGGAGTGGCTGGTGAGCTTGAACCACCAACCTTGTTCAAACAGACTTTGCAGTCCAATGCATTAACCCACAGCGCCACACCAAGACTCCAATTGAACCTTAGAAAGGTGAAGTAATTTGTCCCTTATTACACAATTAAGAAGCAACATAGGCAAACACTGAACCCAGTCTTTCTAACAGTGACTCTTCAGAGGGAAAAAGAGGGCAGGTTTGCCTGGCTGTAATCGTCACATTTTATTATTTCACTCCTTTGCATGTAAACTAAGGGGGTGGAATAATAGCACAAGAGCAACAGACAATCCTGTTGCTGGCGTGGAGTCTGGGCCAAACCAAATGTCTCAGTAGTGTTGTGAGGTGTAGAAGTCAGTTATGCTTGGTGGAGAGACACGGCTTTCCTCTGCTTGTCATCAGATGTTACTTGTTCCATTCTCAGCCCACATTTACTTTTCATCACCACTGTCATCATCACAAATGAAGTGTTGGTGGTTAGATCAGGCATTTCTATAGCCCTAAAGATCTGAGTAAATTGAACAGAATGGAAAATTATGTGCTTTTGGAAATAGTTTTAAAGAGTGGCTTAAGATTTATTATGAAAATCTGCGTGATGTTTGCAAAAGTTTCTCATCAGATTCTAACAGATTTGAACTTCAGGTAAAACTACTAGTCTCTATTTCTGACTTCGTCTTCTGGTGAAAAGTGATAAAGTAGCTGTCTATGTGGAATAAGCTTCTCCATTCAGATAAATGAATACTATAGCTTCTATGTCACAAATCTTCTATTAGTTTGTGGTACTGTGGTGACTTGTATGTTGCTGTGATGCTGGAACCTATTCCGCTGATATTTTAAATACCAGAAGGGTACACCCATTATAGACAGGTTTGAGCTCAGTTTCCTGATTAAGACAGACTAGGAAGAAGGAAAGGCAGACTATTTCTGAATGGTTAGCCACTGAAAACCTTAGGAATAGCAGTGGAACACTGTCAGTAGCACCAGAGTATTGAACATTAAAGCATGATGAACACACCAGAATATTGTCAAATATAGTGCCAGAAGATACACAATTAGGAAGAGCTGTCTTCTCAAAGTAGAGTTGATTGTGATGACGCAAATGAAGTAAAGCTTTTGGGACCTTCATTTGTTAATAGGGCACAACTCAAAGTGAAGAGAAAGACCTGTCAACATCCATTAGTAATCGGAACATGGAATCCACGAAGTATGAATCTAGGAATATTATAACTTTTCCCAAAAATGAAAAGGAAGGCAAAAAGATCAATATTGGCCAGTTTGAATCTGACAACCATATGGTATACTACACTGAGAATGACAAATTGAAGAGGAATGGTGTCACATTTATCATCAAAATGAGCATTTCAAGATCTATCATGAAGTATAATGCTGTCTGTGATAGTATAATATCCATAAACCTACATGGAAAACCAGTTAATATAACTATTACTCAAGTTTACACACTAACCATTAAAGTCAGTGATAATATTGAAGAATTCTTCCAACTTATTTGGTTTGAAATACATTAAGCACACAATCAAGATGTATTGATAATTATTGGTGATTAGAATGCAAAGGTTGGAAACAAGAGCATCAATAAACAGAAAATATGGACTTGATGATACTGGAGATAGCATGCTAGAATTTTGTAAGACCAATGACTTCTTCATTGCAAATTAAAAAAAAAAAAAAACTAACGTAGACCTTACCAGATGCAATACACAGAAATCAAATTGACTACATTTGTGGAAAGAGACAATGGAAAAGCTCCATATCACCAGCCAAAAGGGCCAGGGACAGACCGTGAAGTTTCTCATATGCAAATTCAGGCTGAAACTGAAGAAAATTAAAACTAGTCCATGAGAGTCAAAATTTGACCATGAATATTTTTCACCTGAATTTAGATATTATCTTAAGAACAGATTTAATGTAGTAGACACTAATGACTGAAGACCAGAAGAGTTGTGGGATGACATTAACAACATCATACAGGAAGAAAGCAAAAAGTCATTAAGAAGACAAGAAAGAAGGAAAAGACCAAGATGGATGTAGAAGAGACTCTGAAACTTGCTCTCCAGCATAGGTGTGGTAAAGCAAATGGAAGAAATGAGGCAAAAGTGCTGAATAGAAAATTTCAAAGGGTAGCTTGAGAAGACAAAGTCAAGAACAAAAATGAAGTGTGCAAAGACCTGGAGTTAGGAAACCAAAGGGAAGAACATATTCAGCATTTCTCAAGCAGAAAGAACTGAAGACAAAATTCAAGCTTTGACTCGAAAGACTGAAGGATTTTATGGGCAAAATATTGAATGATACAGAAAGCCTCAAAAAAATATGATAGGACTACACAGAGGAGGACACAGTCACAATACCAAATGAAATGGTTGATGTTCAACCCTTTCAAGAGATATGATCATATCATATGATCAAGAAGCAATGACAACGAAAGAAGAAGTCCAAGGTGCACCGAAGCCATTGGCAAAGAACAAGGCTCTGGGAATTGATGGAATACCAGTTGAAATCTTTCAACAAACTGATGCAGCACTGGAGGCACTCACTCATCTATGTCAAGAAATTTGGAAGCCAGCTACATGAACAAATGATTGGAAGAGATCCATATTTGTGCCCATTCCAAAGAAAGTCCCAACGGAATGCAGAAATCATTGGACTTTATCTTTAATATTACATGCAAGTAAATTTTTGCTACAGATAACCAAAAAAAACAGCTGCAGCATTGATAGGGAACTGTCGGAGGTTGAAGCCAGATTCAGGTGAGTATGTAGAATGAGGGATATCACTGCTGATGACGGATGGAATGTGTCTTTAAGCAAAGAATATCAGAAAGATGTTTACTTGTGTTTTATTGACTATGGAAAGACTTTTGATTGCATGGATTGTGACAAACTATGGATGACATTGATGAGAATGAGTTTTCCAGAATGCTTAATTGTGCTCATGAGGAACCTGTACAAAGACCAAGAGGCAGTTGTTTGAATAGATCAATGGGACACTGAATGGTTTAAAATCAGGAAATGTGTGCACCATGTTTGTATTCTTTGACCATACTTACTCAATTTGTATGCTGAGCCAATAATCAGAGAAGCTTAATTATATTAAGAAGAACATGGGATCAAGATTGAAGGAAGAGACATTAACAATCTGTGATATGCAGATGCTATAACCTTGCTTGCTTAAAGTTAAGAGGACTTAAATATGTACTGATGAAGATTAAAAACACAGCCTTCATTATGGGTTGAACCTCAATGTAAAGGAAACCCTAATCCTTACCAATAGAGCAATAAATAATATCATGATAAATGGAGAAAAGATTGGAGTTGTCAAGGACTTCATTCTTCTTGGATCCACTATCAACACTCATTGAAGTAGCAGTCAAGAAATCAAACAACGTGTTGCATTAGGCAAATCTGCTGCAGAAGATCACTTTAGAGTGTTGAAGAGCGAAGACGTCAGTTTGAAGACTAAATTGCACCTGACTTAAGTCATGGTATTTTCAACAGTTTCATATACATGTGAAAGTTGGATAATAATTGTGGGAGACCATAGGACAATTGATGTATTTGATTTAATATTGTTGAGAAGAACATTAAAAGTACCACGGACTGCTTGAAGAATCTGTTGGATGTAGTATAGCCAGAATACTCCTTAGAAGCCAAGATGACGAGACTTTGTCTCTCATACTTTAGACATATTATCACTAGGGACCAGTCCCTAGAGAAGGACATCATACATGTTAAAGTGGAGAGTCACAATAAAGAGCAAGACCTCCAACGAGATGGGCTGGCACAGTGGCAGCTGCAATGGGCTCAAACTTAACAACAATTGTGAGTATGGTATAGGATTGGTCAGTGTTTTGTTGTGTTGTCGCTGAGTGGACAGCAGCTAAAAAACAACACAGCATCTATGACAATGTATACATTTTAACTGGTTATGATATACTATAAAATTATTATTAGTGTAACAGGCCTCTTCAGATTCTGTTTTAGAATAAGATGGGAACTCAACACCTAAAAATAAATGAAATAACATATGTAGCAGTGTTGTAAGCAAACAAGGGCTTTGGCCATTTAATAGAGGTAAATCCTAAGTGTATAGTCACTTATTTAGTAACGGATAATTTTTGGTGCATAGCAGTTAGAAAAACAGCGTTATCTCTGTTTTCTCAATTTCCTTGCAGGGATAATTCACCACTCAAAAAATAAAATTTTTATCCTGAGCATAAATACTTAATTTGGAGTCACGCTGTATAAGGGTTATGTGTAAACACGTAAATTGGAAAAGACAACAAGGCTTAACCATACTATCTCAGAGGATGGGCTAATGGGGTTTGTATGGTCAATTTAACAAATAATTTATTCGATTTCTGTTCTGGTTATCTATTTTTGTATAACAAATCACCCTAAAACTTGGTGACTTTAAACAACAATTTGTAATTCTCTCTCAGAGCTTTGAGGATTACTACTCTGAAATCAGACAGCAGTATCAGGACTGCATGCTGTTTCTACAGTGCCCACTTACATCAGACATATCTGAGGAAAGGACAGCCTTAGGCTTGGGGTTAGGCAGAACCCTGTCTTGCTGGCTTACAAATATATTGGGTTAGAATGGCTCTAAGCAGAATTATTTTTTTTCCAGTTTCATGGCAGATCTACCAGGGTAAGAGTGTGGATGCAAGATCAAGGTCCTAAAAGTCTGTTCCCACCAATAGCTTATGCTTAAGGAGGCTTTTTTCTGTGTGTGTGTGTGTGGGGGGGGGGTCTGTACAGGTGGTGATTTGAGTCCTGGTGTGGTGCTGTGGGTTAATGCACCAGACTGCAAAGCCATTTGAACTGCAAGGTTGGCGGTTTAAGCTCACCAGCTGCTTCTTGGAAATCCTATACAGGGTTGCTTTGGGTCAGAACCGACTCGATGACACTTAACAACATAACAACAATGGTTCAGAGATAGAATTTGGAGCTGGGCTGTACCCATCATCACCTAGCCCAAGCTGTGAGAGCTTGTATGGCAAGTTGATTTAATTTCTCTGTCTCATTCCCTCACCTGTAAAGTGTAGATATTAGTAAGCAGCTGAACTGCAAAGTCGGTTTGAACTGAAAGGTTGCGGTTCAAGCTCACCAACTGCTCCTCAGAAACCCTATGGTGGTGGTAGTATGTCGTGAAGTTAGTTCTGACTCAAAGTGACCCTGTGTAGGGTTTCCGAGGCTGTAAATCTTTACAGGAGCAGAATGCCTCATCTTTCTCCTGTGGAATGGCTGGTAGTTTTGAACTGCTGACCTTAAGGTTAGCAGCCTGATTCGTAACCACTACGCTACCAGAGCTCCTTTGGAAATCCTATACAGTGTTGCTATGGATTGGAATCAACTCAATGGCATGTAACAACAACAGTAACTTATAGGGTTGGCATATATAAAAGCACTTAGAATACATGGAAAAGGCCATGTAAGTGTTTGTTAATATTGTTATTAAAGGAAGCCATCCACAAAGTGGGTCAGAACTCACTTCACTGTGACAGCGAAAATAGTTGCCATGGAGCTGGTTTCACCTCATAGCAACTGTGTATAGGGTTTTCAAGGTTGTAAATATTTCTGGGAGAAGAAAGCCTCATTGTTGTCTCACAGAGCAGCTGGTAGATTCAAACTGCTGACTCTTCAGTTATCAGCCCGGCTTGTAGCTCACAAATAGACCTACAGAATATTTGATGCCAGGGTTCACCAGTCCCACTGTCTTCCTGGGCTGACGTTCCTAGACTCAAATTCATTTATTTTAAGCTAACGATTTTTATTTCTATTGACATAAAAATATATTTGAGAACATATCATTTTATGGACTGTTTTAAAGGGGATATTTTGGAAGGAGTTTAGAGGAGTAAGCATGAGTATATTCAGCAACTGAGGGAAGAAATAGGTTTTAAAAAAAGTTGGCAGATAAAAATGTTACAAATTAGTTATTTCAGAGCTGGCCTTGTGAAGAGGAGTGAAGGCTCTCACTGACCCCCAGTTCACAATCTCTCTGTCCCATCATGGTATTTCCTCAAAGGCAAATCTAGTTTATATGGCCTAATCAACTGCTTAAGAATTCCATGAATCAGAAGCAGGATAGGAGGAACCGTCTTTGTTCTCTTACAGACTTGGCTTCAAATCTTGGCTTTGCAAGTTACTTGTCCTCTTAAAGCTGTAGTTTCCTTGTCAATAAAATGGGAGCAATAACCCTGCAACCTAGAGGTTGTTAGGAGGACTAAGTGAGTGAGTTGGGGAACACTTGGCATACAGGTGACATTGGGCAATGGAGACTTACCAGGAATTTCCGCTTCTGCTTCCAGTGGCTGCCTTGGGCATTGGTGGCTACATGGGCTTCGGTGACGGTTTTGATTAGCTCCCATTCCTCATCTGTGGGCTCAGGCTTGTGACCCATGGATTTCTGCAACTCTTCCCGCCGCCTCTTTTCCCGGTTCTCTTCTATCAGCTTCCTTTTTGCCAGTCGCTTGCTGTCATCCAGCACCACTGGGAAGAGGAGAAGGATGAGAGAAGACACACAAATGGTTCCCAGGGGTGGGGTGTACTGAAACAGGGATGGTTCAATGGGTCCTGTGGTATGGAGCTTGCTCTGGGCTCCAGATTGCCCATGACCAGCCATTTTCCAACATGGTGGCTGTGTGCCCAAATCCCAAGGTTTAGTTGGCTTTTCAAAAAAAAAGTCTTGGGTAAACCTGGACTTACAAGAGGCGGACCCAATTCAAAGGGAAGCCGAGAGAGGTGAAACCCAGCATTACCCACAAGAGAATAGATGGATTTGTTGAGTCAGTTACCGAAATCATTTTTAGGGATTCTGCTCTTCCCTTCCTCCCCCCAAATGACTCTTAGTAAGAAGAACATTGCAGTCCCAGGTGGTGCTGTAGGACAAGCACTGGATTGCTAACTAAGTGCAAGGTTGGCAGTTCAAACCTGACAGTTATTCCTTGGAAACCCTATACAGGGTTGCTATGAGTCGGAACTGACTTGATGGCACTTAACAGCAACAACAATGAGATCTTTGGAGTCCTTGTGTGGTACAACCATTTACACACTCAGCTGCTAACAGAAAGATAGGTTCTAGGGGACACAGTTCTACTCTGACACACATGGGGTTGCCTTGAGTCACAGTCAGTTTGATATCAGCTTATTATTTTTTAGGAAGAACTTCAAAGAAAAGTTCTGGAGTGATAATGGGAAACTCAGGATTCCCTCCTCTGAGGAGACAGGACCTCAACTCCTCAAGGCTTCCTTGAGGATTAACTGGAATGTGAATGGGTCTACTTTGGGCCACACAAGTTACTCATTTTGCATTACTTTTATTTGGTCATCCCATAATCATAATCCCAGGCTCTGGAATCTTGCAGGACTTGGGTTTGAGTCCTGACATGACCACATTCTGTGTGACCTCTGGCAAATTACTTAGGCTCCCTGAACTGTCATTTATGTATGTATAAAGTGGGATCAACTCACTTCACAGGTTATTTTATGTGACAATGTATAGGTATACCTGCTCTTTGTTAGTGCTCAGTATATGTAACCATGACAGATCATTTATGCAAAAGGAAAATAAGGGCAGGTGGCAAGAAACCTTCTGTGATTAATTTCCAAAATAAACTATTTCACCAGACTCTAATTGGAATGAAAAGGCTTATGTTTTACACCGTAGACTCATAGTACTTTAGAACTGGAATGAACCTTAGCTGTTTAGTTCAAATCCCTCATTTCACAGAGGAGAAAATTGATCCAAAAAGGTTGTAACTTGCCCATAAATGGCAAGTTCATGGCAGAGTCAAGGAAAGACTCAGGACTCCTGATTCCAATTCTACAACACCACACCGAGTCATTGTCCTACGGCCATTTTCTGGTGACAATGTGACCTGGTGGAAAAGAAAAAAGTAGACAGCAGGAAGAAGAGAACCAAGTGCTCAGTTAATCCTCAAAGAGGTTAATTAAGTTCCAGATCTTCTAGATTTGACTGGACAGTCAAAGTCAGTTGAGCATTTACACATATGGAAGATTTGAATGAGCTCTAATAAGCCATTATGATTCAGTTATTAAAGGGAGGTGGTGGTGGTTGTTACGTGCTGTGGAGTCGGTTCCAACTCATAGTGACCCTGCACAGGGTTTACTGAGGCTGTAAATCTTTATGAGAGCAGAAAGCCTCATCTTTCTCCCATGGAGCAGGTGATAGTTTTGAACTGCTGACCTTGAGATTAGCTGCCTGATTCATAACTACTACCCTACCAGAGCTCTTTATTAAAGGGAGGAGGACTGGATAATAGTATTCACTGCTCCAATTTCTCTCTCTCTTTTTTTTTAAAGTATGCCTGGTATTCTTGCACTTGACATGCATTATCTATTTTAATCCTGAAAACCACCCTATGGAGTAGGTGATAATTTCACAGGAAGAGAATTCAGATAGGCACACAGTTGGGAATTGAATGGAAGTTTTCCGATGACAAAACCTGAGGTCTTATAAAGCCTCACAAGCACTCAACACTCAATTGGATTAGCACTCTGAATATTTTGGCCTCATAAACACTCATATTTTTAACTTTTCAATAAAATGATAAATGGATACTGAATATTAACAGTTCATATGCCATTACAGTCTCCTTTAGATCCAAGTATTTTCACATATCCTTACAAGGCACATTTGTTGGCAGGAGGTAATTTTTTTTTTACAAGATATAGATAAGCCTTTATTCAGAAGTGAGGATTAACCCAATTCCAAGAGTGACACCCTAATGCAACCCCTCCTTTCTTAAGATTCCCATTCCAACTTTTCAAAATGGGAAAACCAGAATATGCCACAGATTCCCTGCTCCAGTTGACAGAATCCTATTTATCACAGAAGAATAAGTTGTAACTGTTTCTTTCATGAGGAAAAAAAAATCTTCACTTCTCTCTCTTCCTTTCTCCCTCCTTTTTCCCTTCTTTACTTTTCTTTCTTCTTTTTAAACAGAAAGTTGAAATCCCTTATTGATGTGTTAACATTTTATGCCAGTGGAAATCATTAATGTCTGACAAAAGTGAGGCCACACATTCTGAATCTTGTGATTATTATTTTTATTATTAGATTAATTTAAGTGTAAATCCCTTCACACAATGTGGAGAGAAGAGACCCCAAGGGTTAACCTTACCACCATATGGTATGGTACTTTGAAAACTGGATAGGACTACTTCAGCTTGAATGTCTTTATGGCTAAAAATATAAAAAACAACTGCAAGATGACTCATGCACTAGAACTCAACTTCACATGCTTTAGACGCTTCTAAACATGATGTTTTCTGTTAGTGCCTTGTCTTCAAAAATGCCCATAAAATAAATTCCTGTCTCTGCTTTTGAAAAATATTAGGACTAGTCCAGGAGACTTTCACCACGTAAATGCTGTGTGTGAAAATTATACCTTATCAAGGCAAATGGACAACACCTCTCATTTGAAATCTCTGACTCAAACAGAGTGTTACTGACAATTAGCTTTCCTACACTCATTATCTAGGTACACTGAGAGTTAGGAGATGATAAAGGAAGAGAAGGAAAGGAGTTCTACAGGTTGGAAACCACTCCCAGCCTCCTTGCTTGGGTTAAATGTGGGTAATGAGGTATCTCCCCTCTGTCCATGCGCTCCGGCTTTCTTTCTGCTAGGTTGATTTCCTGGATCCAAACCCTTTCCCAATCAACACTCCTGGAATAAGAAGCAAATGAAGAAGCTCTACTTACAATCTGTTGCCATGCCAACATAGATGCATTTTTTAAAGCGACATTCCTGGCACTGATTTCGCGTAACTTTGTCTATGACACATTTTCCTTCATATTTACAGGAGTATGACGGATGGAGATTTTTCTGAATGGTTCTTCTAAAGAAACCCTACGTGAAAAAGAAAGACCCAATATACCAGTTTCATATCTTCTAGAAATAAATCACTCCAGAATTTTCTGTCTATGTGACTATGAGATGAATTGTTTTGGACCTTACTTATATATAGACCTCTAGCTCTACATACTGAAATATAAGACAACTGGATCAACGTGAATATGAAGGATAAGCACTGGGCTGCTAACTGAAAAGTCAGTGGTTCAAACCCACCAGTTGTTCCTTTGAAACCCTATACAGGGTCACAATGAGTCAGAACCAACTCAACGGCACTTACAACACCAACGGTCTGAGTAAAAAGATATCATAGTACTGTAGATTCAAGGCATTTATTCAAAGAAAGGAGGCGAATGGGTGAATCTGATGCTTGCTTTTTCTCCCTAAACATTGAATAATACAAATTCTTTTATTTCATTTAACAAAGATCCATAATTATACTGTTTAGTTAAGCCATGAAAAAGTGATTTCCTAATTTATACTGGGGAATGAAAGGGCTGAGTACTTGTAACATTTCATTAACTAATAATTTAATGGATGCATCAGCTGTCCTTCAGTTCTTGTTTTTGACCCTTAAAATGGTCAGGAACAGCTCAGAGAGTTCTTCAAACAACAGTACTTTGTTGTTGTTAAGTGCCATTGAGTCAGTTCTGACTCATAGTTATGCTATATAGGGTTTCTGAGGAGTGGCTGGTGGGTTTGAACTGTCAACTTTGTGGGCCATGCTGACCTTGTGGGTCCAGTGCATTATCCTGTAGCATTATACCAGGACACCTGAAAATTCTAGGTTCTCTAGCAAAGTTTTCCCGTAACACATGGCAGGTGGTTTTTTCTTTAATAATATTCATATATATACAATAAGAGGGAATTTGTGTGTGTGTGTGTGTGTGTGCTAAGTAGATATAAAACAAAACATTGGCCATGTCAACATTTTTTTATAATTTAGTTACATTAATTATGCTTATCATATTGTGCAACAATGGCCACAATTGTCACTTTATTTTTCTCCACTATACATTAGATAGACACTTTTCAAGTTCAATGTTTTTTCCTTTCTTAAGGCATTTTTAGACAGATGTAGGCACATGGTTGGTATAGGCTATTCTGAAAAGTGCCTATGAACATTTCTGAGGACACGGTTTAGTTCCAGACTTGGGAAGCTTATATAACATTCTTAATGGTGTGCTAAGCTAGAATCTTTCTGGACATGATCTTTACAATTTAGCACCTGTTGTTAAGTGCCGTCACGTCGGGTTCCAACCCATAGTGACCCTGTGTAGGGTTTCTGAGGAGCAGCTAGCTGACGAACTTGAGCCTCAGGCCTCCCAGTTCAAAGTGGACTTTGCAGTCCCATGTTATTAACTAACAGCACCACACTAGGACTCCTTAGCAACTGTACTTCTGTATTATATGAATTAATAATGGTCAGTAGCACTTACTGTATTGTAGATGTTTTCCATATGATTGTTTCAACCTTCCCCATGACTTTCTAAGACAGGCACTCTTAATATTTCTATATTGTAGGGATTAAAAAACTAAGCATCAGAGAGGTTAAGCCATTCACTCTCCCAAAGTCACATGGAAAGTACACTTTGTGCACAGACTGGATCCAATGAATCACACTCCAAATCTTATTTTCTTGACTACTTAAATGTAAGTCAATATTATTACTGTATTAAGACAAACAAATACAGTCTTCTCCCAACCACTCCCTCCAAAAACCTTTGCTTTTTCTGTTTTTGGTAGAGTAGCAAGGCAAAACAAGGTTTTTATATTAAAACTTGAAGGGGATCTCTAACTTTGTTAAATAAATGGTGGAACTGAATATGTATTGACCTCATTTGAGTTCACCCAAATTTTGATTATCCTGTTTATTATTTCTTGACCTTGATCAAGTACACACACATAATTACATATTCTTAGCTCAGATACACTTAAAGACTCTTTATAATGAAATAATCAAAGGTAGGACTTTCATTGGACAAAGTAGCAGAAAATGGACAATGCCAGGAATTATAAAGGTTTATGGACTGGATTTGGGGGCGGGGGTGCAAATCCTTTATGATTTTCATTGTTCAGGTTCTAGCTGAAAACTTGGCATATTAAATTTGGGTTTTGCATACTTAAAAACTTGCTTGAGTCTATTCATTTGAGTGATGTTGACATATTAATCTGAGATCCAGTGAGCCACACACAGAGCAGCCATTTGAGATGTTAGCAGTGTTTCCCTGGGTATTCAGGGTGGCCAAATCCTGCCAAAGGGTGACTGCCAAGTCATGCTACAAGAGAGACGGGAAGCTTCTCTATGAGCCTCCTCATTTTCTCCATTGCCCTCTGTCCAATCCCCCCTTGTCTAGAAGGCAAAAGAAACCCAGAGATTCTTGGCAAGAAGACATGTCACAGATGGGGAGGAGAGGAGTGGAATAGCTTACTTCCTTCTGCAGAAGGCAGTTTCACTAAGGTGTAAACACCAAGGCTCAAGCCATTCAATGAGAATAGTGCCTGTTGCTATAGAGATAAGAGATGACTATTGTATCTGAATTTAGGGAGAGTGTTACTCCTATGCTAATGCTGCCTCGTATTTCAGAGCTGGGGGCATACTGAAGGTTCTAACAACTTGGAGGAGAGAGCCTGCCAAAGAACAGGGATAACTACCACCCATCACTTCAATAGGCTATTCTGTATATTTTTATTGGAATGAATTTACACTTATTTTCCAAAAAGAATTAAGGAGGCTAATGCTACTATTCACAGCACCTATTGTCCTGTGGTCTGGATCTGATGAGTTTTCTTGAACACTTTATGGATCAAATTCCTTTTAAGATTTCAGCCTCCTCTAAGCTACAATAGAACACTATTTGATACACGATGAGGAATCACTTCATTTGAGTGTATTAAGATATTGGGTTTCTTAAATATAAAAAAATGGGAAGCATTAACACGTGTAAGTGAACTTGAATAAACACATTTTAATCAGTCAATTTATAAAAAGGAAAATCCTTCTAGAAGTGAACAAATAAAAGAAATGTTTTAGGGAATGAATAAGGACATAGTGCATTTCACTGATGGTTTGTTAGTGATCAGAGAACTAGCTTTTGTAAATCAAAATCAGACATGCTTCTCTGCATTCTGAGAAGAATCAGATCCATCTTTTAGTGGCTCAAGAAAATGAAATAACTAATGTCATACTCTTAGTTCAATCTTTAGACAGCAGTTATGAAAGTTTTGAGTCTTCAATGAAAAAAAAAAAAAGGTTTGTTGTAGCATAGCATCAATAGTCTTTCTATAAAAGATGCATAAAAAATGCTACATCTCCCCAAAACATTCCCCTAAATTTTTCACTGTCATCAGGAAAAACAGGCAAAGAAGAATGTGTGCATACACATTATAAGTATGGGACAGAAATATTTTTAAATGACAGGGTTGAATAAACAATATGAAAAACTGCTTCATCAAAAAAAAATTTTTTTTTTTTTTTTGGTCATTTTCTAGGATATTTTGTCACTATATTAAATGAGTCTATATAATCAGTCTAGAAAAGCTCCTTTCTGATTTTATGATGGAGGCAAATAGTTTAGAGAGAGAATTTTGATCATGAAGGCAGAGTCTGAGAAATCAAGCACTTTTGTTGTCTAATTTCTCTTTTAACCACAAACATCTTATCATCTTACTAAAAGGGAAAAGAGTTCAATGGATTTCTTGATCACAAGGAAGCTAAATGTGACACAGAAACATAAGTTACTAGACTTGATTCTTTTCTCTGTTAGGTCAACTACCAGTAAGCTTTAAGTCCTCTGTAAGGCATACACAATCTAAAATGGATCGCTTCTGGGAGTTGAGTATTAAATGGAATTTTCATTAATTTCTCCCAGAACTCAAAATTTACCATTAGAAACTGATTTAAAAGAATATCAGTGCTGTATTATTGGGTAGGTGGAATCTTATGAATTAGAGTTAATTTAGAAAAAAGGCCAGTCTTTGGACTGATAAAATGTATCTAAAGTAATAGTTTCATTACTTTCAAATCAAGACAATAAAAACGTGTTTTCAAGAGATATACTGCAAGTATTCTAATGAATCAATAGCCAGTATGTCTAATTAGCTCTGTTTAGTTCCTTAAAATCTTTTTTTACCCCACAGACTTAATGGAAGCCTTTAGCCAAATCTCTGATAAAGGATTATAACGTCCAGATCAAAAATGTCTGGATGAATAAGAGGTTGTATCCACATTTCAAACATGTCTTGTAGATTTCAGGCCTTGGAACATTAGCATCTCTTCCCAGTGATACATTATCAACATTTCTAGCAAGTCTCTGCTAAGGGCTCTCGAATTTCATTCACAAAAAGTAGGGAATTTGCATGGAAAACCTTCTACTAGGGAGGTGGACCATATCTTGCTTTGAAACCAAGCTAACTCCTTGAATGGCTTGGGTTTAGGGTCAGGAGTAGAAAGAAACATGGTAGTTGGAGAAGGGAAATATATAAATTTGACTTTGGTTTTATATCTTGTGACAATGCAGCTTTAAAATATGAAAAGGGAAAAGAAAAAACATTAAAAACTCCTCCCATGACTTTTGTTGCTTTTAGTTGCCATTGAGTCGGTACCGATTCATAGCAACCCTACACACAACAGAACAAAACACTGCTCAGTCGGGCACCAACCTCACAATCGTTGCTATGATTGAGCCCATTGCTGTTGCCACTTTGCCAATCCATCTCATTAGGGGTCTTCCTCTTTTTCACTGACCTTCCCAAGACTTTCATTTTCTCAATAATCAAACATCTGGGGAGGGGGTAGCCCTGAGTTAGGCTTTACCTGTATCGTAGACTTTATTTTCTAGGCTAACTATTTCCCAGAAGGCTCATCTTAATTTTGCTGATGAGTATGGGAAGTAGGCAAACTCACTTTTGAGAAATGAACTCAGTACTGATAACGAGTGTACTTTTTTTCAAGTACTTTTTGAAGATGGGTCTACAGAACACAAAATAACAGATGGGTGACCAGAATTTCCTCACTGATGGCAGGTTATGCAGAAAGTCAATTTGGATAATTTTAGAACATAATTGAATCTAAGTAGACTCAAAGATATTTCCTAATGGAACCCTGAGAGCTGAGCACATTCACTTTGACTAACAGTGGAAAAAGGCCTATAGTAGAGCACACGCTGTCTTCTCAAACATTGTACATAAAGCAAGATGAGAAACAGTCATTTCTTGGCATGACAATGTTTGTTATAAAATATCTATATGTTTTAATCCAAAGTAAGTATTTTATTAATTTCCCCCATTTTACTATTTTTCCCTCCCCGTTAATAAAAAATATAGAGGTAAAGAAACCAGACATTGATCACAATCTGGCAAAACTTCATGAGATGATATACCCATTAGGATGAGATAGTTGCTAAGGTACCAATTAATTTTTGAATTGGAAAGAAAAATCAATTCAGCTCTTGAACATGTTAAAATGAAAAACACACCTGGACACGTGGAAGACCACGGGCCATGAAATGGAATTGGGCCCTAATTGGAAAGTAAGTTTCATATTGCATTCCTGCCCATCACTGGGAAGGGACTAGAGCTGAACTGAGCTCTGTAATCTCTGGACCCCAGGCCATTTACCTTGCAGCCTTCACACGTGATGCAGCGGTAGTGATACCCGGTGGCTTTGTCACCACACACTACACATAGCTCGTCCTTGTCTAAGTAACTGGGTATGTACCCTGTGAAGGAGAAAAAAAGAGCAATGTGAGAAAACAATGGTATGTTAAAGTCAAAGGCACACCAGAGCTAAGGTCACTAAGCCAGAGACACAATTGGTTTGCCAATGGGAGGTGACATCCAAAAGACTTCATGAAATTTAATAGTTAAGTATCTTAACACTTCTAGAGTTAACATCAGGCCCCAAATTTCAGAATATTCTGGAAAAAGTGTGATTTCTCTTGTGCAGGTGGAACAGAGGACGGAAGGCCAATGAGTCATGGAGAGAGGTTAGAACTAGAGATACCTGGAGTGCATTGAATTTTGGAAGACACAATTTCCTCCATATGCCTTATATTACTAGTTCTTAGAAGACTTGATTCACTTTGGAATCAAGGCACCATTCCATAAATTTAGAGAACCATATAGCTAGAAATATTTTGGGTGACCATCAAGTGCTTGGAGGTGAAGAAACAGGCCCTCAGAGGTTTTGCCTTCTGCAGGGTCACACTAGAAATTAATGAACCAGTTGCTATCAGGTGGACTCTGACTCATGGTGACCCCATACGTATCAGAGAAGAACTGTAGTCCATAGGGTCTCCAATGATTGATTTTCTAGAAGTAGATCATCAGGCCTTCAGAAGTGCCTCTGGGGGGACTCGAACTTCCAATTTTTTGATTAGCAGCCAAGAGTGTTATTTGCAACACCCAGGGACTAAAGAAATTAATAGCAGAAACTATAAACCAGATCGCCTAACTTCTAGTCCTCCATTATCAAGTTCACTTGTCTTTTTAAAATTTAAATAAAAATAGAATTAAATTTAAACAGGATGAATAAGACCATCTTAAAAAATTAGATACATTTATGATATTATGAAACATAGCCCAACAAGACTAAGCAATGTGAAATAACAGAGGTTCTATCAGTAACAATGAAAACCCTACCATAACTGCCTTGATATTAGTTGGCTATTTGTTATTAGTTTGGATTCCTTGATGCAAGAAGCTAAAGTTTGCCAACAAAATCACAATCAACCTGCTTCCCCGCAGCTTTCCCTTTCTCCCTTCTCTTATAGATGGTGTCCACACAAAGAACTAAAGCAAAAGGGCAAGTTCATCTTCACAGGTGCTAAGAGTTTACCAGACATGCATAGAGCCTTAGCTAGAACCAAAAGATCAAAGCAAGACATGAGCTACAGGCTCTACTGGAGAAGGGAGAGGTTGAGAAGACAAAAGTATTCTTTTTCAGGATACCGTATGAAGTTCTTTGACTCATTAAACTCTTATTGGTGTCAGTGAAGATCAGCCAGGTTGAAATGACAGGTGACTTAATATGTGCTTTACCAGGATATCTTCATAGACCTTTGATTAAACTGAGTCACTAAGGGCCTACTTTTCAGGAAGAAAAGGATAAAGACAACTGAAAAATGAATCCTTTTCACAATTTCTTAGAAATTACTATGCTCAGACTCTAGTTTAGAAAAATGTACCTTCTTGAGAACAAGAGATGAATGACTTCAAAGGGTGATTTGGTAGTACACAGGAATATATTTTAAAGTATTACAGCTTTTCATAGTTTACTTTTATATCATGCAAAGTGTTCATCTGTTGAGTTCACTTCAACTGCTTCAAAACTCCTACCAGACAATTTAAAAAAGAAAATTCTGAGAGGAACTTGGGAAGAACAATGGAACTGGAATTGTTTGTGTGTTCATTTATTCATTCGTGAATTCAATAGATATTTAGTATCCACTTGTGGTGCTGTAGGATAAGCACTGGACTTGCTAATCTCAAGGTAGGCAGTTCAAACCCATCAGCTGTTCTTCTTCGAAACCCTATACAGGGTTGCTATAAGTCAGAACTGAACTGATTGTACTTAACAAATTTGGCTAATATTGTGCAAGGAGCTGAGGATACAAAAGCAAAACACATAGTTTGTTGCTTCGAGAAATATATATATATGCATCTGAATTCTGTTTCTCTAACCTTGGTCACTCCTTAATGAAAGAGAGGTGAAAATGGAGGAGAGAATATGAAAAAATGCTCACTATCATTAGCTATTAATAAAATGCAAACCCAACAATGATGAGATACCACTACAAACCTTGTAGAATGGCTATAATAAAAAGACTGATAATAGCAAGTATTGGTAAGGATGTGGAGGAATTGGAGTCCTCTTCATACACTGCAGGTGAAAATGCAAAATGGAGCAGCCACTTGGGAAAACAGTTAGGAAGTTTTTCAAAAAGTTAAATAAAGAGTCTGGTAGTGTAGTGGTTACGAATCAGGCTGCTAACCTCACGGTCAGCAGTTCAAAACTGCCAGCTGTTCCATGGGAGAAAGATGAGGCTTTCTGCTCCTGTACAGATTTACAGCCTCGGAAACCCTGTACAGGGTCGCTATGGGTCGGAACTGACTCTACGGCACGTAACAACAACAACATGTTGTTAAGTGCTGTTGACAACATATAAAGTTGACAACATGTTAAGTGTTGTTTACATAGCAAGTCTGTAAAAGGTTTCTGAGGAGCAGCTGGTAGGTTTGAACTGCTGACCTTGTGGTTTGCAATCGGTGCTTATCCTATACTGCCACATCAGGAGTCATGCTATAATATGGATGCCTCTTGAGAACATTATGCTGAGTGAAAAAAACAACCCTAGACACCAAAGACCTCATACTGTATGATTCCATTTATATGAAATGTCCAGAATAAGCAAATCCGAAAGGTAGTGGTTACATGTGGCTGGAAGGCTGACAGAATGGAAGAGACTAAAGAGTGTGAAATATTTTTTAAGGTTGATGAAAATATTCTGAAAATTGGAGTGATGATTGTGAAACTTTGAATATACTAAAACCCATTGAATTATTCACTTTGTTGTTGTTAAGTGCATTGAGTCGGCTCCAACGCTCAATGACACTGTATAGGCTTTCCAAGACTGGCTGGTGGGTCTGAACTGCTGACTTTGTGGTTATCATGGTTAGCAGTACAGTGCTTATTTCACAGCACCATATGAGGGCTCAGCTATATACTTTAAATGGGTTTTAAATATTTTAAGATATGTGTATTATATCTCAATAAAGCTATTATTTAAAAATAAGCAAAAGAATGAAAACAGGAAAGGTCTACTCAGACAATATTATCCAGTTCAACTGTGTCAGGCAATGTACTAATAATTTGAAGACAATTTGTAATTCTAGGGAGAGCCTTTGATCTTGTGGGGGAAACAGACAATAGTAGATAGTTAAGTTGCATAGAATGTGGTAGGTACTAGGCTAGAGCTATGTTCAGGATTTCCCTTGGATTTCTTTAAGATTTCTTTAAGAAATCTTTCTGCTCTTCACCCTACTCCCAGTCTGGGTTAGCCACTGTCTCATCTCCTTGGGCTTCCTTCCCTAATGTTGTGGTCGTTTTGAAATTCTGTCCATTTGGTTCTGCCTCATAGTGACCCTGTATAGAGTTTCCAAGGAGCAGTTGGTGGGTGTGAATTGCCGACCTTATGGTTTGCAGTCCAGTGCTGAGCCTATAGTATCACACAAGGAGTAACATTTTATTAATTGCTTTATAACTAACTAGCTGTGAACTTTTCTCTCCTTAGATTGTAATCTCAGGATCACTATGGATTTGTACAGTTCCAGCTACAAAGCAGGCATGGTATCATTTATGCTGAAATTCCAGAATCTAGCACCCGCTTCCTGGGAAGGATGGCATGGCTACTGTGGGCAAGTTGCAAAGAACATAAGGAAGGAGAGTTATATCTGTAAGCTACAGATGGGAAGGCTTGAAGGCTGGAGATGTGCCTATGAAGGTTAAGGATCTTGGCAAAGGCTTCTAAAAAAGTGATAATGTAGGCATAAGGTACCCCAAACTTTGGGCTTTCTGAAAACTGGAGGAAAAAGATTGATCTTTGGTAAAGAAATTCAGATTCTCCCAGTCTTGGGGAGACTAAGTCATTCAGAATTGACCTAGTCAACACCTCCTGACCTGGGGTATTCAAGCTCACTGATAAGTAGACTTGGGTTCACTTTCTTTGGTTGTACTCTGATCTCCAGATTTTAAACAGTGTTGGACACAAGGCTAAGGACAACTCAAGGGCAATACCATTACCCCACAAATACAGAAACGAATAATATTATATCCAGGTCAAGTTGAGTAAGACACCATAACCAAAAAGCAGAGATTTGAAATCAGAATTGTACACAACTCATTTAACTTTCTACTTTGGGGCATGTGAAAATTCAATGTAGTGGCATCTGAACCTGTCTACATTCACAAGGATGAGAGAAAATCACTATCAGCCCAAAGCTGATTTCTATGAGGTGGAAATCAAGCACACGTCCATGCTCTAACCTTTATTGTTATTATTTAATCAATTTCGACATCAATTGTTTTCTCCATGGCACTATATTTCTCTGCTGGATTCAGTAACTCATTGCAATGGCCACAAAAATCTCCCAGACCATATTCAGGTTGATGAGGGGTTTATGGAAGTAATCCTTACAACTAAGGGATCAGGATCAGCTTGGCAGTAACAGGATATTATAATGAACATGACAGCTTTCAGCTTCTCAGCCATGCCAGCAGGCAGGCAATGCTTCTTGGCTGTGGATGTAGGCTGGGCCCTGCTTAGGTTTTCACTCTCAGTATCTACTGTCTATGGATGTCTTATGCCATTGCCATCTTCAATAGCACAACTCTTTCTCTCCTGAGTCTAGAAAGTTCTGAGTGCAGGGACCCCAGGTCCAAAGGGCATGCTCTGTTCCGGATTCTTCTTCTTGATGGTAGTATGGGCCCTAATCTTCTCTGGAATTAGCCCTTATAAGTCTAGCAGGATGGCAAAACTGACCAATTCTCTTCGTAGGTCACAATCACCTACTTTGCATAGTAACTGACTAATCCTTGCAAGGGTTTTGTGTACCTTATTTGCACAGTAAATTGTTCAATCTTTTGCAAATCACCTTGGCTGAACTATAGAGTCTGGCCCAGCAAAGGCCACATATAAAGAGAAGCCTGTTGCACTGTGGAAGCACTCTTCAATATGCTCAAAAGAGTATTTGCTTGCTTGTTATGTTTCTTTCTTACATAGTCACAGATCTAAAAATTCCAGTTGTAGTCTATAGTCACTATGCATCAGAAATGACTCAATGACATTTAACAACAAAGAAAAATAACTCTATAGTTAGGAGTTCTGGTGGTTAAGCATTTGGTTGCTAAATTAAAGGATAGCAGTTTGAACCCACCAGCTGCTCCATGGAAGAACGATGCGGCTGTATGCTTCCGTAAGATTACAACCTTGGAAACTTATGAGGTAGTTCTGCTAAGTCCAATAAAGTCTCTATGAGTCAGAATCATAGCGTTAGTATCAACTTGATGGCAATGTTATTGTTTTTTTTTTTTTTT
>NW_006408548.1:18450063-18466785 GCF_000296735.1 Chrysochloris asiatica | reverse complement strand
TGTGTGTGTGTGTGTGTATGCTTTATACCAGAGTTACTTGGTAACTGATAGTGTTGTGGTTCAAAGTTAATAAGAAATACTAATAAAATCTGTAAGAAAACTCATTAGACATTCATTCATTTCAAACAGAGTTTTGGGGAATCCATCCATGAGAAAAAACAAAATTTCATCTGGGCACTGTGTCCAGAGAATGATTTAGTTCTCAAGTGTGCTTTACAGATTGCGGATCAACAAAATGAAAATGGTCTGAATGCTCTGGACTTAACCCTTACCAAGTGTACTTAAATGAAGTCTTTAGGAATCAAATTAATGTCTGCATCAGTTTGTTGCCTACAAAGTCTAGATTTTTTAAAATTAAAAATGACACATATAATGCAGTTCCTTGTGGAAAAATTTGAAGACAAAGATTAGCAAACTTTACCTATAACCTCAAGTACCTATTTTAGATTTTCAAAAAGATTGAACTCAGCAGTCAGAGATACCATCTGCAGTGTTTTTGGTGGCTGTTCACTTTAGATGAGTATGAGGGTGACTGTGAGTGTGTATTTACATGCATGGTACTGACAAGCACGCAAAACAATATTTACATAGCAAAGCAACACAGTAATTAAAGCAAGCACCTTTCTTGTAAAGACACATGTAATATAAACATTGGTGATGTCAGTAAGGCTACAGTCTTGACCTGTTATGCCTAGATTATGTACAGTTCATAAAACAAAGTAAAGACTATTGAGATGTTGGTATCAAGTATAGATGGCAGATGGGCATTTATGTGCTCATGAATGAAAATGTGGGGCCCAAGAAAATTAACCAGGGTTGGGAGGATACAGGTAATTCACCTTCACGTCAACATTTCTCACTCTACCTTACCATCACCTGACTGCTTTATCTTTGGGCTTTGGTGGTTGTTCACTGGCAATTTCTCCTTCATGTAATTCAATAATTTATGCTGATAGTTGGATTATTTTACTTTTCAGGGTCTTGTAAACCTTGGAAGTCAATGATAATTCAATCAACAAACAGAAAGGGTTTGTTCTAGTTGCTAGTCTCATAGGTTCTCTGTTTCTCCTAGAATATCTTCTTGTGGGTGGATGAGCAGGCGATTAAATATGTCTTTATTTAAATCATCAAAACTTCTATAGAAACTTTAGAACACAATACTTAAGTGGGTGACCACTGTTTACATAAGCATACTTGTACACCCCACCCACCTCTTTCTTGCCTATGAAATACTAACTCAGAATCATTTTAGTAATCCCAAATAGTCACATCAATAACCCCACTACATAAATCCATTTTTCATCATTAAGTAACTCCCATCAGGGAATAACATCCCACAATAATGAAGAAATAGGTGGGATTCTCTTAAGGTTACTGAATGCAGCCCGTAACATTGTGTGCTAACCAATTCTTCTAGAGAACTTAACCAAGTTTTGCTTCTTGATTTTACCTTCTTCATCTTTTTCCATTTTCACACTCAACAAATGAGTCACATGCAGTGCTAGTTCTATTGCCAACAGTGGACACTGAATAAATAGCACAAGGTCAGTGGTGAATTTTGAGATGCTGACCACCCAGTAATAGACACAAAACTGAGAGATACAACCCCTGGAAGTTGTTATGCTGTGTATCAAGAAATGGCATCTGCAAGTTATCTCAAAAACCCACCAAACTCACTGCTGTTGAGTGAATTTGGACTCATGTTGTTGTTGTTAAGTGTCATTGACTTGGTTCTGACCCATAGTGATCCTGTATAAGGCTTCCGAGGAGCAGATGATGAGCTGTAACCTTCAACTTTGCAGTTCAAATGGCTTTGTAATCTGGTGCATTAACCCACAGTGCCACACCAGGACTCCAGTTCTCACTCATTAGTGACCCTATATAGTATTTGCAAGAATGTAAATCTTTATAAGAGCAAACAGAGCCATATATCTTCTGTAGAGCAGCTGGTGGGTTTGAATCACCAATACTGTGGTTAGCAGTCCAATGTCTAACCCACAGTGTCACCAAGGCTCCTTGGAGTTGTCTCAGGTGACTGTTAACCCTAGACAGCCACTCCTAGAAAACAATTATGACCCACGATAATAGGTGTCCTTATGTGGTGCTGTAGGATAATGCACTGGACCGAAAGGTCGGTTTGAAACCAAAGTTGATGGGTCAAACTCACCAGCTGCTCTACACAAAGCCGCCATGATTTGGAACCGACTAGATGACACTTAACAACAACAACAACAACAATGGGTGACAGTCCAAGGGTTATACATTTTCCCCACTTTTCACTTGCTTCCCACCACTCACAGCCAGTGAGTAGATTCTGACTCATAGCAACCCTGTAGAGTGTTTCCAAGTCTGTAAATCTTTGTCGTTGTTAGGTGCCATTGAGTCGGTATTGACTCATAGCAACCCGATGCACAACAGAAGGAAACACTGCCCGTTCCTGGGCCAACCTCACAATTGTTGCCACGTTTGAGCCCATTGATGCTGCCACTTTGCCAATCCATCTCGCTGGGGGTCTTTATCTCCTTCTCTGACCCTCCACCTTACCAAACGTGATATCCTTCTAAGTGACTGGTCCCTCCTGACAATGTATCCAAAGTATGAGAGATGAAATTTGGCCATCCTGGTCTCCAAGGAACACTCCGGCTGTACTTCATCCAACACAAATCTGTTTGTTCTTTTGGCAGCCCATGGCACTTTCAATATTCTCCTCCAACACTATCACTCAAATGTACCAATTCTTTTATGGTCTTACTTATTCACTGTCCAGCTTTCACATGCATATGAGGTTATTGAAAATACCATGGTTTGGATCAGGCACATCTTAGTCCTCAAACTGACATCTTTGCTCTTTAAAAAGGCGTTGAGCAGCAGATTTGCCTAATTCAATCTGTCGTTTGATTTCTTGACTGCTGTCTCCATGAGTGTTGATGGTTGATCTGAGAAAAATGTAGTCTTTGACAACTTCATTCTTTTCTCCTTTGATAAGAATGTATAAATCTTTACATGTGCAGAAAACTTCATCTTTCTCTTGCAGAGCAGCTGGTGAGTTTGAACTGCTGACCTTTCAGTTAGCAGTCCAGTGCTTGTCCTACAGTGCTACCAGAGTTCCTTTTCACATACTTAGATAAATTATACTTAGCAATGAGGGGAGTGATTAACTTTGCAGTCTAGGATCAGAGGTCCCTGGGAGCATCAAGGGAGAAGAGCGGAGAGCAGGACCCTACCCAGAGAAGCAGTGATGCCTGAGATGGAGGCAGAGATGATGACGTGGAGAGATGGAGCAGCTGGGGACTTTAGACCCAGAGAGGGAGAGGGGCTGTGTGCTGACGACCGGGGAGGGGGGCAGGCTTGTAGTGTATACCCTTTGGTTGGTTGATGATGCATGGCGGGAATTGTAGCCATGACAATGAAACAATATACGATAGAATGAATGTAAAACTAATGTTCTCCCATGTAAACTATCATATAATTCACAATAAAACATTAAAAAAATACTACTTACTATAAGACTATGCTGACACTTTATCAAGCATATTTTTATTAAAGCAAACACTATCAGCTTATTTAGTAAGTACTTAGATTTTTTTTTTTTTTACTTGACACTTAGTTGTTGTTAAGTGCTTTCAAGTTGGTTCCGACTCATAGTACAGGGTTTCCAAGTAGTGGCTGGTTTGCTTGAACTCTTGATCTTGTGCTTCAAACCAACCTGGCAATCCAGCGCATTAACCCATAGCACCACACCAGGACTCCTGACACTTGGTTGTTGTTGTTAAGTGCCGTTGAGTTGGTTCTGACCCATAGCGACCCTGTATAGGATTTCCAAGGAACGACTGGTGAGCCTGAACTGCTGACCTTGAGGTTCAAACTGAATTTGCAGTCCAGTGCAGTAGCCCACAGTGCCGCACCAGGACTCCTGACACTTTTTAATACCTGATTAATTGTTAAAGATTAGCTTGCATGTAAAATAGGCTGACATAGTAAAATGTTACTAACATTTAGTTTTTTTTTTTTCTTTTTTCTTGGGTAACAACTTTATTAAGATATAATTCACATATCATATAATTTATCCCCTTAAAAGTGTTCAGTTCAGTGGTTCTTAGTATAATCTGATTGGAGTATATTCAATCACTGACTCTAACCATTTCCAGAACAGTTCAGCATCCCTCAAAGAAATATGATATTCTTCAGCAGTCATTCCCTCATTCCCTCCTCCCTCCTGCAGCCTCAGCCCCTACAATCACTAATATACTTTGTTTATTCTTGACATTTCATCTACATGGAATCATACGTGTATGGTCCTTTGTGACTGGCTTCTTTCATTTGGCCTAACGTTTTTGAGGATCATCCATGTTGTAGCTAACATTAATTTAAATTAAAAAAAAAAAAGAAAGCTTCTATGCAGAGGCTTGAGTGGAAAGAGTAAGTTCTGTATATTTTCACCACAAATTATGCAGTAGGCTATAAGCTTGACTTCTTGGTATACACTAGATTCAAGATTTCTCTATGTAGATAAGATAAGAAGGCTGGCTAATTTAATTCTGTTGAGTGGGTTATAACAGTATTTCATATTTTAGGAGCCTACAAATGGGTATCTCTTGTCACTTGGGCAGATACACAGCCATTAATGAAAAGAAGAACATAAGGCAGATGAACCTCAGTGGTAAATCTATAGCAAAAGCGCTACCTCGCAGGAGGAGAGTGACGCTAAATTCAGAGACCTTTTTCATGCTGGGTAATCTCACTTTCTGTATAGGATTACTTGCCTAACAGAACCAGTTTTGCCATCTTAAATTGTAGGTGGTATCAGTGGTAGTGGGAAATACTTTGGACAATTCCTAGAAGTGAAGAAGTTCCATGTTGCTGGTTCATCTTGTGGAACAAGCAACTCAGATCCCACAACGAATCCTGAGCGGTTTTGGTCAGGGTTGCTGTCTTTGTTGTTGTGTATGCTGACTTACAGTGACGGTATAAGGTTTCCAAGGTGCAGCTAGTGGGTTTGAACTGCTTATCTTGTGGTTAAGAAGCTCTGGTAGCGTAGTGGATTATGAGCTGTGCTGCTAACCAAAAGTTTAGCAGTTCAAATCTACCAGGCACTCCATGGAAGAAAGATGAAGCTTTGTGCTCCTGTAAAGATTTACAGCCTCACAAACCCTATGCATCATTGCTATGAGTTGAAACCCACTCCATGGCACATAAACACCAACACCACCTTGTGGTTAGCAGTTCAATGTTTATCATACAGCACCAGGACTCAGGATGAGAATTCTAAATAATTAACATATGTAATCATTCTTCTTTTATGAATCTCCTTAATTCATCCCTCATCTCCAGACCCTCAAAGATTTTCCTCAACCACACGGGCACCTTTTATCTATGCCATTTCATTATATACTTAGAAACCATGAATGGCTTCCTCTTAACCTTTCCCAGCGTATTAATTCTGATTCATTTTACAAGGAATTCTTAGTATTAGGTATCAAATTCTTAATAATGATAATTTTTAATCCTCCGATAAATACTTTATTCATCCATCCATCCATCCATCCATCCATCCATCCATCCGTCAATTCACCCATGTATTTAATTAACACATAAGGACCTAAAGTAAATAAGACATCAGTCACAAATTTGAAACAGCATTTACTTTAAAGAACATTTTTCATTGTTGTCTAAAAACTGTCTGGGGTGAGAACAACATTCTAATTATAAAAATATATCTTCAAGCACTCAAGCAGGTCATATTCAGTTATTTTTGTGAAAACAGTTCCAAATTTCTAGGAGCTTTATTCTTATATCAAACCTAATTTTATTTAAACTTCATAGATCATAATACACACACACATATATTGAGTGAAAATGTGTTACATTCTTTTCTAGATTTTGCTATTTTAAAGAATTGTGATTCCTTTAAATCAGCATCCATGCTAATGTTTAAAAGTTGTAAGCTAATGGGTAAGCTACAAGAGCAATAAATTACAAAAACCCACACTTGTGGGTCAAATAAAGTTACAATATGGCTTATCTCATATTTAATAGCCTTCTTTGTTTGAACTAAACCTAAGTCATTCCACAAAAGATCTGAGATACCTACATATGCTTATATTATGATACATAGAGTTGGATACATCAATCAGCTTATATGAATTGTAATTGGTGCTAATTTGAAATAGACAAACGACATGTTTGTATAGTTATCTTTGGTTTTCTTGTTTACCTTTTTTTTAAAAAATTCTGGTTTACCTTTAAAAGTAAACAATATCACTATTAACAAGTTTTGTTGATCTCATAAAAAATCATTCTTCTTGCCCTTTTCTTTTTTCTTTTTATCATCATTATTACATCACCATTATTATAGATAGAGCCTGTCTATTTTTCTCTCTATAAACGTACAAGTGCAGTGGTAGGAAGAGCACTGGACTGCTAAGTGTAAGGTTGGTAGTTCAAACCCATGCTGCTCCTCAGAAACCCTATAAAGAGTCACTATGTCAGAACTAACTTGACAGCATGTAACAATAACATCTTTTTTTTTTCCCCTTACGTTTTACTTTTTATTGTGACTTGAGTGAAGGTTTACAGACAAGATGATTAGTTTACATTTAGCCAATCACACACTTTGTTTCATCTCAATGATTGCAATCCCCGCCATGCAGCAAAAGTGATCAACTTCCTATGTGTGGTTCCTATTTCCATTCCACCCACCTTTCTATCTCTTCTCAACTTTGTCCTTACGTAAACATTGCCCTTTTGATTTTGAACGATTGACCCTACCATCGTGAGCAGACCTTACTAGTGTTGGACCCCCCCACCCCTCTATATCTATCAACTGCTTGGCTGAAAATTGAGCCATGAGGGTGAGTTCCTTTCCAGACCTGAAGAGTGGTTGAGGATCATAGTCTCAGGTTCTGCCAGTCTCTTTCTGACCAGTAAGCCTGTTGGTTTCCTTGTTTTAAATAATTTAACAACAACAATATCTTAACTTTCATCTTCTCTTGGCAGAGATTGCTTCAACCATTTTTCCTCCTAATATGTATCCTCAAGCACAGCTTCCGCAGGGGCTCTGGTCCCACCAAATTTTTTCTAGAACAGCCTTTGTCTTCCTGCCCTTCCTATTCCACCCTCAATGAATCTTTGAGCAGCTTACTTTAACTGGGTGCTGGGGGACAGGAAACATTGGACTTGCAAGGTTATGAACTCTAGAGTGTTGTGAAGTGGGGAAGGACGAAGAAGCATAAAGAGGGTCAGGTCAGAGGCATAAATACAGAAAAGGGAAGACATAATGACAAGGGGCCCTGGATTTCCACTATCTGGACATTTTCAAATAGAAAGAGGGGCAAAGTAAGTTTTAGATGATTCTTTTTGACTCAAGAATCTTCAAAATAAAAATATATACCTGTTTTTAGGGCCAGGCTTTATCATAAAATAGTTTCAAACAAAAAAAGTCCCTAGCTAAATATCCTTTCTTTGTCCCTGCAGACTCGAATTTCAAATAGTCGACATAACCTTTTAGTCCACAATTAGAGATAAAAATCTTGATGCAAATTACTAGGAGAGGGAACAGATTGGTATAACAAGTTGCAGTGAAAATTTTAATCAAAAGGGCACACACACTGGCAGTCTAATGCTTGGTTTCAGTGCTTTAAAAAATCATAGTCCACTTTTAAAAGCAGATTTCACAGAAAATCGAATTTCTTTTTATTTTTTCTTTCTAATAACATGGTGTAGTGAATTATTTAATGTCTGTTCTAGTCATAGTCTTTGTAAACTCCCATCAAACAGCTTTTCCTGATGGGTCTGAATAAGAGAAGGTGGAGGAAGATGCTGATAGCTTATATGATTCAGTTATTCAGTGTTTGTTAACAGGGTTAATTAAGAAAACTTGGATCTCTAATGTGGGTATAAAATGAGTCATCTCAGAAGCAGGAGGGGGAATCTCACTATCATTAAGAAAGATGAGTCAGGAGTGGAGAGTGTCCGTTGGACCCCAAAGTCCCTGTACATTGACTCTCCTTGACCCAGGGACAGAAAGCTGTGCCACCGGAGGAGTATCAGAGGAGCAGCAGCAGCAGAAGAGCCAGAGCACAAGGCTGAGCAGAGGGCTTCCTGTGAAGCAAGTGAAGCTGAGTAACTGTGGGCAGGAGGCTTGCTGGCTGAGTACGATGCTTCCAAGTGCTTCACTGGGGGAGCCAGGTTTGCTGCCCGACGCAGCTGAAGCCAAGTGCCTTCAGGATGAGGTTTACGGTGGAGTGGATTGTTCTTTGGGAATTTATCAGCAGTTCTAAATGCACTTTGTAACATGGCCAGATAAAGGCAGAGGCCAGGCAAGGGTTCCAAGGGCCTCAGAGAAGCCTGCCTATGGGCATGGCAGAGTAGACATTGTCCTGACTGTGAGTGCAGTTCCCTGAACATATCTGACCCTGAATTGAACTTCCCTTGTAAACCACATAACTGTGAGCATGGTGTCTCAATATGTAACATTTGAACTCAGCCAGGCACCTCCACCACCCCCTCAAATAGATATGGTACTCTCTAGTTCTCTGCAGCCAGCACCAACGCTAAGGCTTAATACTGATTACCATTTATCCTTGCTCTTGCATTATTTTTTATTTCATAAGTAAGGAAAGGGTTCATTTAATCTTCATCATTATAAGAAATGAGAAGACAAGAGTAGTTCAAGAAAGTTGAAAGATAATGTATTTCTTTATGAAAGTTAGAAATATTCTTATTATACAACAATAACAAAACTATGTTGTCTTGGTTGAAAATTCAAATTAAGCATCTACTATGAAACAATCCTGCCTCTTCCTCATTATTGTCAGCTCTCTGGTACTGTAGGCTTTGTAGTTTTAGAACCCTTTTACCAATGAGATTATTTCCTGTTCTAAAAGAGGGTGTTATTCCTTTCCTTAACGTTGGTTGGAACTGCAGTGTTGGTGGTTCAAACTCACCAGCTACTCCTTGGAAACACTATACAGGGTCACTGTGAGTTAGACCACTTGCCATCACTGAACAATAACAACAACCACAACAACAAATACATAAGCAGGAGCTCTCAGAGTACAGTGGTTAAGCACTTAGCTACTAATGCTATAATTATAAGTATGTTGTGTGAGTTCTGTGTAGTTAACTGCTTTGTGGGAGAAAGCTGAAGCAGTGTGCTTCCATATGGAGCAGTTATTTGTTATTCTATATAGTTGCTCTCAGTTGGAATGGGCTCTGTAGTATATATAAGCATCATGAAGCTCTTTGACCTAACACTGTAAAGTGCACATTGACTACGACCACAGGATGTACCTGCAGTGAGATTGGTACAGTTTACTGAACAATGATAGTAGCCTGATGAAGAACGCAACAGGCTCTCAATCATTAGTGTGAATCCCTTTTAAAGGGAAGATACATATACAGTTTATTTGACAGAACTCTCAACCTCAGCACTACTGGCACTTTGGACAAGAAAACTTGTTCTGTTGACCCTTTGTACTCGCCTCCCTGCCACGACTTTTCTAGAACACTTTGCCTTCCTGCTTTCTGGAGAGGGAGCGAGGAAGAAGTGCCACTGAATGGCTGGAGGCTGAAGGCTTTGATACAGTGGAGGGGTGAACATGGACAGAAGAAGGACATGAAAGCATGACTGTCTGTGGATAAAGGAAGGGAGCATGAGGGACCACTCAGAAAGGGCATTCGTGCAGTCTCCAGATCCCAGAGAACTCCCTAAAGTAGCAGGTACCGAGGAGCTGAGATAAGAGTGGTACCAAGGACAGTGCATGGAAGGTCAGCAGTCCTGAGGATCTGAAAACTAGAAGGATACAGAAACATATAGGGCACAGGGAGAGAGGAGGACACACAGATATGGGCCACAAAAGTCAGGCCAGAGAGGATGGTGGGAGTGCGGAGGAGTGGACCTCAGACTAAATGCATCTGACTGTTGAGAAATGAGAAAAAGCTTTGGGCTTGAGTGTGAAAAGTATTCTTGGAGGGACTTAGGCAGTGAACATGAAGCCCCTTAGTGCCACCAAGCCTTACCAAGTCTGGCAGGCAGCCAACTTCACTTGATCACCCCTCCTACCTATCATTGTGAGGAACAGCAATTGATGCATTTCAAGGTGAAGTCAGTGAAATCTCTGAGAAGGAAGTCTTTGACAAGATCAATGCCAAATTCTCAGGAAAGGAAAGCAAGAAGAGTCAACCCATGCTTTTGTCTGACTTTGGACTTAGTCTGAAAATTTCTCCTGTTCCTTTGCTTCCATTTCTGGCAACTTCTCACTAAACCTTTTGAATAGCAAATGAGCTTGGTATTTAGGTTGCATTGTATCTCTGAGAGGTGCTATCTCTTTATAGTATATTAAGTCTCAATGCCCAATTTGGAATACCAGTCTTACACAACCATCCCACAATTACATAAACATGTAGAAAAATCTCTTAATGCTTGAATCATTTAAGTATTACATTTTAAGGGAATTATGTGTGTAATGTTCAACCATTCATTTGGTGGACTGATCATATTCATATATGAGTATGTGTTTAAATTCAACACATTCAATTAGAGGGGAAAATGGAAACAGGGGACAGACGACGAGGAGGAGGAGAGGGAGAGGGAAGAAGTGATGGAGTGGTAAAAAGAATGAGGGAGGGAAGGGGGAGAAAGAGAGAAAAGGAGATGTAGGAGAAATGAAGAAGAAAGGGGAGAGAAAGGGAAGTTCTAGAAGAAGGGAAGGGAGGCAAAGGGGAGAAAAATTTAAATAGCATGATCTGCTCATATTTAAGCTTATGGTTGAGAGTAATTATGCAACAAGATTCATAAATCTAGTTTTCCTTTTTTGGTTGCTTCTCCCTAAACTGAGTTAATTCTTGAGCTTGAATACCTGCTTCTCATGTCACAGTTTTTTTCTGGACTGATTTTGGAAACTCCCCTTCCTTTTCTGTAACTTTAAAAGAAGCCAAAGCAATTCTAGTTAGATTCTTTGGAGCTTAACTCTTCTTTTTAATACAATCCTCTTGATGTGGGCCACT
Organism: Chrysochloris asiatica; assembly: GCF_000296735.1. Lineage (NCBI taxonomy): Eukaryota > Metazoa > Chordata > Mammalia > Afrosoricida > Chrysochloridae > Chrysochloris > Chrysochloris asiatica. Next base: position 18,455,778 of record NW_006408548.1, on the reverse strand, counting down.
TCAAACATCCCCTCACTTACAATATAATTTTCATTTCTAATGTTTACACAATTATTCATATGGAATTAACAGAGCTACAGAATATGAGGAAAAGAGACTTCATATTTTGTCTCCAAGACAGGACCAATGGAAGCAGTTCAGAGTATACATACAGTTGTATGTCAACTTTCTGCTCCAGTTATAACCTTTTCTTTCTGCAAACTGAAACTGTGGTTGTAGAATAGGAACATGAACAATCAAAACTCAAATTCAATAGGATAAGCTCACCCACATCTCCTTGATCCTGGCTCAAAACCAGGAAATGCATATTCTCTTGGACATAACCGGTTTTGATAGAAGCACTATCATAGCTTTTGAATACAGAACTCCATAAAGCAAGATGCTATGTAGAATGTCAATGAAAGAATCCTGTGAAGGAGAGTTTCACAGGACAGACACACCAGGGAAGGATTCTGGTTAAGCAGAGAAGCTGACTGCCCTCAGAGCAGTCAGATTCAGGCTGCTGGAATTTTGGAATGTAACTGGAATTTCTGGTGGGAACAGTCAGTTAAAAAACAAAAAGAAAAAAAGATGTCAAGTTTCAACTACACTGAAATCATTGCCACCAAAGAGAAGGTCTCTTCAACTTTAACTATGTTGAAAACACTGCCAAATTGAAGGTCCCTATTGCCAATCCTCCGCATCTTCCTCCTGAGTAGTCCCCTCGGGAAAATTATGTGCTTAGAACTGGCAACCAGGACTGGTTTTAAAAGAACAAACAAGAACTGTGGTACTTGAAAGTCTAACAATAAGGAGTGGAGTGAATGCTAGGGTTCGTTTTATTTGTCACTCTGCTTTTTAAAAACTAAAATAATTGTTTTTTCATGTTCTATATGAAAAATAAAAAATGACACTATATTCTGCAGTTCAGATCTCCTGAACATGGAAACTGTATTAGCTTTTCCTTCTAATTCTTGAAGATTTATTTGAAATGCGATTCCACGAGCTAAATTCTGATTCCTTCTTAGCTCACGTTCTCAAAGTTTTGCTTCTCCACTTGGCTACAAAGGTAAAAATATAAGAAAAAAATCAACAATACACACACAAAAAAACTGCCATTAAGTTTTCCACTTAAGAAAACCACTCTTAAAATTGGGTTGTGTAGCTTTCCTGTAGTTCATTTATGTACACTTACAAACATACTTAAAAAAAAAAAAATACAAGATTAGGATCATTGTCTACATTCTAGAAAACTCAGATAAAATTCTAGAATAAGCCAGGAAGAAATAGGAAGGAAAACTTTTAGCAAGCTGCATTATTGAAGCGTTTATAAAACTATAACAACAGCAACCACTACTGATGAAGCAATTATAAATTTGATGAAATAGATAAAAACAAAACAAAACAACTGGAATAATGAGGCCTGCCCCACTGCACACCTGCTTATAATCTTAATTGTGTCTTAATGAAATGCTACAGAGGTCTTCCAACAGCAAAAATCAATACTGGATCAATATGGATAGACATGTTGGTCATGACCTTTTGTCCTAAGAAACAGTTAGCAGCTGGGTTTAGTTTTACTGGGATTTACATAAAGACCTGTAATGGTAAATAAGAGCACATTTAAGAATATTTGCTTGCTCTGATTTAGTAAGTTTGGCAGGTGGCAGTGGCCTTTGCTGGCATATGGCTTTGAGAAAGAAATTACATCAATATATGCATACGATGTGTCTGTCCCTAGTTCATGCATCAAGCTAATTAGTAAAGAACCTCTGGTTTCACATTTTAGAAACAAATGTTCCTCAGAGCTGGTGAAAGAAAATATAGTGAAAAGAGAAAAAGAAAAAGACTTAAAAGAGTCTGAAAACTTTGACAAGGAATTTTTTACAATAGCAAAATGCCTGGATAGGGAGACAGACACTAATATTTTCTTGTGATCCTACACCACTATGAAAGGCATATCCAGGCACATCGAATGAGGCATTACTGATTTCTCTTTTTCCAAGAGAATTACTTAGAATAGTAAATAAAATAGCACACCCTCAATTTAGCTCAAATATTCCCATCAGGAGACTTATACAGTGCACCCCTTTTAATAACTGACAAGTTCTGATGCCGTTCAGAGGTAAGTGAGACAAAATGGAAATATGGACCGATGGCTCTGAATATGTTTCATGCCACCCTCTCCTTCATATTTCACATTTGGTAGCTACAGAACAGCATCGTATATGATAAACACTAAATGTGGGTCTCAGGAGGGGTTTACTTTTTAAATTTGCTTTGTTTTCTTAATGTTGTTATTGTTGTTAAGTGCCATTGAGTTGGTTCTGACCCATAGTAAGCCCGTATAGGTTTCTCAAGGAATGGCTGGTGAGTTTGAACCGCCGACCTTGCAGTTCAAACTGACTTCTCAGTTGAGCGCTTATCCTACAGCACCACACTAGGACTCCTGCTTTCTTAATAGGTTACTTCAGATTGAAGTCACATTAAGAACAACAAATGATAGTTTGTATATAGGAGTCACATGAAATAAGTGCACATTAGAGTCTAAGATAAATTTCATTGAAGAGACCCATGTTCTTGCAGCTTATAGAGCTTAGTTCTCTATGCAATTATAAGAAGCTTATAGGCTTAGTTCTCTATGCAATATCTTGTAGATCATATGCAGGAAAAACAAATGAATTTCTGGCATATTTGCACTAGAATTTAAGCTATTTTGAAAACTATTTCTATATAGCTGCTCCTACTAAGTTCCCTCTTTGCTTCTTCTATTTTATTTTTGGCAATATAAGAAATGTTCTATTGGTAGAAAATTAAACAGCACTGCAAATGTCTGTTGGGATAAATATGATATTGCAATTGTTTTAATATTGGATATTCTCAAGGATATTTCACTTGATTTGATATAAGCTCATTTGACACAATGTTAGACTTCAGGGACAGAATGGCAAGGTAAAGTATATCAGTTTCTTTTTTGAGTTTTACATTGTTACAGTTTGGTAGTTAGTTACAAGTACAAACTTTGTAGTTTCCATAGTTAAGTAAATATGCTAAAATTATTGTTTTTAAAACCCACATATCAACATCAGAATACTGTTACAAGTCATGAAAATATTTTAGAGTTAACAAAAATAAACTTTTATTATGGAGGACCAAGAAAGAATTCAGTGACTTTTCAATCTGAGCCTGAACTAGGGAAAATGATCCCATTTAACAAACAACATAACAATATTCACTTTGGGCACTGTTTTTATATACATACACATCCAAAACACAGTCTAGAAAACCAACTCAATCCTGCTTTCCCATGTGAAGGAGTAAAGTGCTTGGAAATCTTTCTTATTCACGGAACCTTTCAATCACCTAGCAACCTCTTTAACTGTTGTTTTTAATTTCAAATCCTCAGCCTTCAAATTCCAAGCTTTGACGAAGCTGATGCACACTGTAACTTTAAGACGAAATGGAAACAAACACGGAGACTTTGAACAAATTTGAGTAGAATGGTCCCTACCTTTTTTTGGAGAGTATGATGGCGACTGCACTTGAGAAAAAGTAGGTTTTTCTTCAGTGAAATATTCAGGTTGGCTGTATTGATTCAGGGCCATATCCAATTCAGAGTCCTTGCTTTTAAACATGTTTCCAGGGAAACTACAGGTATAAGGCTGATTCACTGCCCAGGCCTGTTCCATATATATGTTGTTACTGGGCACAGTCTGAACATCACAACCACTGTAAGCCGGAGTGTCTTCAAAACACGCGTAATAATCAGTGGACTGCATGTAGCAACTGCTGCCGGCAGCTTGGTGCAGTTCATATATTTCTTGCATACAGTAGTTCATTTTGTTACCCTGGCTCAGCGTCTACTTTACATATACACACATGCTACACATGCATTTACCGGCCCATACACCCGAGAGCTGGGCATATACGCTGAGAAGCTTACATACATACACATGAAATGAGAAGGGAGATTAATAACCACCACCACCACCACCAACACAGCAACACAGCCTGTTTCACTTTGCAATCACACCTGATGTGCTACAATCCTGTTTCAGCTGAGGTGTATTTGGAGCTCTTCTGTCATTTAAACATATTAGAAAGCCAATTTATAACTATCAAAGGTCTTAAGCTGTGATTGCAGCTAATTACTGGGGAAGATGACAGGGCAGGTAAGAATGACCTCTACTCAGCTAAAGGAGTGACAGCGAGAAGGTTCCTCTTAGTCTGATGCCTGGAAGATTCATTTTATATGCTGTTTTTAACCCTTTTCAATATGATTAGAAAATGATTACTCAACTTAGTGCATTGTTATGTCAGTTGAGAATAAAGTATGGAACATTATACAGACATCTTAGAGAATATCTGTAGGTATACAGTAAATCCTAAAATCAATAATCTAGTTTATTAGCATAAACCAGAGAAAATCTGGTAGTGACAAACCTGATGTCTTACTCCAAAGCATGAATTGAGTTGTACAAATATCAGTGGTTCAATGTGTTGTTCAACACTACTGATTGATTCTTAATAGTTGGAGCCAATCACCTTTGAAGTCCTGGTGTGGCATTGTAGGATAAGCATTGTATTGTTAACCACAAGGTTGGCAGTTCAAAACCAACAGTTGCTATGAGTCGGAACTGACTCAACGGCACACAATAACAGCAGTCATGTTTGATGACACACAAGTCACACTGGTTTTAAAATGTGAAATGCTGCTGCGGTCTGTGAGACATTCTGATTCCGTCCTTCACTCCTAAATCGTTAACATTAACCTACATGACATATAAAGTTTCAATAACTTTGCTCAATTATGTCTTTAGGTTTTGTTTATAGGTCTATGTGGAAGAGTGTGTGGAGAATTCCTCTATATGAAGGATATTGATTGTGCTTAATAGCACTCATCAATACTATACAGAAAACTGGACATTTACTGCTTTACTCCTATCCAAACCTGTTTTTGAGATTATTTTCATTTTAATATGATTTAACTACTGTTTACACATTCGGCATTTAAAGATAAGGATCTTAAGGGGGAAATGTATGAGGATAAGTCAAAAAGTATTGCTACTAGGGCTCCACAGTGAATAAGGAAAACAGTGAAAGAATGATGTATTTCAATTATAGTGTTGGCAAGGAATATTAAAAGTATGATGGGCTGCCAGAAGAACAAAGAAATCTGTCTTAGAAGTACAGTCAGAATGCTCCTTCAGAGCAAGTTTGGCCAAATTTGTATTTTGGACATATTATCAGGAGGGACCAGTCCCTGAAGAAGGACATGATGCTTGGAAAAGTGAAGAGTCAATGGAAATGAGGAAGACCTTCATCAAGATGGATTGACACAGTGACAGCAACAACGGGCACAAACATAATGACAACTGTGAGGATTGTGCAAGGCTGGGAAGTGTTTCGCTCTGTTGTGCACAGGGTCATTATGGGTGGGAACAGAGTTGACACCTAATAACAACTACTAGGATTCCAGTTGATATATGTACCAGTTTATTCCAGAAAATAAACTGGAATCCTTTAAAAACAGTGGGTGGCTGCAGACAAGTTCCCTCAGTAATGTTATTGTTAGGTGCCGTTGTGTCAGTTCTGACCCATAGTGATTCTAGAGACAACAGAACAGAACGAAACACTCCTCTGGTTTGCACCATCCTCAGAATTGCTACTGCCATGGCGTCAATCCATCTCATTGAGGGTCTTCCTCTTTTTTTCTTTTTCTCTCCACTTTACCAA
>NW_006408548.1:18376542-18449438 GCF_000296735.1 Chrysochloris asiatica | reverse complement strand
TGACTTTGCAGTTCAGTGCATTAACCCACAGCACCACACCAGGGCTCTCATCTGGATATAGCATGCTTTTAATGAGTTTTCCTCCAATCCTGATGCCACATTCTTCTTCATATAATCCAGCTTCTCTGATTACTTGCTCAGCATACAAACTGAATAAATATGGTGAAAGAATACAAACTTGGTAACACCTTTCCTGATTTTATACCATTCAGTGTTCCCTTGGTCTGTTTAAATGACTGCCTCTTGGTCTATATACAGGTTCCTCATTAGCATAATTAAGCATTCTGGAATGTTCATTCTCTGCAATGTTGTCCATAGCATGTCATGATACACAGAGCTGAAAGCCTTTGCATAGGCAATAAAGCACAGGTAAACATCTTTCTGGCATTCTATGCTTTCAGTTGATACCTACCAATCTGACATCAGCATTGATATCTCTCATTTGATGTCCTTATCTGAATTTGCCTTGAACCTCTGGAAGTTCACTGTCAATGTATTGTTGCAGACATTTAAAAATTATCTTTAGCAAAATTCTACTTGCATGTGATATTAATGATACTGTCCAACAATTTCTGCATCCCATTGGGTCACGACTCTTTGGAATGGGCACAAATAGGGATCTCTTCCATTAAGTTAGTTGGCCATATAGCTGTCTTCCAAATTTCTTGGCATAGATGAGGGAGTGCCTCCAGTGCTGCATCAGTTTGTTGAAAGATTTCAGTTTGTATTCCATCAATTCCTAGAGCCTTGCTCCTTGCCAATGCCTCCCTTTAGTACCACTGGCTGTTGATCAGATGCTACTTCTTGAAATGGTTGAACATCAACCATTTCTTTTTTGTACAGTGACTCTATATTCCTTCCATCTTCTTTTTGATGCTTTCTGCATCATTCAGTATTTTCCCCAAAGAATCCTTTAGAACTTCAAGTTGAGGCTTGAATGTTTTCCTCAGTTATTTCAGCTTGAGAAATGCTAAGTGTGTACATTCCTTTTGATTTTCTAACTCCAAAACTCTGCACATTTTATTACAACACTTGACTCTGTCTTCTTGAACTGCTCTTTGAAAATTTCTATTCAGGTCTTTCGCCTCCTCATTTTTTCCATTTGCTTTAGCGTATCTATGCTGGATAGCCTGTTTCAGAATCTCTTCTAACTTCCATTTTTGTCTTTTCTTTCTTCCTTGTTTTCTTAGTAAACTTTTGCTTTCTTTCTGTATGATATTCTTAGAGTCCTGGTGCGGTGCTATGTGTTAATGCACTGGGTTGCAAAGTCAGTTTGAATCACAAGGGCAGTGGTTCAAGCTCACCAGCCACTCCTTGGAAACCCTATACAAGGTCACTATGGGTCAGAACTGACTCGCCGGCACTCAGCAACAACAATAACAATTCTATTCTTGATATCATCCCACAACTCTTCTTGTTTTCAATCATTTGCATCCAATCTGTTCTTGAGATTATCTCTAAATTCAGTTGGGATATGTTCAAAGATCATATTTTAGCTCTTGTTTTAATTTTCTTCAGCTTCAGCCTGAACTTGCATATGATCAATTGATGATCATTCCACAGTCTGCCCCTGACTTAGTTTTGGCTGATGATATGGAACTTTCCCACCATCTCTTTCTGAACATGTAGTCAATTTGATTTCTGTGGATTCTATCTGGTGAAGTCCATGTATATAATCATCTTTTATGTTGCTTGAAAATAGTATTTGCAGTGAAGAGGTTGTTGGTCTTACAAATTCCATCATGCCATCTCCAGGATCATTGTTATCACTAAAGGCCAACTACTGCTCCTTCCTCTTGGTTCCCAACCTTGACATTCCATTCACCAGTAATGATTACATGTTTGATCAATTTAAGACGGAAGAAGTTGATAGAATTTTTCAGTTTCATCATTATTGACTTTAGTGGTTCATGCATGAACTTAAATCATAGTGGTATTAACTGGTCTTCCTTGTTGTTGTTAAGTGCCGTTGAGTTGGTTTGGACTTATAGTGGCCCTGTATAAGGTTTCTGAGAAACAACTGGTTGGTTTCAACCACTGACTCTGTGATTCACAGCCCTGTGCCTATCCTATAGTGCCATACTATCATAGACAGCATTATACTTCAAGATAGCTCTTGAAATGTCCGTTTTGATGATGAACGCCATGCCATTTCTCTTCAATTTGTCATTCCTGGCTTAGTAAACCATATGGTTGTCAGATTCAAAATGGCCAATATCAGTAATACACTTGTCTTAGTCTTGTGCCATAAAATATGGTCCAGTGAAAACAGTGACTTCTGAGGGGATCTGGGCCAGTGAAATTCAAGGCAGAAAGGTCACTTCAGGAGGTTATGGTAAATGTTGTATATGATCCCAAAGGATAAATTTGATAGATACTCTCAAAGGACACAGACCAGTCATGGGAGTTTATTATGAGGAAGTTGTAATAAAATTGGAGATTGCATTGGTGAGAAAAAGGACAGGAAAGTTGTGCTGAAGAATTTTTCCCATCACAACAAGAATCTGCTCAATTTGTGCGGATGGCAATCGCTGTCCTATGAGAATTTACTGGGAAACCTTACCCCTCCAGGCTTCTTTCTTGCTCCTCAAACTCAAAGAACATTGAAAAGGAACACAATTTGAGTTCCTCATTCCTCATTACAGTTTTGGTGTGGTATAAATCAAAGAGTGGAACATTCTTTGAGGAATGGTTAGAGATGGACACACTGTCTTCAGAAGTGTATAGACCTAGATGGAGGATATATCTAGAAGTAATAGCTTTACATGTTGACATTTTTGTTGAAAATAGTTTATATGATTTTGTAGCAATATGAGAAGGCTTCAAAAAAATTCATGGAACAAACATAGATTTGACAGAGGATATTTGTACATGGGTAGTATCTTTGCTTCTAGTATAGCCATGAATGTGGTGGAGCATAGAGGGGACAAAGTTATGAAAGCTTCTTAGACATAATCAGACACCTTGAGGGAATGAGTCACTTGGCCTGGGGCTTCAGGACCATAGTCTCAGGGGGCAACACAGTCAATTGGCATAGCATAGTCTACAAAGACAGTGCTCTACATCCTACTTTGGTAAGTAGCGGCTGGGGTCTTAAAAGCACATGAGTGGCCATCTAAGGTGCAACTATTGATCTCTCCCTGTCTAGAAGAAAGATGAGTGGAGAAAGTTGAAGATGCATGGAAACAAATTAGTTCAATGTACTAATAACTCTGAGACCAGAAGAACTAGATGATACCTGGCTACCACCACCAAATGTTCTGAAAGGGATCACATTAGAAGGTCCAGAATAGAGCAGGAAAAACAATGTGGAACAAAACTAAAAATCATAAAAATGACCAGACAGACTGGTTGGATACAGACTGCTGAAACCCTGAGACTATGGATCTTGGTCACCTTTCAGGTTTGGAAATGAACTCACCTCCCTGAATCAATGTTAAGGCAGGTCTGTAAGAGGAGCAATAACACTGGCGAGGTACACATACACCTTGCAATAAGCAATCATTTGAGATCAAAAGAGTAGCATTTAACCAAGGACCAAATTCAAAAGTGTTAGGAAAGGAGAAGGAATGGAAGGTAGGGTAAGTAATGTTACATTAAGGGAATCACAATCAATGAGATGAGACAAAATGTGTATGAATTGTTAACTGTAAAATTGATGATCTCACAATTTAAAATAAAAAGTTAAGAAAAAAAGTTCATGGAAAATTGCATCATTATTTAATTACATTTTCTCAAGAACTTTTTGAACTTCCTTGAAATTTTGGAGTTGCGATTGTATTTTCTATAAGAATCTTTTAACTTACAGAAAGAATTTAACACATAATCAAACTAGATTGCAAATGCTTACAAAGAAGATTATTAATACTATTTTCTCCATGTGGATAGTGGTGAGTATGCATATGAACATATTGTTGCTGTTGATAAGTTCCAGATAGTTAATTGTGACTCACAGTAACCCTGTACAGGGTTTCTGAGGAGCAGCTGCTAGGTTTAAACTGCTGACTTCGTGGTTCACAGTCCAGTGCTGATCCTACAGCACCACATGCACATATATGTGTGTGTATTCTAGATCATGGTGCAGCAAGGGAGGAAGCTTCTTTCTTTCAATCCAGGGGTTTTTTCCTTTTCTTCTGGAGACTTAGTGTGCAGGGCTGGACCTCAGGGAGTAACATTTACATTTGCCTTCCTGCTCTTCATGATTGTGAGCTCTTCCTGGAGACCAGATTCTCTCTCAAAGGCTCACAAACAAAGTGAGATTGTAAGTGAGTCCTCCACTTTGGACAGGTAACTCGTGACATTTGTAATTGCAAAATTCAGAGGCGGGGACATGTGATAGAGAAAGGAGAGGGTTACAGTCATTCAGCAAATATTTATGAAGTGTCTGTCAGGTATGAAGCAAAGAGGTGGTGGCTACAGAGATAGTTGTCCAAAAAAGCCACTATGGTTCTGTCACCATACAAGGTCAAATTGCAGTATAAGTGAGTCTTTAACTGCCTAAGAGCTTATGCATGTGGTAAAGTGCTTAGGATTTTATAAGCCATCAAGCGAGTTCTCACTTATGTCAACCCTAGGTGTGCCAGAATAACACTGTGTTCTATAGAGTTTTCAGTGGCTGTGTTTTTAGATGTAGGTGGCCAAGTTTTTCTTCTGAAGTGCATATTTGTTGTTATTGTTAAGTATCTTTAAGTTGGTTTCAACTCATAGTAACCCTGTATAGGGTTTCCAAGGCTATAAATCTTTGTGGGAACAGATAGCCTTATTGTTCTCCCTAGGAGCGGTTGGTGGTCTCGAACTGCTGACCTTGTGATTCACAGTCCAGTTCTTCTCTCATGGAGTCACCGTGTTCCTGAGGTGGACTCAACTCTCCAACCTTTGGTTAAAAGAGGATTTTATGGTGGTGGTGGTGGTGATGTGCCGTGGATTCGGTTCCTACTCAAAGCGACCCTGTACAGGGTTTCTGAGGCTATAAATATTTACAGGAGCTGAAAGCCTCATCTTTCTCTTGTGGAACAGCTGGTAGTTTCGAACTGCTGACCTTAAGGTTTGCAGCCTGTTTCGTAACCACTACGCTACCAGAGCTCCTTAGAGGATTTTATAAATGTGGCATAAATGAAGATTTTATAAATGTGACTGCTTTGCCACATAGGAGCCAGTGACACCAAGGAAGAATGTGAGGAATTAGAGGGACAAGAAAAAGATGAGACAAAATGAGGGAAGACACTTTAGCAAACCCATGTGGGTGTCTACTAATAAAACTCCTCACAAGACTGCAAATGAACTTAAAAAAAAAAAAGATCTCCAAATCAATGTATTTAAACATGGAAAGTAAATCCCAACATCCTAGAATGCTTGAAAGTAACCATAAGAAATACTAAGCAGAGAGAACAATTTAATAGTGTTCTTACTTTCTAATTACTCTTAAAACAAATAAAAGATTTATTCTCAAGTGTTGCTAGGAATACATACACATAATATTACAATTAACATTTTCTCCCTACTGGAAATGTCAAAACATTTCATTGGAAGCAATGACTATTTTCTGAAAACCCCAGGAAAAAGGATTCAGGCCTTATGTTTTTTTTGTCTGATCTCATTTATTTATCTCAAATTTCCCAAAACTAATCTGAAAATTAACCTTTCAATAAAGCAGTTTTCTTTTTTGGCAAACACACATATTCAAAGACCTCTTTTTTCCTGGTTGGGAGCTGCATGTTGAATCCATCCAAATTTGCAAGTTTGCCCAGTTCATTTCCTGGCTCACTCTGTATTTCATTGAAGGCACACATCCAAGCAATTGCTTGCTTTTTACCAATAACAATATCAACTAAAGCCAAAGCCTCAACTTTGATTCCAAAGGAATACTTTAAACATTTTTTAGAAATCTCTAAGTGTGTTTGAAAAATCTACTTCCCCTCAAAAACTGGATGTATATGTTGTAGTATACAAGGAAAGAATAGCTCCTAAAAAGACCTCTACTTTCCTCAATTTTTACTAAATATTTGGAAGACTCCTGGGATTTAAGAGAATTTTTGTTGAATTAAAAAATCCTGAATTCTATCAGCTCTCTTGGAGTAGGAGATTCAAAAACTGTTTAAAGAGACCCCATTTCCTCCATTAATTTATCTTTTGGAGAAAACAATATAATTAAAAAAAACAACAACACTCTTTTCATACACTGGACATACTCTTTAACTAACTAACTAACTAACTAACTAACTAACTAACTAACTAACTAACTAACTAACTAACTAACTATTGAGTCATTTCCTACTTGGGGCAACCTCCTGAGTTACAGAACAGAAATGCTCCCTAGCGTTTTCTTAGCTTTAATCTTTAGGGTTTGGAGCTCTCTTGGTGCAGTGGGTAAGTGCTTGGGGGCTGACCAAAAGGTCAGAATTTCAAACTCACCAGCCACTTTGCAGGAGAAATGGCTATCTGCTCCTATAAAGATTAACCAAAAATCCCAAATCCACTGCCATCAAGTTGCCTCCAACTCACAGCCTTCCTAGAAGGACCCTATAGAACAGAGTGGAGCTATCCCATAGGATTTCCAAGACTGCAGTCTTTAACAGGAATCCTGGTGTGGTGCTGTGGGTTAATGCGTCAGATGGCAAAGTCGTTTGAACTGCAAGGTTGGTGGTTCAAGCTCACCAACTGCTCCTTGGAAACCCTATACAGGGTTGCTATAGGTCGGAACTGACTCAATGGCACTTAACAACAACAACAATCTTTAACAAGGAGTCTTGGTGTGGCACTGTGAGTTAATGCGCTGGGCAGCAAAGTCAGTTTGAACCACAAGGCTGGTTGTTCAAGCTCTCCTGTCGCTCCTCGGAAATACTATACAGGATCGCTATGGGCTGGAACCGACTCAATGGCACTGAACAACAATGACAACAATCTTTAACAAAGCAGACTGCCAAATCTTTCTCCTATAGAGTAGGTGGTGGCTTTGAATCTCTGACCTTTGGCTAGGCGCTGAACATCTAACCACTGCGCCACAAGAGTTCTTCTGGAAAGATTCCCAACTCAAGGCCAACGGTTTGAGTCAATGGACTCACAGCGATCCTATAGAGGGTTTCTGAGACTGAAATCTCTATGTGAGCAGACGGCCTCATCTTTCTTCTGCCAACCATACATTTAGCAGCTCAATGCCTAACCCATTGTGCTATGAGGACTCTTTCTGTGAAGATTTCAGAAATCTAACCTGTCATATAGTGTTACTATATGGGGCAGTTCTAACCTGTCATATAGTGTTACTAGGAGTCTGAATCTACTCCACAGTACACACCAACAACACAACAATCTTTATGAAAACACATGACCAGGCCTTTCTTCCAGGTTGCTATTGGATGGGTCTGAACCACCAGTCTTTAAGTCAGTTGCTGAGGCTAAACCGTTTGCACCACACAGGGCCTGGGGAATATTCTTTACTTGTAATAAATACATAAGACTTTCATTATTGTTAACTGAAAATGGAGTGCAACATTCACGTTGGATTTGAAATATGTTCCCTACACCAGATAGAAGCAATCACCTCCTGTCCCATATGATTGATCTTACATGTTTCTCTGTTAAGTCGATATGGTGATTTAAACATACAATGTGCCACAAAATGGAGTGAGCTTCCCAAGAGTTGTTTCCTTACTTTCCTGACTGATTGCTCTAATTTAGTTACTTAAAGAGGAGCTTAAGTGTTATTTTACTCACAGTACATCAACCTGCCTTAAATAAACTCGGGGGGGGGGGCTTTAATAATTCTCAATATGTTTTAATCAATAATAATTTATTAGATAAATACACTTGTGTGTCTATGGCTGCAAAGAAATCAACTAAAAAGATCAGACAAAGTACACTTGAAAAACTCATAGACAAACAACAAATCTTCAAGGTCTGTAAAGGAAGAGAATTGTTTCTCTCTTTCTATCTCCCTCCCCTTTCATTTTCAATTTGCTGGTTCTCAAATATGGTGATTGTGCATTGGGATCACTGAGAAACTTGAAAAACACCAATGTCACACTCTCAGAAATTCTGATTTAATCGATATGAGGTAAAACCTAAGCATCAAGATTTAAAACATGTCACCAGGTGATTTGTATAGGCAGCAATATTTGGGCATCACAGTTCTACTGGGAAAGGAGTACTGGTGGCACTATAGAGTAAGCACTGGACTGCTAACTGCAAGGTTGGCAGTTCAAACCCACCAGCTGCTCCAGGAGAGAAAAATGAGGTTTTCTGCTTGCATAAAGATTTACTGCCTTGGAAACCCTGTACAGTGTTGCTGTGAGTTGGAGCCAACTCGATGGTAGTGAGTTAGTTCTAGTAGGAAGGATTTCTGGTGGTACAGTGAGTTAAGCACTGGGATGCTAACTGAAAGTTGGTGGTTCCGAACTACCTAACTCCCTGGGAAAGAGATGAGGCCCTCTGCTTCTGTAAAGATTGATAGCCTCAGAAAGCTAAAGAAACAGTTCTACCCATCCTATAGGGTGGCTGTGAATCGGAATAGACTTGAGAGCAGTGGGTTTAGTTTGCTTTGGTTCTACTGTGTGTTTGACCCCAGCCCTGCACCATAGACCAGAATTTGGTTTCCCAGAAGTGGCTAGTGGGTTTGAACAACTGATCTTGTGGTTACCAATCCAGTGTTTATCCTAGAGTGCCACACCACAACTCCCTTGTTGTTGTTATGTATCATTGAGTTGGCTCTGACTCATAGCCACTCTGTATGTGGAGCAGCTGGTGAGTTTGAACCGCCGACCCTGCGATTGAATTCCATCTTGTCTAGTGCTTATCCTACAGCACATAACTTCCTTAGTTCTTAAAAATTCACCCTCCACACCCCAATCTGTCCTTGAATTAACTCAGTCAAGAAGCAGAGACAGATCAAGGACACATACCAGGAAAGAACTAAATGCATAACACGGTGATATGGAAACAGGAAAAAAAAACATCTGTATAGGGAGTCTGAGACTGTTCCAAAATAGAGGCGATTGGTGAACTGACTGAAGAATACACAGATTTTCAACAGTGGAGGCCCGAGGTATGAGACAGCTGGGCAAAAATATCCTGCGTTGCTGTGTATTGTCAAGCAAATTCTGTCTCTATGGGACAGAGTAGAATTGCTCCCAAACGGTTTCAGAAGCTGTGATTTTTACAGATTGCCACTCGCCTTATCAGATTGTCATACTGAGGCGGCTTATGCGTTGCTGTGATGCTGGAATCTGTACCACTGGTATGTTAAACACCAGCAGGGTCACCCATGGTAGACAGGTTTCAGTAGACTAAGATTAGGAGGATTGAGAGGTGGAGCACTTCTGATTGTTGAGCCACTGAAAACCTTAGGAATAACAGGAGATCATGGTCAGATATACTGCCTGAAGATGAACTCTTCAGGTTGGAAGGGCTCAAATTACAACTGGGAAAGAGTTGCCTCCTCAAAGTAGAGTTGACCTTTATGGCATGGATGGGGTTAAGATTTCAGGACCTTCATTTGACACAACTCAAAATGGGAAGAAACAGCTGCAGAAACACAAACAAACCTTTCTTGGAAGAACTACAGCCAGAATGCTCCCTAGAAGCCAGAATGGCAAGACTTTGTCTCTCATACTTTGGACATAGTAGCAGGAAGAACCAATCCCTGGAGAAGGGGATTATGCTTGGAAAAGTGAAAAAGAGTAAAGAGCAAGACTCCAAACAACATGAACTGACACAGCGGCAGCAACAATGGAATCAAACACAACAATTGTGAGGATGGCCCAGGACTGGGTAGTGTGTTAGTTTTGCTGAGTTGGAACCGACTCAATGGCACCTATCAACAACAAACTTTACAGAAGTTGAGTGCCACCACCTTTTCCCATAAGGCAGCTGGTGGGTTAACCTTTTGGTTAACAGCCAAGCATTTAACCACTAAACCATCAGGGCTCCTTACAAAGGTCTTAGGGAGGGTATTAGCAACTCATCTTGCCAACGGCACATGGAGAAACATACCAGATAACTGTTAAAGCAACTGTTCAGAGACTTTTAGCTTCCACTCTAATGAGTTTTCTTTCTTCTTTAGTAATGTAACCTCTAAATTTTAGTTGATTACATGGCCCTTAATAAAATGTGGCATCTCCCATACCCTTTAACCTAGATGTGTCTAGCCAGTGACATCTTGTGGTTTTATGTGATATTAGGCAGTTTCTAGGAAACTAAGAAGACAACTTAAAACACAAGCTACCCATAACATTTGCTTCTTTTTCTTTCTTTCTGTTGCCCGCAATATGAATATGATAGATGGCGTTCTAGCCACCATCTTGGTTCATGAAGATGAGGACCATATTCTAGGTATGGTGGTAAAATAAGTTGAAATAAATCTGGGTGTTTGGAAGTGTCTGGAAGTCCACAGAACTTCTAGACTGTCAACCAGCCCTGACTATCAACGTCTGCATTTCTTTTTTCTAGAGAGTAAAACATCCTTCCTTTAGGTTACAGTTTTCTAATCAGTAAAAGAGGAACCTCAGTACTTATTCTCATAGGTTGTTGTGAAGATTAGATGAGTTAATACAATAAGTAAAACACTTAGAACAGTGAGTGGCCTAGGGAGATAATTATATATTTACAATAATAATTACTGAAATGGCTTAGACACTATCTTAGCCAATCTTCTTTACTCAGTCTACATTTTCATTTCAGGTTAGGGGTCAGCAAATTTAGGCTTGTGAGTCAAATATGGTCCACCATTTGTTTTTGTAAATAAAGCTTTATTGGACTATGCCACACCTATTCATTTCTACATTGTCTTTGGCTGCTTTTGTGCTACACCAGCATAGTTGATTAGTTGCAACAGAGATTGTAGGGCCTGCAAAAACTACTTTAGTATCTGGTAGTATACAGAAAAGGTTTTCAAACCCTGTGTTAGGTAATCTCATTCTGTCTCATGGTTTTAAGTGACAATTTCAATAATGACATCCAAATGTTTATTTCTATTCCAGGTTTCTCTCTTGAAACCAGAATCTTATATACAACTGTCACCTTTTCTGGTCCTTCCCCACCTCATGTCAAACTTCACCTTCTTCTCTTACACATCACCCTAGCCAAAGTGGTGACTCTATTGTTCCTTGAACACTCCAAGCTCTTGTCTGGACACTGCACATGTTTTCCCCTCTGTCTGAAATGCCCATCCCCACTACTCTTCACAAAACAGGGCCCTTCGTATCCATTAGCACTTAGCTTAAATGTCACTGTTTCTGGCTTTCAGGAGTCCCTTGATTCCATCCATATTAAGTCTGTAGGCACATGATACTTATGATTTATACAATGATGTTTGCCATTCTGAGAAAAAGAAGGAAAATTATTAACTGTTGACTATTGTGTCAAGTAACTTGTACTAAGATCTGCATGCATTTTTTTTCAAAGAGACAAATTTTTATATATTGAAATAAATGGGATATCTAAGGCTTATAATGTTCCTATGAAACATCTGTCTTAAGTTAAGCCAGTTCACTTTTTTATATATTTGCCACTCAAGAACAGGGATGTTGTTATTCAGTCCTGTGGAGTCAGTTCCAACTCATAGAGACTCTCTATAGATGGTGTTCCCAAAATGGTCCAATAATACCGGTCTCAAGAGATGCATTGAAGAAAAAAATCAAAAGAGGCTCTATGGTCAAGGTTATACTGGTATATACTTGTAATCCCATTCTTGTAGATCCACACAAAAAGACTATTGAATTTTATTTATGACTTTTGTATAACTCAGTATTGCACAAACAGGTTTGATCATAGAACCCTGCGTATGTTGTAATATCTGTTATAAATGCTCCATGAAATAGACTTTGTTGTTATTATAGCTGTTATGTGCTGTCCAGGCAGTTCCAACTCATAGTGACCCTGTATAGGGTTTCTGAGGAGCAGCTGGTGAGCTTGAACCACTGATCTTTGGTTCAAACTGACCTCGTGGTTCAGTACATTAGCCCTAGAAACACTATATTCTGCTCTGAGGGATAAGCTAAAGAATGATGTAGTTACAGATTAAGCACTAAGAACCGAAAAGAGGAACCTGGATAGCTGCTGAGGGGAAGTGTCTTTTGTTTAGTATGCACCAAGAAGTAAAGCAAATGGCCAGAAGACGGGAAAGTTTCTGAAAATCTCTTCCTTTGAAATACACAGGCTAGACACGTGGAAGTACGCATGAAACAACAATACAAAGACTGCTGAATTTGCTTTTATCAAAATGTGCTTGAAAAAGTGACAAAGTGTTTTTATAAAAATGGGATGAATTCTGGTCCAGGGCTGTGGAATGAGAGCACTGAAGTGGGAACAGGACACTCTTGAGGCCTAAGCTAATGGAAGCAGCCCCAATAACTGAATTGAGAGATTTCCAAGGTAGTCCTGGTGGCCTCTTCAAACTGGACAACTTTCTGTTCAGGTCTGCTGTTTGGGGTTTGTATGCTTTATTTCATTAAGGTTGTATGTTTTATTTCATCTAGGAGCATTGCCCTAGAATATCTTTTATGCAAAATTCTAGGGCAAGTCCAGTCCTGACAGCTTTTTACTAGTCTAAATATGTCAAATTATAGAATGAATGGATTAAAGAAAATGACTTCTGTCATTTCATAAAAGTTATTAAATAGACTCCAAAACCCTTAGGTCAGTGGTTCTCAAGTATGGTCTTTTGAACAAGCACCATTAGCATCACTTGTAACTTCTTAGAAATGAAAGTTCTTGAGCCCAACTCCATTTCAGTTGGACCAGAACCTTGAGGACTGGGGTCAGTAAGCCCTGTAGGGGGTTCAGATGCAGTCTGAAGTTTGAGAAGCACTGCTTTGGAGAAGGTTCAGTTATCCCATAATACAGTCTCTGTCAAATTTTCTAGCCTCTCAGCCTGCTACCTTGAACCCTGGATTCTTACAGGTCCTTTCAGTTTTCAGTCTTGGCAGATGTGTTGGCTTGATGCTTGATTTGGAACTTTTTAAGGAACAATGACCAGTTAGCCAAATCGACTCCATGGCACATAACCACCACCACCACCAGTTAGTCAGCTGCCATGAAAATGATTCGGACTCATAGTAGATCCATCTGTGTCAGAATATAACTATGCTCCTTAAGGTTTTCAATGACTGACTATTTAGAAGATCACCAGGCCTTTCTTCTGAGGTACCTCTGAGTACACTCAACTCTAATTTTTTGTTTAGCAGCGGAGCACATTCACTGTTTATTGCCACCCAAGGATGCTTCAGGCTTAATTAGACTAGGGAAAATATTGTGCTCCACGTGGCCATCCCAGCTTAGCTTTCCCAGTTCCAGTTTAGGTTTCAGTGGCCAAGCACTCACAGTTATGGTTGTTAGTGCTGTTGAGTGGGCTCCAACTCATAGTGAGCTTGTGTAGAGTTTCTGAAGACCGACTGGTGAGTTTAAACTGCCAACCTTGTGGCTCAAACCAACCTTGCTGTTCAGTGCTTATCCTACAGTGCCACACTAGGACTCTCACAGTATACTTGTACTGAGCAAACTTCATCACTGCCAATCAGAACTCTCAAGAGGAGCAGTGACTACTGAAATCTTTAGCTCTCTGGCCATAATAGCATCATAATAGCTCAACCACTCTATTCTCATCCAATCCCCACAGTCATAACCTGAGGTTTTCCAGAAACATTCATCAATCTTCTCTGCTCTGCCTCCTCCATCTCTGACCAGTTCTTAGTCTTTCTTAAAGGATGCTCTTACTGTGACAACTTTTTACAGTTGGCTTTCATTTCAGTTCTATCCCACACCTTCTTCTAACCACACACATATTCACGATGTGATCTCATCAGTGTCTAAGCTTTAGTCCCTGCATGCTGATGGTGCTTAATCTCTCTTGTGTCCTTTAGCTCAGCATGCCCAGACATCATTCACTGGATTTCTCCAAAGTACCTCAATTTACACACCAAGACTAAGCTTGTCTATGTGCCAGATCCTCTGCTGGGTTTATATGTATCAGCTTGGTGAATCTACACAACAGTCCTTCAGGGTAAACACCTTTCTGGTATTCTCTGCTTTCATCCAAGATCCATCGAATATCAGCAATGATATCCGTTGTTCCACAGCCTCTTCTCAATCTGCTTGAACCTCTGGAAGTTCTCTGTCAATGTACGATTGTAGCCGTTTCTGTATTACCTTTGGCAAAACTTTACTCGCATTGGATATCAAAGAGATTGTCTGATGATTTCAACATTCTGTTGGGTCACCTCTCTTTGGAATGGGCACAAATATGGAACTCTTCCAATCAGTTGGCCAGATAGTCGTCTTCCAAATTTCTTGGCAGAGATGAGTGAGTACCTCCTGTGCCACCTCACTTTCTTGAAAGAGTTCAATTTTTATGCCATCAGTTCCTGGTGCCTTGTTCTTTGCCAATTCCTTCAATGCACCTTGGACTTCTTCCTTCAGTATCACTAGCTCTTGATCATATGCTACTTCTTGAAATGGCTGACCATTAACCATTTCCTTTTGGTACAGTGACTCTGTGTATTCCTTCCATCTTCTCTTGAAGATTTCTGCAGATTGAAGTTGTCAAGGACTTCATTGTTCTTGGATCAACTATCAACACTCACGGAAGCAACAGTTAAGAGATCAAACAATGTATTGCATTAGGAAAATCTGTTGCACAAGACCTTTTTAAAGTGTTGAAGAGCAAAGATGTCAGCTTGAGGACTAAGGTGCGCCTGACCCAAGCCATGGTGTTTTCAGTAACCTCAGATGCATGCAAAAGCTGGACAGTGACTAAGGAAGATGACAGAATAATTGATGCCTTTGACTTATGGTGTTAGAGGAGAATATTGAAAGTGCCATGGACTGCCAAAAGAACCAATAGAACCGTTTTGGAAGAAGTGCAGCCAGAGTGCTCTTTAGAGGCCAAGATGACCAAATTTCATCTCTCATACTTTGGACATAGTGTCAGGAGGGACCAGTCACTTGAGAAGGATATCATGTTTGGTAAGGTGGAGGGTCAGAGAAAAAGAGGAAGACCCCCAATGAGATGGATTGGCCAAGTGGCAGCATCGACGGACTCAAGCGTGGCAACAGTGGTGAGGTTGGTCAGGATCGGGCAGTGTTTTGTTCTGCTGTACAAGGGTCACTATGAGTCGGTACTGACTCGATGACACCTCACAACAACAACAAGCCTCCATAATATGGTCACTTCGTCTTTCCTTAGCTCTTGCCACTTACTCATACAACCTAGACTCTAGATATTTGCAGTGTTGCTTATCAGCATCTCTAGGCCTTGGTTTCTTATCTGTTCCTGTTGCTTATCTCTTAAACTGTTCCTGTTTCTTATCTCTCCTATAATCCATATTGTGACCTAAGCTCTATGTCAACTACTTTTCTATGGTTGTCATTGATAAGTGTCACTGAGTCGGTTCTGACTCAGAGCAACCCTCTGAGTTGGGTTTCCGAGGAGTGACTGGTGAGTTTGAACTGTTGACCTTGCTGTTAGCAGTCCAGTGCTTATCTTATAATATCATACCAGGACTCTACTTTCACAAAGATACGTCATTTAAGTCTCAGAACAATCTTGTAGGGAGACATTGTTACTCTTCTTGTTTTAGACAGGAAACTGAGACTTAGAAAGTTTTATTAACATGCCCAAGGCCAGAAAGTTGGTAAATGGTGACTTTGATATAGGCTTGTTGTTGTTGTTGTTGTTGTTATGTGCCATCGAGTCGGTTCCGACCCATAGAGACCCTGTATAGGGTTTCCGAGGGTGTAAATCTTTACGGGAGTAGAAAGCCTCATCTTTCTCCCGCGGAGCAGCTGGTAGTTTCGAACCGTTGACCTTAAGGTTCGCAGCCCAATTCGTAACCACTACGCTACCAGAGCTCCTTGGCTGAATTTCACATGCTTTTTTTCTACATAAAATGCTGTGTCATTAAGAATGTCACCTTTTTATGAAGTTGAACTGAAATTTATGACTATTTCTATACTGTCTGAAAGTCAGTGTTCAAATTACAAATAGCGTACGGTACCCAGTTTCTGGATATTTAAGTTAATTTAGGGATTCACAATAAGCACATAATGTTGTTTCACAAATGGAACAGTCTCAGACAAGGGAATTTATGTACTTAAAATATTCTTAAATATCCTTGCTGAATGTTTAGTTCATGAAATCTCTCTTGCATATTGATAATACGTAGTCTGGTTTTAGCCAAAAGTTGTAATTTGTTCCATTTAAGTTTTCAAGTAATGGTTTTGGAACCTGCAATTCCTGGATACCTTTGGTGCAATTCCAAGGCCTCCCATTCATAATATTTCCAATGAATGGAAGAGCATTGGTTAATGGCTGGAGCTTTAGCACAGTGTATTTCATATAAGAGACACCTAGGATAAAGATTAAGGGTTTTATTCTACCCGCTATTTCTGAGGCCAAAGGAAAACCATAAAGTCCCCTTGTACTTTGAAATGATGAGTTAATATTAAAAAAAAAAAAAAAAGCCCAGTATCTAGATGAAGAAATAAATGCACATACAAGTATTCTTAAGGCTGTGGATTGAAAAACAACAACAATGAGGCATTTGAAATATATTGCAGATCAGTTTTAACCTCTGAGTTCTTTTCTTTTCTCATCCAACAGTGGAATGTCTGCACTTTTTCATGGATGAACATTGATTCAAAGGCAAACCTTAAATGGCTCTTATATAGCCTAATATAGCTTGGACATCACAGACAAGAAAACATGTAATAAAATTTCATTTTTTGTATAATTTTAATTAGTTGTTGGGGAACGCAGTGGCTTTATAGAATAAGCACTAGAGTGAGGACCAGAAAGTCATTGGTTTGAGCCTGTCATTCACTCTAAGGGAGAAAGATGGAGTTTTCTGCTCCTACAGAGATTTATAGCCTTGGAAACCGTATGTTGTTGTTGTTATGTGCTATGGAGTCGGTTCCAACTCATAGCGACCCTGTACAGGGTTTCTGAGGCTGTAAATCTTTACGGGAGCAGAGAGCCTCATCTTTCTCCCACGGAACAGCTGGTAGTTTTGAATTGCTGACCCTGAGGTTAGCAGCCCAATTCGTAACCACAACGTGCCAGAGCTCCTTTGGAAACCCTATAGAGGGTTTTAATTCAATTTGAACTAGTTCTAATTAAATATGAATTAGAACTTATTCAATGACACTTAACAACAACAATTAGTTATTGCTGCTGTTAGGTGCCATCAAGTCCATTTTCAACTCACAGTGGCCCCATGTGACAAAGGAGAAATTCTTCAGAGGGTTTTCTAGGCTGTGATGTTTATGAGAACAGATTGCTAGGTCTTCTCTCCTGTGGAGCCATTGGGTGGGCTTGAAATCACTAACCTTTCAGTAAGCAGTTGAGCACTTAGCTATTTTACCACTGGCTAAATAATGATAATGAGGTATACTGCATAGTGTCTTCATAAACAAACAAGGCTGGTGGGAGGTATTTCTATTCATTTTATAGACTGAAAACTCAGGAGCTAATTTTCTCACACATAGTGACTAAAGGAAGAAGTTAGTGTTACAACTCAGCCCTTGAATTCCTATTTTAGAACTCTTTTGTCCCACTCCACTACACTGTTTCTTTAAGTAGATAATTATTTTAATGCTTTGAAAGTTCTGGGCAGCTAATACCATGCTTCAGCACCACTTACAAGATCAGTGTGATAATCTATTTGTTTTACAAAGAGGTTTTTAATTTAATGTATTTATTTTGTGTAGTACATTTTGTTTCCTTCTATCTCTAAGAAAAAAAAAGCTCTTCAATATTTCATGATTTTTTATGACTATAACTTACAATATGCATGAATATCATATATCTACTCATTTAAAGCTCTGGTAGTATAGTGGTTACGAATCGGGCTGCGAACCTTAAGGTCAGCGGTTCGAAACTACCAGCACTCTGCGGGAGAAAGATGAGGCTTTCTACTCCCGTAAAGATTTACACCCTCGGAAACCCTGTACAGGGTCGCTATGGGTCGGTATCGACTCGACGGCACTTAACAACAACAACAACTCATTTTAAAAAAATATTTAACTTATTTAGTAACTCATAACAAGCACATACATTTCTCCTTAATTTAATGAGTTAAGGTTATTGCTTCATTGCAATGCACACTGATGGACTTGATTCCAAAAGTTGGGTGGGTGGTTGAGTGGAATGTTTTGATATTTAATAGTTAATAGTACATTTTTCTAAAATGCAAGAATAACATGTTGTTGTTGTTGTTAAGTGCTGCTGAATCGGTTTCAACTCATAGTGACCCTTAATAGAGTTTCCAAGAAGTGGCTGGTGAGTTTGAACTGCTGACCTTACAGTTCAAACCAACTTTTTGGTCCAGTGCTTATCCTACAATGCCATAGTAAGACAAGGATTAAATTAAAAACACATTTCTCTAATTATAGATATAATGAATAAATTTTAGAAATAAGTCAGTTTCATTTACTTTACATTGTCACCTTTGAGAATAACTAGTGCAAACACTAGACTCTGTTACAACTGATGTAGTTCCCAAATGACACGCAATTGGTTCACAAAAAGCTCCAGTCCTACATTTACACTTGAAATTGTTATGAAGAATAACTGAAGGTAAGAAATTCAAACACAATTGGCAAAACATAGTCCACAGAGAGAATGTTATACATCCTATTTTGATGAGTAGCTTCTGGAGTCTTAAAAGCTGTGAGCAGTCATCTAAGGTACAACTGTTGGTCACTCCCTGTCTCAGCAAAGAAGAATGAAAAAAACCAAAGATGCATGGAAAGAATTCGTTCTAAAATGAATGGAGCATGTGCATTCTAGCCTAACCAATCCTGAGACCAGAGGCACTAGATGGTGCCCAGCTAGACCACTGCCCATTGCTCTGAAAGGGATCATAATAGAAGGTCTTGGATAGAGTACTAGAAAACCCAAAATAACAAAAGAAGACCAGGCTTAGTGGTCTCATAGAGACTGGTAGAACCCCTGGGTTTATGGTCCCTAGACACCCTTTGAGCCTCAAACTGAACTCACCCCTTTGGTTCAACTTTCAGGAAAATAAAAGACAGGCCTATAAAGTGAACAACACCCACCAGGGAAGCACATCCTCTATAGACCAACCAACCAGAGGAGATCAAAAAGGCAGCATTTCCCCAGAGATAAAGCTCAAAGTCCTGGTGTGGTACTGTGGGTCAATGCATTGGACTGCAAAGTCTGTTTGAACCACAAGGTCAGTGGTTCAAGCTCACCAGCTACTCCTCAGAAACCCTATACAGGGTCACTGTGAGTCAGAACCATCTCAACGGCACTTAACAACAACAACAAAACTCAAAAGGTAGGAAGAGATAGGAAAGAAGGATGAATGGAAATGGTAAATACAAGGAGGAAGTGGGTAGAATGATGTTACCTTGTGGGGATTGGAATCAGTGTTATGAAACAAAATGTGTATGAATTGTTGAATGGAAAACCAATTTGTCCTGTGAACTTTCACCCAAGCCATTAAAGAAAAAAAAAAGTTCCAGAAAGTACTAATACATTCTACAACATGGAGAAACCTCAAAACCCACACACAAAAAAACCCCAAACAAACAATATGCTAAATGAAAGGTTGTGGTTGTTAAGTGCCTAAGTGCTGTCAAGTTGATTCCAATTCATAGCAACCCCGTGTAGGGTTTCAGAGGAGCAGCTGGTAAATTTGAGCTGCCAATCTTGAGGTAAGCAGTCTAGAGCTTCTCCTACAGTGCCATCACATATTATATAGTTTCATTTCTTTGAAATGTCCAGAAAAGGTAAATCAATAGAGACAGAAAGTAGATATATGATTGCCTAGAGCTGGATACAGGAATAGGAAATTATTGCAAATCACCTCAAAAAGCTCCGTTTTGAAGTGATGGCAATGCTCTGAAATAATATTGGAGTAATAGTTGCACAGTTCTGTAAATCACTTAACTGGAGCCTTAAAGTGGGAATTTATGGTATGCAAATTATAGCTCAATGAAGCTTTACAAATAAAGATGTGGAATTATAAATAGCTTAAGCTAATTAAAACTGATTACCATAAAATGAAAGTTCACATCATTTATGTATCAATATATGATATTTTCCCAGACCCAATGGAGGATCCATGATAAGAAGAAGGCATAGATCTAGCTCAACAAAGAAGACACATCAACAAGGAAAAAACAGTAGGATAAACACTGGACTGCTAAATACAAGGTCGGCAGTTCAAACCTACTTGCTGTTCGTAGAAAACCCTACACAGGGTTGCTATGGGTTGGAACCGACTCAATGGCACTCAGTAGCAACAACTACAATATACATTAAATACTTTAAGGGTTAAATGAACCTGGAGTAAAATGAAATTACTATTTTTCAAACAATGTAGGTTAAGTTCTTCATTACTTGCTAAGACAAATGCCAGCCAATTTTCATCGCTGTTTGGTCATCAACAGAGCTGCTGCTCATTTTAAGTCTAGACTCAAAGCTCTTTCAACATGTCTGTTTGAGAATCCCACACAGCAAGAGGCGCTGTGCCTCATTTAATGTTTAATTCTATACATATAAACAAATGCATACATACGCACACGGATTGAAAGAGAAAACAAATATGGCAGAATGTTAACAATTGGTGAATTCAAGTGAAGATGATATGCGAGCTCTCTGCATTACTCTTGCAACCTTTTGGTAAGCCTGAAATTACTTCAAACTAAACCATAGGAAGAATTTAAAGGTCTGCTTAGCAGATTTCCTAAGAAAACTTACACCTCCCTGAGCATTTGGTGGCCCACCAATTTTGTTTTTCCAATTCAACTTTTAAAACCAGAAACCAACTGAAATGACAAGTAAATTTACAGTAAAACAACAAGTAAAATCAAATAACCTTCAATTCATCCAAGAAAAGTGTGTCATATAGAGCAACATAATTTTCTAATTTTATTTTACTTTTTTTGTAGTGGTGATCACCAGGCTTGTCTTTCTTGATAATGTGAAGCCTTTAAAAAACAACAACAAACTATTTTTGGGGCATCTATTTCCTTGTAGGGAGTGGATAGAAGACTCAGATGTATAATGATTACTTCAAAGCAAAGTTATGAATGAGCATATCATGTTTAACAAGAAAGCAGTATTCCCTAATGTTGTTAAGTACCATCGAGTCAGTTCAAACTCGTAGTGAGCCTATATAGTGGCTGGTGAATTTGAACTGCTCACCTTGCGGTTCAAACCGACCTTGTCATCAAGTGCTTACCCTGGTTCTGGTTATGTGCCGTGGAGTCGGTTCTGACTCATAGCGACCCTGTACAGGGTTTCTGAGGCTGTAAATCTTTACAGGAGCAGAGAGCCTCATCTTTCTCCCACGGAACAGCTGGTAGTTTTGAACTGCTGACCTTGCAGTTCGAATTCGTAACCAATACACTACCAGAGATCCTTCAAGTGCTTACCCTACAGAGCCACAAATATTAAGTGCAGATGAGCTGAGTGCAGATAACTGTTTCCTTGGCAATCCATTCAACTGAAACTTTTATAAAAAATTAACATGTTTATTTTTTCCCTAAAGGGCAGGAAATTCTTTTACTTACATGGTTTGACCTTTAGTTTGATATCTTAAGCTTTTATAATAAGTTCTTTTTGTTGATGTTGTTGTTAAGTGCCGTCAAATTGGTTCTGACTCATAGTGACCCTGTACAGGCTTTCCAAGGAACAATTGTTTCTTTCTAGAACTAGGCAAATAAAGACCTAAATGAGTGTCTTTTAATTATTTCTGTGGCTTAGGTTATGCTACCATGACTTTCATATCTTCGTATTAAGGGATAACTTTGGGTTGCTGTTGTTACGTACCATCGCGTGGTTACTGACTCATAGTAACCTTATGCACAACGGAATGAAACACCGCCAGGTACTGTAGTAACCTCACAATCACTGCTAGGCTTGAGTCCATTGCTACTGCCACTGTGCCAATCCATCTCATTTGGGGTCTGCCCATTTTCCGCTGACCCTCCATTTTACCAAGCATGATGTTCTTCTCCAGGGATTGGTCCCTCCTGGTAACTCTGGGTTATCAGGATAACTCTGGGTGGTCAGGATAAAATCTGTCACTAACTAAATATTGCCATCTAGTCTAATACAATATTCAAATGCCAAGTGGCTTCATAAGATAGATAAATGAGTTAACCAGTTATATTTGCAGTACCGTTCTATCTTTTAAGAGGCAATAAAGTCCTAGTGTGGCACTGTAGGATAAGCACGGGACCTCAAGGCTTATTTGAACTGCAAAGTAGCAATTCAAATTCACCAGCCACTCCTAAGAAACTCTATACAGGGTCGCTATGAGTCGGAACCAATTTGACAGCACTTAACAACAACAAAGTTAAATAAACACAGGACCCATGTATAAGCCAATACGGACAAAGGTCATGAGTTAGAGCTTTGCCCCAAATGACTTGTTTCAGGTCAATATCATGGAGCCCGACTATGGTAGATTTCCTGTTGCTATGTTGCTGACTTGATTTCAGAGGAGTTTCCAGACTAAGACATACTAGAGGTCTGGTGATTTACTTCTGAAAATCAGTCAGTAAAAATGCTCTGATCATAACTGCCTGATCTGCAACCCATCCTGGGGAAGGGACATGACTGAGTAATGTTTCATTCTGTTGTGTGTGGGATCATCATGAATTGGGGTCTACTCAATGGCAGTGAACACAACAACTTTGTAATGGAGTGTAGATTCATGTCCTCAGTTTCTTCGTGGTTAATTGATCTCTAATTACATTCTTTGTTGGAGAGATTAAGTGAGAAATCCAAAGTTATGCAGCTGGCAAATATGAGGGTACATCATGAAGTATTGCTACTGGAGTTCCAGTCCATACAAACATGGGTTTATTCCATATAAAACATGTTTAAAAATGTCTCTACTAGCAATGAATGGCTGCAGACATTCTGTTAGTCTTAGTTTCTTTTAAAAAAAAGGGGGAGGCAATCAAAACAATGCCATCCAAAAGGATCTGACAGGTTAGTTAGATTCAAGGCAGAGAGGTCAGCTCAGAAAATTATAGTAACTTTTTTAAAAAAGGTTTTTACTGTGGATTGAGTGAAACCTTAAAGGGCATATTATCAGTTTTACATTCAACAAATCATACAACTTGTTTTATTACAATGATTATAATTCCCTCCATGTACCATCAGTTAACAGTATTTCTCTCTATTCACTTTAGCTCTTTAGAATAAAAACAAAGCAAAAAACCACTCAGGCATGTGTAATAATTTACACCTCCAAAGGGTACATTCTGCAAGTCTGCTTCCTGGCCACCATCTCTCAGTCCCTCTCTTCCCTGAATCTAGAGTCCTCAGCTGCTCCCTCTCTCCATGTCCCCATCTCTGCCTCCATCTCTGCTTCTCTGGAATTAGGGGTTTTGTTTAAATTCCAAAGGGGTAATCCATCCTGGTGTGGCACTATGAGTTAATGCGCCAGACTGAAAAGCCATTTGAACTGCAAGGTTGGCAGTTCAAGCTCACCAGCTGCTCCTTGGAAACCCTATACAGGGTCACTATGGAGTTGGAACCAACTCAATGGCACTTCACAACAACAACAATCTTGATACCATGGACTGCCAAAACAACAAGCAATCTGTGTTGGGAGAAGTACAGCCAGAATGCTCCTTGGAGGCCAGAATGGCCAGGCTTTGGCTTTCATATTTTGGGTATATTATCAGGAGGGACTAGTCCCTGGAGAAGGATATCATGTTTGGTAAAGTGGGAGGTTGGAGAAAAAAGAGGAAGATCCCTGATGGGATGGACTGGCACAGTGGCAGCAGCAATGGGGTCAAGGGTATTGCCTATTGTAGGTTGGTGCAGGGACCCGGCAATGTTTCACTTTGTTGTGCATAATAAGGTCACTATGAGTCAGCACTGATTCAATGACACAAAACAACAACAACAACAATCTTGATAAAATTTTCCCAAAGGACACAGAACAATCATGGGGGCCTATTATGACAAAGTTTTGGAAATTGGTGAAAAAAAGACCAGCAAAGTTGTGCTGAGGAATTTTTTTCCCATCATGACAATGCACCTGCTTATTCTTCGAGGGTAGAAAGGGTTGTCCCATGAGAATTTTGTTGGGAAACCTTACTCCATCCATTCTACATCACTGATCTTGCTCCTTCAGACTGTTTTTATTTCCCAAACTGAAGGAACATATAAAGATACGTGATTTGTGCACCTCAAGGATGTCAAAACTGCAGTTTTCATGTGGTATAAATAGAAAAGCATAGGATTCTTTGGAGAAGGATTAAGGAGCTAAAACACCACCTTCAGAAATATATAGACACATATGGAGGATATATTGAGAAATAATAACTTCACATTTTGATACTTTTGTTTAATAAAAGGTTCGATAACTTTGTAGCCATACTTTTTGACTTACCCTAGTATCAGAGATAAGACTTTAACAAAGGTCTTCTGTTCTAAACACTGTCTATGTGTTGGGCATTGCTCCTAAGGTTTGGCACTCTAGACAAGCTAAGTAACCTCAGAATTCTTAAGATGTCCTGACAGGCCATAGTTAATATGCCATCATGTACTTTTTTTCCCTCCTTTTACTGTGTGTTGGTTTACATGGGGGAACATTAGCTTTACACTCATTCTATCATACATCATTTTATTGCCATAGTTACCATCCCATCCATGCATCATCACCCAACCAAAGGTTATACCCTGCGCCATTATGTACTTTTGACTTGAAGTTGTTTGAAGTTTCATTCTGTGTTGAGGATCAGTCCTTGGCAAATACTGAGGTAGGTGACATTTGTCTTCAGAGCAGTGTATCAGAGCCTTCTCTAGGAGGTGCATGCCACTCCTGTTACACAGGGCACAACCTGGCAACCTGAACAGTGGTCTGTGGCAGTCCTGCCCCTTATGTGCCCTCTGTCTCATGCATTCCCCTTTTGTGACCTCCTTCCTTTTCCATTCCTTCCATTGCCTTTATTGGATGGATGCAGTCAAGGGAGAAAGGAATTGGATCCAGTTCATCTAACTGGAGATGTTAGTGTCTTGATGTTTGCATTTGGAATGACCACTGAGAAGGGGCAATGATGGAGTTGTACCATTCAGGGAAACCTGTGGGAAATGTCTTGGGGAAGGGAAAGACTTTCAATTCCAGTGGTAGTCTAGGATGTCTTTGTAAAGCTGGTGAGCCAAACAATAATTCGACTTCAATCCCAGAACAATAAATTAATTATTTATTCCTTTTGTTCTTGATCTTGTCTAAAAATGATCTGTTGGAAAAACCAAGGAATTTGACAATTAGGTCTGAGCCCATTGCAGCCATGACATCCTGCTAACCTCAAGGTCAGGAGTTCAAAACTACCAGCTGTTCCGTAGGAGAAAGATGAGGCCATCTGCTCCTGCAAAGATCTACAGGCTCGGAAACCCTATTCAGGGTCACTATGAGTCAGAACCAACTCCACAGCACACCACCCACACGAGTAATGACTTAATGATTATTCTCACATGGACATTTTATACCCCTGATATACAATCTGCTTCTCATAGAGTCTTTCCAAACTTTGTTATAAGAATAACAAAGTTATTCTATATATGGGTCACTTACTGTGTCCCACAAGATGGTGCCAGAGCTTGTTTCTTTTAAAAATCCTATGAAATAGGGTCCATGTTTTACAGGTGAAGAAACTGAGGCTCAGGAAGGATAAGTGACTTGTCCAAGGGTCAATGGCTGCTAAGTGGCGGCACTAGATTGTGACCCATGTGTGAAACCCCACTGCTCCCATCACAAAGGTCTGACTGCCCTGTGACTTCACTAGGGAGTAGACCAATGTTTCCTCTGTGGTTCCAGCCTCCTCTTAGAGTGTCTGGCATGTTGTTTCCCTTTAGGGTCGTAGTGTGGTGCTGTAGGATAAGTACTGCTAACTACAAGGTTAGTGGTTCAAATTCATCAGCCTCTCCTCAGAAACTCTATACAGGGTTGCTATGAGTTGGAAGTGACTCAACAGCACTTAACAAAAACAACAGAGGTCATAGTAGCTCTAATTCCAGAGCCAGACTTCCTGAATTTGAATTCTAATTTAGCTGCTTCATGTATCCCTTACTTTCTCTTTAAGACTTTTAAAGAAATGGGAAAAACAAAAAACAAAAAACTTGTTTGTTGCACTGGACTCTTTTTTTAATTGTATATGCCTCTACTATAGCTATATACGTGATGTTTTGTTTTGTTTCTCTTCATTAGCACTTATATAGTTTTTCAATGTATTTCAAGGTCAGAAAGGATGGAGGAACTGAAGAAGGAGATGCAAGGCTAATTGATTGTTTATATTATAAGAACAGTCATAATTAATTAGTACTGGCGTGGCACTGTAGGTTAAGCACTGACAAGGTTGGTGGTTCAAACCTATTAGCCTTGCTTGGGAAACCCTCTGCAGGTTTGCAATGAGTCAGTACTGATTCGACAGTACACAACAACACATACTGGGTACAATTCTAGACACTTGACACACACTATCTTTGATCTTAACTGCAAACCTGGAAGCTGGACATTATATGTTCTTGTTGGCTACCATGATGATTCCATGCACAATGAAATCGAACTGTTATGATCCAGGGGGTTTTCACTGACTGATTTTTTTGGAAACAGATCACTAGACTTTTCTTACCAGTCTATTTTATCTGGAAGTTCTGCTGAAACCTTCCTGTAAAGATTTAGTCTTGGAAATCCTACAGAGTAATTCTCTTGTGTTCTATAGAGTTGCTATGAGTTGGAATTGAGCCAATGGCAGTGGATTTGTTTTGGTTTTTGGTCTCTATGAGAGCAACAATCAAACCTCCACTGAAAATCATTACCCCACTTAAAATTAAGTGGACCCGGGATCAGAAAGGTAAAAAGTTTGCCCTGAACTGGTGAAAAAAAGAGCAATAAATAAACCTAAAATGGTGTGACTTGTAAAGCTTATGATCTTTACATTTAAAAGAACCACACAAGTTATTCATTAATGCATCCTTGTAAATAATTTTGAATGCAGCTGTGTATCAAGTGAATAAAGCATCTTCCTTGATTTTTAAAGATATTTATCCTCAAGAAGTTGATGTGCATCCAGGAACTTTTTTTCTAGGGACACTGTAGTTTTTCTACACACATCAACTATATAGATTTAAAAATTTACAAATGAGATCACACTATACTTAATGTACGTTTGCTTTCATTCCTAAAATCACCTCTCTTTAACTGTTTGTTTTTTAAAATTTTTTATTGTGGTTGCTTTAGATGTACCATAGTTATTTCAATATTTCCTATAGGTAGGCATTTAGATTGCTTCCGGTTTTCACAAAAGCAAAGATGCAAAAAAACCCACTTTTGAACACACATCTTTGTGCTCTTTAATTTGTGTTTTTATGGGGCAGAGTATATTATGAAAGAGACTGCTGGGTCAGAGCATATCTGTATTTTATACTATGATTTACCTGTTACTGTCAAATTGATTCTACTCATGACAAACCTACGTATGTCAGAGAAGAATTACTTCCTAGGGGTTTCAAAGGCTCAGTTTTGGAAGTAGATTATCAGGCCTTTCTTCAGAGGTGCCTCTGGGTGGACTCAGAACTCCAACCTTTTGATAAGCAACTGAGTACATTAACTCAGTATAAGCCAGGGATCCTTATACTGTGACAGATGTTATGAAATTGGCCTTGGGAAGTTAATGGTCCCTCCACTGCTCCGTTTTACATCTCAATGAAAACTGAAGCTGGGTAGAACAGAACCTTGCATTTCTTACGTTTGCCTTCCTGGGTGGTGCAAACATTTAAGGTCCCAACAACTATCTGAATGGTTGGCAGTTCTAACCCACCCAAAGGTGTCTGAGAAGACAGGCCTTGAAAACTACTTCGGAAATGGAAAATTCTATGAAAATTCTATGGATCACAGTTCGGCTCTGCACCATATGGGGTCACTATGAGTTGGAATCAACTTAATGGCAACTAACATCAATAGCCTTCCTCTGATAGTACACTGTTTCCCATATTTCCCTTCTCCTCCATTCCAGCTAATGGCTCTGCTTTTCCTGCTTGCCTTTTACTGGGGCCTGCCCTGGTCTACTTATGGGGTGCTCTTCCCTGCCTTTGATGTATCAAACCACACAGAGTTCTTACATATGCCAGAAGCTAGTAATGAGTTCTGAGGCTTCCAGAGTGCCCTTGAGGACTATGAATCATGCTAGTGACTCTATGCTGAGACTGTGGACCTTGAAGTATGGTGAGTAGGGGCAGAGTGGATACTGGAATTGGATGGGACAGATAGTAGTCCTGGTCAAAGATCTCAGTTGTTTAGTCTTTACCTGAAGACGTCCTTGTATTCTACTCAAGGACAAAGACAGGAATAACTTAGTGAGAATGTGCATGTCTGATATGAAGGATTGAAATGACTTGGTTTTAGGCCTCTCATGTTTAGAACACTTCGTGATTTTGGTAAATGAGAATTGTAGATCATTTTAAATGGCCATCATTGATTTGATTCATTTTTTTCTCCTTATGAAGAGCATGAGTTAAAAGTCTGACCCTTTGCAGATACAAGATATCTTTTAAAAAATGACTTTAACTTGTCTAAATCTTGGGGACTGGTTTAATAAATTATGGCACATGTATCAGCAAGAATAATCTATGGCCAGTAAAGTTAGGTTTCAGAAGAATATTTAATAACATGAGAAAATGTTCTTGATGGATTGCTAAGCATTAAAAGCTCATTAAAAGCCATATGCCTAGTTTGTGAAAAAAAAAAAACAAAAAAACCCAAGCCTGTAATATATAGAAAAAAGACTGAAATAATAATAATAAAAAAATAACAGTGCTTGTCTGTGTGAGATGAAATTACAAACGATTTTTAAAAATTACTTTTATTGAACTTTGGGGAATTTTTCATTTTATTCTTCATTGAACTTTGGGGAAATTTTCATTTTTTTCTCTTATGACCACACAGGCCTTTTTTTGGTAGTGCTGTGGCTATGTAGGATAAGCTCTGGACTGCTAATCACAAGGCTGGCAGTTCAAACCCACCAGCTGCTCTGCAGGAGAAAGATGAGACTTTGAGACTTTCTGCTCCCCTAGATTTGGTGGTGGTGGCTATGTGCTGTGGAGTCGGTTCCAACTCATAGCGACCCTGTACAGGGTTTCCGAGGCTGTAAATCTTTATGGGAGCAGAAAGCCTCATCTTTCTCCTGTGGAACCGCTGGTAGTTTCAAACTGCTGACCTTGTGGTTCATAGCCCAATTTGTAACCACTACGCTACCAGAGCTCCTTCCCCTAGATTTACAGCCTTGGCAATCCTATGAAGGCAGAACTTACTCAGTGGCACTTAACAACACCATGGTTTTTATAATCAGAAAAGAAGTTCTTCTTTTAAAATCATTTTGACTATTTTCTGTTGTCTTCCTGAATATGCGAAACTAAATTTTCTTGATTTTAGACACAAAGTCCACTTACAGAGAATTATAGGGAGATCCCTAGAGCGCCCCTCTTCTTTTTGTGATGCTATGGAGGAGGTGGGATCAGGCCCTGCCTTGTTCTTCCACCAGGTGCCAATATTTTGGGAAGGTCTCTGATCTACAACAAGGGCAGACATTGAACAACAAGATTTCAGAAGGGCTGCCTGGATCCCGGTCAGAGGCCCAGGCCTCTGCCTGGGACTCATCCTGTGGTTCCTGGACAACCATTCAGGAGGTGGAGCCTTTTAAAGAGTGCAGGGAGGCCATGGGGTGGGGGTGGGGTGGGGGTGTCAGGCCCCAGTCAACTAGTGTGAGGTTCTCAGAAAAGTTCAAGTTCCAGAGGGTTGGATCACTAGGCAGCGTGATTAAACAGACCACTCAGTTGGCAATTAAGATAAGCCAGGCCTAAGGAGAAGTCCTCGTGTGGCGCTATAGGTAAATGTGCTGGACTGCAAAGTCGGTCTGAACCACAAGGTCACTGGTTCAAGCTCATGAGTCACTTCTTGGAAACGCTATACAAGGTCACTATGAGTCGAAACCGATTTGATGGCACTTAACAACAACAACCACAGAGCTAAGGAAGGAGGCCTGATACAGTGGGTTAAGTGTAGAGCTGCTAACTGGCAGACTGGTGGTTTAAACCCACTATTCTCTGAGAAACTATTCTTCCTTGAGGATTTATAGCCTCGGAAACTGTAAGGAGCTGTTCTACTCTATCCTATACGATCGCTGTGAGTTGGAATTCACTAGAAGGCAGTGGGTTTCATTTTTCTGGTTAAGGAAGGGCTCAATCAAGGAAGGAGAGACTCAGGTGACTCCCCAGGTACCATCAAGGAAGGGGAAAAATGCACATTCCCTGAATGCCCACCAGGTGTAAGGCCCTTTCCTATACTAACAATTTAGGCATAGTCTCAGATCCTTTCCTAAAATCAGATTTAAAAATCATCACAAAGCCTGGCTAAAACACAGAATATTAGGCCCATGTTCAGAGCTTGTAACTGAATAGATCTGAAGTGAACACTGAGATTCTGTGTGTCTCACAAGCTACCAGTGCTGCTAATGTTATTGATTGAAGAGTCATGTTTACAGTGGCACTGAGCACATCAGCTCCGACTCTGGGAAGGGTGGAGGTGGACAAGGGGGTAGGACATGATCCTTTGACTGAGCAATGAGTTCAAATTGTGACAAAAACTCCAGGCAGTATAGTACTGGGATGGAGGGATAAGTGTGGGCTGAGGAAGGAAAAGCAACTGGTGCTTTGCCACAGAATGTAAAAGCTCTATTATGCTTATTCTAGTTCATACTGGCCTGCAAAGTCGCTTCGAGCCATAAGATCAACAGTTCAAGCTCACCATTCGCTCCTTGGAAACCCTATACAGGGTGTCACTATGGACTGGAATCGACTCGAAGGCACTTCACAACTGTTAGATAAGTTACCAATTCATTTCCTTAGAATGATTAGCTTATAGGAGTACAGGTATGTTGTTGTTATGTACCATGGAGTTGATACCAACTCATAGCAACCCTGTACAGGGATTCCAAGGAGCAGCTGGTGGATTTGAACTGTCGACCTCATGGTTTGAAGTCCAGTGCTGATCCTACAGTGCAGCACTAGGAGTCAGGTTAAACTAAAAGCAGTATTCAGATAAAAAATGAGAAGCAAAAACTGACATCAGATACATAATAAAAAAATAAGCCTAAGAAAAAAACATATAAGAATAAAATGTGGCCATGGCAATGAGAGACAATATACAATAGAATGAATGTAAAACTAATGTTCTCCCATGTAAACTATCATATAATTCATAATAAAACATTAAAAAAAAATAATAAAATGTGTATTGGTGATTCTCAGCCTGAAGCGAAAAACAAGTTTTTAGAAATAACTAGTCCATTAAGAACTCATCCATGGTTTTACTACAAAAGACTTTTATGTAGCTCTGGCCACATATGACTGGCCAGGTACATTGACAGGACCTTTTTGTCCAGTGAGATGAAGACAGTAACCATACATTTAGATGTCAGGGACAATATTAAATTACAAACACCAAACCAAATCCATAGCCCTCAGACTGAGTCTGACTCATATCAAACCTCTAGGACAGAGTAGAACTGGACTCCTGGTGTGGCGCTGTAGGATCACCACTGGACTGTGAACCACAAGGTTGGCAGTTCAAGCCCATCAGTCGGAACCCACTCAATGACGCTTAATGACAACAACATCATAGGGTTTTGAAGGCTGTGATCTTTATGGAAACAGGCTGCTACATCATTCTCTCATAGCACACTAGTGGATTCAAAACTGCAGATCTTTGTGTTGGCAGCTCAGTGCTTAATGACTGTGCCACCAGGCACTCTTTATTCCTGAAAGCTATCACTTTGTGTATTTGCATCATCAGTGCAGTGGCAGAAGGGTGTCAGTTACAGATCAACCTTAGAAGAGCACTGGTCTAGACTGGCTACATTTGTGTGTGTGTGTGTGTGTGTGTGAGGTCGGGACGGGTAGGAGTAAGGAGTGAGGATTAGGGTTGGCACTATGGCTAGATTTAAGGCTAGGTCTAGGACTTTGTTTATTGCTACGGTTATGACTAAGGTGAGTGTTAAAGGTAAGGGTTGGGCTAGGGCTAAGAGTAAGGCTTGGGAGTTTTTAGGGCTACTGTTAGGTGTATTTTTATTCATTTATTTTCTTGAAATCTACTTGATTTCTTCTTTATCTAGAAGTTCTATAACTGGAATTATAGCCTCTTTTTACTTTTTATTTTGTTGTTGCAAGTGTATCTCTGATTCTCTATTTTCAGTCTTATAGGTCTGCTCTACTTTGCATACTCCTATATCTGGTTGAAGGAGCTCTGGTAGTGTAGTGGTTACGAATCAGGCTGTGAACCATAAGGTCAGCAGTTCGAAACTACCAGCGCCTCTGCGGGAAAAAGATGAGGCTTTCTGCTCCTGTAAAGATTTACAGCCTTGGGTAAATCTGCTTAGGGTCGCTATGGGTCGGAACCGAATTGACGGCACTTAACAACAACAAGGAGCTCTGGTAGCATAGTGGTTACGAATTGGGCTGCGAGCCGCAAGGTCAGCAGTTCGAAACTACCAGCCGCTCCGCGGGAGAAAGATGAGGCGGTCTGCTCCTGTAAAGATTTACAGCTTCGGAAACCCTGTGTAGGGTCGCTGTGAGTTGGCACCGACTCCACGGCACACAACAACAACAACATATCGGGTTGAGTCTAGGTGACATTGCCATGTATGTTAGTCTCAGGTTGTTGTCTGCTGCTATTGGGTCTCTGTACAAAAAAACTCTCTTCCATATTTTTTATAAGATTGGTCTGATTATTTACAAATTATTTTCATTTCAGTTTGTCTGAAAATGACCCAATTTCATCCTCATATTTGATGGACAATTTTGCTGGATATATGATTCTTAGTTGGCAACTGACTTCTTTCAGAGTTTTATATATGTCATTTTCTTGCTGGCATGGTTTTTGCTGAGTAATCAATTTAGTCTTATTAGTTCTCCTTTGTAGGTAATTTTGTTTTTCCTGAGCTGTTCTTAGGACTTTTAACTTATCTTTGGTTTTGAAAAGTTTTATTATAATAAGTCTTGGAGTTTTCTTTTGGGGTCTATCCTGTTTGTTTACTTCCAACAACTCTTAGACAATATTTTCTGTTTTTTTTTTTTTTTTGTCTCTTCCTGTACCGGGATTCCTCTTGCTAGTGTCGCACATAGGTCTTAGGCTTTCTTCAGATATATTTTTCTTTTTTTCAGATGATTTTTCTAGTAGATGAATAAATATTGAGACATTTTTTCTTCAAGCTCAGTAATTTAGCTTTCCATTATTCAATTCTATTTCTTTGCCCTTTCAGTATACTATTTCTGAAGTTTTAGTGTTAATCTTCTGGCATTCGAATTGTTTTTGCATGGTTCTCACTTTTTAAATTGTTTTGTTTTCTGAAATTCCCCATAGTTTTATTTATGTTTTCCTTGATTTTATCAGCTGCTTACTTCCAACAAATGGTTTACACAATCTGTTGAAGTTGTCTAATTAGCATTCTTTTAAATTCCTTATCAGGTAGTTCTGATACCATTTCTGGTGTCATATTTTCTGACTCTGTATTTTTGTCACTTGTTTGAGGTTCTCTGTCTTGTTTCTTTGTGTACATTGAAATAGTCTGATTTCCAAGAGATCAAACCATTGAAAACCTTATGGAATGTGATTCTACTCTGTAACATGGCTATTGCCATGACTTGGAATCAACTCATTGGCAATGGGTTTAGTTTTTGATATTCTTTTCAATACTAAAATTTTGAGAAGGACTTTAATAATTAAATATATTTTTTTCATGAGATGACTTTCTACCTTTCAGCCAAACCGAAGGATGAATGAAATATGGCTTTCTAACTCTACTCACTGAAGTGTCACTCATCTGCTATACTCCTCACGGGCCTTTCTTATTGGGTGTACAATAGAGCCTAAGGAATTGATATTATTTAGTAATGCATAGAAAACCACTGTCATTGAGTCAATTCCAACTAATAGTGACCCTAGAGGACAGAGCAGAACTGCTTCATAGGGTTTCCAAGACTATAAACGATTAAGGAGCTCTAGTAGCATAGTGGTTACGAATCGGGCTGCGAACCTCAAGGTCAGCAGTTTGAAACTACCAGCGGTTCCACGGGAGGAAGTTGAGGTGGTCTGCTCCCATAAAGAATTATAGCCTTGGAAACCCTGTACAGGATTGCTATGGGTTGGAGTCGACTTGACAGCACTTAACAACAACAACAAAGTAGCGTAGTGGTTACGAATCAGGCTGCGAACCGCAAGGTCAGCAGTTCAAAACTACCAGCTGTCCCGTGGGAGAAAGATGAGGCGTTCTGCTCCCGTAAAGATTTACAGCCTCAGAAACCCCATACAGGGTCACTATGAGTTGGACCCGACTCCTCGGCACATAACAACAAATCATTATGGAAGCAGACAGTTTCATCTTCCTGCTGCTGGTGGGTTTGAACCACCAACCTGGCTATTTGTAGCCCAACAATTAACATACTGCACCACCAGCGTTTCTTTAATAATGCATAGTTAATTAATTTATAATAATGGTTAGAGAAATAATGAAATTGCCATTTAGAGAGTACCCATTTGCACGGGACTACAATAAATGCCTAAATATGTTATCTTATTCAAATCTATCAACAAATGTTACAAGACAGTTTGCTCAGGGACAGAAATTGATAGGGCTTAGATTGTAACTCAAATATGTCAGACTAAAATTGTGGTATTAGCCACTTTACTGTACGTAGGGATTTGGATCTAAGTAAAGACTGTTTTATCTTACTTTTAAGGTATACCGACAAACTAAAATGTGTGCAATAAACTGAAAAGTGTGCAATATTGGACACTTAAGGAACCCAAGGTTAGAACTTCTTGTTAATGATAGAGACACAGATGGATCCCATGACTGAATGAGTTCAGGTACCCATTCTGAATGAATCAAATTTAGTTTGTGAGGTTCTTCTGGCTACAAGGACACTAGAGTTGCATATTGGCTCTTTAATTGGGAATTAAGGATTGGTTTTGATGTCAACCCATAAAACTTGAAATACATATATAATCTGGTCACAAATGTTAGGACTAAATTGCAAATGTTTTTCAAACACACACATACATAGTCTTCCTATATCCTGATTCCGTGCCCCCCCACCCCATTTTAGTTTGCTCTTTTTTAAAAAATATTCCTTTCAATTTCTAAAATCTCTTAAATTATAAAGATAAAAACAGTTCAAACACAAATCTTTCCAAAGGGAACACGTCTAGTTATGACTACACTTAGACCATTATTTTACTGTTATTTTCGGACAATCCTATTTTCAACTAAAGCTTCAATACACTAAACTTCCAAGGTCAATTGGCTGTTTTCAGGAGCTTCTCAAGTG
Organism: Chrysochloris asiatica; assembly: GCF_000296735.1. Lineage (NCBI taxonomy): Eukaryota > Metazoa > Chordata > Mammalia > Afrosoricida > Chrysochloridae > Chrysochloris > Chrysochloris asiatica. The sequence goes on along the minus strand of NW_006408548.1, from coordinate 18,414,076 downwards.
TTTTCAGAACACTTTGAAAAAGGGATAAATATAACCATGTGTTTATACCCAAGTTAAGAGAGTTAGCTCAAACCCTTCAAGGTTCATATATAGGAGTTTTTATAAATTTTCATTTATTTATCTTGGTATGTGAATGCTGGAGTTTCAAATACACAATTTCATACTTTATCATGAGGTTAAAAACAAATAAAGATGAGTCAAAACTCTGAAAGACAAACTCAAAGGGTTTTTTTTGTTTTCCTAAATGTTACAATGAAAAAGAATGAACGTGGAAATCGGGAAGTTACATTAATATGGACATCTGAAAATACAAACTGATTTAAGAAGCCATGATTTTACGAAGCCTTAAGACAATAAAGCGATCAGCAAAGAGACATTTGTCACAGTGAAGGAGAGCTGAGGTGATGACCAACCAGTTAAATCTAATGTAATCAGGAACTCAGGCCAGTTTAACTTTTTTTTTTTTAATGAGGTGACAACGTCCTAAAACCATAATCTCTCCTTTCAAGATGATGACACAAGGATTTAGTGAGTAAAAGAAAAAAACTTAAAACCTCTCTTTTGAGGATGAATTGTCTTATTTAGGCTAGAGGTATGCATTGAGATCCTATTATCTACTGGCACAATTGGGGAAAACACTGAGCACCAGTCTACACATCCTCCCAGCACACACGTGCGCACACACACCTCACAGACTTCTAACTAGAGCAATGTTTGTTTCTACTTAGATTACAAAATAGAATTAAAGCCCCAACTAACAACCATTCTCCTAATTTGATAAATAAAAATGTCTTTTTTCCCCCAGTGCCCCAATACAACATGAACCTGGAATTAACTGCTTTCCTTTGAATCCACTTATTTATGTATGTGTAAAAGAAGATGTGGGGATAAAGAAACTGTAGAACAGTTGGGGAGAACACATGGGCACTATATGTTGGATTAAATGGAAACTGAGTACAGAGTTACAATGAAGATTTTGTCTTTATCCTTGTTGAAACCCTTGCTATGGTCTAATAAAAATCTGGTTACCTTTACATTTCTTCTCTTCTGTTTGGAAGGTCTGGGCGCTTGAGACACTTTGATCATTCACATCGTCATGGTCCAGATGGAATATTGAGCTAGTCCAAGTGGCCTGGATGAGATGTGGAGACGACTGTTCATTTTTCAATGTGCTACGTCTCTCTGAATGGCTCTTCCTGTGTAGGCAGGCTTCAGACATTCCTCCTAGCTTCCAGTTGTGTTCTCGGTCTGGATAATGCTTCGGTTTGTCCCAGGCTGGAAGGCCATTTTCTGGAGGGTTGAAAAACACGAGATGACGAGCTGTTGGCATTGTCAAGATTTTGTTGAGATGCAGAGTTTTGGAAGGCAAGTTGTTTCTCAATTCTTTCGGGCTGACAGTATTCACACGCACCTCCACTTGACGGCAGTGATAAGATGCAGAATTTGTCAGCCTTGGGCATTTAGCCACCACAGTTGGATTGCCTGTCAGAGTAATCAACACGTTTCCCCCCTTATTTTCAGTGCATCGAAAGACGTTAGTTCCTCCACGGGAAGGCTGCACTTTTACCAGTCCTACTTCCCCAGCAATGACCTGAGAACACGGTTACCCCAATTTATGTGACTGCTTAGATGGCCATTTGAGGTCTTAAGGGTCAGCGCTGGCTGTGAACAGATTTTAGTTGCTTAGAACATGGAACATTCAGGATCTAGCCTTGTCTGACTTGGGTTTCATCACAGGTTGACCTTCGGGACACCTTGTTACTTAAGCGGGATATTCTCACGTGGCCACACAGAGAAGGACAACTCTGTTCTCCCGACAGCTAGGGGGAAAAGACCAGATCTTATAAAGAGAAATTTAGTCAATGGTTTTGTAAATGTACTCCCAAGCTGGCAATGAGATCACATGAAGGGATGTTTGGAGGAACACCAAGAGCCCTAATGTAGAATGAAATGCCCCACAATGCTTTGGTTGGGATATTGTTGCTGTCATGGTTAAATGTTGGCAAGTCAGTTCTGACTCATAGTGACCCTGTACAGGGTGTCCAAGGTGAGGCTGGTGAGTTTGAACTGACCTTGCAGTATTAGGCAGTTGAATAGTTACATATTTTATATTGCTTTCCTATTTAATTTATAGAGACTTGAAGGTTGCACCTTTAGAAAATGGGAAAAAATGAAATTAGCAGTATAATGAAAACCTTCTTACACTCATTTTCTCAGGTGGTAAATCTTACCTCTTTGAATATCTTTGCTATGTTATTGTTAAGTGCTGTTGAGTCGATTCTGACTCATAGCAACCCTGTATAGTGTTGAACTGTTGACCTTGTGGTTGAAACTGACCTTGCAATTTCATACAGTAACCCACAAATACATGGATATAAAGCAGAGTGAAAGTATGCAAGCTAATATATAACATACCCACACATATATATTGTTGTTGTTGCATGCCACTGAATCAAGTCTGACTCATAACAACCCTAGAGGATAGAGTAGAGCCGACTCATAGGATTTCCTAGGTTGGAATCTTTAATGGGGACAGACTGTCAGGTCTTTCTGCTCATGAGTTAGAGTCACTAACCTTTCAGTTAACAGCCGAGTGCTTAATCATTGTGTCATTATGGCCCCTTAGCATAGAAAAGATGGGGATTTTCTTTTATGTGGAAATTACCAAAAGGCTATGGATACTCATATCTCTGGTACTTAAGAGAGCCAAGTCCACCCTGATCTGGGCACAATGCACAGAATTTTAAACTTACTTTCAAACTTTGCAAATGATTTTTAAATTATTTAATACAAGGACTAAGGACGTCTTTATTGTTTGTTGTCATTAAGTACTGTTGAGTAGATTCTGACTTGTAGCGGCCCTGAATAGGGTTTCCAAGGAGTGGTTGGTGGGTTTGAACTGTAGATATTGTGGCTAGCAGTCCAGTGCTTATCCTATAGTGCCACCTCAGGACTAGTGTAGGGCATCAATGTTTGGATGAAAGATGCTGAGAGGGATTCTAACACTATGGGAACACTCCCCTTAAAGCTCAGTTTAAGGCTTACTTAGCATATCACCTGGGCCAGAAGAGGTGGGTTTCTTCTGTGCAAGAGAAGTTATGTTTAGGATGGGTAGGAGATAGTATTGCTTTCTACTTTCCTAAGAAAAGGCACTGAGATGTTTTGAGAAAAGGTCTCCATTCATGGGAGGCATTTACAAGCTCATAATTACTGTCTGTAATTACATTCATGATAATGATATTCAGTTACTTAATTGGCAGCTTTATTAGTTGGGGCATTTCTGGGAAACCTGGGCACTGAGTAGTCCCAGTTGGGTCATGAGAAAACTCAACAGGGATTTATTTAAGGAGGATTCTTGATTCTATCTTTCCAAGAACAGGAAGACATATGCAATTTCTATTTCATTCCCAAGGAGGGCTGAGACACCTGCTGTTCCAGGCTCCTTCCACTTGCTCTGGTGGAGCTTCTGTGGTTAAGAGAACTGTCCCAAGTTTTCCAAATACATATGATCAGCAGTAATGTTTACCAAGTCTTTTTTTTGCTATGTCTATTGCTGTTGGTTCTCTCCCAAAATGAAACCAATGGGACATTTCTTTTTTGAAGAATCAAAATTCTGAAAGGTTAGGTCACTTGTTCTCAAACTTTTCTTGGCAAGTGAATCAGCTGTGCCAAGGCTTATTGAAGTACATTGGACCTGAATATTCATAACTTTACAAAGTCCTCCAGGCGATTCTGATATACAATAGAATTTGGGATCCACATGGCTAAGGAACAAATCTAAGGTAGGGAAAACAAATGATTGGCAGTTTTTGGATAAGTACTTAAGCACCAATGCTATCACAAAGCTTGAGAATATGTTGTTGTTGTTGTTGTTAGATGCCATCTGGTCGATTCTGACTCATAGCGATCCTGTGTATAACAGAGGAAAACACTGTCTAGTCCTGTACCATCTTTACAATTGTTAATCTTGAGTCCATTGTTGCTGCCATGGTGACAATGCATCTTGTTGAAGGCCTTACTCTTTTTTTTTTTTTTTGACCCTCACTTTACCAAGCATGATTTCCTTCTCCAGGGACTGGTCCTTCTTGACAACAAGTCCAAAGTATGAAAGTCTTGCTATCCTTGCTTCTAAGGAGCATTCTTGCTGTACTTCTTCCAACACAGATTTGTTTGTTCTTCTGAAAATCCATGGTATTTTCAATATTCTTCACCAACACCTAAATTCAAATGCACCAACACTTCTATATTCATTGTCCAACTTTCACATGTATAGGAGGTGATTGAAAATACCATGACTTGGGTCAGGCACACCCCATTCCTCAAAGTGACATCTTTGTTCTCTAATACTTTAAAGACTCTTTTGCAGCATATTTGTCGAATACAGTATGTCTTTTGATTCTTGACTGCTGCTTCCATGAGTGTTAATTTGGATATAAGCAAAATGAAGTATTTTACAACTTAAATCTTCTCTTTGTTTATCTATGATGTTGTTTACTACTCCAGTTTTGAGGATTTTCATTTCCTTTGCATTGAGGTGCAATCCATATCGAAGGATGTAGTATCTGATCTTCATCAGTAAGTATTTCAAGTTCTTTCAGCTTCCAGCAAGCAAGGTTGTCTTCTGCATATCTCAGGTTGTTAATGAGTCCTCCTCCAATCCTGATGCCACATTCTTCTTTATATGATACAGCTTCTCAGATTAACAGTTCAGCATATGGATTAAATAAGTATGGTGAAAGGATACAACCTTGCCACAACTTTTCCTGATTTTAAACCATTTACTATCCCTTTGTTCTGCACTTGGTATGTGTACAGGTTCCTTGTGACCATAATTAAGGGTCTGAAATTCCCAATCTTTGCAATGTTATCTGTAGTTTGTTATGATCCACATAGTCAATAAAGCACAATAAACATCTTTCTGGTATTCACTGCTGTCATCAGAGACCCATCTGAAGTCAGCAAGGGTATCCCTTGTTGCACATCCTCTTCTGAATTTGGCTTGAATTTCTGGAAACTCCTTGTTGATGTATTGTATTCATTTTTGAATTATGTTTAGCAAAATTTTAATTGCATATGATATTAAAGGTATTGTTCTGCATTCTGTTGGGTCACCTTTGTTTGGAATGGAAACAAGTACAGATATTTTCCAATCACTTGACCAGCTAGCTATCTTCCAAATTTCTTGGCATAGATAAGTGAGTGCCTCTAGTACTACATCAGTTTGTTGAAACATTTCAATTTGTGTTCTGTCAATTCCTGGAATTTTATTTTTTGCCAATGCTTCAGTGCAGCTTAGGCTTCTTCCTCCAATACCATCAGTTTGTAATAACATGGTATCTCTTGAAATGCTTGAACACCAACAAATTCTTTTTGGCATGGCAACTATATATTTCTTCCATCTTCTTTTGATGATTCCTTTATCATTCAATGGAATCCTGGTGTGGCACTGTGGGTTAATGCACTGGACTACAAGGTCATTTGAACAGCAAAGTCAACAGTTCAAACTCACCAACCACTCCTCACAGACCCTATATAGGGTCATTATGAGTCGGAACTGACTCAACAGCACTTAACAACAATACTATATCATTCAATATTTTGCCCATAGAATCCTTAAATATTGCAAACTGAGGCTTGTATTTTCTTTTTAGTTCTTTTAGCTTGAGAAATGCTGACTGTGTTCTTCCACCTGGAGTGTTTTCTAACTCCAGGCCTCTACACTTTCCATTATAGTACTTGACTTTGTCTTCTTGAGTTACCCTTTGGCATTTTCTATTCATCTTTTTTACTTCATCATTTAATACAGTTGTTTTTGCTTCTCTGCATTCAAGAGCAAGTTTCAGAACTCTTCTGACATTCATTCTGATCTTTTCAATGAACTTTTGCTTTCTTCATACATGATATTCCTGATGCCATCCCACAACTCTTCTGTTCTTTGGTCATTAGTGTCTAATGCATCAGATCTGTTCTTGAGATGATCTGTAAATTCAGGTGGGATATACTGAAGGTTATATTTTGGCTCTCATGAATTTGTTTTAATTTTCCCAAGTTTCAGCCTGAATTTGCCTATGAGCAAGTGATAGCTTGTTCCACAGTCAACCTATGACTTTGTTTTGACTGATGATGTTGAACTTTTTCCATGTGTCTTCTCACATATGTAGTCAATTTTATTCTTGTAAATTCCATCTGGTATATAGTCTCCATTTATATTGTTGAATAAAAGTATTTGCAATGAATAAGTCATTAGTCTTACAAAATTCAATCATGTCATCTCTAGCATTGTTTCTATCACCAAGGTGATATTTCCCAACTATTGATCCTTCCTTTTTATTTCCAACATTTTGTATTCCAACTGCCAATGATTATAATTGTAACTTAATTGCATGTTTGATCAATTTCAGACTGAAGAAGTGGTAGAATTGTTCAATTTCATCATCATTGACTTTACTGGTTGGTGCATACATTTGAATAATAGTGATATGAATTGGTTTTGGCATATGGATATTCAAGATAGCTCTTGAAATGGTCTTTTGACAACAAATATGATGCTCTATATCTTCAATTTGTTGTTCCTGGCATAGTAAACCATAAGATTGTCTGATTTAAAGTGGCAAATAACCTGTCCATTTAAGCTGTTTTAGCAATAAGCTGGATTCAGAAGTGGACATGCAATGAGAGTTATCACTACTGACATCAGTTAAATATTGACTGGAAGCAGGGAATACTATAAAGATGTTTACTTGTGCTTTATTGCCTATGCAAAGACACTCGACTGTGTGGATCATAACTAACTATTGATAACATTGCCAAGAATGGGTATTGCAGAACACATAATTGTGTTACTGAAGAAACTGTACATAGACCAAGAAGCAGTCTTTCTAACAGAACAAAGGGATACTCAGTAGTTTGAAATCAGGAAAGGTGTTTCAGGGTTGTATCCTTTCACCATACTTATTCACTATGTATGCTGAGCAAATAATTTGAGAAGCTGGATTATATGAAGAAGAATATGGCATCAGGATTGGAGGAAGACTCACTAACAGCCTGCAATATGCAGATGACACAACCTTGCTTGCTGGAAGTGAAGAGGACTTAAAAATTCTTTCTGGTGAAGATCAAATACTACAGCCTGCAGTATAGATTGCACCTCAATGTAAAGAAAACAAAAATCTTCAAAACTGGACAAATAAACAACACCATGATAAATAGAGAAATGATTGAAGTTGTCAAAGACTTCATTTTGCTTGCATCCATTATCAACACTCATGGACACAGCAATCAAGAAATCAAATGATGTACTGAATTAGGCAAAGTGTCTGCAAAAGACTTAATTAAGGTGTTAAAGAGTAAAGATGTCAGTTTCAAAACTAAACTGCTCCTGATCCAAGCCATGGTGCTGCTAACTGTAAATTCATTGATTCAAACCCACCAGCAGATCCTTGGAAACCATATACAGGGTCACTATGAGTCAGAACTGACTCAACATATGCACTTAATAACACCGACAACATATGCATGTGAAAGTTGGACAATGAGTAAGGAAGACTGGATAAGAATTGTTGTATTTGAATTATGGAGCTGGTGAAGAATACTGAACGTACCATCGACCGCCTGAAGAATCCACAATTTTGTCTTAGAAGAAGTACAGCCAGAATGTTCCTTAGCAGCAAGGATGGTGAGCATTTGTCTATTGCACTTTGTATGATGTCAGGAGAGACCACTCCTTGGAGAAGGACATCATGCTTGGTAAAGTGGAGGGTCAGCAAAACAAGAGGACGACCTTGAATGAGACGAATTGCTACAGTGGCAGTAATACCAGGTTCAAGTATAATAACAATTGTGAGGATGCCACAGGACTGGGCACTGGTTCATTTTGTTGTGATTAGGGTCACTTGGAGTCAAAATCGACTCAAAGGCACCTAGCAACAACAACAAAAATGCTTAGGATATCCATCTTATATAATTTCATTTCATTTTTTTATGTCTTCCTATTTTCCTAGATTTATACTCTATACATTTCATGTTCCAATTATGCAAGTGTTTCTTCTCATTTTGACTTGAAGGTGCTGACAGCTTACTCTATCCATGTCATTAAGGATATTACTTTGAGGAGGCAGCTCTCCCCCAGTTGTATTTTGAGAACCTCCCAACCTGCGGGGCTCATCCTAGGGTAGTATATCAGAAAATGTTGCACTGCTATTCATCAGGTTTTCACTGGCTAACCATTTAGAAGTGGCCTGCCTCTCCTTTTCCCTAATCTGTCTTAGTCTGAAAGCTATGTTGAAACCTATCTACCCTGGGTGACCCTGTTAGCATTTGAAATACCAGTGGCATAGCTTCAAGCATGACAGCATCACACAAGCCACAATAGTATGACAAAATGGCAGATGAGTGGTGGCCCCAGAACATATTTACATTGTAATTTAAAAACTCAACTATTTGGGGGTGGGCAGTTCATGAAGCATTGTTGTTGTTATGTGTCGTGGAGTCGGTTCCGACTCATAGTGACCCTGTACAGGGTTTCCGAGGCTGTAAATCTTTATGGGAGCAGAAAGCCTCATCTTTCTCCTGCGGAACAGCTGGTAGTTTCCAACTGCTGACTGTGAGATTAGCAGCCCGATTCATAACCACTATGCTATCATAGCTCTCTCTCTCTCTCTCTCTCTATATATATATATATATATATATACACACACACACACACATATAGCATGCATGTTGTCATTGTTGTTAAGTGCTGTTGAGTTAGGTGTTGTAAAGTGTTTTTGACAATAACAACTATATATATACACACATACACACACACACATATATACATGCTGATGTTAAGTGCTGTCAATTGGTTCCAACTCATAGCAATCCTATATAGGGTTTCTGAGGCTTTAAATATATATGTTGAACTGCAGACGTTGATGTTCAAACCAAATTTGAGGTTGAGTGCTTATCTTAGGGCACCACAGCAGGGCTCCAGGGTATAGCACTACAGGATAATGTGCTAGACTGCAAGGCCAGTTTGAGCCACAAAGTCGGTGGTTCAAACTCACCAGCCACTCTCGAAAGCCCTCTACAGAGTTGGTATAAGTTGGAACTGACTCGACAACACTTAAAAGCAACAGCAACAACTAATATCTGGCTTTTAAACCTTCACATGGTAGACACCAAGATGACTGGTCAATTCAATTGGTCAGTTAAATGCAAATAAATAAATAGAATCAAAGAAAATTCATTCTTAGATGGGGTATCCGAACTGCTACTAAAATAATGGGCACCAACTGGACTGTGTGACTCATGGCTGACTTTTGATGACCTTAATTCTAATGGCTTTGAACGACACAGCATTCATCCTAAGGTGAATTTCACAAAGAAGAAACAGAAAACTAAATCCCTTTAATATAATTGTCTACATCCTATCTCTGGAAATTTCCTCACAGATGAGAGAAATGATTCTGTCCACCAAAGGAGAATTATTTTAAAACATTCAAGGATTTCAGGAAACAAAATTGAGCAGATACTTCTGCAAACTGCGAAAGCAACAGTACTTGGATGATGACAGTGAGCAGAAAGGATGAGCTGAGCAGGTTGGGATTGTGTGTCACTCATTGTAGGAGTGCTTAGTTTGCATTGAAAAGCCATTGGTATTAGGCACTGAGAACCCAAATCATATTTTGTATTAGGGAGATCTTTGTAGTATGTTCTGTGAACTCAGAGAGTGTGTAGAATGATCATTGCATAGATCTGGCTCTCAGGTACCATCCACCCATCCACAGCTGTCAAGCTGATTCAGATGCACAGTGACGTTGCACCCTAAAGTAGAACTGCTCCTTAGGGTTTTTGAGGCTGTAAATCTTCACAGAAGCAGACTGCCTAGTTTTTCTCCCAGGGGAGAACAGCCAACCTTTCAGTTAGGAGCCCAACTCAGTCATCAGGACTCTTTCTATTAGGTATAGATAGATTGTTGTTGTGAAGTGCGGTTGAGTCTGTTCTGACCCATGGTGACTCTGTATAGGGTTTCCAAGGAACAGCTGGTGAGCTTGAACTGCCGACCTTCAGTTCAAATGGCTTTGCAGTCTGGTGCATTAACCCACTGCGCCACACCAGGACTCCATTAGGTATAGATGGGGACTTCAAAAAGCTCACGGAAAAAATGGAATTACAAGATAAATGTATCTCCAGCGAGTATTATCCAATCTGTCTAGGCAGGGCTGATGAAATGAAATGCAGATGGGTCTCTTGCGATACAATAGTGAATAATTGTTATCAGAACTGATTGTGAGGGTTGGAAATGTGAAGGTAGACGTTTTATAGCAAGGAGGGGAGTGATTAACTTTCCAGTCTAGGAGTGGAGGTCCCTGGGACCATCAATGGAGAAGAGCCGAGAGCGGGACCCTACCCAGAGAAGCAGGGATGCCTGATATGGAGGCTGAGACAATGACGTGGAGTGATGGAGCAGCTGGGGACTTTAGACCCAGAGAGGTAGAGGGGCTGTGTGCTGATGACTGGAATGTGGGGGTGGGGGTGGGGCAGACTTATAGTGTATACCCTTTGGTTGGTTTATGATGCATGGAGGAGATTGTAACCATGGCAATGAAATGATATACGACAGAATGAATGTAAAACTAATGTTCTCCCATGTAAACTATCACATAACTCACAATAAAACATTTAAAACAACAACAAAAATATATACAGCTTCTACTCATGAAGGGTAACTCTAAGTTTTTAATTTCATAAAAATCATGTCAATGAAAAAAATACATACTCCATTACTTCCATTAATAAACTGGAATGCTGAGTGAAAAAAAAAAAAAAAAGATAAATGTAAGCGCTCTCATTGTTATTTCGTTTTTTAACTTCAACCCATAACATGTAGCTTTGTTGAATCCTCAGACAATGTACATATCAGCTAACTTTTATTGTTAGAGCCTTGTAGGAAAGAAGACTAACATCTGGTTGAGCATTTACTAAGTGCGAGGCCCTGAGTTAGACACTTATTTCATCTTCATGAACATCCTGGGATGTGCATATCTTGATTAACAAGGAGCCAAAAACTTAGAGGAGCTCTTCATCTGCTTAAAACGGTTAACTGATAGGTCCACATTGTTTTGTTTAGCTTGCTGAGCAGCATTGGAATCATAAAAATAATTTGATTAATACTTTGATAATTCTTTATAAAACACATATAATGTCTGATCAGTTTTTTCAATTACTTACTTTAATCTATAACTCGTCTCCTTTTTACTCTCAGCACATAGCAACCAGTGAGCATTCAAAAATATGAATCAGAGCATGTTATCCTACAACTTAACTTCTCCCAAATAAAGTCCTAGGTCCTTATCTGGCCTACAAAGCTCCACCTGATCTGTGCCCAGCCCATCTGGCTGAACTCCTCTTCCACTAAGCTCCCTTTAGCCACCTGGGCTTTCTTCCTTGTCTTTTAACATGTGAAGCTCATTGTGATCATAGGGTCTTTGCAGAAGCTCTTCCGATGCTTGGAATACCCCTTCTCAGACCCTGATACAATCAATTCGCTGTTACTTTAGTTTCAGAGAAGCCTTTCCTAACCACTCTATAGGAAGCAGCTCACCAATCATTTTCATCATTTAGCCTGACATTTTGATATTTTGTTTAATGAAGACTTTTATGATTTTGTAGCATCCTGTTTGATATACTCTCTACCATTAATAAAGTAAAATATTTCCATGATTAAAAATATCTTTATTTAGTGGCTATAACTACATTGGTGCTCTGGTAGCGTAGTGGTTATGAATCAGGTTGTGAACCACAAATTCAACAGTTCGAAGCTACCAGCTGTTCCACTGGAGAAAGATGAGGCTTTCTGCGTCCTTAAAGATTTACAGCCTCGGAAACCCTGTGCAGGGTCACTATGAATCAGAACCGACTCCACGGCACAAAACCACCACCAACCATAGCTACATTGCTCCTACCATTAACGTCACCATGATGACCACAATCAACACCACTAGGACCACTTCCACTATTCTGACCACCTCGTCCTGTACAGAACCTTTATGTAGATGAGGTTGCTATAATGACCTTCCACTTCATTTTTCACACTCTTCCCATCCCCTCTCTCCCTCTTCTCTAGTACTTGCTATTTTCATGTTGTTCTCTGGGTGCTCGGTCCCACTGTGGGACCTTGGACAAGTAGTGACTTCGTTTTTTTCATACTTGAATTTCCTCATCTATAGAATGAGAATCTCACCTCTTGTTATAATTATTTACATACATGTAGAATTTCATAGTACAATGTTCTAATGAGCACTTGACTGCTAACCACAAGGTCAGTGATCTAAAACCCATCAGCCATTCATCAAAAACCTTGTACAGATCTGCTATGAGCCAGAACTGACTCGGTGGTACTTAACAACAACAAGAACAAATAATCCAAAATGGAACCCTGATGTTTTAATTATTAAGGGCTCAGTTGTTAACTGAAATCAGTATTTGATTGAATCCTCTATCTGCCCTGTGGAAAAAAGATGAGATAGTCTCCTTTTGTAAAGATTTACAGACTTGGAAATTCTATGGAGCTGGTCTACTCTGCCCTGTAGAGTTGCAATTAGATGGTAGTGGACTTAATATCCCAGTAACTTTGCAAAGAAGAAACAATGTCTTTGGCATGAACTTCATGCTTATTACTATTATTTTTTTTCAATCCAAAAAGCTAATGGTCAGTCACAAAGACTCATCACTACTGAAACCAATTTAATGTAGATATTTTGCTACCAAGAGAATCTTCTTCCCAGAACTGCAGGTAGAAATGAAAGCTGTTTTGCCTTTTAGAATCAAAATAGTATAGTAGTTAAGAACATGGGCTATTCTATTGAATTTTAATTTGAATAGAGTTCAGATTCTGGCTGCGTGACTTTGGGATAATTGATCTACCTCTTTGGATCTGTCTCTGAATATCTATAATATCTGTCTCTATTTTGTCTTCAGAGCAAGACCTTACCACCAGTCTCCTTGTATTATGTAGATGCTGTGCACATATATTTTTTCCTTACTGGACACTAAGCAACTTGTCCATTTCTCAATTTCCACAGCTCTATGCACAGTACCTTAACATAACAGAATCTCAATAAATATTATTTGGAACTAATTGGACATGATGCAGAAAGATCAAAATAACCCTGAAGTGGGACAGAGCAGTCTTTTATTTTCCAGGATTTTCTATTCATTGAGCAATAATGTGCCACATGCAAAAGACAGTCAGCCATAGCTCGTTACCATCAAAGTGCTGTAGTACAAGGCAACTTGGCACACACATGCTGCCACACAGCCTGAGCCAGAGAAGACAGAAAATGCAGCTTGATGACTCTCTTCTTTCCAGCTCCCAGACTGGGTTAACCAACTGTTTTTACTTTGGCATTTGTATCACATAAATTCACACTCTGCCTAAACCACAGGCTTAGCTCATTGTTTGCTGCCCAGACATGCGTCTGGTGAAGAGTTTCACCAGGAACACCCGGGCAAGCTTGCTGGCAATTCATGCTATCCTTTTAGTCCCTTTGCAACACTGACATATTCCTGTTAAGCCAGTCATATCTGACATGTATTGGACTAGGTGCCAGAGGACAGGCTGCTGGTTTGTGGTTTCAGGGTTTTTGCATTGTCTGAAGTCCATTTGTTGTGTTGTTGTTCAGTGCCATCAAGTCGATTCTGACCCACAGCGACCCTGTATAGGGTTTCTGAGGAGCAGCTGGTGAGCTTGAACCACCAACCTTGCAGTTCAAATGGCTTTGCCATTTGGTGCCTTAGCTCACTGTTGTTGTTGTTATGTGCCGTGGAGTCGGTTCTGACTCATAGCAACCCTGTACAGGGTTTCCGAGGCTGTAAATCTTTACGGGAGCAGAAAGTCTCATCTTTCTCCTGCGGAACAGCTGGTAGTTTTGAATTACTGACCTTGCGGTTGGCAACCCGATTCGTAACCACTACGTTTCCAGAGCTCCTTGCATTAACCTGTTGTTGTTATGTGCCGTGGAGTCGGTTCCAACTCATAGCGACACTGTACAAGGTTTCCGAGGCTATAAATCTTTATGGGAGCAGAAAGCCTCATCTTTCTCCCACGGAACAGCTAGTAGATGCAACACTGCTGACCCTGAGGTTCGCAGCCCAATTCGTAACCACTTGTGAACACATTCCTGCTCATTAAAAGGTTGCTGATTCAAGTCCACCCAGAGCCACTTTGGAAGAAAGGCCTGGGGAGCTACTTCTGAAAACCCTGTGGAGCACATAGGGTTGGTGTGGGTTGGTGTCAACTTGATAGCAACAGGTTTGTAATTTGTTGGATTGTCTATGAAATGCTTTGTCTTGTCTGAGAATCTGTAGCCTTGGCCTGAAGCTGCAGAACCTGCATTGCCATTCATTCCATTAGCGACGGCTTCCACGTGGAACTCTTCCATAGTGGGGCCATGACACTTGTGAATTTGAACTATTTGGAATGGGGGTAGGGGGAGACTTCTTTCCAATAGGGAAAAGTCCATTTGTTGATTATTTATAAAGGAAATTTGCAATGACCACTTTGCATAAGAATTGTGATGGAAGGGACACATTACTTTGCTGAGTCTCATTGTAGTTGTTGTTATGGTTATGTGCCATGCAGTCATTGTAGTTGTTGTTATGTGACATCGAGTCGGTTCCGACCCATAGCGACCCTGTATAGGGTTTCCGAGGGTGTAAATCTTTACGGGAGTAGAAAGCCTCATCTTTCTCCCGTGGAGCACCTGGTAGTTTCGAACCGCTGACCTTAAGGTTCACAGCCTGATTCGTAACCACTACGCTACCAGAGCTCCATTGTAGAGGGGGGTGAAAATACCTCACAGTGTTGCTGGGAGGATTAAACGAGTTAACATCTGTACAAAGCCAACTATTAAGCAGAAATGTAAAAAAGTGTTGGAAGTGCCCCCCTTTTTAGAAAAATATTCTTACCACTAATAATTACAAGAATCAATGACACAGTTTCTAGATGAGACCATTTTCCTGCTCCCTCCTTCTCTCACCCTACACAAAGGTTACAAACTCTCCAGCTCAGTTTAGGTCCTTTCCACACAGCCTTCCCTTATTATTCCAGTCTGTGGGAGTTTGTCTTCTTTTGAGAGAAATTTATTACTTGTAATAATAACAAACAATCATGAGATCTTATTTATGCATGTTAGTAGTCCCAATATGAAGATTTAGTTGCTACTTTGTTAACCACTCCTATTTAAACTGATAAAGAAAGTGAACTGTTGGATATTGAAGACACATGTGTCACAGTTGCACAGGGGCCTTCCAGGCTACTGGTCCTGAAAGAAATTGGCATAAAAAAAGAGTAAGAAAGGAAGACAGTCTAAGCCTATTATTGTGTACAGGTGATTTACCTGCAGCATAATATTAGTAATGTTGCTGTTGTTAGTGTTGTCTAGTTGGTTCCAACTCATAGCAACCCTGTAGGTTTGAATAACTGACCCTGCAGTTAGCAATCCTGGGCTCTCCCATGGGATAAAGATGAATCTTTTTGCTCCTATAAAGATTTCAAACCCCAGAAATCCTATATATGGTTGTTGTGTGTCTGAATCAACCCGATGGTAATGGGTTTTGGGACTATATACCAGGCTGCTTGACTAGGCACCCAAAATAAAAATTAGAACTAATTGAGCACCTACTATGTTCCAGGTAGCCCCTTAAGTGCTTTCCATAGTTATCTAACTCTCAAGACAATTCCAAGAAATAGCTATTTTATTATTTTTATTATTTTAACAAATCAGGAAATAACAGTAGCTTGAGGAGTTGATAGATTCCTATGTTTCTATTTAGAATGTGTTGTAATATATTGTAATTATTAATTCACCTGCTTAGATCTATGGGCTCCTGAGGAGCTCGAGCCATACTTTGCTTAGCTTTGTCCCCTGTTGTTTCCCATGGGACTTGGAACATTACTCAATGCTCATTGATTCAAGTGGAATTGACTAAAACTCAGCAGCTTTGCATGTCTTATCTTCTTTCTCCATGGCCCTGTGGGACACAGGGGTTCCTAGATAATTGTCTCATCCTCCTGCTAAGTGACCTTTATCATCATCTCTTGGTTCTCACACTGTTTCCCCCATATTTCTCTTTTTTCACTTTCTCCCCCTTCTAAGTGCTATGGTTTGCAGCTATTTCAAGATCTGGAGCAGAGGTCTCTAAAGAAAGAAGAAACTAGGGCTTGAGAAAATAATGATGAACTTCTATTGATATTTTAATCAAAAGATTTTGAAAATTAAGCTTCACTAATAATGTGTTTATTTGTAGTTGTTAGATGCTGTTGAGTCAGTTCTGACTCAGAGACCCTATATACAACAGAATGACACACTGTCTGGGTCTGAATCATTCTCATAATTGTTGTCATATTTGAGCCCATTGTAGCAACCACTGTGTCAATCCATGTCATTGAGGGTCTTCCTCTTTTTCACTGACCCTCTCTTTATTTACCATGCATGATGCCCTCTCCAGGAACCGATCCTTCTTGATAATATGTCCAAAGTTCATGAAATGAATTCTTGACATCCTTGCTTCTAAGGAGGATTCACTTCTAAGGCTGTACTTCTTCCAAGACAGATTTGTTCATTCTCCTGGCAATCCAAGGTACAGTCAATTTCGTTTGCCAACACCATAATGCAAATGCATCAATTCTTTTTTGGTCTTCCTTATTCATTGTTCAGCTTTCATGTGCTTATGAGATAAATGAAAATACCATGGCTTAGATCAGGTATATATTAGGCCTCAAAGTGACATCTTTACTTTATAACACTGATGTCTACATGGTCCATTAGTCCACTGGACTAATTTTTCCATTCATCTTTGATTTCTCCACTCTTATTTCCTCTGGATAGGGAGAGAACTTAGCCTCTACTCACCAAAGTTGTTGTTGTTTGTTGTTAATTGCCATCGATTCGATTCCAACTCATAGTGACCCTGTGTAAAGTTTCCAAGGAGTGGCTGGTGAGCTTGAACCACTGACCTTGCAGTTCAAACTGACTATGCATTCCAATGCATTAACCTAAAGCGCCACACCAGGACTCCAAAGTAGGATGTAGAATATTATCTTTGTGGATTATGGTATGCCAGTTGACCATGGTGTCCCCAGAGACCATAATCCTGAGCCTACAGGCCCAGTAACTCATTCCTTTAAAGTGTTTGGTTATGAATATCAATGATCCTTGATCATATGCTGCCTTCTGAAATGCATGAACATTGGTTAATTCTTTTTAGAACAGTGACTCTGTATATTCCTTTGATTTTATTTTCATTTGGTTCCCAATTCATTCAATATTTTGTCCACTGAATTCTTCAATATTGCAACCCAAGGCTTGAATTTTTTCTTCTGTTCTTTGTTGATAATGTTCTTCCCTTCTGGTTTTCTAACTCTAGGTCTTTGCACATTTCATTATACCTTCACTTTGTCTTCTCAAGCTGCCCTGTGAAATCTTTGGTTAAATTCTTTTACTTTATCATTTCTTCCCTTCACTTTATCTACTCTACAAATTTCACACTGTCTTCTGATATCCATTTTGTTTTTTAATTCCTTTCTACATTTTTAATGACCTGTGCTTTCTTCATGAATGATGTCCTTGATGTCATCTCATAATTCATCTGGTCTTTGCTCATTAGTGTTCAGTACAGCATCAACTCTGTTCTTGAGATGCTCTATTTGGCTCTTGTGGACTTGTTTTAATTTTCTTCAGCTTCAACATGAAATTGCATGTGAGCATTTGCTGATCTATTTTACAGTAGGTCCCTGGCCTTGATCTGACTGCTGATATTAAGTTTCTCCATAGTGTCCTTCCACAGAAGTAGTCAGTTTAATTCCTGTATATTCAGTGTGGTGAGGTCCATATATATAACTGTCATTTATGTTGTTGAAATAAGTCATTTGCAATGAGCAAATCATTGGTGTTAACAAAATCCTATCACACATTTACATGATGTATATAATGTATTTATAAATGCATGCATGCATATAGAGAATGAACAACATAATAGAATACTATGTACTCAAAATTGCCAATCAAGGAGCACTAGGTAAGTAACTCTTTTGCTTCATTATTAAGACATTATAAACTAATGGCTCTAGAGGATAAACACTGAACTATGAACCACAAGGTTAGTAGTTTAAGACCACTAGCTGCCATAAGAGATGAGGCTTTCTGCTCCTGCAAAGATTTACACCCTTGAAAACCTTATACAGGGTTGCCATGAGTAGAAACTGACTTGAAGGCATTTAACAATGACAACAACAACAACAAATGAGGTACTTGGTCAGTCTTTGTTCAATTCCATGGAATAATACCTCAGATATAGCTTCTTTTATGCAAAATCTTGGCAAAATTAATCTTTTGGCTCAGTAGGCTGCCTCCTATATAGTTTTGCTTTTCTTTTGCTAAACAACTGCCTATTAATTTTCCCTCTTTTTGAAACCCAATTTCTCTGCTCCTGTGTGCAGGATAACTTAAGTTTGCTATCACAGAGGAGTTCTCTTGTTTCATTGGCAGGGATTCACAGTCCATTAAGTGGGTGAGATCTGGGAGTTGCTGAAAGAGAAAGAAATCTTTTCTTTATCAGGCTGCTCCCATTTCTCCAATTTTCCAGTATATTCCATTAGGCAATCACTATCCCAATGAAAAACAATCATAGAAACCTCAAAGAATTATTCTGAAACCAGAAACTAAAGTGATCATCTCCTGATAATACGTTAAAAACCACTAAAAAAAGTTTAAAGCATATGTTTAGCATCTTTAAATGGGATGCACATCAATCTATTTTAAAGCTTAGCCTGAAACAAAGTTAAATAATAAAACTCCAGCATATGTATTCAATGACCATGCTGAAAACGCCACTTGACTATGTGAAAACATGGCACTGACCAACATCTTACAACTGATTAACCACATAGGACAAGCTGACTGATGGAACACTGGCCAGAGGCCCTAAAGACTGGGAAAGTACTTTCTGGAGGACACAATGGAGTTCTCCATTAGGAATGGTCATTTGGTTTTCCATAATTCAAACCCAATTTAATCAGAGAATCTTCAGGTTGGATGACTCAAGCTTTGAGGTAATTAGGTACTCTAAAGGCCACAGAGATTCCATTTAGGATATTAGAAAAGCTACAGCTGTAGCAGAAATATTCATATTAAAGAGCCACAATTGCACATAACAGGGAGCAGATGTTTACTGCCAGGATCAGATTTCTCCTGTGCAAAAGGTCAGAGCATAATGTTTATTCTTGTTGCCAATGTGACCCCACATTTTTTGAAAAATACATAAGGTAGCATGTCACACTGGCCCCATGGCAGGTTCCCAATCCCAAAACAGGAAATTCATGAAAGTCATTTCTAACTTTGGAATCTAGGCCTGGAGTATAATTGATGGGTAGAGAAAAACTTAGAAATTGGTAATTTTTCAACCAAAAAGACAAAATGTGATTCTTGGGTAATCATACCAATTTTTATACATAACACTGTAAAAGAAAAGAAGTCTCTATTGGGCAGCAAAATGTATATGTATTTCTAATATACTACATTCAAGAATGAATAAAATGACCAAAAAATATATGCTTGTGCTAGGAAAGCAGACCAACATATAGGTCTATAGGTTGCCCTTCCTCCATATTTTCATACAATATTGCTATCATTTCCCATATATTTCCTGTGAAAATAAGCAACCAGAATCAAGGCTGACGCAAATATTTCCCTTATTGGGGAAGAGATATTTCAATCTGGATTCCAATCACCCCCGCCCCTTTGATTCAGGAATACAGGCACAGTCACATTTTGTATGTTGTTGTTATTGCTAGGTATCTATCATCCAGTTGGCACTGATTCATAGTGACCGTATGCACAACAGAATGAAACACTGTCCAGTCCTGCGTCAATCTCACAATTGTTGCTATGCTTGATTCCATTGCTGCAGTCCCTATGCCAATCCATCTTGTTGGGGGTCTTCCTCTTTTTCATTGACTTTCTTTTTCACTTTACCAAGCATGATATCCTTCTTCAGGGACTGGTCTCTCCTGATAATTTGTTTGAAGTATGAGAGAAGAAATCTGGCCATACTGGCTTCTAAGAAGCAGTCTAACTGTACTTCTGCCAACATAGATTTGTTTATTCTTCTGACAGCCATGGTGGTGGTGGTGGTTATGTGCTGAGGAGCCTGTTCTGATTCATAGTGACCCTGTATAGGGTTTCATATCTTTATGGGAGCAGAAAGCCTCATCTTTCTCTTGTGGAACCGCTGGTAGTTTCGAAATGCTAGGTTAGCAGCCCGACTCGTAACCATTATGCTGCCAGAGCTCCTTGTCAGTCCATGGTATTTTAAAATATTTTCCTCCAACACCATAACTCAATTGCATCAATTAGTCTCTGGTCTTCCTTATTCACTACACAACTATCACATGCATACGAAGCTACTTAAAATACCATGGTTTGGGTCAGGTGCACCTTATTCCTAAAACTGACATTTTTGCTCTTCAACACTTTAAAGCTATCTTGTGCAGCAGATTGGCCTAATGCAACACATCATTTGACTTCTTGAATTCTGCTTCTGTGATTTCCTTATTCTTGCTAATGATTGGTGATGTTTTCCAGATAGGTGTAAATTCCTTGAGAGTAGGCACTTTGGGGATGTTTTCAGGCCCTCAGAACCTTATTAAACCTACTGTTGTCAATTCTGAACTCCGACTCATGAGACCCCATGTGCTTCAGAGCAGAACTGTTCCACAGGGTTTTTAATGGCTGATGTTTCAGAAGTAAATCACCAGGCTTTTCTTCCGAGGTATCTGTTGTGGACTTGAAGTTCCAACCTTTTGGTTAGCAGTTGAGTACATTAACCATTTGAATCACTCAGAAATTTCCAGAATACCGTTAGATACATCAAAAACATATTTCATTAAAAGGGCCCTAGAGGTCTGACAAAATTACCCATAGGATGTACAATGTTCTAGAATTGTCTAGTTTAGCAACTGGACCTCACAGGCCCTGTTCCAACAACATAAATAAAGGGGAAGATTATTTTTTACGTGCCTGTCTGGAAGAAGACAATCGACGATTTAGCACTGCCAGAATGGGTCAAATTGCTTGGTGTGAACTGTTCTATGATGTTCTTACAATTCAGGAAAATCATGAGAAGTAGATGAAATTTCTACTGTTAATTTAATTTTTTTCCCCTTAAGTTTCTTAGTTTTTTCAAATAGAGTCATTGAGCTTGGGGCTGGAGAGGAAGTCCAGCAATGTGTTCCAACAGGCTTGCTACTCTCCAACCTGCTTGACCTCATTTAGGGCCCCTTCCATTTGAATGGTCTGTCAGTAACTAAGACCACATTAATCAAAGTGTAATAAAGGGCTTACAACGTCATTGTCATTTAGGAGCTTGTTGGAAATTAGAAATTTCTTAATAACAACCAAAAACCATGTGTGTGGTTATACCAGAATATATATGGGAATACAAGCATACCTGGGAGATATTGCAGATATGGTTCCACACCACCACAGTAAAGCAAATATCACAATAAAGCAAGTCACATGAATGCTTGGGTTTTCCAGTGCATATGAAAGTTATGTTTAGACTGTATTAATTCATTGGGAAATATTAATTATTAATTAATAGTTGGGAAATAGCATTATGAATAAGTTTGAAATATTGTGAGAATTACCAAAATATGACAGAGATATGAAATGAGCACATGCTTTTGGAAACATGGTGCTGACAGACCTGTTCAATGCAGGGTTGCTACAAACCTCCAGTTTGTTAAAAAACCAAAATAAAATAAGCACCAGTATCTGTGAAGCAAAATAAAGTGAAATGCAACAAAATGAGGTATGCATGTATATGTGTCTGAATATGTGGGTACATATATGTGCATAGTTAGATGTATGTATAAATAGATGTATATACATGTGAGTATATACAGATACACACATACATGTAACAAATCACATAGGAGATACAATTAAAGTGACTTTCTTTCTTTCTCTCTCTCTCTCTCTCTCCTTCCTTCCTTTCTTTTTCTTCATAGCTATTTGTTAGACAAAACCAAGCACCTTGTGAGATTGATTTTTTGGGGTTTGAAGGCATGGTTGTGTGGCACAACTCAGTTAATTGACATAATATGGTTCATAAAGTATATGTTCTACATCTCAATGTGGTAAGAAGTTTCTGGCAAGTAGCCATCTAAGATACAACTATTAGTCTCTATTCATCCAGAACAAAAAAGAAGCAAAGAATCCAAAGACTTAGAAAAGGACATAGTCTACAGGTCCACACAGACCACAGCCTCATTTATTGCAGAACTAGAAGGTGGTTACCACTACTGACTGTTCTCATCAAGGCCACAACAGATGGAGCCTAATAGAAGGAGTGTGGCATTGCAGGATGAGCACCGGATTGCTAGCCACAAGGTTGGTGATTCAAATCCTCCAACTGCTCCTTGGAAATACTATACAGGGTCACTATGACGGCACTTAACAACAATAGAATGGGAGAAAACTGTAGAATGGAACTTTAATTTTTTAAAAGTGCAGACTTACTGAACTGGTTGAGAATAGACACCCCAAGACAACAGCCCTGAGATACTCTTTAAATCTTGAACTGAGATCATCCTTTGAGGTCACCTTTTAGATAAATAACAGATTGGCTCATAAAACGATGAGCTCCTTTAAAAAAATCACCTATAGGACAGAAAATGGTCAAAATTATTCTAAAGGAAAGAAGAGAAGGTAAAGGGAAAAGAGAAAGTAGAGGACTGGAAATGGTCCAACCAGAATGGAATGAATGAGAATGACAATACATTGTGAAAAATGTAAAAAATATCACTGATTTGTTGGCGTAGAAATTGTTAAATGGAAAGCTAATTTGCTGTGCAAACTGTCACTTTAAACACAATAAAACATTATTATTATTATTATTATTACTATTATTTAAAGCATATTATGATGAGCCAGCAATTCCATTGCAAGGTACACACTCAAAAGAAATAAAAAAACAGGGACTCAAACAGATAGCATACACTAGTGTTCACTGCAACATTATTTACAATAGACAAAAGGTGGAAACAACCAACTGTCCAACAGAGGATGGACAAACAAACAAATGTGGTACACACAAACAACGGAGTATCATTCAGGCATAAAGAGAAATGAACTTCTGATGCATGCTACCACATGGGTAAACCTTGAAAACATGCTGAGTGAAAGAATTCAGATACAAAAGGACAAATAGTATATGACTCTACTTAAAAGAATTATCTAGACTAGGTAAATGGAGAGAGGCAGAAAGCAGATTACCAATGGCTGGGAGAACTTACTGCTTAAGGGGTAAAGAGGGCTCCTTTGGGGTGATAGGAGAGTTTTGGAAATATGGTGATGGTTGTAGAACACTAAATATAATTGATGTTAGAGATTTATATCTAAAATGGTAAATTTTAGGTTATCATATAGTTTACTACAATTTTAGTTTAAAATTGGTTCTAGAACTGATGAATCAGAATTTATATTTTTAATAAAGTCTCCATGTGATACATGTACATATGGATGTATTGGGACATTTTACTCTATAAGTGCAGGCTCCAAACAAATAGATTTTTTTGTTGTTGCTAAATGCCTTAGAGTCAATTGTGACTCATACTTACTCTGTATAAAGTTTCTGAGGAGCAGTTTGTCGGTTTGAACTGCTGACCTTGAAGTTAGCAATCTCGTGCTTATCCTACAGAGCCACACTAGGACCATATATAAAACAGAAAGAAATAGGTAAATGTGTGATTAAACTTTGGAAGGATTTAATATTTACTCCATAAAGATAAGGAAGTCTAGTGGTGCAATGGGTTAAGTCGTTAGGTTGTTAACAGCAAGGTCCAGCAGTTCAAACCCACCAGTCAACTCATGGTAGAAAGATGAGGCTGTTTACACCCATAAAGATTTATAAACTCAGAACATCTGTGGAACAGTTCTACTCTGTACTATAAGGATGCTATGACTTGGAATCTACTGATGACTGTGACTTTTATTTTTTTTTTTTAAATGTAGAGGTAAAATCTAGTCTTTTCCTATTCAGAATCAGAGGGAAAAGTGGTATTTAGTGGATTTTCTGCTGGAGAAAATGTACACCAGAAATGAAATGGAAGCATTTTATATCTTTATTTGGCAAATTTGATTCATGAAATGGAGTAATCCATATACCACGGTTCTAATTATAATCTCATCCTTCCCCACCACTCCATGCTTTCCTGTGGAGTCCTAGTGTGGTGCTGTGGGTTAATGCGCCAGACTGCTAAGTTATATAAACTGCAAGGTCGGGATTCAAGCTCACCAGCTGCTCCTCGGAAACCCTACACAGGGTCGCTATGAGTTGAAGCTGACTTGACGGTACTTAACAACACCACCAAAATGTTTTCCTCTGTAAAGATACCCAACAAAGCAATTAAAGTTATAGTTCATATTTACTATATGCTTATAGTACAGGTGCCTCACAAGAAAAGCCTAGTGATTTATTTCCAAAAAAATCTGCCATTGAAAACTCAATTGAGCTCAGGTATGCTGTCACACATATGGGCTCCCCATGAGTCAGAGTCACCTGGACAGCCACTGCTTTACTATATGTCAAGCGTCCACTCTGAGTATATTGCATTTAATTGTCATAATAACCTAGGAGTAGAAATAGGATTTCTATTTCTAGATGAGTGAAGTAGGGCACCCAAAGGTTAAACAACTTGCCCCAAACCACACAGCTGGTAAATGACAGTGACAGGATCCAGACCTACATAGCTGACCCTGCTACATCTCTAACTCCGTATGAGAAATTCACAGTGAAGGTCTTAGATGTTCATCATCTAAGAACATCTTAGATGTTCATCACAAGCAAAACAGACAAATTTCATGGACTAAAATAAGTAGCTGTTGTTAAGTGCCATTGAGTCGGTTCTGACTCATAGTGACCCTGTATGGGGCTTCCAAGGAGTGGCTGGTGGGTTTGAACTGTGACCAGGTGGTTAACAGTCCAGAGCTTATCCTACAGTGCCACACTGGAACTCCAAAATAACTAGTTAGGGGTTTGAAACAGAAACATGAAGAGGTCAAGCTCTTGTTCAAAATCTCCCAGATGGTGGAAGAGCTGGATGGGTATTCTGAGTCTTCATCTGGTGATCTTTTAATGGAAAACACATGCTTTTTGGTAGACAGCAGAGATTATTGCTCAATCTTAATGCTGCCTCCAATTTTGATATTTTCACTCTATAGCTCACACATTAAGAGCTGTTTTTCTAATCAAACCTTTCTTTTTTATTCCAGTACATTTACCAAACAAGAGACAGCTGTGTACGGTGGATTTTGTTTCTCAAATTGGCAGCAGATGATGAATTTTCAAAAGGTTATTGTTTATGGTTTGTATGGTCTTTGCCTCCAAGTGCCCAAAAAAGCTGACAGAGAAGGTAAAAACAAATCAGCGGCAAAACAAGCACAGTAATAAAGAATTGATTTGTTTTCTAGCTGCCTGTCTGGAAGGTTAAAAGGTTACCAAATAATTCAGAAATGACAACAGGATGATTTCACTTTGAGCTTACTATATTGAGAGCTAACTCCTATTGAGGGCCAGGAACAGTGTCATCTGTGTTTTATATAATCATTACAACAATGCTGACGGGAGAGGCTTTTACCGTCCCCATTTTGTTGTTGATATGTGCCGTGGAGTCGGTTCCGACTCATAGCGACCCTGTACAGGGTTTCCAAGGCTGTAAAATCTTTATGGGAGTAGAAAGCCTCATCTTTCTCTCACGGAACAGCTGGTAGTTTCGAATTGCTGACCTTAAGGTTTGCAGCCCGATTTGAAACCACTACGCTATCAGAGCTCCTCCCATTTTACAGATGAGTAAATATTGGACAGAGCAAGTTTTTGTTTCTAGATGCACAAAGCTATTGGAGGAGCAGTTTGGCATATGAAATCTTCCTCAAGATAGGCCAGGCTGGGCAAGTGGTAAATCCTGTGAAATTATGAGTGGACCATCTCTTAATAATAATATTGCTTTAAGAGAGGTATTTATACTGCCTTAGGAGGCACTTGGAACTCTGGTAGTGTAGTGGTTACGACACTACCCAGGGTCGCTATGGGTCGGAACCGACTCGACGGCACTTAACAACAACAACAGGAGGCACTTGGAGCTTCAAGAAGCATAATGTCTCCTAAAAAAAAACAACAACAACCATAAAATCCCTCAAAATTGGACCTATAATAAAGGTGATCTATGGATAGGAGACCTGGTGTGGTGATGTAGGATAAATACTGGGCCGTAAGTTCGGACTGAGCCACAAGGTCAGCAGTTCAAACTCACCAGCTACTCCTCAGAAACCCTATACAGGGCTGCTATGAGTCAGAATAGACTAGTCAGCACTTGGATAGGCGCACGGATAGACACTCAAGCTGAACAGGTCTTGGGGGACAGTGGGAGTATACAGGTTTGACCGACGATATTTATACATGGGTATTTACCTTTGCTGCAAATGGATTCACGAATGTGTTGGAGCATATGGGGGGCACATTTATTAAAACTTTTTAGATAATACTAAACACCTTGAGGAAATGAGTCACTGGGCCTGGGGTTTAGGACTATAATATCAGGGGACACAACAGTCAGTTGGCATAACATAGTTCATGAAGACAATGTTTTAGATCCTACTCTGGTGAGTAGTGATTGGGATCTTAAAAGCTTGTGAGTGGCCATCTGAGTTACAACTAGTGATCTTTCCAAGTTTAGAGGAAAGAAGAGTGATGAAAATTGAAGACACTTAGAAACAATTACTCACATGGACTAAGGGACCACATGAACATCATCAATCTCCATGACCATGGGACCAGAAGAACTAGATGGTGCCTAGCTACCACTACCATTTGCTCTGAAAGGGATCACATTAGAATGTCCTGGATAGAGTGGGAGAAAATGAGGAACAAAATTCAAAATCATAAAAAAGACCAGGCTTATCAGTCAGACAGAGGCTGGTGTAAATCCGAGAACTCTGGCCCTTGGTCACCCTTCAGATCTGGAACTGGACTCAGCCCAGCCCCATTGCTCAATTTTCAGCCAAGCAAAAGTAAGTATATAGAAGGGACAACAACACTAGTGAGGTAAAAATACCATAGTGCAGTCAATCACTCAAAGGAACTTTGGTAGTGTAGTGGTAACCTCAGGGTCAGCAGTTCAAAACTACCATGTGTTCCGTGGGAGAAAGATGAGGCATTCTGCTCCCATAAAGATTTACAGCCTCGGAAACCCTGTAGAGGGTCGCTATGAGTGGGAACTGAATCCACGGCACATAACAACAACAAATCAATCGCTCAAGATAAAGAGGGTAGTATTTACCTAAGGACAACGTTCAGAAGGCTTGGGAAGGAAGGAGGAAAGTAATCAAGAAGCACAGGGAGGACGTAGGAGAAATGATGTTCCATTGAAGGGTTTACAGTCATTGAGAGGAATGAAGTGTAGGATTTGTTGACTGTGAAACTGATGATCTGCTCTCCACTCAATTCACAATAAAAAATTATATGTGTGTATATATATATATATATAAAAAGGAGCTCTGGTAGCGTAGTGGTTACGAATCGGGCTGCGAACCTTAAGGTCAGCGGTTCGAAACTACCAGCTGCTCCGCGGGAGAAAGATGAGGCTTTCTACTCCCGTAAAGATTTATACCCTCGGAAACCCTATACAGGGTCGCTATGGGTCGGAACCGACTCGATGGCACATAACAACAACAACAACATATATATATATATAACAACTAGAAGCAAAGTGCACACTTCTTCAAAATACAGAAAGAACACTGTGTCCAAATGTCTGATTTTGCCCATGGAGTAATAGTGTCTGAGGACAATGATACTTGGAATTTAAAAGACATGATACTAAAATTGAAAAAAAGAAAAAAAGTAAAGCTTAAGATACAAATATTTTTTAGAAAGTCTGGCATGAGATTTCCCTGACCAAATAGTAACGAAAAGAAGAAAAATACTATGCTGTTAGCAATCATCCTGTTTTCCTGGTAGGTGCCTATAGGTGACAACTTCTGCAGAGGGAAGGGACCCAGTGACCAAATTGGCAGTGCCAGCATGCTTTTTTTCTTGGGACTTAATGCTGAATTGTGGCAGGTTTCTCTTGTTTAGTCACAGCTATATTCATTTGAGACTAATTGGCAAATTAAGTGGAGGTGTTACGAAATGATCCAAACTTACTACCCCAAACAGAAGGGGCAGTTTACTTCCTGGGACTCTCCTGACTACATCTGTCTCAAATTATAATGATTTGTTTGCCTAGAAAATGACAAAGTATAAGGAGGGAGGAAACCACCAAAGTGAGGATGATGTTCTGGAATAAACAGCCCATTTCTGTATGTTACCTTGGTACAGAGTTTTTCAGTTTGAGTCAGCTCCACGAATTGACTCAGAAAATTATACAGAGACTAAAATTACCTTAAGTGCCTATTTGTGGCTTTGGGCCAGTGGTTCTCACCTGTGTGACTTTTGCTTCCTGGGGACACATGGCAATGTCTAGAGACAGGTTTGATTGTCACATGTGGGGTGGTGTGTGTGTGTGCTTCTGGCATTGAGTGGCTAAAGACCAGGATGCTGCTAAACATCCTATAGTGCGCATGACATTCTCCTACAACAAAGAATTACCTGGCTCAACTGAACTCACCTCCATGACTCAACTGCGATATCCTTTATTAGGCAAAATTTTAGGGCAAGAAAGATTTTCTTATCACTTCCTATTCCAAGTGCTCTCTGACTATAGGCTGTCTGACATAGGAGTTCCCCATTTACACCTTCTATCATCTCCTCTAGGAGTCCAGGTGTGGCGCTACAGGATAAGCACTGGACCACAAGGTCGGTGGTTCAAACTCACCAGCCACTCCTTGGAAACCCTATACAGTGTCGCTATGAGTTGGAACTGACTAGATGCACTTAACAAAAACAACATCATTTCCTCTAAGGAGCCCTGGTAGCAATATTGTGTTATGAGTTGGGCTGCTAACCACTAGGTCAGTGGTTCAAATCTACAATCTGTTCCTCAAGAGTAAGATGAGGCTTTCTGCTCCCATAAAGATTTATGGCCTCGGTTTGTGGCAGGCACACCTTAGTCCTTATCTTTGCCCTTGAACACTTTAAAGAAGTCTTTAGCAGGTGATTTCCCTAATGCAATATGGTAGTTTTATATCTTGACTGCCGCTTCCATGAGCATTGATTGTGGAGTCAAGCAAAATGACAACTTCAATCTTTTCTTCATCTACCATGACATTATTTATCGGTTCAGTTGTGAGGACTTTCATTTTCTTTATATTGAAGTGCAATCCATACTGAAGGCTGTAGACTTTCATTTCATCAGTATTTCAAGTCATCATTGCTTCCAGCAAAGGAAGGCTGTGTCATCTGCATATCATAAGTTCTCAATGAGTTCAGTCCTCATGCCAAGTTCTTCTTCATATAATCCAGCTTCTCGATTATTTGCTCAGCATACAGACTGAATAAATATGGTGAAAAATACAACCCTGGCACACACCTTTCCTAATTTAAACCATCCAGTGCTTTCAGACTTGGCAGTGTTTCACTCTGTTGTGCACAGAGTAAATTTTAGTGAGCGTGATGCAATTATGTAGACGCTTAATTTTAGTAGATGGCAACAATGATGGAATTTACGTGGCATTGTTAAGTGCCCTTAAGTCTGTCCCAACCCATAGAGATCTTGTATAGGGTTTTCGAGGTCATAAATTATTATTATTATTTTTTTGTAGCAAGCAATCATTGTACTTGGTATTGACCATATTGCTTTCTAATGAAGGAAGAAACAAGGTAAGAAACTTCCTATGCCTCAAACCTACCTTAGTTTCATTTTATTCCATTGTTAATGCTAACTTTTGATAAGCTAGAACCCATTTATTAGGTATTTGAAATTAAGCTGTTTTCTGTCAGGACTGCTGCAGACTTACATTTATTTGCAGGCATGCTGCATAGGCTTTTATTCAAAGTAAGGGGAGCAGACAGCATAAATAAAATCATTAGCAGAAGGAGGGGATTTCAGAGTCCTTATTCTGTTGTTTGAATGCCATCCAGTTAGTTCTGACTCATAGCAATGCTGTGTAATGGAGTAGAACAACTCATAGGGTTTTGTTGACTGTAATCTTTACAGAAGCAGGTTGACAGTTCTTTCTTCAATGGAGTTACTGGGTGGGTTTGAAGCAACAACCTTTTAGTTGGCATCCAAGTGTTTAAGTGTTGTATCACCAAGGTTCCTTCCTCCTTCCTCTAACAGCTGAGAAAAGTCAACATCTTGTCTTTATGCCTGCCAGTTTATGATGGTTCCAGACCCAAAGTGGTTCTAGCTTGGCTAACCCAACCTGAGGTGACTTCATGAATCAATTTACTTTGTACCCCCAAGTCTTTGCTTTTCTGATTACCAGGTATGAACACATATGGTAAACTCAGGAGCAGATATATTCTACACAACATGTGCCTAGTTTCAAAGGCAAGTTAACTAGGCCAACTGTCTCTAATCCAGTGGTCTCAAAGTAGCAAAATTCAGAGAACTGTGGGGACCTTATGGAACCTTTGGCTTCACTGAACTGTTGAACCACTTCAATTATAGAAAAGAAAATCAAAGTCCAGGAAGGTGGCAGAATTTGCTCAAGGTCACTTGGACAGTCAAGACTTGACTCCCTGTTGGTAGGCTGATTCCCAACATAGTGTTCCAACAGGGAGACAGGTGATAACACAATCTAACAATGAAACTGAGTGAAGGCAGATTGACCCCAATCTCCCTCAGAACTAAATAATACTGGGCTAAAGCATCTAGATGATTTAGATTGTGCTAAGGGAAATGCTAGACTTCCTATATTAGTGTACTTCTGAGGAGTGACCAACAATGGCAGCAATGCAATGGGAAAGTACAATTCTGACATTGCAGTTTGACAAGAACAGTCAGAGCAGGTGACAGTCGTGAAAAGTCATGAAAAGATATAAGGTGCCAAGTAGACCAGAATTTCAGATGCCAAGAGTTCTTCAGAGAGAGAGAGACAGGGGAACTGAGAAGACTGATAAAGAAGTGTGTTTGGTGAAATTATCATTGGACTGGCTCAACCTGTCTTAGGTCCAGGAGTCCCATACTCAGGCCAATTTGAGTCGTGTCTTCTTGGCTAGTTCATCTGGAGATCAAAGGCCTTTTTCAACTGATTCATGTCATGTGGAAATGTCTTGTGAAAGCTTGGGGCTTAACGGAGTCAGGAAGCAAATCACATTCCTAGACTTGGAAATTTGGAATCTTATCCAGGTCTTTATTAATTAAATGTGCTATGGGCTGTGTAGTTTGAAAGGAGTAGAAATCTATCACGATACAACTGCCTCTGCCTAAAAACAGATATGAGACTAGTTCCAACCCTGGTCAACATTTTCTGAGTTCTAACAGGGTTGCTAATGAGTCGGAACTGACTCCACGGCACATAACAACAGCAACAAAAGAAGTGATGGCTAAGAACCACATGTCAAAGGATCTTTCAAAAGTGAAGAGGGGAACAATATAATCAGATATATTGTGGAGGCAGGCCAGAAGTAAAAGGATTCTGAAAACTTTAATAGACTTTCAGTGATATCTTCTGTCACCAATATCCTAAAGTGATATTCAAATGAGTGGATAATTCTCCAGGATCTGGGCAGAAAAATAGGAAGAGAAGACTCCCTTACTTCTTAGACTTAGAGCTGGATAGTATTTGGTCATGATATTGTTGATAAGTGCTGTGGAGTTCATTCTGACTCACAGTGAAGTTGGTTCTGACTCAGAGTGATACTGTATGGAGCAGCCGGTAGGTTTGAGACACCAAACATTGAGCAGTCCAATGCTGATTCCACATTGCCATACCAGAACTCGGGATGCATCAGATCCTCCAAAGTAATTGAAGCAAGATAACAATACAGCTCATTTGTTCCCTTACGCTATCCTGGTAGGAGTCGTGGTGCTATGCTTGACCAGAAACAGCCTAGTGGTGATGAGGATGATGGCATCTATCATTTATTTTTTGAGACTCGTTATATGCCAAGTATGATGCTAGGCTTATTGTTACTATGAGGTGCCATCAAGTCAATTCTGACACACAGAATTCCCATATTCCAGAGTGAAACCAAATTATAGGGTTTTCTTGTTGTAATTTTTATGGAGTCCTGGTGTGGTGATGTAGGATAGGTACTGGACTGCTAACAATAAAGTTGGTGGTTCAAATCCACCAGCTGCTCCTTGGAAACCCTACACAAGGTTGCTATGAGTCAAATCTGATACGATGGCACTTAATGACAATAGTCTTTACAGAAGCAGATTGCCACAGCTTTCTCCTATGGAGGCATTGGGCAGGTTTGAACTAGCAACATTTATGATAGCAGCCAACCACTTAAGCTGTGCCACCAAGGCCCCATGCTAACAGCATTAAGGAGCTCTGGTAGCGTAGTGGTTACGAATCGGGCTGCGAACCTTAAGGTCAGCGGTTCGAAACTACCAGCTGCTCCACGGGAGAAAGATGAGGCTTTCTACTCCCGTAAAGATTTACACCCTCGGAAACCCTATACAGGGTCGCTATGGGTCGGAACCGACTCGATGGCACATAACAACAACAACAACACCAACATTTGTTCCTCTTATTAAAAATAGTAAATAATCATTATGCTCATTTTACAGATGAAGAAACTCAGGCTTGAGAAAGGGAAGACAACTTGCACACGTCTAAGGTATAGAGCAACAATTTGCTCTAGGTAGGTGTGATCACAGACTTGTGACCTTAATCCCTCTGTTGCTTCTGGTAGTGTAGTAGTCACGAATCAGGCTGTAACCTCAAGGTTGGCAGTTCAAAACTACCAGATGTTCCATGGGAGAAAGATGAGGCTTTCTGCTCCCGTAAAGACTCTTTGTGTGCAGGGTTGCTATGAGTCAGAACCGACTCCACGGTACTTAACAACAAAGGGTAAGCACTGGACCACAAAGTCGGTGGTTCAAATTTACTAGCCACTCCTTGGAAACCCTATACAGGATCACTATGAGTTAGAACTGACTCGATGGAACTTAACAGCAAAGCACAATGCAGATATGGTTTGGGGCATAAAAGTAGGTTGGTGTAGGACTGACTGGAATAAAGATGATACATACTTCCCTGGTTTTGAGCACAGATTGTACTCATTAATGTTCTCTTTCCATATCTTATTCTGTATTTAAAAGACAGAGATAAATGGGGAATAAAGAGAAATAAAACAGAGCTCCATGGAAAGAATGAAGCAAGAGAGTAACAAATAGGCAGTCTATCAAACCAAACAAATATAAAGGTCCTGTCCTATTTTGCAATGTTCGAAGCACTAAAACAAGACCTGAGAGGCAAGAATGAGTCAAGGAGGGCTGGAGTGAGGGCTTCCCAAGGTGAGGACTCTGGAAAGGACCTGGGCTTCAAGGTCTACACCTCCAGGTGGCTAAGGAGAAGCCATATTCAGTAAAATCTGCAGAAGTTGGAACCTGTGTAAGGCAGGAATCTGCCAGAGATGGAAAACTAAAATATTTTGCACTAAAATGAGGTGTAGAAAAGTTCTAAGTTTGCACTCTGTCAAAGGCAGAACATTTGCAAGACTTGGACAAAAACCCATTCCCATGGAGTTCTGATCTCAAGCGTCCCTTGTAGTTAGTTACCTTCCTCCTTCTGGTAGGCCTGATGCTCCCCCTGACCTGTGAGCCCCCAAATTGGAGAGCTGCAGTCTCCCTGTCTTTCTGACCCCTGCCAGCTCTCGGGAAACCACTCACCACCTGATTTGTAAAGGAAGCTTAGTACCATAATGGTCACCAGCCTATGAAGAGGCCTCTCTGCTTTGATGATTCTGTTTACTTTTGTTGAGCCTGAACAAGGATTTGTTTGTAACTCAAAACATTATGCTGTTAAGCCCTTTCAAATTAAACATGGCTCTCAGAATTCAATTTCAATTATGCTTCCTGTCAATTCAATTCTGAGCACGAGGATACAATGGAAACATTTCCCACTGAACTCTTCATCTTTGCTGCTGTTGTTAGGTGCCCCCCAGTCCATTCAGACTCACAGAGACCCCATGCACAACAGAACAAAACACCTCCTGATTCTGCACCATCCTCACAACCATTATTATGTTTGAAATCATGGTTGCTGCCACTGTGTCAATCTATCTCATTGGGGATCTTCTTCTTTTTCATTGAGACTCCACCTTACAAAGTAATATGTCTTTCTCCGGGGACTGGTCCCTCCTGACAACATGTCCAAAGTATGAGGGATGAAGTCTTGCCATCTTCGCTTCTTTTATTTTGGGGTGGTGTGGTAGTGGATGGGTAGGAGCAAGCAGTGAGGTTGAGGGCTGTGACTATGACTACCGACTCCACGGCACACAACAACAACAATAACATGGTTAGGACTAGGGTTAATGTTAAGGGTATGGACTGGGATAGGGTTATGAACAAGACTTGATCTAGTCTTTAGGGTCCAGTTAGGTTTACTTTTATTTATTTCATTTTTTAACTTGAAATGTATTTGATTTCCTCTAAATTTGGAAGTTCTGTAATTATATTATTCCCTCTTTTGCTTTACAGTTTTTTTTTGTTTTTTTCCTGTTGTTGTTGCAATTGTATCTTTGATTCTCTACTTTCAGTCTTATAAATTTGTTTTTCTTTGCATGCATCTGGACTGCTAACCACAATGTCAGTAGTTCTAACCCACCAACCACTCTTCAGAAATGCTGGACAGGGTCACTATAGGTTGGAAATGACTTGCCGGCACCAAACAAACAAACAAACAAACAAACAAACAAACAAACAAACAAACAAACAAACAAATCTGGGATGAGTATAGGTGATGTAGCCATTTATATTTATCTCAAGTTGTCTGCTTCCATTGGTTCTCTGTTCAAAGTACTCCCTTTAGTATTTTTGTAAGGTTGGTCTGGTTTTTACAAAGTCTTTTAATTTCAGTTTTTCTTAAAGTGACCTAATTTTGCCATCATATCTGATGGACAGTTTTGCTAGATATATGATGGTTGGTAATTGGTTTTTTTTTCAGATTTTCATATGCTTTATTCCATTGTCTTCTTGCATACATGCATGGTTTCTGCTGAGGAATCAGAGCTTAATCATAAGAGTTCTTCTTTGTAGGTAACTTTTTTATTTTCCTGAGCTTCTGTCAGGATTCTCCCCTTGTCTCTGGTTTTGAAAAGTTTGATTATGTCTTGGGGTTTTTCTTTTGGGGTCTACCTTGTTTACAACTTGCTCTACTTCTTGAAAGGCTATTTTCTCATTTTCTAGGGAAGTTTTCTTCCAAGTCTTGGACAATAGTCTCTGTATTTTTTTTTTTTTTTTTGTGGGGGGGGTTCATCCTGTTCTGGAATTCCTATCATACAGGTTGCTCCTCTTGATGGTGGTTGTGGTGGTTATGGGCCGTGGAGTTGGTTCTGACTGATAGTGATGCTGTATAGCGTTTCTGAGGCTGTACATCTTTATGGGAGCAGAAAGCCTCATTTTTTTCCTGCAGAATACTGGTAGTTTATAACTAGTTGACCTTGAGGTTAGCAGCCTGATTCATAACCACTACACTACCAGAGCTCTTTACTCCTCTTGATAGTGTCCCACATGTATCTTAGGCTTTCTTCAGATTTTTTTGTTCTTTTTTCTGATTGTCTAGAAGATGAATATTGAGAGATTTTTCTTCAAGCTCAATAATTAGGCTTTCCATTAATTCAGTGCTACTGATTTGCCCTTTCAGTGTACCCAGCTTCTCTGATTATTTGCTTAGCATACAGACTGAATAAGTATGGTGAAAGGATACACCCCTGGTGCATATCTTCCTAATTTTAACCATTCAGTATCCCCTTGTCTGATGGAACAGCTGCCTGTTGGTCTATGCACAGGCCCATGCTGTTGTTAAGGGCAGCTGAGTCTATTCCGTTTCTAAGGAGAAGCTAGTAGGTTTGAAATGCCAACCTCATGGTTAGCAGTCCAGTGCTTACCCAACAGCAACATACCATAATCTTTCAATATTTCAACTTGAGATTTGAATTTTTTTTCTTCAATTCTTTCAGCTTAAGTAATGCAGAGCATGTGTTTCCTTTTTGGTTTTCCATCTCCAGGTCTTTGCCTGAAGTTGCTATGAGCAATTGATGGCCTGTTCCACAATTGGTCTCTGGCCTTGTTTTGGCAGATGATATAGAGCTTTTCCCTCATTTGTTCCCATAAATTTTCTCAATTTGATACTTGTGTATTCTGTCTGATGAGGTTTATGTGCATAGTCATCTTTTATTTTGTTGAAAAATGTACTTGCAACGAAGAAGTCATTGATATTGCAAATTTTATCATTGTGTCTATCATCAAGTTCATATTTTCCAATGACTAATCCTCTTTGTTTTTAACTTTCACATTCCAATTACCAGTAATTATTAATGAATCTTGATTGCATGTTTGATCCAATTCAGACTGAATAAGTTGGTAGAATTCTTCAATTTTATCATCACCTTTTTTAGTAATTGATGCATAAAATTGAATAATATTGTTATAGGCTGGTTTTTCCTGTAGATGTATGGATATTATCTGATCACAGAGAGCACTGTACTTCAAACTAGATCCTGTAATACTCTTTTTGATGAATGCAATGCCATTCCTCTTCAATTTGCCATTCCCTGAGTAGTAAACCATATGATTGTCTGATTCAAAATGGTCACTATCACTCAATTTAAGCTCGTTAATGCCTAGAATATTGATTTTAATGATTTCATTTCATTTATGACAATTTCCAATTTTCCTAGCTTGATACTATGTACATTCCACATGTCTTCTCATTTTGAGTTGTGCCACATCAGCAAATGAAGATCCCCAAAACTTTGCTCCACTCACATCATTAAGGTCAACTTTACTTTGAGGAGGTAGCTTTTCCAAAGTCATGTTTCAAGTGCTTTCCAACTTGAGAAGCTAATTTTTTGGCACTGTATATAACTACTCATAAGGTTGTCTTTCAGTGGCTAAACATTCAGAAATGTTCTACCTCACCTTCTTCCTAGTTGATCTTAGTCTAGAAGCTCCACTGAAACCTGTCTACCATGGGTGACCTTTCTGGTTATTTAAAATACTGATGGCATAACTTCCAGCCCCACAACAACACACACATCACCACAGAATGAAAACCTGACCCACAAGTGGTGAATCTTATAGATACTTCATCTTTCTGATAGTTATGCATCAGTTTGTAATTCCCAGGTATGTATCTTTCTTCAAACTTTATATGTATAGGACCCCCACCTCAGCACTACACCATATAAAAGGCAATGAAAATTTATATTTATATATTAAATATATTTATACAGTGTGTGGTAAAGAGTAGTAAGGGGGAACCAAGAGCATTAACATTTACTGAGTGTCTGCTAGTGACAGTGACTGTTGTTGTTGTTAGGTGCCATTGAGTCTGTACTGACTCATAGCGACCCTATGTACAACAGAATGAAA
>NW_006408548.1:18324518-18374827 GCF_000296735.1 Chrysochloris asiatica | reverse complement strand
AGGCTGGTCTGCTCGTCCTTTCAAGTGGAGATTTCTCATTTCTGGAGATCTGGATGTGGTTCCGGTTTTTACCTATAGTTTTATGTATAGCAAAGGCTCGGCAAGAAGCCTCGTTCACTGGGTACACTGTAGCCCCATTTTAGGTATTCCGATCAGTCATAGGCAGAAGACGGACTTACAAGCCTCCTAGTGTGATGTTTCTGACTATTCCTTTCTCTCCCTCTCCAGTGTCTACTCTGTGCTGCCCGGTCAGGGAAGCGCCGGAAGTGTGA
Source organism: Chrysochloris asiatica (assembly GCF_000296735.1). Lineage (NCBI taxonomy): Eukaryota > Metazoa > Chordata > Mammalia > Afrosoricida > Chrysochloridae > Chrysochloris > Chrysochloris asiatica. The sequence goes on along the minus strand of NW_006408548.1, from coordinate 18,374,555 downwards.
TTTCTTGACTGCTGTTTCCATGAGTGTTGACAGTTGATTCGAGAAGAGTGAAGGCCTTGACAACTTCAATGTTTTCTCTGTTGATAAGAATGTTATCAACTGGTCCAGTGGTGAGGACTTTTGTTTTCTTTACATTGAGATGCAACCCAATGGTTGTACCAAACGTTGTGGTTTTTATCTTCATCAGAAAGTATTTTAAATCCTCTTCACTTTCAGCAAGCAAGGTTATATCATCTGCATATTACAGGTTGTTAATGAGTCTTCCTCCAATCCTGATGCCATGTGTTCTTTATATAACCCAGCTTCTCTGATTATTTGCTCAGCATACAGGTTGAATAAGTATGGTGAAAAAATACACCCCTGTGTCACACCTTTCTTAATTTTAAATCATTCAGTGTTCCCATGTTCTGTTCAAACAACTGACAATGACCGTACACACGTTATTTAGACTTTTTCTTTGCTTTTTTTAAATTTTTTATCTTTATTGTTTCTCTGAAGTGAAACATATGAGGCTCACAATAAATGTTTACTGAATGATTTAATTACATTCTCACCTCAACTCTTAGGATACTTTCTGGCTCTATTTTACAATAAGGAAATAGAGACTCTAAGAGCTTAAGCAATTTTTTCAAAATCACAGTTGTTAAGTGGCAAATTTGGATTTGTACCCAAAGATAAATGACTCCAAAGGTACATGTTATTTTCACTATGACACCACAGCAAGTCAAGAAACAACTAGCAAAAGTGGGCACAATAGACCACCACCCACCTGTTGGTTAGTCATACTGTAGAGCTTCCTTGTTCCCATGATGCTGGAAGATATATCATCAATATTTACCAATAGTGCATATGTTTCACTGGAACTTCAAAACTAAGAGGGCCAGTGACATATGTCTGAAAATTAGCTAATAAATATCTTATGGACAACAGCAAAACATTGTCTGGCTTTCTTGCTTTGACCATGCCATCAGAAGAGACCAATTACTGGAGGAGTGTATCACGTTTGGCCAATGAGGATGAGGAGGACCCTCGGTGAAATGGACTGGCACAGTAGCTGCAACAATGGATGTGAACATGCTTGTGATTTTCAGCATGGTGCAGAACCACACTGTTGTACGTACGTTGTCCATAAAGTTTGTTCTGTTGTATATAGGTTGCCAGGAGTTATAGCTGAATCAACAACAGCTATCTATCCAGCTCTATCTAGCTTTGTCTAGAGATGCTGCTAACTGCCTGGGAAGAAGCTCTGTGACTATAAAAGACACTGAAAAAAATTTTTTTTAAAACAAAAAGATAACCAATCTAGCTGACCTCACCTACCTTTACAATAATATTATCTTGTATTTGCATAGCCCTTTGTGACACAGATTCATCATCAAAATTTGTGTTTTCCTCTCAATCTGGGCATACAACTAGATGCATTTCCCAGCCTCCCTACCAGTGAGCTGTGGACATGTGGGCTGAGTTCTAACTAATGGAATAAATGGAAGCATTGAGCACCACTTCTAGGCCTGGACCAAAATAAACCTTCTATGTATCTTCTTTCATTTTCTTTTGGATGGAGAAAGTACATAAGTATATAGAAGGAAGGAGTCCGGGTTCCCAAATGAAGACATGGAACTTCAACCAAGAACATATGGCACTTAACATTAATCAGAAATGAAGTTCTGTTGTATGAAGTCACTGAGATTTTGAGTTTCCCTGCTGCAGAAAAGATCAATCATTATTTTGCTAAAAGATCCTTCATGGTTCTGGATTGCTTTCCTGTAATTCAATCCTTTTCAAGTCTTATCAGAGTCCATGGAAGCTTAAGGAGTAATAGATATGAAGGATCATCTGAGAAAAATGAAAATATCTGTATAGTACATTGCTATATGGCCATATGTACATTACTTTGAGTCATGGTGGTATCTAAAATTCTTTCTAATTCTAAAGCTCTGGAAGTCTTTTCAGATATTGAATGATATGGGTTGATAGACTTAGAAACTGTGATCTCTTGATGGTGAGTTCCTCAAAGGTAAGAACTATTTTTTAAATCAGGATTTCATGCCTAGCATTTGATACACATAGATGCTAAAAAAAATTTAATTAGAATTTTTCTGTTGTAAAAACTCAAAGAATTTACTAATGTTCTAATTTATGCCAATAATTTCTTGATCTAAATTTGGTGCACTGGATCAAATGATTGAAATTCTCATGAATATTTTCATTATGTAGCACTGAGAATGTTAGGCTATTTAATATTCATTTACATAGACTTAATTTTTGAAGAATGATTTTATAATAATACTGAACGACTTTTTGATTAAAAGTAATACCAGCAGTAATTGCCATTCTGATGACTTCATTTATAGTTCTATTTAGCTAAATAATATAGGAGTAAAATTTGTACATATCATTGAGAGAGTTGAGGTATAAGAATATTCAGAATTTTCTCATTAAAATAGTTCTTAACTTGAGGTTTATGAAAGTAGAGTTGGAGGAGGTGCTATGAGCAATTTAAAAAGTTTGAAAAGGCCCAAGGGAAACTATACATTGATACGAGGCTGCCCATGTAGCCTTTGAGCAAAATCTACTGCCTCCCATTTTCTGAAACAAAAGAGAGAAAGAAAAATATCCACACAGTGCAGGAATCCTGGTCATTTCATCCTGCTCTCAAAATTACCAGATTAGCAATTATATACGTCTTTGATTACTACAAAACATAGGTCAATAAAATCTATTATTTAGTAAATGTAGTTTGGCAAGTAAAATGTTTGAAAATCTAGATCAATGAAAGTGTTGGTGCGGGAGAGAGGTGGTAGATAACAAAAGATGATTTTGATGGCAAAACAATTAGGAACCACAATCCGATACCTTAGAAATTAACAAAATCTAGTTATGGGAAATCGGTGCTTTAAAAAACTTCTCTTGATTGGCTGCATGAAGGAGACATACTTCTAGGTTTATTCTATCATTTTACACAATTTGTTTTTCTCTCTTAACTACATCCTACATCCTGGAGAGAGCTGAGCCCCTAGACAGACATTGTAGGGTATGGTCCCTTTGCCTGGCTGGCACAGAGACTAACACCAATTTAAGAAATGAAGTGATAATTATAATACCATTAAGGCTTTAAGGTGCTTCTTTCTCTCTTTTCAATTTTTATATTTAAAAAGAAAAGAAGGCCTTAAACTATACAGAAAATAATTTTAGAAAATCCTGTATCTGAGACTGACTTTGTATGTGACACTAAAGAGGGAAGATGAATTATGGGAATGAACTAAGCATTACTGTATAAAAACCTATCTGCAAAACAAGCTTCTCAGAAAAATACAAACAGTAATTTACATATCCATTTGTTATGCAGGGTAAATTCATTAGTGTAATAATTCTCTCATGAGCATTTACTGAGTGCCTACTCTATGCCAAGGGCCTTAATGTGGCACTGTAGGATAAGCACTGGACTGCTAACTCTAAGGCTAGCAGTTCGAACCTCCCTGTCACGCCTCAGGAGAACGAGGCTTTCTGCTCCCGTAAAGATTTACAGCCTCAGAAACCCGACACAGGGTCCTGGTATGGCACTGGTGGATAAGCATGCACTGCAAAGGTGGTTTGAACCACAAGGTTGGCAGTTCAAATCCACAAGTCGCTCCTCAGAAACCCTATACAGGGTTACGATGAGTCAGTACCGACTTGACAACAACACCTACTTGATGGCACTAAACAGCACCAATAATATTGTCCAAAAGTAGTTTAAAGGATCCCTTTAAAGGTAGCTTTTTATAAAAAAAAAAGTAATGAGGCCTGTGTCCCCTCTATGGATTTTTATTTGTTTGGTCTGAGCAGTAACCTTGCCATCAGAATTTTAAAAAGCTCCCTGGGTGATTACAATGTGTAGCCAAGCTTGTTCAGGATTAGGCTATGCCTTGAATGAAAGAAGGGATTCTCCCTTACTACTTCGAGGGAAGATTGCTTAATGTACCTTTTGTGTGTGTGATTCAGTATGTACATAATCATAATAAAGATTAAGAACTTAAGTGAAGAAGCATAATTTCTAGTTAAAGTCATTTAACTTTTCAAATGGAAACTAGACAATGATTCCTTTTTAAAATCACTTCTGGCTCTGTAAGATAAGCACTAGACTAGGCGCCACAAGGTCAGAAGTTTGAGTCTACCAGAGGCTTTGTGAGAGAAAGATGAGGCTTTCTGCTCCTACAAAGGTCTGCAGCCTCAGAAACCTTATACTGGGTTGCTATGACTCAGAGTGACTCAATAGCACTTAACAACCACTCAGTTCAATACTGTGCTGGAAATCGTAGCCGGCACTATAAGGCAAGAAGAGGAAATAAAAGGCATCCATACTGGCAAAGAAGAAATAAAACTATCTATTTGAAGATGACATGATCCTATACAAAGAAATTTCCAAAGATTCTGCCTGAAAATGACTGGAACTAAATGAAAGACTCAGCAAAGTGACAGGATATGATATCAGCATATAAAAATCAGTTGGATTACTTTATACAAATAAAGAGAATTCTAAAAAGGGAATCAGGAAAACAATAGCATTGACAATGTTGTCGTTGCTCTTAGATACTGTCAAATCAGTTCTCATTCATAATGACCCCTATGTATAACAGAAGAAAACACTGCCCGGTCCTGTGTCATCATTACAATAGTTGCTATGCTTGAGCCCACTTCACCTGCCACTGTGCCAAACCATCTCGCTGGGGGTCTTCCTGTTTTTCTCTTACTCTCCATTTTACCAAGCATGATGTCCATCTCCAGGGACTGGTCCCTCTTGATAATATGTCCTAAGTATGAGAGGCGAAGACTCACCCTCCAAGCTTCTAAGGAACATTCTGGCTTTACTTCTTCCAACATTGCTTTGTGTATGCTTTTGGTAGTCCATCGTACTTTTAATATTATCCTTCAATGCCATAACTCAAATGCATTAATTCTTCTACAGTCTTATTTATTCATTGTCTGACTTTCACATGCATATGAGGTTATTGAAAATATCAGGGTTTGGGTCAGGTACACCTTAGTCCTCAAACTGACTTCTTTGCTCTTGAATACTTTAAAGAGGCCTTGTGCAGCAGATTTGCCTAATGCAATACGCTCTTTGATTTCTTGGCTGCTGCTTCCATGAGTGTTGGACAACTTCAATGTTTTCCTCATTTATCATGATGTTGTTTATTGGTCCAGTGGTGAGGATTTTCGTTTTCTTTACATTGAGGTATAACCCATATTGAAAGCTGTGGTCTTTGATTTTCATCAATAATAAGTATTTTAAGTCCTCTTCGCTTTCAGCAAGCAACATTGCATCCTCTTGCAGGTTGCTAATGAGTCTTCCTCAAATCCTGATGTCACGCTTTTCTTCATATAACCCAGTTTCTCAGATTATTTGTTTAGCATACAGATTGAGTAAGTATTGTGAAGGAATACAATGCTGGCACACACCTTTCCTAATTTTAACTATTCGGGGTTCCCTTGTTCTGTTCAAACAACTGCCTTGATCTATGTTTACATTTCACATGAGCACAATTAAGTGTTCCAGAATACTCATTCTCTGCAATGTTGCCATAACTTTTCATGGTCCACACAATAGTAAGTCTTTGTATAATCAATAAACACAGGTAAACATCTTTCTGGTATTCTCTGCATTCAGCCAAGGTCTATCTGACATCAGCAATGATAACCCTTGTTCCATGTCTTCTTCTGAATCCTGCCTGAACCCCTGGAAGCTCCCTGTCAATGTACTGTTGCAGCCATTTAAAAATTATCTTTAGCAAAAATTTATTGCATGTGATATTAATATTGTCCAATGAGATTTCTGCATTCCATTGGGTCATCTCTCTTTAGAATGGACACCATTTACATTAGCCACCCCAAAGATAAAACACTTGAGAATAAATCTAACCAGAGAAACATAAAACCTGTACAAAGAAATTTGCAAAATACTACTACAAGAAACCAAGAGACCTACTTAAATGTAAGACTATACATTATACAATGTAAGATGTAACATTGTGAAAATGTCAATACTACCTAAAGAAATCTAAAGATATAATGCAATCCTAAATCATTCTTTAAAGAGATTAAAAACTAATCACCAACTTTATATGGAAAGGAGAAACCATGAATAAGCAAAACATTACTAAAGAAGAAGAGCAAAGGAGGAGGCTTCATTCTTCTTGATCTCAAAATCTGGTACATAACTAAGGTAGTCAAAAGAGCCTGGCACTGGCACAATGACAAACACATGGAAAATGGAACAGAATTGAGAATTCAAAAGTAAATCGAATGGCCAACTGATCTCTGACAAAGGGCCAAGCTCAGTAAATGAACAAGAGATAGACTCTTTATAAAATAATGTTGGGAAACTGGAAATCCATTTGCAGAAAAAGAAACAAGACCCATACCTTATCCCACATATAAAAACAAACTCAAAATGGATCAAAGACCTAAATGTAAAACCTAAAACTATAAAGATCAGCAATTAGATAATAGGGTTAAGTTTAGGGGCCCTAAAACAGGGCATAAATACACTATAAAACATAGCTAAAACACACACAAACATCAGAAGACAAAGTAAATGACTGAAACCTCTTAAAAATTAGACACTTGTATGCATCAAAAGATTTCACCAAAAGAATAAAAAAAGAACCTACAGACTGGGAAAACATTTTTGGCAATGATTAGAGATTAAGCTCTGAAATTTATACAAAACTTTAATATCTCAACAACTCAAAGAAATAATCCAATTACAAATGGGCAAAGGACATGAACAGGTACCAAAGAAAACATTCAGGAGGCCAACAAACATATGAAGAAATGCTCATGATCATTAACCACTAGAGAGATGCAAATGAAAACAAACAATGAGACATTATCTCACTCCAGCATGAATAACAAAGTTCATAAAAACAGAAAACAACAAATGCTGGCTAGGCTGTGGAGACTGAAACTCTCATACACTGCTTATGGGAGCACTGTGGCAAATGATATGGTGCTTCCTCAAAAAGTTGGAAACAGAAATACCATATGATCCAGCAATCCTACTACTTGATATATAGCCTAAAGGAATAAGACCTGTGGCAGGACTAGATATATGCACATCCGTGTCCATCACAGCACTATTCACAATAGCAAAAGCATGGAATCAGCCTGAATGGAAGAAGGGATAAACAACTATGGTACATACACACAATGGAATACTATTCAACATTAAAGAATGATAAGGAATCTGCAAAACATAACCTTGATGAACCTGTAGGATATTATGCTGAGTGAGATTAGTCAATCACAAAAGGACGAATATTGTATGAGACCACTATTTTAAAAAAGTCAAGAGAAGTTTTTCACATTACAAAAATAAAAACAGTCATTTAACTCACAATTTTCAAAACTTGGGAATTGATGGTCAAAATATGTGAGAGATTAAAAAATGTGGAAAATGGAATGAAAAGATATTGGATTTTTTCCATGAACTTTTGAAGCCCCCTTGTACTTCGCAGTATGCTGTGTTGATGCTGGGAAAGTCACTTCACTACTCCAGCCCTTGCCTGCCTATGTGTGAGAGGTGAGCCTTACAGAAAACAACACTCAGATCAGCTGTAGCACCAAGACAGGAATGGATCTGCAGTCTGCAAACCTGGGAGTTCCACACTAGTTTCCCTTCTACAACTCAGCCAAATTCCAAAGAGAGAATGTCATCATAGCCGCGACTTGAAAGGAAAGCAAAACCGGACAAAACAAGAGCCTGGTACTTCTCAGTTAAGGATGGTGACAGACGATGGAGGCGTATACAAGTAATTCTCAGCTCATCAGAAGAAAAATAACATTGCACCTTGATAATGAATTCAATTCTTGTTGGAAAACACATTTTAGTTTCTTTGGAAGGACTCATCTCTACATATGTGCAATTGCTGTGGGCTTCAGCGGTATCTGTGAGAACAAAGAGGAAGATATAGCCTAACATACATAGATCCTGTCATGTTATGATTGCTTTTTAAAGCATGGATTCATTGGAGAATACAAGGGTTGTTGAGGAAGAAATAAATATTTTTCTTCATTCTTTTTTGCGCCTGTCTTTCATTCTTTATGAAATCTTATCCTTTTGACGTTTTCTAATTCCAGATCACCTGACTACAGCTCAAAGTTGGAAACTGAAGTTGTTTTAGAAGCAATTGTCTCAAAGGTCTCAGGAATTCTGAGAGACAGTTGTCACTAATCTGACTCAGTATGTTGGGATGTCATTAAATTGAGCTTCTGTTAAAAGTTCCTTTACTTTTTTGTAGGAAGTTTCTGTAGAAGGTTAAAAAGAGAGGTATGGAAGGAGGAAGAGAACAGGATGGCCACTTCCCCTTTAAGTAGACTGTAGGAAAGCCTGGCACTGTTACTGGTATAAAGGGTCATGGTCCTTTTATTTGCTGAGATACTGGTCTGGTCTCTTCCCGGGACTTCATACTATGGCATGAATTTCACTGTCTTCTACCAATTTGTGTGTAACAAAAACAAAATATCGTAAAATTATAAACATTTATAATTTTCCCTTAAGCACTCTACCTCAAGGTCAATTTGAACCACAAGGTCAGTGGTTCAAACTCACCAGCTGCTCCTCTGAAACCCTATGCAGGGTTGCTATGAGTCTGAACTGACTCACCAGCACTTAACAAGAACAACATTTCCAAAAAAAAGTGGGCCCCAAGGAAGATCCCACTTTTGCAGAGTGAGTTTTAGAATAGGATGCAAATGGGAAAAGTGGAGAAAGCATCCCATTATTTACAAAGGAAATGAACAGGGTGAGTTATGAGGGTGGGAGCTGGGGAGGGTGGGAAATGGAGAGTGGGAGGGGAAAGAAGGATCTAGAATTCAATAAAGGGTCCACACTGAGGGGAGACTGTACTCAGCAGTGACACTGGAGCACTTTAAGCCTTTGGGGAGAGAGGAAGAAGAGGACATGGGGTTCTGTAGTTACCACAAGAAATGGATCCCCGGGAGAGGGGGAAGTAGCTGAGATGGAGTAGAAAGGTTTTCTGTGTGATGTCTGTGTAACAACTTCCCTTTTATCCTGAAGGCATTTGGGTGAAGGCTGATGTTTCCTTTCTAGTCTAAGTGTGGTAATATTTAAGATAACCATACTGAAGGGGGAACAAAAGGGCCTGTATTGCATATGATTTAACACAAAATAAATTTAAAAAATCAAAGTTCCTGTTTATAATTGGCTCAACCACGGTGACACTCTGTTGCTGGAAAGTTGCTATTTTTCTTTCTGAAAACATTATTTGTGGGAATATTTGTAACTTGCATAGATGGCTCTATGGAATCCAAAGTCATATTTTATTCTTGTCTACTATTGGAGGGACAGGAATCTTCAGATGACCTTTGAGGATAATTATGCCAGGAGTGTGTAAACCAATATAAAGTCTCCCAGATCCTGGAGCAAAGTGAGAAAGGATGTCACGTTGGCGTTCTGTGGTTCTGGGCTCCCATGGCTTCTGTAGTTACTTCCTTTGCAGGGTGACCAGTCCAAAGGCTTGGGTTATCCTCATTAGAAGGAACAGCAGAAGATTCACTGTTGTTGAGCATGTGGTTTTGTGACTTGTGTTTTCCAATTCCTTCCCTCAAAGGCTGGGCTGGGAAGCACTTGGAGTCGTTGGTGGTGCATAAAGGGTTAATGTGAAAGGGTGTCTCTCCAGATACTCTTTCATCTCAACAAAGTCTTAACCCACTGCATGAGTCCCTCAGTACTCACCAGAAGACATTTTAAATTCAACAATGAAGAACTATATTATAAGGAAGCACCTTAATATATCTTACATTGTTGTTGGGGTTAAGTGCCGGCAAGTTGGTTCTGACTCATAGCGGCCCTCTATATGGTTTCTTAGACTTTAAATTTTTGTGGGAGCAGAAAACCTCATCTTTCTCCTGTGGAGTGGCTGATGGGCTCAAACCATGGACTTTATAGTTGGCAGTCTAGTGCTTATCGTATGATCACACGCCCATATCTTACATTACAAAAACAAAAAATAGTATGGCATCATGTTCACAACTTATTTGTAAATGGTTTAAAATAACTGAAATTATAGAGATAGAAAAAAAAGAAGAGAGAGGGAAACGAACAAAACAAACATGATAACATGTTAACATTTGGGATTGCAGGTAAAGGATATCTGGAATTTCTTTGTACCAATGTTGCAACTTTTCTTTAAGCATGAAACTATTTCAAAATAAACCTAATTTTAAAAGGTAAAAATGTGCCAAAGAGACACATACTAAAATGGGAAAAGTATTTGTAAGGAATATGACAATTAATTCATTCCTTAATACACAAATGGCAAGAAAAAGACACGTACCACAATAGGAAAGTTAAATGAAAAAGCAAGTTACAAAAGCAGATGTCAGGTGGCCAATTCGCACGTAAGTCTGTGTGTGTATGTATATGCATGTGTGTATATATGTCATGTAAGGAAACCTGGGGCTCCTATAGGATAAGCACTGAAGTGCTAACTGCAAGGTCAGCAGTTCAACCAACCAGTTTTTGCTCAGGATACAGATGAGGCTTTCTGCTCTCATACAGATTTATAGCCTCAGAAACACTATGCAGGGTGACTGTGAGTTAGAATTGACTCCATGATAATGGGATTAGATACATTATATGGGTCAAACTTAGTATCAATAAGAAAAAAAATGTGAAGTTACAAGAAGCTCTGGTAAAATACTGCTTAATAACTTGTACCATCAAAATCACACAAATACAGGTACATACATACACTGGAATTTTACTCAGCTATAAAGATAAATGAAGTCCTGCTACATGTAACACCATACATAAACCCTTAAAAATGATGATGAGTGAAACAAGTCAGTCACTAACAGACAAATATTGTATGGTAGCACCTATATGAACTATCTAGAATAGGCAAGTGTATACAGATCAAAGTTATTAGTGGTCCCCAGAAGTAGGTGGGAGCCAGGGGAAAAGAAGGGTTCATTGCTTAGGGGAAGTGACCTTCTGTTAAGGGTGACTGGTCAATTTGGAAATGGATAGTGGTGATGGTTGACAACATGAAAAATGTTAATTAAGAAACTACTTAACTGACAAAAAAAATCCAAAATTGGACGGAAACTCATTAAATGGGCTCTGCTCTGCACTATTGGGAAGGATCTATGGTGACATTGTGGTTAAAGCACTCGGCTAACTGAAAGTTTGGTGGCTTGAACTTATCAGCCACTCCTTGAAAGATGGCGGCAGTCTGCTCCTGTAAAGATTATATATGGAGAAAACCTATGGGCAGTTCTACCCTGCTCAGAGGGTTGCTATGAGTCAGAATCCACTCACTGTAGTGGGTATTTTTGGTTGGCACTGTTGGCAGATGTCTCAATTGGCTCAAAAATCTAAGTATCATTTGGCAACAGAAAATATTTTTAAAGATACTTAGTTTCTTTGATTGAGCATTTCCTTTTACTTAGTAGTAACAATCCTGAGAAAATAAGTGAAGAGGTATAATATTATATGTAAAGCAGTTCATTATAACATTGTTTTAAAATAATGTTATGCTAACAGTCTAACAATCAGGGACTGTGTTGCTGTATTCATATTATGGATTACTAAGTAGCTATGAAAAAAAATTGGATTTCAGAAGAGGAATTGTGTTCACTGGCGATGAGAAAACATTAACAACATGTATACTGTTAACTTCAGTTATCTTTAGGTAATATCATTATTACAAAGCTATTTTGGTAAAAATTTCTGATACTAAGAAAAGATACTATACATTGGTTGTAGAACCTAATATACTAGTGGCACTATTTCTGAAGGAATGAAAGTGCCATAAGGAGCTATTGGAAAGTCTAAGGGATAGCCAAAGGGACCTTAAGAAAAAGGTGCAAGTTTTCAACAGAATACTGAATTTTCTCATCTTAAACATTTTGTTTGACTCCTAAAAACTTGTTCATTAGGACAGTCTCAAACCAAAAAATATATTTCTCTAGGGCTCTAACTTTCCTTAAACCCTGCAATCAATGGACATATGCCTTACTGTATGAAAACGTGATATGTAAAAATTCCAATTTGAAGTATAAACAATCTCATCTTAAAAGCGGAAAGAAAACTAGAGATGAACTAGTCCAACTTTATCACTGAGTTGGTAAGGAATCATTAGCCCACTAGGGTGCCTTCAGGACTCCAAGTCTAGAGAGATTAAATGATATGCTCAGTTAAAATCTTTAATAGGAGGAAGCTTAAAAAAAAGTTCATGGGAAAATTCTGTTATCCTTTAATTCCATTTTTCCACTAATTTTTTGAAGCTCCCTTGTATATAAACAGCGTCTATAGGGAATGACAAAAACACAAATCATAACAGCTAAATGAGCACAAATATGAGCACACAAATGACAAAAGAAGAAATGCAAGTTGGTAATCTGCATGTAAAAAATAGTCACCCTCAGGACTAATGGGAGAAATGTCAATTTTGAAACTACCAGCGGTTCCGCGGGAGAAAGATGAGGCGTTCTGCTCCCATAAAGATTTACAGCCTCGGAAACCCTGTGCAGGGTCGCTATGAGTCGGAACCGACTCCACGGCACTCAACAACAACAACAATTTTGTCTAGGAGTCCTGGTGTGGTGCTGTAGGTTAATGCGCCAGATTGCAAAGCCATTTGAACTGCAAGGTTGGTGGTTCAAGCTCACCAGCTGCCCCTTGGGAACCCTATACAGGGTTGCCATGGGTTGCAATGGTACTTAACAACAACAATAATTTTGTCTAGCAAATTGACCCCCTCTAAAAGTTGGAGTCCTGGTATGGTGCTGTAGGATAAGCACTGGACTCTTAACCACAAGGTCAGTGGTTTAAACCAACCAGCTACTCCTTGGAAACCCTTACAGGATCACAATGAGTTGGAACCAACTTATTGGCACTTAACAAGATCAACCTCAAAAAATGCTATAGGGTTGCTATGAGTTGGCATGGACTTGATGGCTGTGGGTGTGTGGGTGGGTGTAAACGCAAGACATTAAACAAATATTCCAAAGTATGTTTAGGATCATGCAATGGAAAACCCTGAGGTAACAACGGAAATCTCTGATCTTATCTCTGCCTATATGCCTGTCCGGGATATGCTCAAAAATTGTTGTTGTTAAGTGCTATTGAGTAGGTTCTGACTCATGACGATCCTATATAGGTTTTCCAAGGTTTTAAATCCTCGATGGCACCTAACAACAACAACAACAACAACAACAACAACAACAACAACAAAAAATCTTCATTGGAGCAGAAAGTCACATCTTTCTCCTGTGAAGCAGCTTGCGGGTTCAAATCACAGACCTTGTGGTTGCAGTCCAGTGCTTAGCATATGGAGCCACAGTGCTCCCATGCTCAATAATAAGTGTGCTTTAATAAACTAAAAAAAGAGAAGAGAACTCCACAATAGGGAAGCTGAATGAGTAAGCAATTAACAAGAAGTGCAAGCTGAAGAGTTGAATGAGAAATGCGTTCCATAAAAAATACATTTTTTTTTCACTTTACAAGTATTCATAGTAGTGTGACCTTAAAATACCATGGGTTGTACATATTTCAACAAAGATATGAAAAACTCTGCTAACTTTATGCCGTATACTTATTTCATAAAATGAGGTTCACCTCAAACATAATGGATCCTTATTCCTGCCTCTTCAGGTACATTTAGAGGGGTTTGACTTCTTAATTTCCTTGTCAATTGAGGGCAAAGCCTCTAACTTTGGTATCTAAAATTTCAGGTATTCATATGCTAGAACAAATTCATCTATACTGTGAGTCATAATTTTTTGCAAAATAGAGCTCATTATCATGCCATAATTGTTAGAAAAATTCCCCTCAGATTACCTAGGAAGGTAATGCTTACTTCCAGACTAATAAAACATCCTATGAATGCACTTTCTTACATTCTTTACTAAGAATCAGTATTTTTCATATAGCCCTCCATTCAAATTAGGTGGGATAAAATAATGAGAACATTTTAGCAAGGTCTGACTCCATTATAGCTGAAATTAAATAACTCCCCTTCTTAATTTAAAAATATTGGTCTGCTTAGTTTTATGACAATAGATGTAATGTTCTTATTACTGCTCATTCTAAAAAAAAAAAAAAATGGATTTCTTTTCATGAATGTTAATTGATTTCCTGTATTGCATTAACAGTAACATTACCTATTATGTTTTTCAATGCAGAAATATTCATAGTTGGCTTTAAAAACATGCTCCTAAAACATGCACTTACTTCCCATGGCTTACCACTTTATTATAAACTCTTGTTAGGTTTCTTAAAATCAGCACATAACCTGAGCCCATAGCAAAAGAAAGAGGGGAAAAGATAGATACTGTTTTATTTCATATACAAAGAGACTAGCGCAAGGTTCTTCCATCTGATTCCATTTACATATACTGTATGCACATTGAGCATGGTGACTCTGTAGGATAAGCATTGGACTATGAACCACGGAATCCTGGTGTGGTGCTGTGGGTTAATGCGCCAGACTGCAAAGCTGTATGAACTGCAAAGTCGGTGGTTCAAGCTCACCAGCTGCTCCTTGGAAATCCTAAACAGGGTCACTATGGTTCGGAATCAACTTGACGACAGTTAAAAACAACAATGTGAACCACAAAGTTGGCAGTTTGAGCCCACAAGCCACTCTGTGGGAGAAAGAAGAGGCTTTCTGCTCCCGGAAAGATTTACAGCTTTGGAAACACTACACGTTGGAAATGACTCGATGACCCTCGATAACAACAGTAACAACAACATACAGGTATGGGAGCACTGTGGCTCTGTAGGATACACTTTGACAACAAACCACAAGGCCGGTGGTTTGAGCCCACTGACTGCTTCACAGGAGAAGGATGAAGTTTACTGCTCCTGCAAAGATACACCTTGGAAATCCTATAATGGGTCTCTGTGAGTCGGAACAGACTTCACTTAACAACAGACATGAGTGTATGTGTATGTAATAGGTTTCATCTGAAAACAGAAGTAGGAATAATCTCTACCCTATGACGACAAAGTAAATGCTGGAGAGTGAAACCTCACTCCTCATCTTCAATGAGGAGACAACTGTGGTTCCAGCTCAACATGGAAGGATAGCATCCCAGCTTCTTAAAGGTCCACTGAAAAGCTGGCTCAGTCTAGAACTGTCCAGGAGTGAGTCTAGTTCCTACTTCAGCCCTGGAAGCATTCACTTTGGGAGCTCTGTTCAACAATAGGACGGCACTTAAAAGGAACTTCCTTCTGAGGCCCAAACCCAAACCAAATCGGTTGCCATTGAATCAATTCTCACTCATAGAGAACCCTCTAAGGATAAAGTAAAACTGCTCCATAGGGTTTCCGAAGCTGTAAATCCTTATGGAAACAGACTGCCACATTTTTGTCCTAATGGAGTGGTTGATGGGTTCATATTACCAAAATTTCAGTTAGCAGCCAAGCACTTTAACCACTGTATCAGCAGTCTTCTTGACTCTAGAGCAGCGGTTGGCAAACTAAAGGCTATGGCCAAAGCTGGTCTGCTCCATTTTTTGTAAATAAAGTTTTATTGAAACAGTCACACTACTTTGTTTACTGATTGTCTATGACTGCTTTCATGCTACATGAGAGTTGAGTAGTGGTGACAGGACCTGTATGACCTGCAAAGTTGGAAATATTTCCTCTTAGGCCCTTTATTGAAAATGCTTGGTGACTCATCCTCTAGGAGAGCCTGGGATGGGAGGTTTCTATTATACTCTGTCTATCTTGACAGTAAGCAAATACAATTTGATTACTCACTGTTGTGCTAATTTTGGCCATCCTCATACGTCTCAGGAGGGTATGTTTTTGGAGAGTGCATTTCTGGAGACTTTTTCAGGTGAGTAAGCTATCATGGAGTACAGCCATCCTTACTCAGTGCCTTAGCCCACACTGTCCTTTATCAGACGGTGCTATTTTCCATAGGTTTTGCATAGGGCTTCCTGCTGTCTAAGATGTGTGTATTCACACATACATGGCCAGCCAAGGTTTAAGCCATCTCCCTTTCTGACTGAGATCTCCACTCACACCAGCACAGGAGGCTCTAAAGTGAAACTTGGTATATCAAATTTCTACTGAATGAGAAGGTTTATAAGATGGAAGAAGTGAAATTTAAGTGAATTTTGGTTTAACTGGCAGTGGAATAGAGAAATACAATGAGAAGGTATGTGATTTTTGAGGCTCTCAGTCCTTATAGGTGTGAATCGTCTGTTTCCTCAGGCACCGCATCTTTTTGCTGCATCAGAAGCTCAAGTAGAAGAGGCAGAGAAGTAATGGGGGAGATGTAATGTTTATGATATTTGGGGAAGATTCTAAACTTTAAGAAGACTGAATAGCAATACTCAATTGTTCAAACTTCTCAGGTCTATTGGGGAATGTGTTCTTGGAGGAATTGTCCTGCACACTTAATTCCTCACTGGAAGTCCAATGAATGGATTATCCAAGGAAGGGTGGGCCATGTCAGTTTGCATTCAGGACATAAAGGGGTCTAAGGATATCTGTCTCTCTGCCTTGGTAGCCAAAAGAATAATCATGAGTTTGGGGCTATTCTGGAAGGTGTACATCGTAGGTTGTAAACTAATGGCTCATGGTTTGAATTTTGAAATGGCCCTGTAGACTTTGCTACTTAAAAAAAAATTAACACTGACATTTAAAAACTGGAACATTTCATTTAAACTCTGTATTTTCAACCTCTGAAAATGTGAAATCTCTTCATTTCTGATTGTCAATGATTGCCCAGAGTAGAAGGCTGGCTTCCTTTCAGAGAGAGGCTGAGTTCTTCAATTTTGTTGATTTATTTTAGTTTTCCTTGTACCCAACCTGAATCAGTCATTTGTGTTATATGTCTGGCTCCAAGAGTCTCTGAGTTTGCAACCCCTGCTCAATGAATTGCACAAGGAATCTTTGCTATCATAATCTTCTATTCCTTTTCTGGTCATTTTGCCTCTCTTTTGATATTCATTAACTGTTTCTATCTTACTTACACCTTAAACGTTCTAATCATATTCCATCCTGTCTCTACTGCTGTGTAGAACAAAGAGCCCATTTTGGGATAATGCATGGACTTTGTGGCCACTAAGTGTGTGATCAAAGTCAATAAAATAAATATAAAGAATGAAAACATTTAGTGAGCAAAGACAATCTTAGGATGGTTAAGATTAACCTATTTCTGTCAATGATCATTTTTTCTCTATGACATTTCTGGTGACGATGCCTATCATAGTTTTTGAAGAAGGTGGAAGTACATTTACAGGGATAGGGTCTAAATCAGATAATCTCTGAGTATTCCAGGTGGTACAAATGATAAAGCCCTCAACTGATAGCTGAAAGATTGACAGTTCACATCCACCAAGGAAAAAAAGGTCTGGTGATTTACTTTTGAAAAAACTGTCAGTGAAAACCTTGTGGAGCACTGTTCTGCTCTGACACACACAGGGTCACCAAGAATTAGAAATGACTTGGTAAAAACCGACTAATCACACTTATTAGTTTGGAAAGGATGGTTGGTAAGCCATTCAGCTGAGTCTCACAGGAACTCATAGTTCACTTTCAGGGGAACACAAGTAAAGATACACAAGAAAATAAAAGAATATATTTACCTGTCATACTGTTGGGAGTCATAGGTTAGTAATCATTCTGGATCCTTTTTTTCACTGACATCTCCTGCAAAGAAAAGACAAGAAAAAAATATACCCACAGGTTAAACCACCACCAGTAGTTATACGAATGTGCACTTTTTTCTAAAACAATTTACATGAATTAATTAGCTCGTTTGTCTTTACAACATTCCTTCAAAGCAAGATTTGTTTCTCCCAACTCAGGAATGGGAAAACTGAAGCTCCGGCAGGCTACATCATACATGTACATTTATAAAACTTCTGATTTTTCTTTCCCCTCAGGGTTTCTTCTATTGGACTTCACTGCCACGCTTCTTTTCTCAGACAGAAGTTTTCCCTAAGGAAAGGGCTAAAGACTTGGGTGTATGTATACTTCTGCAGGATTTGAAAAGTGATTTTTAATTCCATATGAAACATACAGAAATGAGATATTACAGTCGGTATCTCATAAGTTTTCAATTTCTTATCCTTAAAATACGTGAAATAATACCTACGTATGTTCTCCATATTTAAGGCAATAAAAATAATTATATACTTTCATATTTCAAGGTATTAGGTAGAGGGCAATATCTGGGAATGTTCTAAACACATTCAGGAAGAGACTTCAAATCAGAAAAATGGGAATTTGTATTTCCTTAATTGCACTATCAACAAATAAGGCATACTAGGGTCTTAATGAGCTCTCGTGGCATGGGAGGATAAGAACTGAACTGCTAACTGCAAGGTTGGCTGTTCAAATCTACCAGCTGCTCTATGGGATAAAAACAAGACTTTCTTCATTTATAAAGATTTACAGCCTTGGAAACTCTACAGAGGGTTGATATGAGTCAGAATCAACTCATTGTCATTGGGGTTGGTCTAGTGGTCTTAATAGCCACAATTGGTCTCTATTTACCTGGAGCAACAGGGGACTAAGGAGAGTCAGGAACAGGAGGAGAATATGTGATATGTGACTAATTGTCTCCCTGAACAACTGCCTCCGTTGCCACATGATATTAGAACTGGATGGTGTGTGGTTACCATTACTGAATATTTTGATCAAAGATAGTTTAGAAGAATCCTGACCGAAACGGGAAAAATACAGAACAGGATTTCAAATTCTCATAGGCTTCAGACTCTCTGGAGACAAGGGGGATTAATGAGTTTCTGTTAACAGGGAAGGAACAAATCAGAAAATGAGAAAGATTACACAATTTGAGAAGGGCAGTGAGGAGGAAGAGTCAGGGTTCTAATGTGCTTGCAAGGTGTGCTGAGGCGAATGAAGGATTAACAACGGGCACTACTAATAGGAAGGGATGACTCAGGTCTGTGTCTAGTTGGTTAAAGCAACTATTGTTCACTGAAGGGATAAGTCATAGGTCTCTGTACAATTGGTTAAAACAAGTCATATTGTTCACTCACTAGGGATATGTTTTCAGTTAAAGCTAGTGAGCATCCACATATTAGTCCTAATATGGCACTGAGAATTAACGCGCTGGACTGCAAAGTCGGTTTGAACTGCAAAGTCAGCGGTTCAAGCTCACCAGCTTCTCCTCAGAAACCCTATACGGGGTTGCTATGGGTTGAAACTGACTCAATGGCACTTAACAACAACAACAAATAGTCATGATTCTTTAAAGCTTCATCAGTTTAGCATCAATTAAGAGAAACATGGTTTTCAGTTTTGATACCTTCTAGGCAAATCTTGATCTAAGCCATGGTATTTTCAGTAACCTCAGATGCTATAAAGTAAAAGTTAGTGAGTAAGGAAGGCTATAAAAGAATGGATGCATTTGAGTTATGGTGTTGGAGGAGAATATTGAAATACCATGGACTACCAAAAGAACCAATTTATGTTAGAAGAAGTACTGCCAGGCTGGCCAGAATTCATCTCTCATACGTCAGACATATGACCAGGAGGGATCAGTCCCTGGAGAACGGTATCATGTTTGGTAAAGTGGAGGGTCAGAGAAAAAGAGGAAGACCTCCAATGAGATGAATTGGCACAGTGATGGCAGCAATGGCCTCAGGCTTAGAATGATTGTGAAGTTGGTGCAGGACTGGGCAGTGTTTTGTTTTGTTGTTCATAGCTGTTGCCAACTCGACGACACCTAAAAGCAACAGCAATAGGCAACTCTAACTGAAGTGGAAAAGGCATTGGTTAAGGGCCTCCTCTATACAGACACTGCTCAGAGAATTCAAAGATAACACTGCCACCTGCCTACAACCCAAACCTTTTAGTTAGCAACCTAACACTTAACCTACATGGCTCAACCAGGTCTCCTAATCTGCCCATATATTGCCTGAAAATTAAGAAGCCTCCAATTTAACAGAGGGAAAGAATCACACACACAAATAAATGTAAAAAGCAGCGCAAGCTTCATATTAAGTGTCTCTGCAGCGTAGACTGGCCCAAAAGGAATAAGAGAGAAGCCATTTTGAAGTCTGACAGTCCGGACAGGCTACTGAGTGGAGGTAATCCTTGCCCTGAAGGTCTAATTTTGAATAGGTCTCTCCACAATTGGTAATTTAGTCATTTATTCTTGTCCTTGTGCTCCAAAGGCACATGGGGAACTCTACAAGTCATACACTTTATACAGAAAAGCTGAGCACCTTTACAGATCATGCATGTTTAAATCAGGGGGGTGATGATATGAAGTGGTTGGAGCTTTTGAAGGCTTCATGAGGCTGTAGTGTGGGAAGCAGGGTGTTTAGACAGTTACAGCAGTAGTGCAGGAGAGAGAGGGAGGTGATAGTGGTGAGAAGGTGAGGGACTCCAATGACATTTGGAGGTGGAAATAAGATGGCAATGAGTATGATATGAGCATTTAGTACTAGGATAAACACTGTGGATGTAAATAGGTGAAGGCCTGTTCTCTGCCCAGAAGGAATTTACAATTTACAAGCTGACAGGGAAGACAGAGCACACAGGTGAGGATGGTGCTGAGTCGCCTAGGGCTGAAGGGCTGAAACCTTCCTCTGCCGACTCACACCATTCCTAGTTCAGGTGCCATGTCTCTTTAAGGGATGCTCACTTCACTTGGAAGAATAGAAAAGTGAGACATTTACCTCTCAAACACATGAGATGCATTTATATTTAAACAATACAAATGACAGCAAAATTGTTATTGATCTCTCTGAAGAGGAAGTGGAACTATCATTACCACTTTGAGGACAGGTTCAGGGATTTTAGAGGGCGTTGAACTTCATACACCCTGCTGTGGGAGCCCTCTTGGGCTGCGTAGACAGAAATACAGCCGGTACACAAGGGCGGGTCAGGCTGTATTTGGCTGCTGCATTTTAAGCAAGACAGTCTCATGGAGAATGCCTAGGATAATGGAAGCCATATCTTACTGAAAGGTTGAAGGAAACCTAGAAAAGGGAGGAGCCGCATGCAAGTTAGACTGTTGTTAGGTGCTGTGGAGTCACAGTTCTGACTCATAATGACCCTGTATAGGGTTTCCAAAGCTGTAAATCTTTGCTAGAGCAGAAAGCCTCATCTTTCTCTCGAAGGGCAGTTGGAGGGTTCTAACCAATGATCTTGAGGTTCGAAGTCCAATGCTTATTCTATAGAGCCACCAAGTACCATGGAAATTGGCTTGTTGTTGTTGTTGTTGTTAAGTGCTGTCAAGTCAGTTCTCACCCATAGAGACCTTGTGTAGATAGGATTTCTGAGGAGTGGCTGGTAAGTTTGAACCATCACCTTGCAGTTCAAACTGACCTTGCAGTCCAGTGTTTATATCACAGACGTTAGAAGTGGCCTTCAAATATCTGTGAATCTATCATGTGGCGGAGAGCTTAAGCATGTTCCAGGGACTGAGGGCCAGCAGGGAGGTGTTGCCAGAGGATGGGAAGTTTTTCTGCTCTACCTCTGCATGGGCAGTAGTGGCTCAGTGGAAGAACTCTCACCTTTCATGTGGGAGATTCAGGCTCAATTCTTGGCCCATATATTTCAGTCCATGTCATTATTCATCTCTCAGTGAAGGTTTGTATGCTGCACAGGTTTTAGCAAGCTTCTAGACTGAGATGAAGTAGGAAGAAAGCCCTACAGATCTACTTCCAAAAATTAGTCAATGAACACTCTGCAGAGCACAATGGTCTAATCCACACACAATCATGGGATGGTGCAGGACCAGGATCAATGTTGTTGTGGTTGCATGTCATCGAGTCAGTTCTGACTCATAACAACCCTGTCTAGCGTTCCTGAAGAACAGCTGGTGGGTTTAAACTGCCGGCCTTGGGGCTCCAAGTCCAGTGTTGATCCTACAGCACCACATAAGTAGTCTCCATTGTGCATTTTGTTGTTATTGTTGTTAGGTGCCATCGAGTCGGTACCGACCCATAGCAACCTTATGCACAGCAGAATGAAACACTGCCCGATCCTGGGCCAACCTCACTACTGTTGCCACGCTTGAGTCCATTGCTGCTGCCACTTGGGCAACCCATCTCGTTGGGGGGGTCTTCCTCTTTTTCTCTGACCCTCCACCTTACCAAACATGATATCCTTCTCCAAAGACTGGTCCCTTTTGACAATATGTCCAAAGTATGAGAGACGAAGTTTGGTCATCTTGACCTCCAAGGAGCACTCTGGTTGCACTTCTTCCAGAATGGATCTATTGGTTCCATGGCATTTTCAATTATTTCCTCCAACACCGTAACTCAAAAGAATCAATTCTTCTACGGTCTTCCTTATTTACTGTCCAGCTTTCACATGCATATGAGGTGAGGTCTCCATAAATTGAGAGAAAACACAACAACCTAACAGCACCACTTTAGGCCTAAGGAGAAGCTTATTTTATAGGTAGAGGTGATGGCACCTCCCCTCCACCTTGAGCTTCTGAGAACATCAGTATCTTTATTCTGCAATAAAACATGAGATCATATGTGTGATATGGCTCTAGGGACTTGAAAAAGGCTAGTTTCAAGCTTGGCCTTCACATTTTTCTATAAACTTTCATATTTTAGCTCAATGGAACTCAGCTCTTTGGCAGTGGTGGTATACTCACGAACTGTGAAGAGAACAAAATCTTTTTTTTTTTGCTTTGAAAAATGGACAATTTGTCATATATTTTCAGGGGATGCACAGACTCCACACATGCACATCAAACCCACCCACAGATGCCAGATTAAGCTTTGACTTCAAGCTTTGATTGCTGTTAAAATGCAAATAGTTCAGTGGAAGATACAGATTGATGTAAACATAATCTAGTGAACAGAATTAAAAGGAGACATGAAAGCTATTTTTGGTTGGGGCAAAGAAAAAGGGACTTGCAAGCAGTAGATATATTTGTGGGTGGATGAAAGATAGAACTCTGATAAGCAATGCTGGATGTCAAAGAGGAATCCATCAATGCAAGGATTTGACCCAAGGCTGCCTCTTTTGCTCCATTAGATATTAAACCAGGCTCCCGGTCACTCAAGATGAGTGACTCAAGGTGCTTGCCCTTGGAGGCCTTGGGAGAAGAGCTGAGCCAATTCAGCAGCAGTAGACTTGGACTACAGGGATAAAGTGTGTGTTTGAGGGCAGCGAGTTGGGTGTGACTAACTCTCCCTAAATGGGTAGACATGGTGGTGCCATTTAAGCTTGGATTTGAAAAATCATTCAGGATTTTCTTTTCCCGTCTGGGGGTGAAAACCATGGCTCAGGAACAACAGAAGAGTTAAAGGCATAGCATGATGCAGGGTATGTATGTGTTGGGGACTTCATGTAGAAAATGGCTAAGACTGAAGTTGCTGGTGTAGTATGAGTGCCAGATGGTGAAGGGTCTGGAAAAGTATGCTGTGGAATTTGCGCTTTATCCTGTGGGAAATGAGGAGCCATTGAAGGACCTTAAGGGAGTAACCCAATTTGATGTTTGTTTCAGAAAAATAACTCTGCTGCGTTGTAGAATAAGGCTGACTCTTCGGCTGACTCCTTTGCTGATGCCTCTCTGAGTGGTATTATTGCTATCTTCTGTCTTAGTCTTCAAGGCCACCAGTGCCAGAGAAAAATGCCTCTAGTGTCATCTTGTAGAAATCTAGCACACTCACCCAGACCACAAGCCCCATCTACTTGCCTTTCTTTTGCTACAGAAACGATGATGTTGAAAGGGCAATTGTAAAAATTACTGCTTCCATACAGACCTGTTGAGACTGAGTCATTGTGTATATGATCTATACACAATTAATAAGAAATTCCCTTCTCACAGGGTATAGGAATAAGTAAAGAACTCAAATAGAAGAGAACAGAGGCAAGGAGTATTTAAATCATACAACACCCTGACTCACCTTTTCTACTTGTGGGCAAAACTAAGTTTGTGAGTGTGGTTTCAAAAAACCAGCAAAAAAGTAAAAAGCCAGCACAGTTAAACTGTAGGTGGGGCTGGTTAAAAGGGAACACGGGTCTCTGAGTTTGTTAATATAATAACTTGAGAACAGCAGATGCTCTGCCCTCTTGCAAGGCAGAGTCAGAATTCCTGCACTGGGGATAGTGGGAAATTCAGGAACCACATAACAGGCATCATTCAGTAAATTGCTATTGACTGCTTTAATTTTATTTCAGATTTGGCAATCACTGTACATGCTTTGCTTTCAGGAAGGAAACAATACAACCAGGGTCAATGGTTAAACTTGAACTTCATTAGCCTTGCCTGATTTTTGGTTCTTGATCAAATGATTAACCCTCACTTTCATTTCATGCATCCTTTTTAATTCAAGTTCAACAGTCTCATTCTATTCTTCATTTTTACTGAGCTCCATGCCAAATTATCATCCCCGCCCCTATGCTGTACTCCCTTCTCTCCTTTTCCACCTCTCTCAAGCAGGTCACCACAGTAAACAGGACACTTACCAACACAATGACATGGGACCTTCAGACTGAGGAGTCCCTTCCCAAAGTGGGAATAAGGTTGTCCACATCTAAGGGGGATGTGTGAAGTAGGCCACATCTAAGGGGGATGTGTAAAGTAGGGTAAAATGCACTTGATGGGATAACTTTTTCTTCTACCCCATGCTAGTTTCTGAGGTTACAACATGAATGCAATGCTGGTAAGGGCAGCACTCTTGGAGTCAGAGTGGGCTTTAACACAAAGATGCCCCTTCCAAATCTATAGCTCTATGCTACATTTAATTTATTACCACACCAAATAAAATATGAAACACACTTTAGCTAAGTATAGTAGACACAGAAACATTAAGAAGAAACTGCCAGTAGATCTTTTAGGATGCCATCTCTAAACAAATCAACTTGACCATCTACTATGTTTGTACCATAGTTTCCTCCTAGCTACCTTTCGTTATAAGTTAACTATATTTCAGAATGCTTCTAAGAAGTAGAAGCTAGTTTCTTAACAGGAAAAAGGTGGCTTGAGGAAACATCTCACACAACAGAAAACAAATCACTGAAACAGATGTCCTGTTAGCCAAAGCGAGCTGTTAAAACTGCCTCTACTGACACCTGGTGGCGAGTAAGATAGTTTCCCTGTGCCATAGAAAAGCTTAATAAAGTGTGAGTGTGAGTGTGTGTGTGTGTGTGTGTGTGTGTGTGTTTTGCAAGGATTGGAAACACATTCATCATGTCAGGGGAATTAAATAACGCCTGAGGAATGAGGGTACCACGCACAACCACCAGATGCCTGAATATATAATTGTGGTTAGATGACTCACTGCATGAAAAACAACAAAACGATAATGTGAAAATGCAACATTAGGACCGAAGCAAATGATTTATTACTTTTGATTTTGTTTTACAAGTGGTTGATGTGCACGAATAAGACAACGACAGCAAAACAGAACCCACTCCCTTGCCTCTGCCCTCAGATAGTTTCATAAGAAAAGACTTGACCACTTGATAGAGGTATCATCTAGTTAAAAAAAAAAAAAATTAATCTTTTCCCAGGGAGATGGCGTCTCCCAGTCTGAACTGGCACGCAGCTGACTTTGGAATCTGCAGCAAGCTCCTTGTAGATTTTCAAGCCTGGGATAAAAAGAATAATCTTCCTAAGGGTATGTTGGAATCGTGGTGTGGTGCTGTAGGTTAAGCGCTGGACAGCTTAAACCACAGTCAGTGGTTCAAATCCAATAGCCGCTCCTCAAAAACTCTATACAGGATTGCTATGAGTCAGAGCCATTTCAATGGCACGTAACAACAACAACAATGGTATGTTATGAAAATGACTTTGCTCCTAAAAATCCATTACAATGAAAATAAAATAGTCCTAATAAATATTGCTAGAATTGTTTATGTTGTGTGCCCTTGAATCTGTTCTGACTTATAGCTTTCAAGGGTGGTTGATGGGTTTGAACCGTCAACCTCGCCACACCAGAGCTCACTATAATTGTTTATGACTTCTTAAATGTCAAACGGCAGGTGAGGTGGGGTTCGGGGTGGCTCCCACTGCAAAGTTCCTACAGAAATAGACTTCAGGATTTTATACTGTCTCCTTTCCCTTCATTAGGTTCTTGCTTGATGTTGTTGTTAGTTACTACAACCTTAAGTTTGCAGAAGACTGACCACTTCAGAGGGGTTTCAAGGCTGTGTTTTGGAAGTTGTTTGCCAGGCCCGTCTTTCAAGAACCCTCTGGATGGATTCAAACCACTAACATTTCATCTACTTTGCTTCATTAGGGACTCCTCTTATTTGATACTAAAACCAAACCTCACTGCTGTCGGCTCAATTCTGACTCACAGTGACCACATGGGACACAGCAGAACTACCCTTAGGATTTCCAACACTGTAAATCTTTACTGAAGTAGACTGCCTTATCTTTCTGTCATGGAGTGGCTGGTGGGTTCGAACTGCTGACCTTTCGGTTAGCAGCCCAATGCTTAGTCCTCCACTTCACCAGGGTTCCTTTGTTTGGGCTAAGTTTAAACCAAATTCAACGCTTTCCAGCCCGGACTTTGTTTTCCAGCAATCTGTGTTAGGAGATGATTTACAGGAATGTGCTAGAATAAGTCCCTTAATATGTGTAAAAGTTCAAATTTGTAAGAATTAATTTATTATGTTCAAGTCATAAAAAGGGGCTGTCACACTTATAGAGAATTTAAAGCTGCTAATATTTTTTTTTTTTAAATCACAGGAATTTTGGATGAGGATGAGTCAGGGAGGTGGGATGAGAGATATAGGTAGGAAGAAAAGGGGGAACAAACAGAGTCTCTAAAGATGCAAGGGTAGCTACAACCTTCTTTTAGTTCTCCCCTTGACATTTAAGTTAAATTCAGAATGCATGTTTCCTAAAATATGCTGTTTGAATGCAAGATTATGATCAAAGAAAAAGTGTCTCCTTAACTGTACAGTTAAAATATACTTCCTCCTGGGGACAAGGATTCCCAAATTTCTCAGTTCATGGCATAGTTTCTGTTTCAGTAATTTTTTCACAATGACCCTATGTCAAAAGAAATACCATAACGTTTTTTTTTATTAAATAATTAGGTCCAAACAATATAAAAGCAGTAGCTTATGTGATGTCTGAACAGATTTTGCTGTGTCTTCTTCAGAAATCAAAAATGTCCCTATGGTTCTATGATGCCCTGGTACACAGTTTTGGAACCATGGTTGTAGCAGCTTTAGGAATCGATGAAAAGTTCAATGTTGTGATTTACATGACTTCTCTCCACCCCTCTTTGTGAGACCCTGGTCACATTATTTGACCTGTAGGGAATGAGCAAATGAAACACAGAGTGAACTCTGTGTAGGATATAAGGCAGTCCCTGGACATAAAGGAATTTCCTCCATCATTTAACAATGTTTCCTGAGCTCCTGTCATCTGGCACAATGATGATGAAGTCTATGAAAAGACCATCCTGCATCATCTAAGAAGGGAGAAGCAATAAGTCACGTCATCACTGAGAATTACAGGGATGCCAAAGGTAGTGGAGAAGTGGGCAGTATACCGAACGCTTTAAGTTCTTAGGTGGAAATTTGACAAATGAGCATGAGACCCTAAACACACCAGAATACTTGTAGTTTTAAGTGGCAGCTCACCAGCATTTCCATTCTATTATATGAATCAGGCTGCAAACCATAAGGTCAGCAGTTTGAAACTACCAGTTGCTCCATGGGAGAAAGATGAGGCTTTCTACTCCCATAAAGATTTGCAGCCTCAGAAAACCTGTACAGGGTCGCTGTGGGTCGGAACCGACTTGACGGCACTCAACAACAACAACATGTCTCTGTAAAGGAGCTCTGGTAGCCTTGTAGTCATGAATCGGGCTGTTAACCTCAAGGTCAGCAGTTCAAAACTACCAGCTGTTCCGCGGGAGAAAGATGAGGCTTTCTGCTCCCGTAAAGATTTACAGCCTCAGAAACCCTGCACAGGGTCGCTGTGAGTCGGAACCGACTCCACGATACACCACCATCACTATGTTTCTGAAGGCAGGCCAGAAGGGCTGGTCTAAACTAGTGGTTCTCACACTTCGGAGAATACCTGAAGGGCTTGTTAATATACAAATTGCTGGGTTTTACCCTCTGATTCAGTTAGTCTGGGATAGTGGGACCTGAAAGCCTATATTTCTAGCAAATTCCCAGAGGATCTGTCTACAGTTTCCAGGGACCACACTTTGAGGACCACCAGACTAAACATCACAGAACATGTAAAAGGAACTGAGCTGTCATCTTGGTAGGCTACACTTGATGCTGGATAGGCATCCTCACTGCTCCAATCCTGACTAGCACGCATGCAGATTCATCTGGAACATTTCCAGGGAAGGAACACTGACTTTGAGGCAGGGCACCCAGTTCTCTTGGGGGACAGTTATCTTCTCTGAAGGCCAATTGCATTTCTGAAGTGCATCCCGGAATTTAGAACACTTTAGTCATGCAGTAATACATTTAAAGTAAGATGTAACATGTGAGGAAATTTTGCATTTTCAAAGACATTGGCTTGGTACTCAGCTCACAGGTCTAAGTACCGGCACAGTCACGGAAGCTACAGTCAAAGTGGTTCTCAGTTCTCAAACTGGGGGGCTGAAGGGGGCGCGGCTCACCGCAGGATTACCTGAGGAGCCCGGCTAAGTATCTCCAGGCATGTGTGCTTAGAAAAGACTTCCCAAGTGATTCTGTTGACAACTTGTCATAAGAGAAATGCTTGTGTATGAACATGCGTGTGGGAAAGGAGTTCCCTACTATTACCCTCTTAACCCTTGAAACCATTTACTGCTGCTCTATGCTCTAAGGGGCCCACGAGCATGCTCATCAATTGAAATTCCTGGACACAGCCCACTGTGTTATATCCTATTGACACCCTCCAGCCTGCAGAGAACTCTATTCCTTTGACCTCGAATGGTGGCAAAATCAGGGACAGAGTACTCTGTTTCTTGAAAGGACATTGCTCATGAAAAACCATTAGCTGTGAGTTTGAGAACAGATTTAAAAAGAGGCGCTTACTACAGCACCAACAAACCAACTGTAACTTCCCAGTGGACTTCAACTGTATTCTCCACTCTCATCTGCTTCTTCAGTCCCAGGCATTTGTTTCTTTAGAACAGGGTTCTCAAAGCGTGGAGCCGAGGTAGCAGTATCAACATCAGCTTATTGGACATGCAGAAGCTCAGGTTCTATCCCAGACTTACAGAATCAGACACTGAGTTGGGGCTCTGCAATCTCTAGGTACTTCTGATTCAGGAGTTTGAGAACTACTTACTGACTTACAGTATTTGTGTGTTTATCTGTCATTGTCATAGATTACAGGATCCTCAAAAGGATCCTCCCTGCATAAGCTAGTACTGTTAGTTCATAGTAGGTGCTCAAGAAACATTTGCTCATTCTTGAAATTGGGCAGCTATAATACCTGCTCATGAGAGTGAATAAACACTCCTGTGGTATGCAACCTCAGGAGGATGCCAAATCGGGGTCTTAAATCATCTCCTATTTCTTATGGGTTGTATTTTCCATATTTACAAATCAGCATTCTCTAAATCCTCTCCAAGTTTTTCACATTCCTTTCAGCTCAGGAAGCCAAAAACAAGATGCCATGTTTTAGTCAGTGCCTGTTTCCTGATGGGGGTTGAGGGGGGTGGGGGAGGGCATGTCTATGTGATTCTTAAATTCCATACTCCCGGCATCATGATTATTTTCCAAACAATAGAATGCGATTGCTGATTCATGTTTGGCTCACTGCTTCAAGCATCTTTTTTCCCTGCTGTCCTTGTACCAATGCTACACAATAATGTTCTATTCATCTCTCTGAATTAGAAATGCCAACAGCTCAGATATGCAACTGAAGGCCCCCCCCTCCCCTTTGGCTTATTTAAAGCCTTCCCACAAATAACACATTTTGAAATCTCATACGGCATTCACTCAGAGCCATTAAGATGGGACAGGGACAATTAGGCTTTATCTTTTTATCAGCAGCCCCTTGCACACTGCCTGGCACATCATAACTAATATGCTCCAAAAAATGTTTGTTGATTGATTAACAAACTCACTCTGGAGGTTCAAGTCTAATCCTTCTATTCTGCCCTGATGTATTACAACATGGACTCTCTTAGGGGCAAGGAGAACATTGACTCTCTCAGTCAGAGGCTCCTGTTTGGATCCAACTGAAGGATGGGAATGACCTCATGAAAGTCTGACTGTTGGCTCCAGTCAACCATTGTCCCAATTTGTACACTGTCTTTACCTGCAGCAGAGATTTTTCTTGCTGAGTCTCCACACAACTTTTCCAGTAATTAGCTGGTATGGGTTGTGGTGGCCAAGCTGGACTACATTTCAGAATCATCTTGGTAGCTTTGAAAAATCCCAATGCCTAGGCTGTACCCAACACCAATTAATGCTTGGTCATCCAGTCCTCAAAGAACATTGTGATTCATTGGTCGAATTCTCCCCTTCCATGGAGTAGACAGACCTGAACTCCCAGTGTGCTGTTGTAGGATAAGCACTGGACTACTAACCACAGGTTTGGATGTTCAAAACCACCAGCTGCTCCTTGGAAAACCTATATAGGGTCACGATGAGTCAGAACTGACTTGATGGCACTTAACAACAACAACAATGTGGGAGCCTCAGAACTCTATTCCTGGCTAAGACACCTCATTTGTACCCACCACGCATCTGCCAGTGGATGCTTCCATGTTGCTATGATGCTTAACAGGTTTCAGTGGGGGCTTCCAGACTGAGACAGACTAGGAAGACAGGCCTGTAGATCTACTGTCAAGATTAGTCAGCAAAAACCCTATGGATCATAATAGTGCTGCCTGCAACTGATGGCCCAGGACTGGGCAGTGTTTTGTCCCATCATGCATTGGGTTGTCATGAGTAAGGCCTACTCGACAGCAGCCCAGGGTCAGAGTTTTGTAAAGCTCTCAGGATGACTTGGATGTGCAGCCAAGGTTGAGATCTATTGTCCTAAAGCAGTGTCTCAAGCAGTCTCTGAGCAGGTATGCCTTTTTGCTCTTGCTTTCTTATTTCTTCTCAACATAGCAGCCATAGTGGTCCTTTTAAATTTTAAGCAGCTCATGACTTTTCTCTGCTCAAAAACACACAGTGGCTCCAGGATGTGCCCCACTGGCCTGTCAGTCCCCATCTCCAGCCTGCCCGCTATTTCCCAAACATGGCATCTAAGTTTCCAGCACAGCGCTTTGGCTCCAGGATTGTTCCTCTTCCTGGATAGCTCATTCCCCAGACACCAGCTTGGGTCCATTTCCACCTTCATTAAATCTCGCCAACCTTAACTTCTCAGGGATACCTATTTGAATGATTACACCCAATTCCTTGCTATAACATACCTTTCTCTGTGTCCTGGCCTCTCTAATATTCCTTATCCTCCTTTTTAAAAAATCCACAGCACTTACCATCTTTGAATGATTTGAATGATCGCATGATTTCTCTGTTATTACCATTGTTTGTTTATGATATTGTCTTCTTCTGCAAGGAAGTCAGCTCTATGAGGACAGACATCTTTGCTTTGTTCAGTAATTATCCCAAGGGCTCAGACAGTATAACTCGTGCATACACACTCACAACTAAACTCATTGTTATGCCATTGAGACAATTCCCATTCATAGGGGGTTATTTTTGGCCTTAATCGCTACAGAAGCAAATCCCCAGCTCTTTCTCTTGCCAACCCACTGGATGGGTTTTAAATTAGAACTTTTAGATGAGTAGTCACACACAAACCATTTGCACCATCCAGGGGCCTCTGTGGAATATTGTTGTTGTTAAGTGCCATTGAGTTGATTCCAATTCATAGAGACCCTGTATAGGGTTTCCGAGGAGCAGTTGGTGAACTGGAAGCACCAACCTTGAGGTTCAAATCAATCTTGTAGTCCAGTGCTTATTCTACAAAACCACACCAGGAATACAGCAGTCCCTTAGTAAATACTTGTTAATTGAAAGACTAGATGGTCACCTCTTCAGATGGTGGTGAATGAAGAAGGGGGAAGCTCAGGGAAACAGTGAAGAGAATTAATTTTTTACAAACTACTGATTTTGAGGGACCACATTACCTGATCTGAATTAAAAGCAAAGGAAAGGGGCTTCCAGGCCATGTCTTTTTTCTTTTTTTTTTCAAATCACACAGACAGAAAATAGAATAGGTTGCCTTCTCGGGGCTCACCTAGCTGCAGGATGGAGAGTGATTGTAAAGGGTACCATTCCTTTTTGGGGTGATAAAAATGTTCTAAAATTAGATTATAGTGATGGCCACACAATTCTTCAAATGTACTTAAAATCCATGGGATTGTATACTTTAAATGTTATGGAAATTATGTCTCAATAAAGCTGTTAAACAAACACTGTTAACTGAAGCATCACACAGAGTGTTAACTCTAAAGCTGAAAAGGAAGTATGTTGATGTTGTTGTTAAGTGCTGTCAAGTCGGTTCTGACCCATAGTGACCCTGTATAGGGTTTTCTTGGAGTATTTGGTGAGCTTGAACCAGCAACCTCACAGTTCAAACAGATTGGCAGTCTGGAGCATTAATCCACAGTGCCACACCAGGACTCTTGAAAAAGAAGTATAAGCAGTCATTATTTCTTATCAGCCATGTGGGTTTTCTTTGGCTTGGGTTTTGAATTCTCTCTTCTTAATCAGGGCTGGGAAGGTTTTCCTTCATACTTATTTGCTGCCAGGGACATTTGTTTGTTGATAAAGAAAGCAACTGAAAATTCTTGATCAAGGCTTAATTCAAGAGTAATTTATTTGGATTAAATGAATTTCCCTTCATCTCCTAATGTTCTATAGTCTTGGTCAGAACTTCAGAAAAGCAAGCAGACACTTTGTATGAAACTGAGTGTTGCATAAGTTTGATGCTATTGAATTAGGAATGCCAAGAAAAATTCCAGCCACACTGATACCATTTGCTGATGCTCATGATCCCACAAACCAGTATTTAAATTAGCCTTCAGCTGGGCTGTGAGGTGCTGATTGGATAGCAGCACTGTGGACCTTCCTCCAACTTGCTGATGTTTGCTTATTTAATAGTATTTCATAGCATGAATGGAAGTCCTGGACTCCTGGCATGGTGCTGTGGGTTAACGCGCTGGACTGAAAAGTTGGTCTGAATTGCAAGGTTGATGGTTCAAACTCACCAGCTGCTCCTTGGCTACCCTATACAGGGTCTCTATGGGTCAGAACCAACTCTATGGCACTTAACAACAACAAGAAAAATGGGAGTCCTGCTGTGGCGCTGTGGGTTAATGCGCTGGACCCCAAGGTTGGTCTGATATGCAAGGTCAGTGGCTCAAGTTCACCAGCTGCTTCTTGGAAACCCTATACAGTGTTGCTATGAGTCACAACTGACTCCACAGCACTTAAGAACAACATGGACTGATACAATGAAAACACTATAGATAACTCAGTCAGGACCATTCTCCCTTCCCAGACACCAACAGCACATCGTGTCAGGCTCAGAAGAGGAAAACCCTTCTTCCTGTTCCCCTGCCCATTTCTCTACTCAGCATAGAAGGTCTGCTTGACCTAGAGTCAGGAGGCTACCCATCGTCCTCGCTTCCACGTTCTCATGGGGACTCGTAAGGTCTGAGTGAGGCTGTGATACAGTGAGACTTGGAGATGGCTTCTGTGTGTTCCAGAGAAATCTTGAGGAGGGTACAGGCAGTATGTCACCAACAACCAACAACCAGGAAGAAGAGATGTTCAGAGTGATTTTCTGCTCATTGATGAAACAGGGTTAGAGAGGCTGAGGAACTTGCCTGTTGTCAGCCCACTGGTACGAGGAAGAGTTAGAATGCCAACCCAGTGTGAGTGTGCTTAATTGCTGAGCCGTACTGCTTTTACCCTCCATGTGCATGTCACCAAGCTGGGTGCTACGCCGAACATCCTGATGAGTAAGCTCTATTCCTTCTCCTTGGCAAGCATTGACTGGTAGAAATGACAGAGCGCACACAAACGACTCTAATTAAAGGACGCTGTATTGCATTCTATCAGAGATGCCGCAGGCCATGGGAGGGCGTGGGAGGAAGAGATTAATTAAAAAAATAAAACACCCACAAATAACTCTTCAAAACACAGATGCTCCACAAATCATCATGCTCTCCTTTGCACAGAAGCCATGCCAGTCTTCCCAGTAAAGATCTATCTGGAAATGGAGGGTCTTTTGGGTTGTGGGTTATGTGAAGAGTAAGTGATTGAACCGAAGCAGTTCTCACCCTGCAATCCCAAGGCGTGGGTAGAATATCACTGAGAGATTGTTTTGATATTATTGGTACATTTGTCCTAAAAGAAGACGATCGTATGTCCACTACAGGAGTGTTGTGAGGATACAATGAGTTTGTACAAGAAAAGCGTTTAGGATACTCTCTTGTGCAGAGAGTTTGGACTCAGTAAAGGTGAGTTGTTATTGTGATGCTTGGTTAACCCTGGGATCTGGAGAGTTGAGTTTTAGGTATCACAGGCTTAATTCCATAGAGTCCTCGTTATTTTGTTGTACAGTGTTATATAAATGAGCCAAAGATGACCTCTGTGTATTAGCCTTAAGTTGTTTATTCCTTCATAACAGGCTGAGGCCCATAAGCCCCAAACACTCACCAGTGCCAAACTCAAATTTTAATACATCCAAAGGTTTTTTAAAAATAGCCCCAAATAAGCAGATATTTGGCCAGTTAGAGCCTGCCTGCTTTTCATGCAGCGTGAAACCATGTCCAACATCTGGTAGTCATAGATAAGATAAATCCTACAATCCTACAGACCTCAAGTTGCTGTTGACCTTCAGAACCCTCTGACCCAGAGATGCCCTCGCTAGCTACCCTCTCCTTGCTCTGCTCATTCCTGCTCTCTGAAGTTTCCTGGCCTTCTTCCCTTTCAAGTATCCCCTGCCTCACACCATTTGCCTTTGAAGGAGCTCCTTCTGTGAGGGACTGTCCTTCTAAATGAAAACCTATTCAAGCATTTGCCCCAATAAATAGCTTATTGTACAACACCACTATTTCATGGTCAGATTTTTCCTTGGGTAGCCCCCAGATTCTTCAAATCCACATAGAAGGGCTGGAAAGCACAGCTGTATCCTTTCTGTGGGGTAGCTATGGTGGTGGGGTCAGCAAGGAGAGAAGGGAGCGGAGTCCACTTTAAGCCTCATCATTCCTATTGGGAATTTTGTTTCCCTCAATTACTGTTATCTTTGGAAGAGCCACAGCATTAAATATATTATGGGTCAGTAAGGATCAAATAATTTGTTTTTTAAAAAAAATTGCTAACATTAACAATGAATGGCATCTTCATCTTCAGCATGATACTATGTAAATGAGAATTGATAAAAGAAAAACCCACTTCTCTGGGTGTCCCCAGAGAAGCATTTGTAAAATAGGTGGTTTTTAAGCTGTGTTGCAACAATTAAAAGGTTTGGTTTGGGTGGTCCCTGTTGGGATTTTAACTACCGCTTTCTCAATAAAAGAATATTTCAATCAATGTGGGTTTTTTTTTTTTTATCACAACTTATACTTTGCTCAAAAATATAGCTTTAATACCCAAACGATAGTTTTTATGACTATGGTTTGGAACACTTCTAAATAACTCTTGCAGCTACCTTAAGAATCAAGAGAAAGTTTATGGTAAGCACGAGTCACTTACCTACCCATTGTCTTATATGAAAAGGAAAGACAGTGATCTTTGACTGTAACATTCCATCATCAACATTTATTACTGCCATAGATAAAAATGGACCATTAGAATTTCCGGAAAGAAAAAAATCATGTGATTTGCAAACAAAGATTTCTAGAGAAAGAGAAATTAAGCAATTTCTCTTATTCTTTCTTTCTGTTGTGACAGTAACTGCATTTTACAGTCAGGGGAACGGAGGTTAAGAGTTCTGACTCCCTTGTTGGAGGTCTCAAAGTAGAAGAGAGAGCCAGGAATTGAATTCCGGTCTCATGGACACAGATTCTATGCTCTAAACCACTACACTTATCTGCTTCTTGCAGTAAGGGTAAGAGTTACACACATTTATAGTGTCTGTTTACATTTGTTATTTCATTTGATTATCTTTGTTTTACAGAGGATGTTAAGGCTCGGATGTTAAAGGGCAAATAACTGGTGTATAGGAAAATTTGGGCTCAAAATTATGTCTCTTGACCCCTAATTCAAATTTCTTCTTAAAGAATCTCTTAAACCTTTTTTGAATGGAAAAACCAAAATTCAAACCCATTGACTTTGAGGTGATTCCAACGCAGGGTGATGTATAACTGAGTAGAAGTGACCCATGGGGTTTTCTTGATGGTAATGTTTACTGAATCATTTTGCCAGGCCTGTCTTCACATCATTACTGGGTAGCTTCAAAGTATTAGACTTTAGAATGGAAGGGTCTGACAAATAATTGTAGGTGTCACTGCTTATTAAAGACAAAAGCTGAGCCACATTTGTACCTACAGAGTAGTTTTTAAACACAAAATATCTAGCTCAGAATATTAAGCAGCTGGAATTTTAATGTACAGAACACAGGGCCTGACACAAATTATTTGAAAAGTTCACTTTTGATGAGTTTGAAACTCTCTCATATACCCAGACCTGTATCGGTGAGACACATTATCTAAGTGGCAGGCAGACATTTCTTGTTAGATATGAGACATTTTCTGAGTTCAGTAAAGGTTACATGGTTGTTCAGAAAATTAGAGGTTCTATTAATAATCACTGTTCCATTTGATTCAGGATATTACTCTTATTATTTTGGAGTTGAACAAATGAGAATAAATCTCATAAGTGGTACCAATTGGGTTGGTGTTGCTTTTGCTATGTGTCGTGGAGTCGGTTCTGACTCATAACGGCCCTGCATAGGTTTTCTGAGGCTGTAAATCTTTATGTAAGCAGAAAGCCTCATCTTTCTCCTGCAGAATGGCTGGTAGTTTCGAACTGCTGACCTTGAGGTTATCAGCCTGATTTGTAACCACTATGCTGCCAGAGCTCCTTTATGGGTTATATAAGGTCTTAGAAATCATTTGCTCTGGTCCTGCCAAGGTAACTGCAGTTCCAGCCACCACACTGTTGTTGTTGTTATGTGCTGTGGAGTCTGTTCCTACCAATAGCAACCCTGTGTAGGGCTTCTGAGGAGCAGCTGGTGGGTTTGAACCACCAACTTTGCAGTTCAAATGACTTTGCAGTCCGGCGCATTAACCCACAGTGCCACACCAGGATTCCTAGCCATCATGTTAGGGGTGAGTTAATTAAATGTTTGACCAAATATAGCAGTTGATCCTTTTTTATGGCCCACAAATGATGTTATAAATTTTGGCAGAAAAGAAGATTCACCAACCCCGCTGTATATGGTTTCTGAGGTTGTAAATCTTTGTGGAAGTGGAAAGCCTCATCTCTCTTCTGTGGACAAGCATCAACCTTGTAGTCAGTAGTCCAATGTTTATCCTACTGAGCCACCAGACTCCCAACTGGGTTGTTGTTGTTAAGTACTGTCATGTTAGTTTTGACTCATAGCAACCCTGTATTGGGTTTCCAAGGAGCAGCTAGTGGGTTTGAAGCACTGACCTTGCGGTTAGCAGTCCAGTGCTTATATATTGCAGCTTATCTTACAGCACCACACCAGCACTCAAACTGGTATGGGTTGTTGTTTCTGTTAAGTGTCGTCGAGGTGGTTCTGACTCATAGTGACCCTGTATAGGGCTTCCAAAGAGAGGCTCATGAGTCTGAAGCACCAGTCTGGCAGCTCAAACCGACCTTGTGGCTGAATGTTTATCCTGTAATACCACACTAGGACTCCAATTGGTCTGGGTAGGAGCATGTGAAATTCACTCACTCAGATTCCAATCCTTCACAGGTTCCAGGTGTAACTCCATATTGATGCTGTCAGAGGAGTATATAAAGGGATTATCAGTGGTTACTGCACTAACAAAGGAAGGCTCTTTTCTTGGAAAGTCGAGAGACATTCAAAATTTGGGAATCAATAGTTGTTCAAAAGGAAGGTTTAGAATAAAGGAATAAGATGGCTGCTTTCCACTTATAAAACCACCGACTTTCCAGTCCAAAAGCTGGGTGCCAGTTAGTTACCTGTTGCTTCTCAGTTCTAAATCTACCCTTCTATTCTCTGTTCTGTGATGCTGGGACTGGGACTTTGCAAACTCTTTCCTCGAGTTCCTTGTCAGTTGGCTTTCATTCTGCCAATAGGAGGCACTAGAGAGAGGCTGTGGTTCAATGGGAGAATTCTCATTCTCCATGGGGGAGACCCAGTTTGACCAATGCACCTCGTGTCTGTCAGTGGATGTTTACGAGTTGCTATGACGCTTAACAGGTTTTAGCAGAACTTCCACACTTAAACAGTCTAGGAAGAAAGGCCTGACGATCTATGTCTCAAAGTCAGTCAATGAAAACACTGTGGATCCCAAGAGTCAAATGCACAACTGATGGCACAGGATTGGGCAGTATTTGTTCCGTTATGCATGAGGTCTCCGTGAGTTAGAGGCTGACTCAACTATGGCGGCTAAAAGCAACACCAGAGTGGTGACAAGTGAAAGGGCTGGTTCTGTTCACTTTCTTTTTCATGTTTACACAAGTCTCTTCCAGCAGTGGCTGTTGGAACCTCCTGTCCTTTTACAGCGCTTCAAAAACCAGTCTTTTTGCACCCTGTATATGTTCTAGCAGCTCTAAGCACCCCTGCTTTGGTTCTCTGAGCACCAGCTCCACAGGGTCGCTCCTCTAAATTCCTAGAGTGTTAGTTCCCTCATCTCTAAAGGTGACAGACAGCTGCTTTCTACAACTAGTTACTCCCATGCTTCTTACTGCTTTTTAGTACTCCATAACCCACATAGTAACCAACTCCTGAACTGAATCCTTCTGCTTGAATAGCCTAGTGGGATTGTTTTACTGCCTGGCCCTGAATTGTGGTGTGCTAGCTGCAAGCTTGTGGAATATACCGGCTCTTTACAATAGTGAAGCCTCAGAAAAAACAGCGTTAGCGGAATTCAAACCTGTTCCTGCTAAGTGTGAGGAGTTATTCTTTTTAGTCAAGAACTGAGTGTGTGAGAAGACCTGAAGGACAGTGAAATGAAAGGCTTCAAAGTATCTCATATTTTAAAAAAATATATAGTTTTAGCATAGAAATAATACCTGTTCATATTGGAAATGTTTGCAAGTGCAGAAAATATTAAGAAGGAAAAAATTTAAAACATATCTGAGAGTTAACTACTGCCAATATTTTGGCATATTCTTTCTAGTCTTTTTTTTTTTTTTCTGGTAGCGTAGTGGTTACGAATCGGGCTGCGAACCTTAAGGTCAGCGATTCGAAACTACCAGCCGCTCCGCGGGAGAAAGATGAGGCTTTCTACTCCTGTAAAGATTTACACCCTCGGAAACCCTGTACAGGGTCGCTATGGGTCGGAACCGACTCCACGGCACCTAACAACAACAACAGCAACAACAATACTTCTGTAGGAGTCCTGGTGTGGTGCTGCTAGTTAATGCACTGGACTGCAACGTTGGTTTGCACTGCAAGGTTAGTGGTTCAAGCTCACCAGCTGCTCCTTGGAAGCCCTACACAGGGCTGCTATGTGTCGGAACCAACTCAACAGCACTTAACAACAAAAACCAACTTACCAACTACAGTCCTGGTGTGGCACTGTAGAATAAACAGTGGACTGCTAACCACAAGGTCAGTGGTTCAATCCCACCAGTTCTTCCATGGAAATTCTATACAGGGTCACTATGTGTCAGAACTGACTGCAGAGCACTTCACAACAACAATAGTACTTTTTAAAACGAATGATTATTATTAAACAACATTTGGTAGAATTTCACATGACAACACATCAAATTCACTCCAGAAAGGGGGTGGACTGGCTTCATTACAAGGACAACTCGTGTCTCTTACTTGGAACTTTAAAACATAAAAACCCATCAGTAGGGTCTAGTTTAACAAACTATATGACAATCATGCAACGGGATTAAAAAAGGAAGAAACTCATTACGAGGTTATGAGTTGATATAGAATAATCTTCAAAAGTTGGTAAGTGAAAAAAGCCAAGCCCCTAACATTTTATATAGTATGCAACATTTGTATATTCAAAGATGAAAGAAGAATATATGAGTCTACAAGGAATATCTATGGACACCTAAGAAACTAACCATGCTATTTGTCTATGAGGAAGGGGACTGGATGGTTAAGGGATGGGGGCTGGAGGAAGACTTTTTACTGCAGACTTTTAATACATCCAGGTATGAATGTATAAGACATTCTGAATTCTGAAAAGAAGAAAAGAAAGAAATACTACAGAATAAAGTGAATATAATATAAATTTTGAAAAATTTGAG
This sequence comes from Chrysochloris asiatica, assembly GCF_000296735.1. NCBI lineage: Eukaryota > Metazoa > Chordata > Mammalia > Afrosoricida > Chrysochloridae > Chrysochloris > Chrysochloris asiatica. The sequence goes on along the minus strand of NW_006408548.1, from coordinate 18,334,267 downwards.
GAACAACTGAGATATAATGCAGAATTGTGAACACTACATGCAATAACGGTTGTGGTAGTTGCATATAACAAACACTGTTTACAAAGATGACAAATGTGCATAGTGTAAGTGGCTTTCTATTTATAAAAGGTACAGATTTAGTCTTCCTTTTTAAGTATGCCTCAAGTGTAAAAGTTGTAAACACAACTACTGACAGGGGCTAGTCCTAATTCATTAATTTAAGAAATATGCACAGGCACTGAGAATACGGCAGTAAATAAAAACAGGGTGAAAAAAATCCCTGTTCTCATGGAGCTTTTGATCCAGAATTGGGACAAATCATTACACAAATACATCTTATGCAGAACTGTAAACAATGGAGGAGAATGGGAGGGCAACAACAGAGCCATGAATGACTCTGGTCCAGCTATTTCCTTTACAAGGGAGGTGGTAGGTAGTCCACTCCAGCAGAGATGTTGTATGGAATAGCAGTGACAGCTTTGCCAGATCTTCAGATTTCTGGAGGAGACCAGAAATCCAAATTTGTATTTGAAATCTGAGTCTTAAGCCCCAGTTGAAACAAAACCACTGTTGGTCAAATAAAACACATATTGCTGGCCCAAGCTGGCTCTGTAGCCAGCCAGTTCAAATCTCTAAAGAAATGGGATTGAGTTTTAAAACAAACACTCCAGAACTTGTAAGCCCTGTCATCTTATGAAGCTAGGCATGGTTTTCATTTCTCCAGACATTTCTGGAACTCCTCATTGAAAGCCAGTTGGCCTTTCAGAGCCATTTGTTTGCTCACCGCACAAGAAAACCTGTTTCATTTTGGAGCTACATCTTATTGGGGGGTCAAATGCTATTGCTCAACTTGATCCCTGAGTTTATTCACCAGATTTGATTCTTCACATTTCAGAATTTTCTAAAAATCAACTTTACTCTCAAAAAGGCTGAGGATGTGTTTAATAAAGATAATATACACTTGGCCTTGAAAGCAATCCCAAAAGAGATATAGCAGATACTTAGAATAAAGGCACTAACATGAAAATAAATATCTTTCCAAGGTAATTATTGGAAAGATTAGCACTTAAATGTCTAAATTTCAACTCAAGGCTTCTAGGTTTACAGGCACTCAGTAAACGGCTCAATATTTGGAGTTGGTTGACAGCTATATGGTGATTTCTTTTTATCTCACAAAGGACTTAGTTCTTTGGGTTCAATTGATTGTTACAAGATTGCTTTTCTATGGACCTTTGGCATGTGCTTCCACCCAAACAAAAGCTTTGTGCCAAACACAACCGTGAGCACGTACATCATTTTTATTTTCCTGTGATCAGTGGCATAGTTTCTGTGGTCAGCTAATGTCATTAGTCATGTAGAATTCCAGTGAGAAAGAATGCAGAGCTTTTTATGAGCCAATTACAGCTTGGATTTTCCTCCTTAACAATATGTATACATCAGAAGCTGCAAGTTTACATTTAAAAAATATTTGTAGAGATTAGGAAATACATAATTCACTTACTGCATTTTCATAAAAATAGAGTATCAAAAGTTTGCACAATATTCAACCAACCAGTCAACAGTATCTAAAGATACTGGTGCTAAAGCACCCATCTTAGATCTAACATGTTCATCTGTCTGTCAATCCATCCATCTAGGAAATATTTACTGAGAATCTACTATGCATCAAGTAGATACTTAGATGTAAAACAAAAACAATACATAGAATAAGGAGCTCTGGTAGCTTTGTTGTTATGAATGGGCTGCTAACCTCAGGGTCAGCAGTTCGAAACTACCACCTGTTCCACAAGAGAAAGATGAGGCTTTCTGCTTCAATAAAGATTTACAGCCTGGGAAAACCTGTGTAGGGTCGCTGTGGGTCAGAATCGACTCCACGGCACATCACCACCAACTACCAACCTTGGCGCTTATAGAGTTTATTGTCTAATAGGAGAGAACAGATATTAATGAAAATAATTATGTAGGTCAGTGTAATATTATAGCTATGTATAATTGTACAAAGGAAAAATTAATATGAAGTATTTCATAGATTAGTCAGGAAAGGCTTCCTAGAAGACATTCCTAGAAATGAATTGGGGTGAAATTCAATGAGGAGGTTGCCCAGATAGAAGGAGAGAGAAGGGTTGCCCAGATAAGGGTTGCCCAGATAGAAGGGGAGAGAAGGGCATCTCGAGTATAAGAAAAAGAATGTGCAACGGCTCTACAAAGAAGGGGGGAGCGTGTCCCACATAAGGGGTGATAGAAGGCTGGTGTAGGTGGAGCCACTACCAGTTAGGAGCATGGCACAAGATGAGGATGGGCAGGCAGACAGAAGTTCAGAGCCTTTTAGACCTTTGACAGGATGTTTTTTTCAAGTTTTGAAATTATGAACTGAGTGATAATTTATATGGGAGAACAATGGCTTTACACCATTGTTTCATTGCAACGATTACAACCTCCTCTTGTGTATCATCATTCAACAGAATTTGCTTCCATTGCCTGTTTTTTTTTTTTGGGGGGGAGGGGTAGGATGTTCACAGAAACACTCAGGAATATTTAATAATTTAAACAACCAAAGGGCCCATTCTGCAAGGCTGCCTCCTGGCCGCCAGCACCCAGTCCCTCTCTTTCCATGAGTCTACAGTCCTCACCTTTAGGCAGAGTTTTAATATTTATTCTAAATCAGAAGGTGTTCTAGGGTTTTAAATGAAGGAAGTGGAATTGGTCAGATTAGTCTTTTGAAGAAGTCAATGTGTAGGAATAAATTAGAGGAGGCAGTGAGACATGAATATGTGATTCATTTGCATATAATAAATGGTAACTAAAGGTGTTGACATGAATGAGATTGCTTTGCAGAGTAGACAAGAAGAGAAGAGTAAGTATGGCCAATATTTGAGAAACTCCAATACTGAAAAATAAGGAAGAAAAACAGCTTCCAGAGAGTCTGAGATGCAAAGAAGCTAGCAAGGGAGTTTGTAAGGTACAGAGAAATCTAGCTGAGTATTAGGTCATGGCATCCCAGGGAAGACTATCCTGTCAGGAAAGAGAGTGTGATCATCAGGGGTACTGAATGCTGCGGAGAGGTCAAATATTCAGGAGACTATCGCTGAATTTAACAACATGAAGCCACCAGTGACCTTAATGGTTGCTACCTGCTGGTGGGAAAGGTGCTGAGGCCAGAAAGATTGGGATGAAGTATAAGAGGAGATGATGATACAGAGATGGTGAGCGTTGATGACATGCTTGAGAAGTGTGACTGTGAAGCAGAGAAGAAATGGAGAGCTTGCTACAGGGATGCGTAGATGACAGTCCCGTTTCTTAAATGGGAGATGTGAACATATTTCAAAGCTAATGAGAAGGATGTTCATGACAGTGAGAGGTTCAACATATGAGTGAGGGAGAGAGTGAGGAGAGGATAAATGACGCTGAAAGGTTTCTAAGCAAGTCCTATCCAAGCAGAGATATGAGGGGTCTTCCAAAATTTTTTTATGGAAAAATGCCACTATCTTTTATTTCTATTTTCCACAAACGTTTTTCAAATTCCCTCATATGTGTTTCAGGTCAAAGAAGAGACGTATCTTCTATTACAGTGGGAAGAAGAGGGGATGGGCACAGATGTAGTTGTAGGTGGGTTTGTATTACTTGACGTCAGAATGATCCTGTCTGATGGGTTTCATTTTCTCTCACGCAGGATGTGAGGTACTCTGATGACGGCATTCAAGGTTTGTGGAAAATGATTATGCATGAAACTGTCATTACAGAAAATGGAAGAGTGAATTCAACAGAGACAGCAGGATTTCAGGAAAAAGAAATTGGGCCTGGTGATAGGAAATCCTATCAGCACCCATCAACTTCATTCAGTCACATTGTTTTTTAAAGCAGGCCTAGCCAAAGCTCTGGACAGGAAGTTAGGAGATCTAGATTATTAATCACTACAGTTATAGCTTGTCATGTGACCCTGGGCACATCCTTCTCTGTTTCTCCAATTTATCAAATACTTAGATTAGATAATTAATATATAAAGTCTCTTTCCAGCTTTAAACTTCTATGAGACCTTCTTATCAAGATTTCTCAATTTATTTAGTTTTTAATTAAAAGATGACATGTATTTTTACAAGCTCTATAGGAAAACACAAGCTTTATAGGAAAAAAGAAATCTATGTAATATATATTGCTATGCTCAATGGGCATATCCTATCTGGTAGATCTACATCAAAATCAGAGGATGAAAAACTTCATCTGAACAGGACCAGATAAAACTATTTTAGGATTTTGTGAGTCAAACAAGACTCATAACTTATCAACTATGTTGTATATTATAAAAACAGCTATAGACAATCCAAAAATGAATGAGCCTGGTTCAACAAAACTTTATTTACAAAAACAGGTAGTGGGCTGGATTTAGATGTGAGTTGTAGGTTGCCAACTTTTGATCTAAATAGTAGGATATTCTGGTTTCTTTTATGGAATGTCCAGCATTTCTTTTGGGGACTGTCCAATCTCTTTACTTGGTCTCAAGAATGAAGAACTTCCCAAAATTGACACATAGTAGATTGTACAATGCATTGAACACACTAACCAAGTGTTGTGTGGGTCATCCATCAACCACAGTCATGATTCGGCTCTGAGAATGGCAAAGCAGAGCCCAGCCTTCAGCAGCCATTCATTCCACTTCAGCTCGGAGAAGTCTGTAGCTAAGAACTCACTTATGGGTTGGCATTTCATACCCAGAACACCACTTCCAAACCAGTGAGTGACCTGACAAACAACCTACCGCATGGATAGTCACAGTCTGTAGCTTTTGGAGATCAAATTGTTGTAACAAATCAAAACAGTCTCTTTGCATTAATTTATTTAGCACAGGTTGGGGAGGGACTCCTGTGAGCAGAGCAGAGAGCAAAGGAAAAAAGGTGAAAGGAAGCATGCTAGGAAGCAAGATTTGGCCTCTACAATTGGGCCCAAAAATCATTTGAGGGAAGATGGGAAAATTCACAAAGGGCACCCAGCTATGCAAGTGACGCCTGAGATCCACTGGGGTGGTAGGGGGCCCCGCCAGTCTGGAGCAAGGAGACAGGAAAAGGCTGAGGGTCTGTTGCTCTGCTGGCTCCCCTGGGTGGGCCTGGTTTCAAAACTAAATAAACTTGGAAAAGCCAGAGGGGAGGAAGGAAAGAAACAAACAAACAAGTAGAGCTTCAGTTTATGGTTTCTCTCGACCTTCATTCCCAGCCCTGTTCTATGCTCCCTGTGATGCCATTTCTCCTGTGAGTCAGCCAAGCCTTTCCTGAAGTACTGCACTCTGTACTTAATAGTCAACAACCATCCAGTGGCTATTAAGTCAATTCTGACTCACGGCGCTTCCTTGTGTGCCAGAGTAGAACTGGGTTCCATAGGGTTTCCAATGGCTGTGACCTTTTAGAAGCAGATTGCCAGGTCTTTCTTCTGAGGTGCTTCTCGGTGGATTCAAACCACCAACCTTTCAGTTAGTTGCCAAGTGCTTAACTGCTGTGCCATCCAGGGCCTTCTAGAGTTAGCAATTTCATGTGAGCTAGCTTTGCTCCCCAGTTAGACTAAAAGTATGTGGGAGCTATCTCTTGTTTTATGTTGAGTACAGATACAAAATTACCATTAATACCAATAGCGTTTATTCTGTCAATTTTCCCATCATCAGTAGTTTATACTCTGTACTTAGGCAGTTGTTGTTGTTATGTGCCGTGGAGTCGGTTCCGACTCATAGCAGTAGGTACGATTATTATTTTCTGTTTCAACAGGGTGTAATTCAGGCATAGGGGTTAAAGAACTAGAACAAGGTTACTTGTAAGTAGTAGAAACAGAATTCAAACCAGGTTGCCTTGACTCTGAGGCCTAACCTCACAGAAGTACATGCCTTTTCTAGGGTTTAGAGTTGGAAGGAACCCCAGAGATTGTTTGATTCAGTGCCTTATTTTTAGACATGGAAATGGAAAATTAAAAGGCTTGCCCAATGTCACAGAGGCACTGGCTGAGAAGCTCACTTGGCTCCTTGATGGCTACTATCACAGCGCCCAATGCTGCCCAATGAGTATCTAAGAAGTCGTCGATGGAAAACAAAGAGGATGATTAATCTGGACAGAAGTTTTCTTCAGTGTGCTGGAAGGGACATTTCCCCTACACAAAGACAAATTGGCTAAGATGAACAAGTAAGGAATCACTTTAAATCGCAAAGAACACTGGATAGCTAAGTGCCAGCACATTTTTAAACAGGGACAAATTGCACATTTTAACTATGTCATGAAAAGGAGTGTGGTTCCCTAAGCTCAGAATGAAATATTTAATGGAAAACTGAAACAAAGGACACTTTGTGTTCAGGCACGAAGCTGACAAAAGCCGAAATGAGTATGTTCTTTATAGCATATGCCACTTGGTCAGGATAAGAACATACCACCTTAGGACTCTTGAGAACCTTTGTTTTAAATGGTCAGAGTGCATCCAGCTTTGAAAAGTCCAGTGAACTTTTAGCCCAAATTTACCACAACAAAGATTTATCACACACACAAAAATAGAGCAGTAACTAGCTTTCTTTCCTATTTAAAAAAATAAAAGCTGAAGTCCTAAAAATTATTTCCCATATCAAAGACTAGAAGGGAGGTGGTGACGGTGGTTATGTGCATTGGAGTAGGTTCTGACTCATAGCGACCCTGTATGGGGTTTCCGAAGCTGTAAATCTTTATGGGAGCAGAGAGCCTCATCTTTCTCCTGCTGAACAGCTGGTAGTTTCGAACTACTGATCTTAAAGTTCACAGCCCACTTCCGTAACCGCTATGTGTTAAATATATTGATAGTCCTTAGCATTTTATGGAAACTCTTTAAAATTGGGTGTAAAAGAAATTAGTCATAGGTTTAGCTTCATTAAAATCAAGATGATTTTCATCTATCCAAAGAAATAATTAGATGTGTGGATTTGCAAGTTGTTTTAATTATTTTTTTCATATTAAGAAAGTCTGAATTTTATTTAACACTATATCTGAGGCACTAATGAGAATAAAGGAAGAAAGTTAACATCAAATGCCACATTTAATTTGAAGGAGTCTCAATGATAACGAAAGCACTCAGACTGTTCCCAATACTGAATGTATGAAATGCCATGTTTACAATACACATAGTACACTATGGGAACTTCCTATAGAAACCAGGTAGTTTGAATATCTACAAAGTCTTCCAATCTGAAGACCCCAACACATTGTTCTGCTGTTTTTCTCAATTGCAACCCAGAACTCTACAGACAAAACGAACAATACTTATGAAAACTTACGGGGGCCACGGAGCCTCTGAGGGACTGTGATGTTGGCCCTGAGAAACAAGTTCACTCTCTTAAGGTTCAACCATTATAATGACAGCTAAAGCCTAAAAGTCTTAGTACTTACAGCTCAGATCAAGGGAACAATTTTCTTTAAGTGGTAATTTCACTTACATAGAAAAACCACTGTTCTTCAAACAGAAAATTCATACTATATTACTGAATATTTTAAAGTGACTTTTACTTCTTTGCGAAGAAGGGGCCAGAATAATAATTAGGAATTTTAGAAATGAGAATGAAAGTTCATTCAAGGTTAATAAAGTGATTCTGTTGTCCAACAACATACACCCGCCAAAAATTTACTTCTACCCATATGGCCAAGATAAACACATTTTAAAAATTAAAAGCTATTATTATACAAGGAAATATTTTTAACCTATCAATATCAAAGTAAAAAAGAAAGAAAAAAGAACTTTGGACAGCTAGTATTTTCTTAGGGCTTTCTTTGAAACTGTTTACTACAGTTATTATTTCAACAAAGTTAAGAATTGGGGATAAAAATAATTATATTAAAGCCCAAATAGAAAAAAAAAACAACCTAAAATTGGTATTAAATTATACCAGTAGTCCAATATTTCTAATGATTCTATCATTTCTAAATCCCTCCACAAAAGGGCATTACAATTCTTCAGTTCCTTGCAAACAGTTCTTAATGTTGAAGTGATAGTACAAATTATTAATTATTGGTATTATACAATAAAGCATGATGAAAAATATTTAAATAAGGCTAATATTCTACTGGAGAGTAAGTCCAATAAACAGAATATTTTATCTTTATATTTTCATCCATTGATGATATTTTATGGGCTAATTTGGAAACATGACTTTTTTTTGAAGCAATGAACGTTAGCCATATTTTTGCTCAGGAATGCTATTATACACATACAATACAGGGTATTTTACAGCAGATACTAGTTTGCCAAGCTTCAGAAGGCAAAACACTAAAGTTGTGAATTCAATATTGTCCAGCTATTTGTGTCTCCTTGCCCTGGAGAATCTGGTGGCACGTGCTGTTGAGAGACCACCCTGTGGCTACTACTGCTCTTGTCTCTGTTGAATCCACTATGATAGAACGTTAGTGTCCTTAAGATGCAAGACCTAGCAAAGAGCCTCCCACAAATCCACTGGATATCACGATGTTCTGTTTGATAATTTCTGTTGCTTCTTTAATTATGTTGTTGGTTTCAGGCACTTCTTTATTTGCTTGTTTCTTAACCTGTCTTTTTGCTTTGTTCACATCTTTTCCAACTCTCTTCTAGTCAATAGTGGTTGCGAATCGGGCTGTGAACCGCAAGGTCAGCAGTTCGAAACTACCAGCTGTTCCGCGGGAGAAGGATGAGGCTTTCTACTCCCGTAAAGATTTACAGCCTCGGAAACCCTGTACAGGGTCGCTATGAGTCAGAGCCGACTCCACAGCACATAACAACAACAAAAACTGTGACTGGCAATCTGATGGAGAAGAAAGCCACCACCTATGGCAGTTGCTGCAAGTTTTACAACTTTCTGGAACAAAAATCCAGCGCACCAGTGAGTCACTCCACCCATTACAATCTGAGTGGCTACTGAGTATTTTTCTACCATAGGTCCTGAACTGTGGCCAAACACTCGATTCCACCAGTGGTATCTTCTTGCATACTCAGCTAAATCCAGCATTTCATATGACTTGTCATCACTTTCATATTCTTGGGGAGAGGGGTTCCGGGTCGCCATGATTCCCAAGTTGTTTTGTTTTTAAAAGACAGTTATACTGAGATAATCATTAATATCTACAGCTTTTATTCTGTTAATTGCCATGCTAGACAATTCACCCATCTGAAGTGTACAAGCAATGGATGCTAGCATATTCATGGGGTTGTGCAATCACCAGAGGTATGGTGATGGTGGTCTACATTATTCATCACCTCCAAGAAACCCTTTAGAATCAACTCTCTATCTTCCCATCCCCCTTAGCTCTAGGCAACCACATATCTTTTTTCTGTCTCCATAAATTTGCCTCTTGTAAACACTGTATATGCAGAATCATATACTATGGGGCCTCTTGTGACCAGACATTTTTGTTTCAATAGTAATCTTGTTCAGTGTACAACTACGGTGGGTGGGGGAGACCATGAAACAAGGGTTTTTCCTGGGTGCACTGTAGGTGCACTTTTCTTTTTGTTCTCCTGGTGTGGCACTGCAGGATAATGCACTGGACTGCAAGGTCTGTTTGAACCACAAGGTTGGCAGTTCAAACTCACAAGCCACTTCTTGGAAACCCTATAGAGGGTCACTATGAGTTGGAACCAACTCAATGGCATTTAATAACAACAACAACTCATAGGTTGCCATCTGAGTAGCCAGACAGCTTTCACAATGTGTAGCACCTGAGAGTCATAAACTACACAATAGTGACAAGAATGTTGTAACAGAACAGTTGTCCTTACTCTATGATTCCAAC
>NW_006408548.1:18316863-18322837 GCF_000296735.1 Chrysochloris asiatica | reverse complement strand
AATCAATGTAATGAAACAAGCTATATGAATGGTTGAATGTGAAGCTGATGATGTGCCCTGTAAACTTTCACTCAATCCAAAATAAAAACATTTAATTAAAAAAAAAAAAAAATCTTCAATCATTCTTGACACCCACCACCCGTCCCATGAAATCCCTAGTGAAGTAACCCATGACATTGACATTGATAAAACTAATGTTGCTGTTAAGTTCCATCAAGTCAGTTCTGACTCACAGTGACCTTGTAGAGCAGGTGGTGAGTTTGAACTGCCGACCTTGTGGTTTACAGTCCAGTGTTGATTCTACAGCACCACAGCAGAAATCTCACAATTTTATGTAGTCCATTAGCAGCATTTAACACTGCTAGCTGATCGCTCCCTCTTCCTAAAAACATTTTCCTCATTTGGCTTCTAGGACAAGACATTTTCTTGATTTTCCTCCGGACTCCCTGGCCACTCCCCTTTACAGTTTCTAGTTCTTTCTTATTCACACAATATCTTCTTGTCTTCTCTACCTGTACTCGCTCTTTCTGCTATCTCATTCAGTCTCATGGCTTTAAAGACAATACCTCCAAATTTATATTTGCTGTCCAGGCATCTCCTTGAATTCTAGACTTGAATGTCTAACTGCTTGCTTTAACGGACATGTTAAATATGACACGCCCAAAATTAGTTTGCAGGCCATCCTGAAAAAGTCCCCTCAAAAAGGAAACAAAAGAAACGTGTTCCACCCTCTGTCTTGTTCGGCGCTGCTGTTAACAACTATAGACTGAGAGCAGAGAGATTGTGGGTTCGACTTCAGTCTGCTGCAATAAAACACAGCAATAAAGTTAGCTGAACGATATTTTGGTTTCCCAGTGCATAGAAAATTTATGTTTATACTATACTGTAGTCTATTAAGTGTGCATTGTTGTTGTTGTTGTTAATTGAGTGCATTTGAGTCAGTTCCAACTCATAGGGTTTTCAAAGAGCAGCTGGTGAGTTTGAACTGCTGACCTTATGGTTTAGTTCTTATCCTACAGTGCCACACCAGGACTCCAAGTGTGCATTAGCATTATGAAAAAGTTTGACATGTATTTAGAATTACTAAAGTCTGACACAGAAACATTAAGTGACTATGTACTGTTGAAAAAATGGCAACAGTAGACTTGCTCTATACAGGTTTGCCACAAACCTTCAATTTGTAAACAACAACAACAACAAAATTCAGTATCTGTGAAGTGTAACACGGTGAGGAACAATAAAAGGAGGCTTGCCTATATTCTAAATGACTCAAAATCGAAACATTCTTCCTGCTCCGTCATTACTGTTAACATTTCCTACTTGGATTACTACAATTATCTGGCCTTCCTGCTTTCATTCCCATTCCCCAGCATTTTATTCACAACACAACATCCAGAGGTGATTCTTGGAAAACATAAATCAGATGACATGATTTCATTGGTCAAGTGATATAAAGGGGCTTTGAAAAGTTTGTGGAAAATTGATTAAAAGAGAATTGAGCAATTGGAAGCCCCCTCTTACGCTACTTAATTTTACCTATCTGCACCAAACCCTTCAACTGTTTCCTATTGTATTCAAGGTAAAAGTGAAATCTTTGATTTTTTTCTCCTGCTATTCTTCCACACTCAGCACTCGTTTTATTTCTGTCTCATTAGCCTGTTCCTCAAGCACTTCAGGGTTGTTTCTGTCTCAGGGTCTTCACACGCTCTTTCCTGAAAGCTCCTCCCCCAAATATTGTCAAACATCTTACTTCCACCTTCTTTCAGTTTTTTGTTCATACAGTACCTTTTCAATAAGACTTTACCTAATTAACTAGTTAAAGAGAGCTGGTAGCACAGTGGAATGTGAGCTGGGCTGGTAACCATAGAGTCAACAGTTTGAATCTACTTGTTTTTCCACAGGAGGAAGATGAAGCTTTTTGCTTCTGTTAAGATTTGCAGCCTCGAATTCTATACACTGTCACTATGAGTCAGAACCTACCAAACAGCATACAACCACCACCACCCAATCACCTATTTAAAACTGTACCCTTTATTTCCATTCCCATTCTCCAATTTTCTCCCCATAGAGCTTCTATCTCCTAATATATGACATGATTAACATTTTTATTTTCTTTATTGTCTATTTCTCCCCTTTATTGTCATTGTAAATACCATGAGTGAAGTTTTTTTCCCTTTCTTCCTATATTTGGTCATTGTTCTATCGCTAGCATATGCTACAGCGTTAGCAAATACTTGATATGAGTATTTATAGAATTGAGTCTTTTGTAAATCTTCTTTCAGTTAACTTAGATAGCTGGATAAGACAGAACATGTCTTCTAGAGAATCTGGTTCCAAAATTGGAAGCCAAAGAATATTACTATGATATGTAGGAGCAAAACATTCCAATTTTAGTTTCAAACATAAGAGACGATGATATTACTCTTCAGTTTAGTTTTTTAAAAAATGATATCCATCCATTTATGTACAACAACATCAACAAACTTTGCCATTTTTGGCCTTGTGCCAATCCCAAACTTGCCTACTGCTGCCAATTTTCTTTTCTCTCTCTTCCTGTTCTTTTTCACCCAAGAGCTGTCATGTATTGAGAGTGTATGCCAGACTCTTTATACACATTATTTTATTTAATCCTGAGAAACCCACTGCAAATTAGAGCACATTATCTCTGTTTATCAAGTGAGGATATAGATGTACCGAGAGATAAGGTGGCTTGATTTGCTTAAGATCATTCAGCTTAGAAGTTGAAAGGGAATTTATCAGATTCCAAATCCCATGTTTTTGATGTCGCCAACATGTATAATATGTCTAACATATTTAATTCTTAGCATATAAATGACATTTTAGCTCTTCCCCAAATATTCTTAAAGACTCTATTTTTAAAGAAATAGCAAGTACCAAATTGAACATGATCTTAGCCTATTTGAAGGATAGGAGAAGGCCAGTATGGCTGGAACTTATCAAAGGAAGAAGGTAAAGTCTAAGAGGTCTAAGGAGATCACTAGATCATTTAAGTGGCATAGTGGGGATTGTCCCAGGTGTTTCTGACCCCAGGGTTTGTGCTCTGAACAACTACGCAGCTCTGCACTACTGGAAAAAGCTAAAGGGTACACTGCTCGATGCAGTAGAAATGGTAATTTTTGTTAAGAATCAAAATTTAGGAAATGGCTGTGTGCTTTTCATTAGATAATTCCTCAGAAACAGCATGATTTTAGATCTCAAGTTAATGAGGAAGAAAGAAACGCTGAGACATATATCCAAGTGTAGTGCAGATCTCATATTTGAAGATTTAATCTGGAATCTGAGTCCTCTTTATCTACTTTTAAAGCACTGTATTATGTTCAAGGTTTATAGAGATGCTGATGAATTATTTTTCTAAGGCAAAGAATACTTATAAATAACTACATGGAAAGAGTTTTACTGAGATATTAGAAAGGTAATGCACCCAAAGATTTATATAAAAGAATATTCATTCCAGTATAAATGCTGATAAAAGTTATAAATAGCACACATGCCTAATAATAAGGAATTATTTGAATACATTATGACACATACAAATGATAAAAATCCTGTTTTCAAAGACTATTTAATGTATATTAGTCATTGTTGTTTGTATAGTTAAAGGAAAACAAGCAACAAAGTAAAAACTATGGTTGAAATATGGACCCTTAAAAAAGGATATACAGATAAGCACAATCCTAAATGAAAACATACCAAAATATATGAAAATGATTGCATTTTCTTTATAATGCTTTTCTGTATTAAATTTTCTTCAAAGAAAGCATTTATTTTATAATCATACATTCAACTGTGAAATACAGTTTATATGTTTGGCACAGTGAAATATAGTTTATATGTTTGGCACAGAAGTTTTAACCTTCATTTAAACTTTATAAATCTGTTCAGTGTTTTCTTTGTTTTGTTTTTAATAGACACTGATGTAGTTTTTGAGATGACAGGGAGGAAAGATTATTATGTGTATTAATTCCATTAATACTTTATGGAATGAACAAAAGCATATAGTAAAACAAAATGTTGCCAGCAGCCACAAAACAAAGGAGAACTACTCCTCACCTTAAGATGTGGTGGCCAGATTCGTAGGAATCTGTATTGGAGTAGTGTGAATTCAACCCTATTACCTTTGAGCCAATACAGAAGAGAAGAGGAGTGGGCAGACTCTAGAGAATCTCTAGTGATAGCTTTTGATTTGGAAAGTATTTAACTAAAGGAGGTGAAAAGGCAGTTCTGGGAAAAGTCCAGAAAAACATATTTTAAAATGGTAGCTTTGGTGTGCATGGGATCTTGGCAAAGGCAAGTATTATCTTTTTTCAGGATTCCAATCCAGACTGAGAGAAGACACTGAAACTCATAGCAATGGGATCCATTTCAGTAAGTGGAGGGTCTCTCATTTGAGGTATTTAATGAGATTTACAAGAGGGAGTCAAGTTTAGGTCTCCAGCAAAGCTAGCATATTAATGCTTCCCTCTTTGCATCATTTTGCTCTAAAAAGAAAATGGAAGTCAGTATTCAACCCACAAAGTATCGTCTGAGAGGAAGACAAAGAATTCTGAGATGAGAAATTCATCTGTCTCAGACTGTCAAGAAAATGTCAAGGATACAAGAGTAAACAGAAGGTTTGCTTCATTACATGTAAACAATATTAAAAGATGTAGCAGGGCAAGTAGCAGGACTGAGAGAGAAGAAGAGAGACGGAGGGATAGGAGAGAGGGAGGGAGAGGGAAAAAAAGAGACAGAGAAACTCTACTTATGAAGAAAGCATAAGGCAATAAAAATAAGTTTTCTCTAAGTATTTAGTTTAATAAAACCAGGAGATTCAAACATGATTAAAAAGTATTGAGTAAGATGAAAGAGGAGATCACAGAGCTAAGGAAACAGGCTGAAAACCAAATGCCAAAACAATCTGAGAAATAAAGGTGCTGAAACAGCAATGAAAATATAAAGAAAATACTTCCAAGAGGAAAAACGTACTAAAATAGTGAATAGAGAAAGAAGAGATAGAGGGGTGGCTTCTTGGGCAAGATGGTGGAGTTGGCATATGTTTTGAGCAGATCCTCTGCAATGAAGATATGGGAGACCAAGTGAAACAGATACACATGATGATTCTGGCACCCTGAGCTTCAGATGATAGGACAGAAAGGTGGATTGAGTCCCAACTGGAAGAAGCAGTGGATGAAATAGGAGCAGTGAGAGAGAAGAAAAACATGAGGACTGTAAGCTGGCCTGGAGTGGCTCTGCCATCTTGAGCTTTTGCTGGTAGCAGCTGATACTGTGGCATGCAGGCATAGGACGTGGGTGGAGGTTGGTGGCAAGGGGGCATGGTTCTCCCTGTTTTGTGCCCTCCTGGTAGTGGGGAGTGTGACCAGTCCCACTCTCATCAATCCAGCAGTCAGTGTCACTCCCTCCTTGCAAGCTCTGCTCTGATTGTGGTCAGGTGCTGCTAGAGCCACCCCAGTACCTGGAGGCACTTGAAACTGTCTTGAACTAAACTATACAAACAACAAATGGAGAACTGTGTTCACACTTCCAGTCTCTAGCATATCCACCAGGATAAAGGTAGTGAATGCCTGAGAACACACCAACATAAAATCATCAACTAAATATAAATATAATACCATGATATCTCAGAGAAAACATGATGTCTCAGATAACATGAAGAAGCAAGGGAGAGTTTCTCAAACAAGTGATCAAAATTCAGAGTCAGCCTCACACCTTATACAAAAATCAACTCAACATGCATTAAGGACCAAATGTGAATCCCAGAATTATGAAGGCCATCAATGAAAAACTCAGGACAAATGTGAGGGCACTGATTCTGAGAATACACAGACTACAAAACATTTTGAAAACCACACAAACAAAAGTAGATAAAATAGATGAGTGGGACACACTAAAAATTAAAAACTTATGTGCATCAAAAGACTTCACCAGAAGAGTAAAAAGGGAACCCACAGAATGG
>NW_006408548.1:18308906-18314168 GCF_000296735.1 Chrysochloris asiatica | reverse complement strand
TCAGAACTACTTGCTAAGGAATTCAAAGAATGTTACTTAGATACCTTCAATAGATAGAATGATAGAGAAAAATGTAGATGAAATCAAGGAAAACACAGACAAAACTTTGGAAGAATTCAAGAAACAAACTGCCAATAAATGAAAAATTTGAAACCATACAAAAACAGCAATTAGAAAACCAGAATATAAATACTAAGATTTCGGAAATAGATAATATATTGAAAAGGCAAATAAATAGATTTGAATCAACTAAAGTTGAGCTTGAAGTAAAATCTCTCAACAGTCATCTGATAGAGGAACAATCAGAAAAAAGAATAGAAATATCTGACGAAAAGTGTAAGATTTATGTGGAACACTATGAAGAATAATAACATATGTGTGATTAGAATGCCAGAACAGGAAGAGAAAAAAAAAAAAAATTGTTGGAAGAAATCTTCCCTAACATCATAAAAAATGAGAAGATAACTATCTTCTCAAGAAGTTTAATGAGCTCCAAATAGGATTGCTGTTGTTAAGTGCCGTTGAGTCAGTTCCGACCCATAGTGACCCTGTATAGGATTTCCAAGGAGCAGCTGGTAAGCTCGAACTGCCAACCTTGCAGTTCAAATGGCTTTGCAGTCTGGCGCATTAACCCACAGTGCCACCAAATAGATCCCCTGCCCCCTTACCCCTCCAAATCACCAAGACATATTATAACATGACTTTTCAAAACCAAAGACAAGGAAATAATACTGAAAGCAGCTTGGGAAAAAGGAAAAGTTACCTACCAAGGAGAACTAATAAGACAAAACACTGATTTCTCAATAGAAACCATTCAGGCAAGAAGACAATGGAATGACATACATAAAACTCTGAAAGAAACAACTGCCAACCAAGAATCATATACCCAGCAAAACTGTCCATCAAATATGACAGTAAAATAAAAAAATGTCAAATTAAAATATGACATTTTCATATATGCAGAAATTAAAAGAATTTATGGACACCACACTAAATGTACAGAAAATACCAAAAGAAGTTGGTTGGACAGAGAACAACAGCAGACAACAATCTGAAACTAACAAACATAACAATATCACTCAGAACTCAATCCAGATATGTTGTTGTTGCTAAGAGCCACTGAGTCGATTCTGACTCATAGCAACACTGTGTAGGGTTTCAAAGGAGCAGCTGGTGAGTTTGAACTGCTGACCTAGCAGTTAAGTGCTTATCCTACAGCGTCACACCAGGACTGTGACCCAGATATAGAATTATTCAAATAAAAACAAACTACAAGGCTGAGAGCCAACAACAACAAAAAACTATAAAGTCAAAAGAAGGAATGATGTATTACAAAACTTTCAAATAAAAAGGAAGTCAAGTAGATTTCAAGAAAAAATAAAATAAATAAAAACAAACCTTACTGTATTTTAAAATTAGACTAAGCTTTACTCCTAGCCTCAGCTCAACCTTTTACCCCTAGAAGCACTAACTGTAGTTCTAATCAGACTCTAACACTAAATGAAGTCTTAAGCCTAGCCTAGACCTAGTTACAGTCCTAACTGTAACTCCTTAGTTGCTCCCTCAAAAAAAAATTGGTTGGATAGATATGGATATCATGGGAGTTGCCATATCAAAGACTATCCTGAAATTTTAACTTCTTATTCAAGCAAGCAAGCAAATAAATAAATAGTATTTCTAGCAGTTAGTTAGAAGATAAAGGTGGAGAGCCAAGACAATAGAATACCAGAATAATTAGTATTTCCAAAAGAAAGAAATGAAACAAAAAAGGTATTCAAAGATATAATATTGGAAATTTTCTCTGGAATAAAGAAAAGCTAAAAATCTGTAGATCAAACTGACACATATGATTCTGGGGCGGGGGTGGGGGTAGGGAAGCAAACAGAATAGTTGACCAGCAGCCTTATAAAGTTATTATTATCATTGTTTGTTTTGAAGTGCCATTCAGTAGTTTCTGACCCATTGTGATCCTGTATAGGGTTTTCAAGGAGCAACCAGTGAGCTTGAACTGCCAATCCTATGGTTCAAAGTGACTTTGCAGTCTGGTGCATCAACCCACAGTGCCATACCAGGACTCCATAAAGTTATAAACTTTTATTTTTATTCATAAAGTTTACAAAGTTCTTGCTTTTTAACCAATTAATAATAATTAGAAAATTACCTATAAGGGCAACAATTTCAGCCAACCTAAGATTTTCCCACGATAACATTCAATCTCAAAGAAAATGAGGCAATCTACAAAGTTCTGAGGAAAAGAAAGTAGATCAAGTAAATATCACTGAGATAAAAGAGCTACAGATATGCTTCTAAAGATAGAGGAATTGAGGAATAAAATTCCTGAGTTAATCTTGAAAAAATACTGGGCAATGAAATCTAGTCAGGATTACAATACAGAAGTCAGAATAAAAAGGACTGTTGGTGAGCACTGTCTACTAACATAAAATATGACTAAACAATTGGGGAAGTTACAAAGTACTACAAACTTTGACAAAGAAAAAATAATATAACTAACACAAATTGGAATATGAGAAGATTAAGTGGGAAGAAATGCAGGCTTTTCTTAAAAAATAGATGCAGTTAACATTGTTTAAAACTGAAAAGGTAAATGTTGAAATGATCTTATTTTTAAAAGTGTTTTAATTTTATGGAGATCTTGTGAGATCTGCTATCTTTTGGGTGAAGAAACAGTAAGTTGCAATTCAACAATTTCTTTAGTTTTTCTTATGTTAAATTCAAGTAAATTTCATACTCATTTTAAAATAGCATTTCTATGTGACCATACATAATAATTTCCAACATTATTTCTATGTTTCCATACTTTATTTCTCTTTCTTGTCTCTTATTTTTAAAATATGAGCATTAAGGGACTGATGATCTAGAAAGAATGTCCTCCAAATATTAATTCTGGTTATATCTGGGTGGTAAAACTTGGGGTTATACTTTGTCCCACTTCATGTTTTTATTCTGTTATGTTTAAATTTTAATGGTATGTGTTATATTCTACTACATAAACTATTAAATAATACATGTATTTTATTTTATTAAAAGGTAAACAATAAAATTTTACATACTTCTGCATTTACTATTTAAGGTCTAGTTGTGATGAGAGACCACTAGCCATCCAGTCAGCTACGGCTCGTGTCCTTAGGACACTATATTATATGCAAGAGTGACCCAGTCTCATGGAAGGACATGGAACAATGACAATACTGACATATTGCTTCATGACAAATGTACTGCTTCAGTCATTTCTCCACTAGTATGAAATGCTGCCTAGTGGCTAATGAACATTGTCCATTTATATTAAAGTATCAGAAACATGTAGTACAAATTGGGGTATGATTAAAGTTCTAATGATTTACTAATGCTATTTCCAACATTGCCCTTAGTCAACAGGGCTGCCCCTGAGACTTATTAAAATTGATATGATGTATACATTTAAATTATTTCTGACTTAAGAGTAATATTAGTTCTTGGATTCTATCTCTAATTTATTCATTTTTGACAAGTAATTTGAAGAAAGAAATGTCATTTTATTGGTAAGAAATTCAGTTATATTTATATAAGAATAATTTTGATTCTTTATTTGCCTTTTGCTGAATCTCTTTCTCCCAAACTATTAGCTCTTTGGAGAGCATTTAATGTACATATTTAGGACACTGAATAATCAAACAGTGCTAGAAGTACAACCAGAATGCTCCTTAGAAGCCAAGATGATCAGACTTCATCTCTCATACTTCAGACATATTATCAAGAGGGATCAGTCCCTGGAGATGGTCACAATACTTGGTAAACCGTAGGGTCAGCAAAAAAGAGGGAGATGCCCAGCAAGATGGACTGGGACAATGGCAAGAGCAAGGAGCTCAAGTGTAGCAGCAATTATGAGCATGGCACAGGACGGGGCAGTGTTTCATTTTATTGTACACAGGGTTGCTATGGGTCGGAACCTATTCAACAACACCCAACAACAACAGTGTAACTTCTTACATTACAAATAGGTAATATTTACTCATATTGAGAAACTGAAAAGAACTTTTTTAAAAAAAATTAATGCTCCCACACATATCAGAGGTCTATATTTTGGAAACAGGGTATTTCAACTTAGTTCTGTTCAATTTAGTTCAAATTTCTTGAACTTGAAATCAAAGGCAATATTGCACCTTTCTTTTTAGTAAACTATCTCGGCTCACAGCTTTGAAAAACAAGGAGACCGTTAAAAGCATGCACGAAGCGCTAGGTGCTAAATCAGGTTTATTACTGGATGGGGTACAATTTTATCAAACTTTAAACATATTTTAATGAGCTATAGGTACAGTTTGTTCTGTAGAAATAAAATGGATTGCTCACTCCCTGACTCACTTTTAAAATGAAACACAACTGTCAGGTCAGAGATGAGCTGGAAATCCCATCTAATTATCAAAATAACAAGAATGTAGAGGGATCCATGCTGCCATCTAATCAAGTAAGCCGGCAGCCTTGGGTGCTAACATTACAAGTACCTATCTATAATGCCATAACTCAGACTGGCAAGAAATTAGATACGTATCAACCCTTCCAGCTGGGGCTTAATAGAAGGATTGCTAGTCTCCGTGCAATTCCTGCAAAGGTTTGAAAAGGAACTGCCTCTGAAGTAGCAGCTAACAGTGGGTCAAATCAATAAAATATGGAGATTTAAGTCAGATGGCATCCTGGAAATTACACAGGACTGGGAATTGGCAAACATGAATTTTGGCCTCGTCTCTGTCCCATGTAAGCCCAGAATTTTTGGGAAAGTTTCTGCTCTTTGGACCTTTTGTCAAATGGGAAGGTTTGATTAGTTCATTACTATGAAAACAAACTTATCAAGTTCTGATCAGAGACGGCTAGCCAAGCATTGTTGTTGTTAAAGTGCCACTGAGTAAGTTCTGATTTACAGCCACCTTGTACAGGGTTTCTGAAGTTGTAAAGTCTTTACAGGATTTGTTGTTGTTAAGTGCTGTCAAGTCGGTTAGGAACCATAGCAACCCTGTGTAGGGTTTCCGAGGAGCAGCTTGCGAGCTTGAACCATCGACCTTGCAGTTCAAATGGCTTTGCAGTCTGGTGCATTAACCCACAGAGCCACACCAGGAGAGGAGTTGTTGTTGTTGTCAGGTGCCATTGAGTCAGAACCAACTCATAGCGACCCCATGCACAGCAGAACAAAACAATGTCCGATCCTGGGCCAACCTCACCACCGCTGCCACACTTGAGTCCATCAATGATGCCACCTGTCCAATCCATCTG
>NW_006408548.1:18306201-18307828 GCF_000296735.1 Chrysochloris asiatica | reverse complement strand
AAGTTCTCTGTCAATGTATGGTTGTAGCCGTTTCTGTATTACCTTTAGCAAAACTTTACTTGCTTGAGATATCAAAGAGTAGAAGGCCTCAAATTTCTCTCACAGAGTGAAAATGAGCTTGAACCACCAACTTTGCAGTTAGCAGTCCAGTGCTTATCCTACTTCACTAGTTTTCACCTAATCTTGCACAAATATTTAGGATCCAACTGCATGCTTGGTTTTCTTATTGGTGTCTCCTGACAAGCCTCTCTGGAATGGTGCAAGACAGTCAGAAATGCTCCCTTTTCAAAATCCTTTCTCTTCTAAATGCTCCAGTCTAAGACATTTTTCTTTTAGAGACATACATACAAATGCAGCCTTCCCTAGGCATGTGTGAATAATAACTTAATCACTACTTCTTTAGACTAAATTATTTGTTAGATATTTTCATTATTTGAGTGGAGACCCTGAGTGGCAGAAACACTAAAGCGCTCAACTACTAGCCAAAAGGTTCAAGGACGACTGCACCCAGAGGTGATTCAGAAGATAAGTCCGACATTCTGCTTCTGAAGGCCACAACCTTAAAACCCCTGCAGACACAGAATCAACTTAAGTTGAAAACCACTCCAGGGCAACTACCAACAACAATACAAGTGTGAACAGAGGAAAGTTCTGTTGATCAAGAAGCTGTTCAGTGCTGGAACCAAAGTGTCCTTCCTTCGTTGGTTGCTTTTTTTTTTAAAAACAGAATCAAGTCATTTTGTGTGTGTGTGTGTGTGTGTGTATGTATTTGTTTTATACCAGGGCATTACCTGAGACTGTAACTATGTGGCTTATAAGAATATCAAACAAACCAGAACTTTTTTTTTTTTTTCCCCCTAGCGTCTCAGAATTGCTGTTGTTAAGTAAGTGCCATTGAGTTGGTTCTGATTCACAATGACCTTGTAGGGTTTCCAAGGAGCATCTGGTAAGCTTAAACTGCTGACCTTGCTGTTCAAATTGACCTTGCTATCAGTGCATTAACCCACAATGCTGGTTATGAAAAAGGAGGTAATGAAGAGGAGACTTGGCATTTTCTAGAATGTCCCTTCTTGACTGTGGCTAAATTTGAAAAGCAGATGGCTGTGGGAACCAACACTGTGGTGTGAGGTTACTAAAGGGCTTTTTCCAAGGCAAAGGGAGGGCCTATGGGACATCCTTTGGAAGCGAGCCCTTGCTTGACTGGGGAGGAACACAATACTTCAACTAGTTTTTTCCATTCAGAAGTTTTCAATAGAAGACACCAAACTGAGTCCTCTTTGAATTCCTAGAATGTCTTTTTTATTTTTACCAGAATTGGTGTGAACTTAATAATAGCATTAAAGTTCAAAAGGGTATCCTGGATAGTCTCCATACTCTAATTCCTCAATCAAGAACATGCTGTGACTCAGAAAGTACCTATGACAAAAATAATTTTTTTCTAGTGAAATTAGCTATTTTGGTAGACTACAGGCATGCAGACTCTTAGGAACTTTGTTTCTCAGTATTAAGGGTTGAAACAAATAGTCATATGATTAATGCTCTAAAGTGGATCTCTGATGTGGTGCTAATCCTATAGCAAGCTTTAATACTGAGAAACAAAGTTTCCAAGAGTGTTTTTTTTTTTAAG
>NW_006408548.1:18258169-18301506 GCF_000296735.1 Chrysochloris asiatica | reverse complement strand
TCCAGTGGTGGGTTGGGGTGTCCACTTGCTCAGGCCCCTCTTCTAGTCACCACCATAGAGATGTACATATCGATATTGAGAAGTTAATGGGAGAAAGATTATCTACTATTTTTGTCTCTGAAGTTTAGTTAGGTATCTGCATGTGCACAACATAATTCTCGAGATAGTTGCATCCTTTTATGATGGGTTTTACAGACTGCTCATATGGTATGTCTGTCAGGCTTGATGGGCCTGCTTTTTTCTTGCTAGACATGCCGGAGTAAAGTGTCCTGCAGAAGTTAAATTTAGGGCTGCAATCTGAGGCTGATGTCATAAAGAGCTGCCAAGCTCTTTCTCTCTGTGCTGTGGGAAAACTGTGGGCTCAGCGCTGGACTTTTTTTGGGGGTGTGTGCACCCACCTGCCTGAAGGTGTCCAGGCTGGGCAAAGAAGGTGCAACAGGGAAGAGGAGGAAAAAATGTGTAGTATCTCCCGGAACCTCCTTTTGCAAATGTCATTGCACCGCTCTTAATGCCTGTTCCCTGGGCTGGGCTGGCTGTAGCCCCGCCCTCTGAACTCCGCCCGAGTGGGGTGGCTGCAGAGGGAGTCCCATCTCCAGCGATTCTTAAATCACAGTATTTTCCTTTATACCATGATTTTTCAACTTGTGCATGAGGGAAACTGACGCCCTGTACTTTATGCTAGATCCAGAGTTCTGGTGTTCCATGAGCACAGCTTCTCTGGATTTTCAATCCCTCCCCAATGGAGCCTTTCCTACCTGGATCTGGAGCAGAATAATTTTTAAGTTGATAATTTGGTATGGCCCATGAATGATGTTATAAAATTTGGCAGAAAAACGGTTCCCCACTCCTGCTCTAAAGGAAAGAATAAAAGGTCTGATGTATTAGCAGATGTATTCTAGTGCAATTTCCTTAAATGTATTCAAATGTATCTAAAATATATAAAATATCTATGTTTAAAGCAGGGCTAATAAAAAAACCCAAAATGTTGTAGTTATTGTTATGTACTGTTGAGTTGGTTCCAAGTTATAATGACCCTGTATAGGGTTACTGAGGAGCAGCTGGTTAGTTTGAACTGTTGACCTTGCAGTTCAAACTGACTTTCTGGTCCAGAATAAAACAAAATACTTTTATATTTCAAGTGGTTTACGTAGTGTTGTTGTTTGTGGTTGCATTGATTCTGACTCATAGTGGCCCAAATGGACTGTGTAGAATTGCCCAATAGGATTTCCTAGCACTGGACTATGAACCACAAGGCCCATAATTTGAGCTCACCAGTCATGACTCAGGAAAAAGATGAGGCTTTCTGCTTCTGCAAAGATTTAAAGTCCTGGAAACCCTATTCAGGGTGGCTATGAGTTGGAACCAACTCGATGGCACTTAACAACAACAATCTTCATACGAGCACATCGCCAAATCTTTTTTCTCATGGAGTCACTTGTGGATTTGAACTGCTAACATTTCAACTAATAGCTAAATACTTAACCATCATGTAACCAGGGTTCCTTTCATAAATACTGTTGTTACTGTTGTGTGTTGTCAAGTTGGTTTTGACTCATAGTGACCAGGGTTTTCAAGAGCAGTTGGTGAGTTTCAAATGCTCACCTTGTGGTTAGCAAGGTTAGTGGTTGCAATGCTTCTCCTACAACACCAAACCAGGACTCATACACTATCTGGAGAAAATATTCTTCCAGTAGTAACATCCTGTTCACAGAGAGCAGGTGAACAAATTACTTGAGACTAATGAATTAAGTTTTGATATTCTGAGTTATGGTGTTGGAGGAGAATACTGAAAGTGCCCTGGGCTGCCAAAAGAACCAACAGATCCATGTTGGAAGAAGTGCATCCAGAGTGCTCCTTAGACGCCAGGATGGCCAAACTTCTTCTCTCATACTTTGGACATATTGTCAGGAGGGAACAGTCGCTGAAGAAGGATATTATGTTTGGTAAAGTGGTGGGTCAGAGAAAAAGAGGAAGATCCCCAACAAGATGGATTGGCCAAGTAGCAGCATCAATGGACTGAAACGAGGCAACAATAGTGAGGTTGGCCCAGGATCGGGCAGTGTTTTGTTCTGTTGTGCATTAAATCGCTATGAGTCAGTACCAACTTGATGGCACCTAACATCAACAACAACAGTTCTGACACTTCCAGTTTTAACTAAGACAACAAAACCATGTGGGCAGACAGAACAACATAAAGTGCCCATCATTCAAGTTGTTCAACAGTGAAGTTCTTTTTTAGCTGGTTTATCCACTTTACTATTTATTTTTTTCCTGTGTGTGTGTGGGTTTTTTTTGCGTGTGTGTGTGTGTGTTTTTTTAACTTTTTTTTTTTTTCTTTCCTTCAAATGAAAGTTATGGGAAGTCCAGTAAGTAAAACAGATTCATCCAGAGAAGCATTTGTTAAAGATGGGGACAAGGGAAGTTGGAACTTCACTTCATCTGCCCTTCCCAATCCCACCTGAATCTCTGTTTACTGTGAATTTAAGAGGTTTGTGTGACACATTTTGACAATCTTGGTTCAAGAACTGACCAGCAACATGAATAGCATCTGGGAGGGGCTCAGGGCCTGTCCTCAGATACCCTGAATCAGACTCTGCATTTATGGACACCTTGAAGTTTGAGAAGGCTAGAAGAAAAAGAAAGGTTTCATAGAGAAAATGGGAGAGATGGAGGTCTGCGCCAATGTTGTGGACTGAAATTTGTGCCATCAAAGTATGTCTTGAAATCCTAACCCCCATACAAATAAGTATGACCCTGTTGGAAAAATAGGACTTTTCTTACGTTATGTTAATTAGTGCCTGCCAGTGTAGGGTAGATCCTAAATTCTAAGTTACACAAAACCCAGAACAGACACATATTCACACACATGGGGATGAGGAAGGCAGATACTAGAGACAGATGGATGTACAAGGAACACCAAGGATTGCTGGCAGCTTCTAAAAACTGAAATAGACCGGAATGGACCTTTAGAGCCAGGTCCTGAAATTGGACTTCTGGCCTCTGAACTGTGAGAAAACAAATTTCTGTTCTTTAGAGTCATCCATCTATGGTATCTCTGTTATTGCTGTTGTTGTTGTTAAGTGCCATTGAGTCAGTTCTGACTCATAACAACCCTGGTGGGCTCCAACCATGGACCTTGTGCTTCTTGTATATAGCCACTGGGTTCCCCTCCGTTACCTCAGCATCAGGCAATTAAGACAGCCAGTGATTCTCAAGTTTACTTGCATTAGGTCATCTGTTGGGGTTGTTAAAATACAGACTGCTGGGCTCCACTTTGAGTTTTTGACTCAGTAGGTCTGGGCTGGGGCCTAAAAAACCATGTATATAACAAGTTTCCAGGTAATGCTGCTGTTCCACACTTTGTTAATAACTGGCATATACTATTTTATCTTTACGTCCTTACTTCACACCTTAGACCTACAAACCTACTTTGTTGTTGCTAGCTGCTGCAGTCAATTCCAATTCTTGGCAACCCCATTCATGCAGTATAGAACTGCTCCAGAAGGTTTACAAGACAGATTGCCAGACCTATTTTCCAAGGTTTGAACCTTTTTTCCTCCAGTTCAGTTCTGGCTGACGAATGAAGTCTGGCAGACCAGAGTTTATAAAATGTGAGTGAAGTAGGACAGTAACTGGAATGGGAAAAAGAATGAGTCAATGCCCTGCTAGACACTTAATCTCTTCTTTAGAAAATTAGAGCAGTGTGTGTGTTACATAGCAACTAAGTATTTTGACAGACACAGCCGGAAACAGTGTTGTTTCACTCAAAGATGGTAGCCTACCATATCACTTTGTATCTACGTTGCTCTTCATAGTCTTGGTAACAGTCCAGTCGCCCACACCAGGCACCTATAAGGGTTCACTACACCTCTTACAAACTTCCCAGTCCAGGACTTCAATTTGTAATTGTTCCCATTTCAACTGTTGTTGCATGTCACCTAAATTTTTAAAATTTGATTGTGTTTCGATTTTGCTTTGTGGACTATGACTTGATGATTTAAACTGGTTAAAAGCCCTGGTTTGAACTGCCAACTTTTTGGCTGGTTTAACTATTTGAGTGATGCCTTGGGTTAATGCACTGGACTACAAGGTCATTTGGATGACAAGGTTGGCGGTTCAAGCTTACCAGCCGCTCCTCAGAAACCCTATACAGGGTCATTATGAGTTGGAACCAACACGACAGCACTTAACAACAACAACAACAGCTACTTTAATAGTTCTGTTGTGGAGCTGTGGGATAAAGCACTGGACTGCGAGGTTGGTTTGAACCACAAGATCAGTGGTTCAAAATCACTAGCCACTCCTCGGAAACCCTATACAGGGTGACTATGAGTCATAACCAACTCGATTGCACTCAACAACAATGATAGCTACTTTAACAGAAGCTTTACTTGATATTGATTGTGGTGTCTTTAAAGAAATAGACTTTTTAAAAGTCAGGCGTATTACTTGTTAAACTGTCCAGAGGAGGGGACCAGCTACTGCTTATGTGATTAATTTAAAGTCAGAATACCATAGTTTAGATTATAGCTCTGATGTTCTGACAAGTTGTAGAGCACTCTAATTGTAATAAAACTTAGGGAAGAACACAGTTCAGGAGAAATGGACCCTCTGGAGAAGGAAAGGAGCACAACGTGACTTCTTTGGCTAGTGGACACCTGTCCATGCCCCACGGAATACACTGGCCTAGAGCACAGGCACCATTTTTTTTTTTTCCTTCTTCTTTTATTTTCAAAGCTCAACCAATGGTCACATATGAGACCCAACATAAACTTTACTGAAATAAAAATGTAAATCATAAAACCCAGCCATATACATCTTTCTCACACACAATTTCTTCACCAAATTAGCAAAAATCTCATTTAGGGGCAAATTTCCTGCTGCATTGTAATCTGCCCATTAGATGCCCCTCTGGCTGCCAGAATGAACGTTTGCTCCTGAGAGACACTCAAGAAGATATGTTTTCACTAAGCCAGTGCTCAAATAGGCATGAATCTAGGATTTCAGTTATTAGGAAGGCTTAGAATAGCAAGGTTTAAGAGCTCAGCCCTGCAGAGAAATAAAGGGGCATAGGCAAAAGGTAAGATGATTCCAAGAGATAAGTCAGAAGCACAAACAAAATGCAAATGGTGGAGAAGCAGATACAAAGGAAGAGACCCCAGTCTGAGCCAAATCAGCCTGAAAGAGAGAGGAGCAGGATCTATCTATAAGCCCCAAGAGGGAGCATGTTTTGCTACTCTGAACTATAAGGGTTTCAACTCTTTACATGAGGGGTTATTACTGTTGTTGAGTATGCTTGAGTTGGTTCTGACACACAGCGACCCTGTACAGGATTTCTAAGAAGCAGCTGGTGGGATTGAACTGCCTACCTTGTGGTTTGCAGTCCAGTGCTGATCCTACAATGCCACATGAGGATGGGGAACCTTCTTTCTGCCAAGGGCCATTTGTATGTTTGTAACATCATTTGCGGGCCATCCAAAATTATCAACTTAAAAATTAGCCTGCTATATTTAGTCAAACATTTAATCAACTCACTCCTAATGGAGTCCTGGAGTCTTGGTGTGGTGCTGTGGAATAAAGCACTGGGCCACAAGGACAGTTTGAATTACAAGGTCAACGGTTCCAACTCATCAATAGTTCCTTGGAAACCCTATGCAAGGTCGCTATGAGTTGGAACCGATTCCAACAATGGAATCTTGTGGCACTGAAGGTTAATGTACTGGACTGAAAAGTCAGTTTGTATCTCGGACCTCCCGGTTCAAACCCATCAGCTGATCCCTGAAAATCCTAAACAGGGTCATTATGAGTCAGAACTGACACGACGGTACTTCAACAACAATAACAACAATGTGATGGTTGGAGCTGCGGTTGCCTTGGTAGGGCTAGACCAAGTGATTTCATGGGCTTTATAAGGCCAAAGACCTGAGGTTCCCCAACCGTGCTTTACATCATCTACAGGAACGCAGAAGAAGCCAGAGAAATCCACTGACCACCTGGAAACACCCAAAGTCAAAGAGAAAATGGGAATGAATCTAAGTGGATATGATTGTTAGTGCTAGGGTTTAGAAGAAGCCGTAGCATAACAAAAAAAAATTTCTTTTTCATGTCTTAGCTAATATTAGCATTGAGCAGATAGCATTGAAAAATATATTTAAAAAAAAAATGTTATGAAAAGAAACAGGGTAAGTCTGAAATGCAGATACAGCACAGAGCCCTGCAGGGAGCTGACTTTTACATAAAAGCATTATGTGGCACAAAACTCCAGACAGCAAATCATTCAAGAAATCTCATGTTACAGAATCTTGAAGCAAATTTGTTAGTTATTTTTCCTTGATAAGAAATCCATTATTGTATTCTTTTCGGAATTGAGGCTTTCTATGGTTGGAAATTAACAGTTTATTGTTTTAAACATAACCAAAGTCTGCCAATGAAACCCAATGTTGTTTTGGGTAAATGAATTCCAAGTCTGCTAGGAAGGCAGCTCATTAGCTTTTGGCTGAGGACAGTGAAGGATTATCTTGAGAGTTGGTCACATTTATAGGATTTTGTAATTAGAAACCTTTAAATGTTTATCTAGTTCAACTTTCACACTTTCTATTAAAGAAACTGAGACTTTGAGAGGGCATATAACTTGGTCCAGCTTACATGACTAAGTGGTGGAAGACAAAGGCCTAAAACACTTGTCTTTTGACTCCATTTCTTAAAAATGAACATGTCCAAATGTTACTCATTCAAGAAAAACCTTCCTAATTTTGTCCATATCTGCGTAACACTAGTAATTCATAATTCCCTCCAAGTCAACTCATTTTTTTAAAACTTAAATTCATTTAAAAGGGCATCTTAATCTCATTAAGGAGCTCTGGCAGTGTAGTGGTTACGAATTGGGCTGCAAACCACAAGATCAGCAGTTCGAAACTACCAGCTGTTCTGCTGGAGAAAGATTAGGCTTTCTGCTCCCGTAAAGATTTACAGCCTTGGAAACCCTGTACAGGGTCGTTATGAGTTGGAACCGACTTCATGGCACATAACAACAACAACAACAACTTTAAATCATTACTGTAACTGAAAACCCTGTTTTGCTAAATATAAAGAAAATTATGTTATGGATCTGTGGTTAGATAAAGTGTTTGAAACACAGGCTAGTAGCCATCACTCATCTGTCAGGTTGTTGTACTGTGGTGGCTTGCATGTTGCTATGATGCTAGAAGCTATGTCTCAGGTATTTCAACTACAAGCAGGACAGGTGTTGGTGCAGCTTTCAGGGTAGGACAGAATAGGTAGAAGGACCAGAAAATCTACTTCTGAAAAAAGATTGGCTAGTGAAAACCTTATAAGTAACAGCAGAACATTTATATAGTGCAAGAAGATGAATCTTCAGGTTGTAAAATACTCCAAATATGACAGGGGAAGTAGAGTCCGCCTTAATGATAGATGGAGCAAAGCTTTTGGGATACAATTCAAAATGAGATGAGACCACTATAAACATCCATTAATAACCAGAACATGGGATATACAAAATATGAATCAAGGAAAATTAGAGGTCATCAAAATTAAGTGGAATGCATAAAGATCAATATCCTAGGCATTAGTGAGCTGAAATGCACTGGTATTGGCCAATTTGGATCTGACAATCACATGGTCTACTGTGCTGAAAATGACAAATTGAAGAGGAATGGCGTTGTATTCGTTGACAAAATTCAAACATTTCAAAATTTATCCTGAAGTACAATGTTGTCAGTGATGGGATGATATCTATATGCCTACAAGAAGACAAAGGAGCTCTGGTAGCGTAGTGGTTACAAATTGGGCTGCAAACTGCAAGGTCAGCAGTTCGAAACTACCAGCTGTTCCGTGGGAGAAAGATGAGGCATTTTAATCCCGTAAAGATTTACAGCCTCAGAAACCCTGTACAGAGTTGCTATGAGTTGGAACCAACTCCATGGCACAAAGTCACTACCACCACCACAAGACGACAAATTAATACAACTATTATTCAAATTCATGCACCAACCACTAATGCTAAAGGTGAAGAAATTACAGAGTTTTACCAGCTTCTGCAGTCTGAAATTGATCATACATGTAATCAAGATGTAGTAATAATTACTGGTGATTGGAATATGAAAGTTGTAAACAAAAAAGAAGGATGGGTAATTGGAAAATATGGCCTTGCTGATAAAACGACAGAAGAATCACAAGATAGAATTTTGGAAGATCATTGACTAGTTACTCATTTTTATTTCAACAACAAAAACATAGACACACATGAGGACCTTGCCAGATGGAATACATACACAGAAATAAAATTGACTACATCTGTGGATAAGGACGATGGAAGAGTTCAAAATCATCAGTCAGGGCAAGACCAAGGACTGACTGCTGAACAGATCATCAATTGCTCATATTCAACTTCAAGTTGAAGCCAAAGAAAATTAAAGTCAAATTTAGGAGAGCCAATTAAATTAAAATTAAAAACAAATCCAGGAGACCTGTTTAGGAAGCTTCCAAAAGTTTCTGGAAAAATAGAATGAAAAGATAATGACATTCTTCCGTAACCTTTTTGATGTCCCCTCATATATTCCACTTGAATTTAGACACCATTTTAAGATTATAATTTGATGCATTGAGTACTAATGATTGAATATATGATGAATTGTCGTATGACATCAAGGATATCATACATGAAGAAAAATAAGGTCATTAAAAAGAAGAAAAGACCAAAATGGATGTCAGAAGAAACTCTGAAATACAATTTTGAATGTAGTTAAAGCAAATGGAATAAACAATGAAATAAAAGATCTGAACAGTAGATTTCAAAGGGCATCTCAAGAAGACATAGTAAAATATTATAATTAAATGTGCAAAGGCTTGTAGTTACAAAACCAAAAGGGAAGAACATGCTCAGCATTTCTTAAGATGAAAGAACTGAAGGAAAAATCTAGCTTTGAGTTGTAATACTAAAGGATTCTATGGGCAAATAAATTGGACAACTCAGGAAGCAGCAAAAGAAGGCAGAAGGAATTCCTAGTTACTGTACCAAAAAAATTGACTGATGCTCAGCCATTCAGGAGATAATTCTGATCAAGAACTTACGGTACTGAAGGAAGAAGGTCAGGTTACACCGAAGGCATTATTGAAAAATAAGACTCCTGGCATTGACAGACTGCCAACTGAAATTTTTCAGCAATGAATGCAGTGATGGAAGTGCTTATTTGTCTATGCCAAGAAATGTGGAAAAGAGCTACCTGGCTTGCAGACTGGAAAAGATCCATATTAGTGCACATTTCAAAGATAGGAGATTCAATAGTATGTGGAAATTGTCAAGCAATATTAGTATTATCACATGCACAAGTAAAATTTTGCTGAAGATAATTAAAAAATGGTTTCAGAAGTACATTGAGAGAGACATGTCAGAAATTCAAGCTAGATTCAAAAAGGATGTGAAATGAGGGATACCATTGCTGATGTCAGATGAATCTTGACTGAAAGGAGAGAATACCAGAAAAATGTTTATCTGTGTTTTATTGGCTATGAAAATACATTTGAACAAAACAAACTATGGATAGTAAAACTAAAGTTCTCTCATGTAAACTATCATATAATTTACAATAAAACATGAAAAAAAAACAAAACACAACAAATTATGGATAACGATGCGAAGACTGGGTATTCCAGAACATTTCACTGTGTTCATGCAGAACCTATAAGCAGACCAAGGGGCTAACAGAACAAGGGGGAAATAGCATGGTTTAAAATCTGGAAAGGTGTGTGTTAGGATTGTATCCTTTCACTATACTTATTCCATTTGTATGTTTAAGCAAATAATCCCAGAAGTTGGACTATATGAAGAAGAAAGTGGCATTAGGATTGGAGAATGACTCATTAATAATCTGTAGTATGCAGATGATACAACTTTGCTTGTTGAAAGCGAAGAGGACTAGAAGCACTTACTGATAAAGATCAAAGACAGCAGCCTTCATGATGGATTATACTTCAACAAAGAAAACAACAAACCTTACAACTGAACTAATAACATTATGAAAAATGGAGAAAATGTTGATGTTGTCAAGGACTTCCTTTTACTTGAATCCATAATCAACTTGCAAGGATGCAGCAGTCAATAAATTAAGTGACATACTGCATGACAAATCCACTGTAAAAGGCTTCTTTATGGTGTTAAAAAACAACGAGGTCACCTTAAGGACTCAGGAGCACCTGCCCCAAGCCATGGCATTTGCAATTGCCTCCTGTGATGCTATAGGATAATCACTGGACCAGGAAGTCAGTTTGAACCACAAGGTTGGCAGTTCAAACCCACCGGCTGCTCCTTGGAAACCCTATACAGGGTGGCTATCAGTTAAGACCCACTCGATGGCACTTAACAACAACAATATATGCATTCAAAAGTTAAACAATTAATAAAGGAGACCGAATAAAAATTGTTGGATTTGAATTATGGTATTGGCCAAGAATGCTGAAGGTACCAGGAACTTGTCAGAGGAAAAAAAAAAAATCAAATCTGTCTAGAAAGAAGTATAGCCAGAATGCTTCTTAAAAGCAAGAATGGTGAATCTTCATCTCATATACTTGGGGCATGCTACCAGAAAGGACCTGTTCCTGAAGAAGGAGGTCATGCATGGTAAAGCAGGGGGACAGTGTAAAAGAGGACGACCCTGTGACAATGGACTCAAACATAGCAATGATTGAAAGAATGGCACAGTTTTCTTTTATTGTATATAAGGTCATTATAGGTTGGAACCAACTCCATGGTACTTAACATCAACAATAACAGCAGCCAGAAGCCTGATCTGTAGTGTAAAGAAATGGGCAGAAATTAGAGTTGTTGAGGGTAACTAATGACACTGAGCTTTCTCCTGGATATAATTGCCTGGAAGAGAATTGTAAGGGTGTTCATATTTTTATTAACATAGTTTCTTAATCCTGTAATAGTACTGGGCCCAACAAAATCACCTCCCAGAGCAATAGGAGTACAAGCTGACCATTTTGGGAAAATTAATACAACATTATTCTATATAGCATATATTTTGTAAATGAAAAAACAACTTCTAGCCTTTATCATGTTGTTTCAAACATCAGTGTTAACAGGATATTTTGACAGCTCTTTTCACTTCAAAGACAGAACCATATTAAATAGAACTTTATATATTTCAAAACACCTATGTCAATTTCCTGACTCACACTAGGGAGACTCAGTATATTTGCTAAAGGCAAGAATTGATGATTTATAGTTTTAAACACACTTGACTTCTGCAACAATATTTTCTTCTTTGATATGCTCCTCTGAAGAATTTTGCTTAAAATAAATTGGTTTGTATTATAGAAATTCTGTCATTCTTTTCTGCTGGTGTCTAGTAAATTTATAACTAAAAGTTTCAATATTTAAATATAACACAGGAAAACAATAAACTGGACCAAAAAAAGCTCACAAATCTATTTCAGAACTAACAATTTCAATAACTAGGTAAAGAAAATTATGGCACGTTGAAAAGACCGTTAGCTGAAATGAGTTGCTTTTGACTTTTACGGTTTTCAATTAATACATTTATTGCAATGAGCAGTGGCAGAAGAAGAAAACACTCAATAGAAAAAAAAATGCATTCTAATCATTGGGATTGTTTGTTGTTAGACGCATGTTACCCCTTCCCCTGAGAGCCACAGATTTTTAGAGTTTTATTTGACTGACATGACTATATCAGACTTGGATTAAAACCCCCACTTTGAAAATGTGGTATAAATGAGACCATTTTTTATCCTTTTGAATTCCAATTTTTTCATTTGTAAAGTGGGAGTGGAGTCAGTGACAGCCAGCCGCTTCATAAGTGTGTTAGATAAAAATATATTTATCAATAAATTTTACTGAAAATTAGGTTGAGAAGGTTGTTATTGATGGTGGTAAGTGCCACTGAGTTGGTTTCCACTCATACTGACCCTCTATAAGGTTTCCGAGGAGCAGCTGGTAAGCTTGAACCACTGACCTTGAGTCCAGCTCACTAACCCACAGCACTGAACCAGAACTCCTTGTTGAGAAGGTAATGGCCACTTATTTATAAGTGAGCTTTATCATTTTTTGATGGAGAGTACCATGCATAGGGTATACTGTAGAACATGGTTGGTAGGTGCCTGAAGGATTTTGTGTTAGTTCTGAAAAAGACTGCGAATAATGGTACTTCCTTTCTCTTTGTTGTGAATGAAAGCTTTGCCCCAATGAAGAATTTTTACTTGTGTAATCACAATTCTGTC
This sequence comes from Chrysochloris asiatica, assembly GCF_000296735.1. Lineage (NCBI taxonomy): Eukaryota > Metazoa > Chordata > Mammalia > Afrosoricida > Chrysochloridae > Chrysochloris > Chrysochloris asiatica. The sequence continues at coordinate 18,289,248 of NW_006408548.1, read as the reverse complement.
CAAACTATATTCATGTGACTTAAGGCAACATAACCAAATTAGTTTCTGGAAGGATTAGGTCAAGACCACAATAATTTCATTTTTCCGTCATATTTCACCTAGCTGTAGTCATATTTTGCTGAAACCATGTAAATAAATCAATCCAGATTTCTAAGTAATTTTTAAAAAAATTCCAAACATCTATCCACTGAATTGTTTTTCTGTGTTCTTGGTCTTTTTCCCTATTAAAGTTCATTGACCTCTACCTATTTTTAGACCATCTGGTTCCAAAATACAAGCAGACTTCAAAAAGTTGTAGACAAATAAAATTAAAAGATAATGGGACCTTTTCAGGAATCTTTTGAAGCCCACTCGTAGAAAAGAGAATGACACATTCTGTCTTTATAAAATAACCACACAAACAAATACTTGTTTGTGTTTGACTCAACGTTTCAGATGATTTATTACATGACCTCATCATCTGGAATTCCTTGATCTAAATTCTGGTTTCAACTGAAGGACTAGTGTGAAACATTCACACTATGCATACATGCATTGCCCCCCTCCTTAACAGAATGCAATAGGTTGCTCTGAATTTGAAACAACACATACCCCTCAATTCTCCAAGTGCATGAGCTGCCAACAATAATTTTAGTGTTTGTGGCAGTTTTTAACTTCTGAGTTTCACTTATTTAAACCAATACAAGTCACCTGCTAGGTGATAGGTACTCTTCTAAGTGCTCTGGCTACAACAGGGAACACAATAGAAATTCCTGCCTCATAGAGTTTACATTCTAGCAGTGGCCATTTGGAAATCTCTTCAATATCACATAACTAGAACATAATATTAATGAACGTATTTCCTCATCACAGAGTTTTGGTTGTAATCGGGAAAATAGAACAACCTATATAACCAGAGGCCAAATCCATACCCCTTACAACCATCAGGTCTGCTAGTTTCTGTATGTCAGATCCTAGACCTGAGCCTGTCACTGACAGTTCACAGCCCCACAGCAAAACAAGAAGAAAGTAGACAATGACAGATCATAAATAAAGGCACAATTCCTTAATTGTAAACCCCAAATCTAACAAGCTTGAAAACTGAAAGTTATCCATAAGTTGGTTGGTGGCTGCTGATTTCATGAGTGTTATTTAATCTTTATTGACCACACCCAGTCTGAATATTTGAATGTTTTGCTGTAGGAATATTACTGTGTTTGATATGGGGTGTCCTTCGAGATTCAAACCATACTATCTTTGTAGAATTCCTACCCATCCACCTCCTAAGAAACAAAAACTCCACAGAATCGGAATTCTGGAACATGTCTGGCCAAGGTTTTTAGATAAAGGTTTGTGGACCTGTGTGGCATTGTAGGATAAGCACTAGATTACTACCCACAAGGTTAGTGGTTCAAACCCAAGAGCTGCTCCTTGGACACCCTATATAGAGTCACTCTGTGTCAGATCTGACTGAATAGTGCTTTATACCATTAACAACAACAAAGTCTGTATTTTGGTGAGGTTGCTAACTATATTTTCTCAGAAACGCCTGTATTTCATTCGGATAATCTTTTTGCTTTGGGGATACTAAAATATTTTTTATGAGATCAGCTAATAACTATTCATTTTGTTTTGGTCTCAAATATCCTTATTTGGCACCATAGAAAGGTTGGCAATCCTCAGCTGTTTCCCTCTGTCTTTTTAAAGATAATGCTCCTCTGTGAAATGTGAAATTCAGGGCGATACTGACCTGTGTCAGCAAAACTGCCTCATCTTCTACCCCCAGTCCATCTGCACTATTATTTAATTATTGTGGCTCCTAAATGGACTTGCTTTTAAAAAACTGAAATAAACTTCTTCAAAAAAAAAGACATTATCTCACTTTTGTAACTGGAAAGCCAGTATTGCTTGATATAAATAGGAGGTCACTAAAAACTGAATATGCTACAGATAAGACAATATATGTTGGTCCACCTCAAGTCACTGCATGAGTCACCTGGGGTGTTTAGCACATAGTCTATCCTTCAAATTTTTCAGACATAAAACATTTCCATTTTCTTTCTATCTGACTGTTAACTTTCATCTTTTCTAAGACCATTTCATTTCCTTTTGTCCTGACTTAAAAGGCAGATCATCAATCTCCTTCCAACGATTTCACGTATGCAACAATGAAAATCAAATCACATTTTAGACTCTTTTCCCCACTTAGAGGGATGTCTAACTTCCACATGCATTTGAGGTTATTGAAAATACTATGGGTTAGGTCAGGCACACTTTAGTCCTCAAGCTGACATCTTTGTTCTTGAACAATTAAGAAGTCTTGCGCAGCAGATTTGCCTAATGCAATGCGCCATTGGATTTGTTGACTGCTACTTCCATGAGTGTTGAAAGTTAGACAAAGAATAAGGAATGTTGAAAGTTGGACAAAGAATAATGCATGTGCAAGTTGGAAAATGAACAAGGAAGACCGTAGAATAATTGATGCATTTGCGTTGTGGTGTTGGAGAAGAATATTAAAGGAACCATAGACTTCCAGAAGAACAAACAAGTCTGTGTTGGAAGAAGTACAGTCAGAATGTTCCTTACAAGCCAAGATGGCCAGACTTTGTCTTTTATACTTTGGACATATTATCAGGTGGCCCCAGTTCCTGGAGAAGGACATCATGCTTGGTAAAGTGGAGAGTCAGTGAAATAGAGGGAGACATCCAATGAGATGTACTGACACAGTGGCAGCAACAATGGGCTCAAGCATAGCAGCAATTGTGAGGATGGCACAAGACTAGGCAATGTTTTGTTTCATTGTACATAAAGTCACTTTGAGTCAGAACTGACACCATGGCAACTAACAATAACAACAACAGGTGCATATGGTTATATTTTGATGGCTTATTACTTCCTATAGCTATTAACTGGAAGTTTGGTTGTTCGAACCCACATATAATCTACCTGATGACAACTAACAACAACAACAACAAAAACAAAAACACCACAACAGTATAGCCAATACCTCTCCAACTTTACCTGCACATAAGTACGCTGAAGATCTTATTTAAATCCAGAATGTGATTCAGCAGTTCTGGGGTGGAGTTGGAGATGAAGCATTTTCATAAGCTCCCAGGTGACAATGATGCTACTGGTCCAAGGACCACTCTTTGAGTAGCAACGGTGTCTTTGACAGCTGGAGTGTCAGGACTAACTGGAGGGGTGGAAAGAACTAGATTGCCTTTGAAAGTTTTCTCCATCTTTCTCTACCTTGTAATTTCAAAAACTGTTTGCTTAAGAACGAAATTATTAAATTATTTTTATTTCTATTCAGTAATTGAGCCTGTGGCAAATAGTTTTCTTCATTTCTAACTCTCTGCATCTGATCGTACTTATGTAGGCCTAATGGTATACACTACATTCAAATACTGTTTATACGGATTTTAATTATAGAACCTTCAGAGAAAAAAACAAAGATATAAGTCATTAAAGTTAATTAGTGATAACTTTTTTATTTTAATTTTATACTGTGAATTGGGTGATGGTTTATAGAGCAGATCATCAGTTTTACATTCAACAATTCACATGCATTTTGTTTCATCTCATTGGTTACAATTCCCTCATTGATTTTGTTTCATCTCATTGATTACACTTACCTACTTCCTGCGTGTGTTTCCTGTTTCTATTCCTTATTCTTTCTTAACCCATCTGAACTTTGTCCTTGGGTAAAGCTGACCCTTTGATCTCAAATGATGTGTGTACCTCACTAGTGTCATTGGTCCTCTTATGTTTATTGTTCGGCTAGAAACTGTGCCACAGAGTGAGTTCCGTTCCAGACCTGAAGAGGGAACCAAGGGCCAGAGTCTTAGGAGTTCCACCAGTCTCAATCTGACCAGTAAGTTTCATTTTGAGTTTTGTTACATATTTTCTTCCACTCTATTCAGGATCTTCAAATGTGATCCCTTTCACAGCAGTTGGTAGTGATAGCTAGGCACCAGCTATTTTTTTCTGGTCTCAGGATCACAGACACTGATGGTTCACATGGTCCATTAATTCATTGAATTAATTGTTTCCATGTGTCTTTCCTAGACAGGGAGAGGCCATTAGTTGTACCTTAGATAGTCTCTCATGAGCTTTTAAGACCACAGTCACTACTCATCAAGGTAGGATGTAGAACATTTTCTTTGTGGACTATGTCAATTGATCTTGGGGTCCTACAAGACTATGGTCCTAAATCCCTAGGCCCAGCAATTCATTTCCTTAAGGTGTCTGGTATGTCTGAGAAGTTTTCATAACTTTGCTCCCTGTATGCTCACCCACATTTTTGGATATATTTGCAGTAAAAATAAATTTTCATGTACAAATATCCTTTGTCAAACCTATATTTATTTGTGGGTATATTCCTACTTCTCCTCCCACACCTGTTCAACCTGCATATGTATGCATGCGTCTACTTGTAGATCACTGCTATTTCAGGATATACTCAAGTAACATGCATTGATTTCTTCTGAAATTTTAGAACAGTTTGCTTTATTTTGAAATCTACTTGACTTCTACTCCATTAAAGTGTACTTTACTTCCACTGTAATTGTCTTTAATACAAATTTATATCTCTGGTTCTCTATTTTCAGCCCTATAGGTTTGTTTTACTTTGGAGACTTCTACACTTGGGTTGGGGAGCATGGTGGCTCCAAACGATTAGCACTGGACTGCAGACCACAAGATCATTTATTGGAGTCCACCAATGACTCCGCAAGAGAAAGATGAGGCTTTCTGTTCCTGCAAAGGTTTAAAGTCTTGGAAATCCTATACAAGGTCACTATGAGTCAGAACCGACTTGACGGCACTTAATAACAACGACATGTCTGGGTTGACTTCTGGGCGCTGTTATGTATGTTACTCTCAGGTTGTTGCCTACTTTTGTTGCTTCTCTGTCTGAAGAAATCCCTTTAGTATTTCTTTTAAGATTGGTCTGGTTTTACAAATTCATTTGATTTCTGTTTATCTGGAAAGAACCTAATTTTGCCATTGTATTTTGAGGGTATGTGATTTTTGGTTGGCAATTTTTTTATTTCAGAGTTTTGTAAATGTCATCTTTCTGTCTTCTTGATTGTATAGTTTCTGCTAGAACATTGGAACTTAGTCTTATTTGTAAGTAAATTTTCGTTTTTCCCAAGCAGCTTGCAGGATTCTCTCTTTGTCTTTGATTTTGGAAAGTTTGATTATGATATGTCTTGGTTATGTTCTTTGGAGATCTAGCCTGTTTAGGGTTTGTTGAACTTCTTGAATGCATATCTTCTTGTCTTTTAGGATATTAGGGAGATTTTCTTTCAACAGCAAATCTTTGATAATTTTCTCTGTGCTCTTTTTGTCTTTTTCTGTTTTGGAAATTCTGAATACTGTAAGTTATTCCTCTTGATGGTGTCCAACATAATTCTTAGACTTCCTTCAGAATTTTTCATACTTTTTTTTTTTTTTTAATTGCTCCCTTAGCAGATTAGCATTGATAGATTTGTCTTCAAGTTCACTGATTTGGTCTTTCATTTATACAATTCTGCTTTTCTGCCTGTTCAATGAATTATCTAGTTTTGAATTATAGTATTAATTTTCAATACTTCTATTTGCTGTTTTTGTATGTTTTCTAACTTTTCATTTATTTTGGCAGTTTGTTTTTATAATATTTTTCAGAATTATTATTAATTCTTTAAAAAAATTTCATTTGCAGCCTACTCGTTATTTCTCTCAATCTGTTGAAAGGACCTAAACATCATTATTTTGAATTTCTTTTATCAGGTAGTATCAGTGCTATTTCTTTTTCAGAAAGGTCTTCTGGCTCTGTAATTTGGTCATTTGTTTGAGACAGTCTGTCTTGTTTCTTTGTGTGAACTGAAATTGTTTTCTCCAAGATGTGGTATTGCTGTATTTGGATTTAATTGATGATTGAATATTGCTGTGTTGTAAGGCAATCACCACTTGTATCCTGGTGGTTGTTATAGAGATATGAGTGCGAGTTCAATTCTCTGTTCACTGTTTGTTTGTTTAATCCATGTCTCTATCCTTTCCTCTAAGCTTGGGTTCTGGGATTATCATCTGTATCTGTTTCATTTGGTCTCTTGTGTCTTTGTTGTAGAGGCTCTGTATAGCAAGTTTGCCTAGTCTGCCATCAAAGTGAAAACTATTTTTAAGGTTCTACTGATTCTTTTGTGCTCTTTTTTTGTGGAATACATACATGCATGTAATCTTATAGCATATTTTAAAAGCAAAACAAAACAAAAACTATCTCAAGAACCAGGGATGCATAAATAATTTGTAAAGCCTAACGTTGTCTCTCATACTTTGGACATAATATCAGGAGGGACCAGTCACTAGAGGACATCATGCTTGGTAAAATGTAGTGTCAGTGAAAAAGAGGAAGAACCCAAATGAGATGGATTGGCATGGGGGCAGCAGCAATAGGCTCAATTGTAACAACAATTGTGAGGATGGTACAGGACAAGGCAGTGTTTCATTCTGTTGTGCATGGGGTCACTGTGAGTCAGAACCAAGTCAATGGCACCTAATAACAACAGCAGCAACAACAAATAATGACCATTTTACTGATTCTCATGAACATATGCTCCTTTATCTTTCTCCCCATCTTGTCTATTTCTTTTTTTTATTATCATAATCAAAATTATGTATTTCCTATTTGTTGTTGTTGATACTGTTAAGTTCCATTGAGTTGGTTCCAGTATATATTGGTATAGGGCTTCCAAGGAGCAATTGGTGAGTTTGAAACCGCTGATCTTGTGGTTCGCAATCCAGTGCTAATACTACAGTGCCATACCAGGACTCCTATTTCCTATTTATGGCATTCAAAAGAAAAGTTAAAATTCATTTGGTGCCTGCCTACATAAAGTGAAGCAATGAGTCATCATATTTAACTCATTGCAAAAATATCACATTGTTGCTTTCCTAGATAGTGATCATTGGTTCATTATGGTTTAAGTAACACAGCCTGAGAGAAAATTATACTGCCTGCAACATTTCACTTAAATACTTACTTTCCACTTATTTTTCTATGAAAGAGTGGGTTTTGTACTCTGTCTGGTCAGATTAAATTTATCAAATGTATAATACATGCACATACATGTTATTGCTATTGTGTACTACTTTATCTATTTGGATTCACATTGACCCCATGTGATAGAGTTGAACATCCCAATAGGTTTTCTAGGCTGTAATATTTATTATGGGAACAGATTGCCAGGTACCAAGGAAGGGGGTACAGTGGTTAGGTACTTGGCTCCTAACCAAACTTTAACAGTTGATAAACCACCAGTCACTCCTCGAAATAAAGATGGTAAAGTCTACTTATGTTAAGTTTTCCAGCATTGAGTCTGGGGCAAGATGGTGGACTAAGCAGATGCGATGAGCCAACCCTCAGCAACAAAGACTTGGGAGACTGAGTGAAAGGAAAACAGATGATTCTGGAACCCCGAGCATCAAGGGGCAGGACAGAGAGGTGGATTGAGTGCCAACTAGAAGACGCAGTTGAACAGTAGAGGGAGAGAGAAGAAAAATGGGGCAAGACGGTGAAGTATCAATACCTGTTCACAAAAGCTCACGATGGCCGTGCTGTGCCTTGCCAACCCACAGTCTGCCCACTTTTCTTCTCTCTCAATAAAAATAAACCTAAATGCAACTCTCAAAACTAGACCAAGTCTTACTCTTACTCCTATATAACCCTCGCCCCTAACATTAATCCTAGTCTTAAGTACAACCCTAACAATAAATGAAGTCCTAGGCCTAACCAAGGCCTAGCCATAGTCTCATCTCTAACCTTCACTTCTTGTTCCTACTCAGATCGCCTCGCCACAAAAGATTTTTATCTTTTGTGATTTGAAAATCCTTTGGGGCAGTTTGATTCATGGTCACTCTGAGTCAGAATCTACTCGATGTAAGTGGGCTTGCTTTATGGCTTCTCTTATGGAGTCACTGACTTAGGCTTGAACCCTCAGCCTTTTGGATAACAGCTGTGCAAGTCAAGTCTGCTCATTAGCAGCCAAGTATGCTAATTATTTGTATACCACCTAGGGATTCTTGAAGATTAAAGTTGTTTTCAACTCTAATATTTTTTACCCTGGGAATTTTGAATTTTAGCTTTATTTTTAGTTCAAAGAACTGTGTTCTTATTCTCTCACATAATGTACTGTTTGAATTTGTAAAACAAGTCTCTGGTAGTCTGCATGATCTGTTCAAATTAGAGAAAACGTCTTGAGAATATAAACTCTTCCCTTGCCTCACCCTTTGCTCTTCACAGCAAACCAGTTGGTTCCTGACCTGCACTTTCCTTTCCAAGTTTCAAAAAACAAGGACTTTATATTTTGGGTTCCAAAATGGACATTTGTTTGGAAAAGGAATATAAAAACAACATGCACCAATAATTTTAAAGTCACACAAAACCCAAACCCAACTGATAGCAACCCTATAGGACAGAATAGATTTACTCCATTGGGCTCCTGAGCTGTAAATCTTAGCAGAAGCAAACGGCCTCATCTTTCTCCTGAGGAGTGGTGGCTGGGTTTGATCTTATGGCTAGCAGTCCAATCCAATGCTTAACCCATTAAAGCACCAGAGCTCCTTAAGTTCAAACAAGGATAAATAAAATATGATTTTTCTTTTTGCAAAAAGGTTTTTTAATTGAAGAGAAGTTAAAAGTGTATTAAACATAATCTGCCAGTTTGCCCAAAGCAATTATAACCCCCAAACAAAATCCTTTGCTGTCAAGTTGATTCTGGCTCAGAGCAACCTTACAGAATGGAGGAGAACTGCCCCATACGGTTTCCAAGGCTATAATCTTTATGGAAGCAGATTGCCACATCTTTCTCTTGTGGAGCAGCTGGTGGGTTTGAACAACTGACCTTTGATTTGCAGTGAGGCTGCATACTAGAACTCCTATAAAGCATGAAAAATCACTCCTAAATTTATAAAATGTTTAAAGTTGGGTAACACCAAGTGGGCCTCACCTTCTTGATCTATTAAATAAAGTAGCTGAATTGGATAATCTTTGAGGACACTCTGGTTTTTCTAAGAAAGTACTGCATTTATCATGCTGCTACTGTACTTGCTGCTGAAAACTTTATTGTCCCCCAGTTTCTCTTATAAAGGGGAAGAAGTCAAGGAAAAGAAGCTGGTGTTTGAGAGCAGACTTCTGAGAGCCTTGCTTATCATGCCTGGCTCTTTCTGTTTCTTATTTGGCTTTGACCTGAGCAGAATGGAGGTGCATGCTTTTGTTTGGATGAGTGACGTTTTAGACATCTAACTCTGTGACTATTGCTGGCTTCTTTTCTGCCACCTTCTTTAGACTTTATGATCTGACTGGGTGATGCCATGGTTCTCAACTTTTGGTGTGCAGCGGAATCACCAGGATTTGAAATAACCACATGAAAGCAGAGGCCCTGTTTTTCAATATTTGGATTCAATAGATCCAGCTGTGCCTCCCAGTACCACCCCAAATCCCCCAATGTTTTGAAAATGCACTTTCCAAATGGTTCTGATACACACCAGAGGCTGAATACTACTGGACCTAGACACAACAATGCAGTTGGCACTGACCTTCTAATGCCAGTTCCTCAGGAGCTGAAATGTCCAGGGACTACAGAAGAAAGAAGCCTGGGAATCTCCCCATGTGCTTCTATTCCTTTTATTAAGCTTGATACTCCCTGATGGTCTAGTGGTTAGGCTTCAGAGCACTCTTCTGAGTCTGGGTTCATTCTTCTTGGAGTCCCTGGGTGGCGTAAAAAGTTAAGCACTCAACTACAAACTAAAAGGTTGATGCTTTGAACTCTCCCAGAGACATCCTGGAAAACAGCCCAGTGATCTGCTCTGTGCCGCCTTAAAACCCTTAGGGAGTACACTTCTACTCTACACACATGTTGAGACTCATTCCATGGCAATTGGCAATAATGTCCATGTTTTCATAGACAGCCTTCTGGGTTACACTACATGCTGGGGGACTAGAGGCCAAATTCAACTGTCTTTATTGACACAGTTTTACTAAGCACTCCTGTTATTGGCAGTTTCTAAACAAGTCTTTGAAATGTTGCCAATTGGTGTATAATAATTGACTTTCATGATTAATGAAATTTCAATAACTCATCAGAAAACTTTCATTATCAGCTCAAAACAGTCAAGTCAATTATTCATTAATTCATCTGTCCATTCATTCTTCATTATAATGTGAATGCATTTATCAAACATTTATTAATCCCTTGCAATAGTGTAGGGACTAACAGCCAGAGCTCAGGTAGCTATCATTTCTTCACTTTTCTGACCCTGAACAAACTGTCTCACTTTTTTATATATTTCACTTTCCTTATCTGCAAACAGGAACAATACTAGAACCTGACACATTGCTGATGGTACAAAAACAACCACAGGCCTAGGGCATAATAACTGTTCAATGAAAGCTAGTCATTATGACTATCATCACAATGTACCACTGGGCTAGAGGTTGAGGATACAAAGATGGATACGATTAGATAATTAAAGCACATAGAAGTGAGGAGGCAAACACTGGTGTAATTAGTACATGCAGTGATGGTGTAAGTCCAATCTGGGTGCTCTATGTCTATGAAGGTAGGTGGGAAGTCTGGAAGATAGGAGTTGGAGTAAAGTTCTGAAACAAGAGTAGGACCAGTCATATCATATAGGGGAGTGGAGTTATTCTTTTCTCTTATATGATTAAAGGTATTTTGTTGGTAAAGATTATATGGAGATAGTATTTATACAATTTTAACCAGCAAAAGTACTATAGATGGGTGACCTCTTGATTAACAGAAATTTATTTTCTCACCATTTAGGAGGTGAGAAGTTTGAATTCAGGAGGCCGGATCTACAGGAATACTTTCTCTGTTGGCTTTGGTGGAAGGTCCTTGTTTCTTCAGTTTCTATTTTCTGGTTCATTGGAGATCTTCATGTGGCTTGGCAACTATCTTACCCTTTCTCCACTTAGTGGTTTCCTTATTTAATCTCTTTTGTATCTGAGAGGAGATTGACTCAAGACATACCCTATACTGATTCTGCCTCATTAGCACAACAGACAGCCCATTTCTAAATGCTGTTATAACCACAGGCATTTGGTTGTTGGGTGCCATCAAGTGGGCTCTGACTCATAGTGACTCTATGTATAATACAACAAAACACTGCCAAGTCCTGTGCCATCCACACAATAGTTGTTATGCTTGAGCCCTTTGCTGCTGCCACTATGTTAATCCATTTCATTGGGGATCTTCCCTTTTTTTTTTTTTTTTTTTTTTTGCTGACCCTCTGCTTTGCCAAGCAAGATGTCCTTCTCTAAGGACTTGTCCTTTCTAACAATATATCCACAGTATAACAGAAGAAGTCTCGCTGTCCTGATTTCTAAGGAGCATTCTGGCTACACTTCTTCTAACACAGATTTGTTCTTTTGACAGTCCATGGTACTTTAAATATTCCCCTCCAAAACAATAATTCAAATGCATCAATTCTTATATGGTATTTCTTATTCACTGTCCAACTTTCATATGTATATGAGGCAACTGAAAATACCATGGCTTGGGTCAGGTGCATCTTAGTACCCAAACTGATATCTTTGCTTTTGGATACTTTAAAGAGGTCTTGTGCAGCAGATTTGCCTAATGCAATACATCATTTGACTTATTAACTGAAGATAGGATCTACAACACATATTTTGGGGAGATACAATTCAATCCATAACAAATACTTAAAAAAAATACATTTGAAATGTTTGTTTCCAGTAAGTCACTTTTTTTGGATAACAAAGTCATTTACTAACCCCAAAGAAGAGAAAGAAAATAACTCACTCTCATAACACAAGTACCTCTCAGGGATTTTATAGAGGAGATTCCTGTATCAAGGTGGGAGGGTGGTCTACAGCAATACTTCACTGCCATAGAACGTTTGGCAATGTACATAAGGGGACTTCAAAAAATTTGTGAAAAAAAAATCCATTATCTTTTCATTCTGTTTTTCCATGAACATTTGAAGCTCCCTCGTGCATGATACTTTAGATTATCACATCAGGGCAAGGTGTGCTGCTGATATCTAATACGTAGACACCAGGGATGTTGTTAAATATCCTACAATGTACTTCCGCCTACCCTAGTAATAATAAGGACCAAATTGTCAATGATGTCAAGCTATACCAGCTATTCTCAACTTTAGCTGCATTAGAGTTACCTGGATAGCTGGGCCCCGACCACCTGCTGACTTCCTGATTCCAAAGGTCTGGTGGTTCACAGATTATATGCTCAGCTGCTCTGCTGGGAAATGATGTGGCAACCTGCTTCTGTAAAGTTTCCAGGCTTGGATATCCTTTGGGGACAATTATATCCTCTCCTATAGAGTCCCTGTGACATGGAATTGACTAGTTGGCAATGTTTTTGTTTTTCCCTTTTTTGGGATGTGGAATCCAAGAAAAAGAAATTTGCATTTCTAACAAGTTCCTGGGTGATGATGAATGGCTGGTCCAGGGATCCCATGTTGAGAACCACTAGTCTATAGAACCTCTATATTTCTTTTCAAATCTAAAATCTATTGTTTTTGTTCTTAAGTGTCATTACTTTTGTTCCGACTCATAGCCATCCTGTATAGGATTTCTGAGGAGCACACGATTGATTTGCAGCTAGCAGTCCACTGTTTATCTTACAGTGCCATATTAATTACATTTATTGTTTTCATTTATATAAAATTTTGAGTGAAAAGTTACCAAACTTATGTTTATGGTAATTTAGCAACAAGAACTAGAAACGTGAAAAATTACTCAATCTAGAAGCGTGTAGAAGTGAAAAAGCAAGTCTTTAATGGCTGCTCCAACTTTCAGCAGTTGCCTTCTGATGTCTTTTCCCTCAATGGTTTTCTTGGTCAAGAGCTAAAACATATTCAAGTTTGAGGCATAAAGATTTTACTGGCACTTTTTCTGCTATTCAAGTTTGTTATAATAATTTAGCCTTTTGGCATTTACCAAATTATCAATGTTCTCAATTAACAGGTGACATCATCAGTGATACATCCCTTTGTCAATTGTGCTATGATATTTGCACCATGCAGAGATATGTTTTTACTAAGCTTTATTTTCCTCCCAAATATGTGGAAGTCTAGTTCTATTCTTTTCATTTTCAGAGAGGTTTGGGACTTAGGGTGAGTAAAGGAATTCACAGCAATGTTGGAAAACAGAAGATAAGCAGGAAAATTTAAGGGACTATATTTAAAGAGAAGACATAAAAAATAATATCTGGGAATATTTATTCACTCACTCAACTAATTTATTCTTTTTTTATTCGATAAAATATAGTAAGTACATACGAAAACTACTATGGCATCTGTCTGTCTTATCTCTGTTATATAAAACTGACAGAAACAGATGTATAGAGAATCTGGATAAGAATTAAGAAATAATTTGAGCATTGTTAAAATTTATAAGGCTTTCTAAGAGAGTTTGTGTAATGTATTAAATTAAGTTTAATTTTGTTTTATTGTTAAGCTAGAGAATCTGCTGCCCAAAGGCAGGGGTACTAGAAGAGTTGGTTGTGTACGGTTATCTACAGGGAAAGTCCTCTTAAATTTCTTGATTAGGCAAAGATAACGTTGTATTTTAGTTAGTACAAGAAAATAAAATATTTCATTAAAGGATACATATTATATCAAACCTCTCATTTATGTCAAAACATTTGAGACTATAAGATGAAAAAAAATATTATCAGTGCTATATTTAAATTATCTTTTACTTGTCTGTCACTCTCTCTAAATTTTTAACTTCTTTAACTAGAATCTTGCTTCAAAGTGCCTCTAATTCTAGCAAACACTACAACACCTGATGCGTCCAAACCAAACCCATTGGTTTGGTTCCATTCTGGTAACCTTATGTGTACCACAGCAGAACTGCTCTACAGAGTTTTCAATGACTATTATTTTATGGAAGATAAATAGTGCTATTGATTGGATTTGAACTGCCAACCTTTTGTATAGTGGTGGTGGTAGTGTGCCGTTGAGTTGGTTCTGACTCATAGTGACCTGCATACAGTTTCTAAGGCTTTAAATCTTTATAGGAGCAGAAAGCCTCATCTTTCTCCTGTTGAACTGCTGGTAGTTTTGAACTGATGACCACGACATTAGCAGCCTGACTTGTGACTACTACTCTATCAGAGCACCTCTTTTGTATAGTAGCCAAGAGCAAACCATCTGTGCTACTCAGGGGCCCTCAGCTGATGTGGCAGGTGCTCAGGAATGCTCGCTAAAAGAATGTGCACTTTTCTTCTTATCTTTTTACCCTTTAGTTTTCAACTTTCAACAGAACATAATTTGATTAGTACCTTGATGCCATAAAGGAAGAATCAGAAATATTTATAATAGGAAAAGTGTCTATTTGCCCAAAAGAAAAATAAAACCTTCGAATATTGATGACCATCTGGAAAGTTCAGAAGAAAAAAGAAAGGAGAAAATCAACAAAAGAAGTTATAGGTTCTTCAATTCTAGTTTTAACCACTCTCAGGATCTCTGCCCCCAAGCATTATAATGTTACTTTTAGACTAATATGGAATTTTCATTTTGCCCCCACATTGTGTTGTAAAATGCAATCATGTTGTTGTTGTTAAGTGCCATCCAGTCGGTTCCGACTCATAGTGACCCTGTATAGGGCTTCATAGGAGCAGCTGATAAATTTGAATCAATGACCATATGGTTCAAACCGACCTTGCAGTCCAGTGTTCTAACCCACAATGCCAATCTCTGAAATCTTTCTGTTCAATTTATCACTTTGCTTTCCCTTACCTATATTCTGTGGGATTCTTAATCTGGGGTCCATAGACCACCCTTCCCAAAAGGTCCAGGTATGAACCTCTATTTCAGTATAATTAATTTTCTTTGTAATTATAGGTATTTCATTCCATACATTTAGAAGCATTTATCTTAGAAGGGGGTACCTAGGCCTCACCAGATGATGAAATGTGTCCATGGCACAAAAATGGTTTAAACTCCCAGTTGCCTTGGCTGACAAATGCTTGTTTATTACCTGCCCTTTCTCATAAGCTACAGAACTAATTTCCCTTGTCACCAAACCAAAAACCAAACCCATTGCTGCCAAGTCCACTCTGACTCATAGCAACTCTGTAGTCCCATAGAGTTTCCAAGGCTATAATCTATACATAGACCAAGAGGCAGTTATTCAAATGGAACAAGAGGACAATGAATGATTTAAAATCAGGAAAGGCATGCACCAAGGTAGTGTTCTTTCACTTTATTATTCAATCTGTACGCTGAGCAAATAATCTGATAAACTGGATTATATGAAAAAGAATGTGGCATCTGGATTGGAGGAAGACTCATTAACTACTTGTGATATGCAGATGATACAACCTTGCTTCTGAAAGCAAAGAAGACTTGAAATACTGATGAAGATCAAAGATTGTACGAGTTGTACCTCAATCTAAAGAAAACAAAAATCCTCTCAACTGGACCAATAAATAACGTTATGATAAATAGAGAAAAAATTGAGGTTGTCAAAGCCTTCGTTTTTCTTGGATCCATCATCAACACTCATGGAAGCAGCAGTCAAGAAATCAAATGATGTACTGCACTAGGCAAATCTTCTGCCCAAGACATCTTTAAAGTGCTCAAGAGTAAAGAAGTCAGTTTGAGGACTAAGGTGCGTCTAACCCAAGTTATGGTATTTTCAATAGCCTCATATGTGATAGTTGGACAATGAATACAGAAGAACTGATACATTTAATTTATGGTGTTGGAGAAGAATATTAAAAATACCATGGACTGCCAGAAGAACAAACAAAGCTGTGTTGGAAGAAGCACACCCAGAATGCTCCTTAGAAGTCAAGATGACCAGACTTCATTTCTCATACTTTGGACATTTTATCAGGAGGAATCAGTCCCTGGAGAAGGACATTGTGCTTGGTAAAGTGGAGGGTTCAAGGAAAAAGAGGGAGATTCCCAACAAGTTGGATAGGCACAGTGGTAGCAGCAATAGGCTCACGCATAACAATGGTTATGAGATTGGCATAGGACTGCGCAGTGTTGCATCCGGTTGGACATAGGGTTGGCATGGGTAAAAACAGACAGAAGAGTATCGACCACAACAACTATAACGATCTTGATGGAAGCAGACTGTCACATCATCTTCTGTGGAGCAGATGGTAGATTAACCACCGTGCCACCAGAATTTCCCATGTCACATTTATCTTATCTTTTTCCCTGAAGGGTGACCTCTTGACCCTAATTGCCGGAGTATTTCCTAGGTGTCCAATGTAACTAAAATGTAGTGGAAAACAGTTCTTGTGTTACCACATAAACAACTGTTAACTTTTCATTCACTCTTGATCTAGAACGCAATTTTGCATTACACTGGCCATTTCATTTAGAAGCTTTTCAGTATTTTCTAACATTCATCTTGACGGTTATTTCTCTAACCATTTGTAAGCCTTTATCAGCAACACAGCGTTCACCAATTCCAATATTTCTTTATAAAACAGGAGCTCTCTAAAGAAAGCATTAATTTTCAGCTTGATTCAAGACGGAAGATGCCTATAGAAGTAAAGAAAAAAAAAATCCAAACATGTTGTATTACTTCACTGCTCAACCCTTGCCACCATCATTAACTAAGAGAAAGGGGAGGAATATTATGTGAGCAGACTTAATGTGAGTGCTTTAATACTTCACCCTCAAGTATTGGGATCCTTTCCTTTAAATATCTCATATATCTGCATTTGGTCAAACCACCAGATAGGTTGTAGATATTGTTCAAGAATGTCTATCCATTCTTCAGGTGAGAGCACTTGCTTTAAGCTCAAGGCATTTCACCAGAAGCTTTATTTGTTTCTAGTGAAACCCAGACAATTTCAAGGTCTAAATCATGGTGTGATTGGAAGAAAAAGAAAATTTTATCCTGGAAAAAAAAAAGAAAAAGAAAATTTCCTTATTGCAACATGTCTGTTCTCCCATGAAAACACCATTCTTGACACTTTCTTTACCTATATTTTCACTGGCAAACAAACATGTTGCAATGAACAAACACCTACTTTACATTTTTACTTAACTAGTCAGGATGGAAGGAGCTCTGGTAGCGTAGTGGTTATGAATCGGGCTGCGAACCACAAGGTCAGCAGTTTGAAACTACTGCAGGAGAAAGATGAGGCATTCTGCTCCCGTAAAGCTTTACAGCCTTGGAAACCCTGTACAGGGTCGCTATGAGTCGGAACCAACTCCACGGCACACAGCCAGCCAGCCAGTCAGGATGGGGCAAGGGGCAGGACACCAGAAGGAACATGGGTTTAAAATAACGCTTCTTACTTCCAATATCAATGTGCTCTGATTAGCTTATAAAAGATAAGTTATTAAAAGTCTAAGATCATGTTTGACAGAAATGGAAGTTGGGCCAATTTAAATGAATAAAATTCAACGTTCATGAGAAATAGGCACTCAAGCAGACATTAGAGGCCCTCCAATTTGTGGTTAAAATCCCAACTTTTCCTGATACCTTCTGGAATATTTAGCATAATCTGTTGACACAATGGGAGTGGGAGGATCACAGGTACTTATGGAGTTATAAAGAAGTCCTTCATATTCTTTTGAGCCACTGAATGTCTCTGTTTGGCTTCCCTCCACACCCATGATGTAACTCCTCTCTCCTTTATTCAGATGTAAACCCTGCACATAAACCTTGACAATCACAGGGAGTCTTGGTGTGGTACTGTAGGACAAGTACTCTATTGCAATGTTGGTTTGAATTGCAAGGTCAGTGATTAAACTCCACCAACAGCTTCTCGGAAACCCTATACAGGGTCACTATGAGTCAGAATCAACTCAATGGCTCTTAACAACAAGGTTGTAAGTACTTCATGAGACCATCTTCTGCATTATCTGATTGGAAACACAAAAAGCACTTTACAGCTGTATTTTGTTTGTATTTTCTTTTTCTTGAATTTTAATGATATGCTTTTATTTATGATACGAAGGAGCCTTGGTAGTGCAGCAGTTAAAGCAACTGGCTGCTAAAAGTTGGTGGTTCAAATCCACTAGTGGGAAAAAGATGGGGCGGTCTGTTGTAATATTTTC
The DNA here is from genome assembly GCF_000296735.1 of Chrysochloris asiatica. Lineage (NCBI taxonomy): Eukaryota > Metazoa > Chordata > Mammalia > Afrosoricida > Chrysochloridae > Chrysochloris > Chrysochloris asiatica. The sequence goes on along the minus strand of NW_006408548.1, from coordinate 18,271,182 downwards.
ATATGTATTATTTTACTTAATGCTTGCATCCATACTCTAGCTAATGGAAGTCAAGGTGCTTTTCTTAGACTGTTGTTGTTAAGTGCCATCAAGTCAGTTCTGACTCATAGCAACCTTGCATATGGTTTCCATGGAGTGACTGGTAGATTTGAACCATCAACCTTATGGTTAGCAGTCCAGTGCTCAGTCACAGGCTAGTGTAGCTTCTACTAGTCCACAGTCTCTTCATTTGTTACTAAAATGAGAGTTGTCCTCATGGTTCTGATAGTTTGCTGAATGTTCTTCCTGAATTATTTTAGAGAGCTGAGAAAATTTTCAATGGAAGGATCATCCAGCTTTCCTCTACAATCTTTAAGGATGTCTAATAATCTTTACTTGTATCTTAATGGCTGTTTCAATGTTTTGTGAATGGTATAGGGAGTGGAAAACCAGCAGTTGAAGATAAAATTGAGATTGTATTGGAGCTCTGGTAGTGTAGTGGTTACAAATTGGGCTGCGAACCTTAAGGTCAGCAGTTCGAAACTACCAGCCGCTCTGCGGGAGAAAGATGAGGCTTTTTGCTCCTGTAAAGATTTACAGCCTCAGAAACCCTGTACAGGGTCGCTATGGGTTGGAAACGACTCAATGACACTTAGCAACAACAACAACAACAACAATTGTAGAAAAATAATTCAAGTTTAGGCTCCTGAACTGATGTTACTAATCACATTTCTGTTGTCATCAGATAAATTCCCATCTTACTTGCATGTGAACTGAAAAAAGGAAACATTAGTAGCCAGAGGTCAGAAGGATAAAGGACATGTACTCCTATAAATAATTAAAATAGCCAACCATTCACTTTACTGTGTACTTGTCCGGGGTTTTTGTTGTTGTTGTTGTTGTTGTTGTTGATCCTTCTAATTTTCATAATAGTTGCAGCTCTGAAGTGATACTGAACAGGATTCTGATTTGGTACTCTAATACATCATGGTAGCAGGAGGGCCTGGTGCTTGTTCTTTTAGATATTAAAGCAGAACAAGTTGTGAATTGAGGTAGTAAAAGGAAGGCTGGGTAGATGAAGAAAGTGAGTGACCAAATAAATTCTTTCAGAAGGATCAGTACAAAGTGAATTTTTATGAGGTTATGGTTAAAGATGTTCCAGATATCCAACTTTTCCAAACTACTTTACCATTTCATCATCTCTAACATAAACTACTGCTTCCTCCCTCAGTCCTCTCCCTCTCATCTTGTTGTTGTTGTTGTTATGTGCCGACTCATAGTGGGTTCTGACTCATAGTGACCCTGTTCAGGGTTTCTGAGGCTGTAAATCTTTACAGGAGCAGAATGCCTCATCTTTCTCCCATGGAACATGCTGGTAGTTTCAAACTGCTTACTTTGCGGTTCATAGCCCAATTCGTAACCACTACGCTACCAAGGATCTATAATTCACTGCAATGTCTCACAGAGCTCAAGAATCATTAAGGGAAAGGCTTACACAGTTGTAGAGTTTGGCAATTCTCACATATGTGGGTCAAGCATTAGGCTAGAGGCTTTACTAGACAAAATAAAATGGCCTGGGGTGGGCATCTGACCTCTGACTTCACCAGGGAGAAAAGGAGGACCTGCATTAGCATAAAGCCAAGGCTGATTTCTAAGAGGCCCAGGTCAGGCATGCCTCCACCCTCCAACCTTTTTATCAGTCCTGACCCCTGCCCTACTCCGGTGTTACAAAGCTCAATTAGCTCTGCTGATAAATGCCCAGAGGCACCCAACTCTGCCAGTAAGCCTTAGCCAGAAGCTCCCACTCTGTGGGTGGGAGCTTAGCTTCCTGGGAGGCTTTGCCAGCAAGTCTTCTATCCAAAGTCATTCAACTTTCTTCCTCCTGGGCCTGGAAGCCCACCACATAGTCTCTTGCCAGTCTCCTGGCTTTATTGTTGCCGCTTCTCTGCTTATATCTCTGTCATCTCTGTCACAGTTCTCCGTATTCTGGTCAAAGGGATTTCAAAGTCACATTCTATTCCAGCTCTTCTTTCTTGAAGGTAGCAAGATTCTATGTTCAGCAACTTGGATAGCACATTTCAAGACTAGTAAAAAGGCAAAACTAACCAAGCAACTCATTAAGGTTCCATGCACCTTATTTTATGAGTCCGCCCCATGTCTGTCAGTTTATCATTCTGTGGTGGCTTGTGTGTTGCTGTGATTCTGGAAGCTATGCCACCATTACTTTAACTACCAGCAGGGTCACCATGGTGGACAGGTTTCAACTGAGTTTCCAGAATAAGACAGACTAAGAATAAGGAGAAATGGACTACTTCTGAATAGTTAGCCACTGAAAATCTTATGAGTAGTGGTGGAACACTGTCACATAGCACTAGAATCTGAATATTAAAACACGATGAAGAGCACAAGAATATTGTCAGGTACAGTGTTGAAAGATGAGCCCCTCAGTTTGCAAGGCATTCAAAATACAATTGGGAAACACCCTTCCCTTAAAGAACAATTGATTGTGAATGTTGCAAATATAAAGGTAGACGTTTTATAAGAAAAGAAGGGGAGTGGTTGATCTTGCAGTCCAGGAGTGGAGGATCCTGGAACCATCATGGGAGAAGAGTGGATTGCAGGACCCTATCCAGAGAAGCAGTGATTCCAGAGATGGAGGTAGAGATGATGACATGGAGAAACGGAGCAGCTGGGGACTCTAGACTCAAGGAAGGAAAAGGGCTGTGTGCTGACGACTGGGGGGCAGGCTTGTAGTGAGTGTTATCTACCCTTTGGTTGGTTGATGATGCATGGAGGAGATTGAAATAATTGCAATGAAATGATATATGATAGGATGAATGTAAAGCTGATGCTCTCCCATGTAAACTATCACTCAATTCACAATAAAAAGTTACAAAAAAAAAAAAAAAAAAAAGAACAGTTAGTTGACCGTGATGACGCAAGGGGCACAACTCAAAATGATTCAGTGGTAAATATCCAATAATAATCAGAACATTGAATTTTCAAAGTATGAATCTAGGAAAATTGGAAGTTGTCAAAAATGAAATGGAATGCATAAACATCCATATCCTAGGCATTAGTGAGCTGAAATGGACTGGCACTAGCCATTTTGAATCTGACAATCACATGGTTTACTATGTCTGGAATGGCAAATTGAAGAGGAATAGTGTCACATTCATTATCATAAAGAACATTTCGGTTTAATCTTGAAGCACAATGCTGTCTGTGATAAGATAATTCACATGGAAGACCAGTTGATACAACTGTGATTAAAATTTGTGTACCAACCACTAAAGCCAGTGATGATGAAACTGAAGAATTCTACCAACTTTGCCAGTCTGAAATAGATCAATCATGCAATCAAAATGTATTGAGAGTTACTGACAACTGGAATGCAAAGGTTGGAAATAAGGAGGAAGGATCAATAGTTGGAAAATATGGACTTGATGACAGAAATGAAACTGGAGGTCGCATGAAATAATTTTTCAAGGCCAATGACTTCTTCATTGCAAATACTTTTTTTAAACAACATAAAAGATGATTATACACATGGACCTCACCTGATGGAAAACACAGAAATCAAATTGGCTACATCTATGGAAAGAGACGGGGAAAAGTATTCATATCATAAGTAAAAACAAGGTCAGGGTAGACTGTGGAACAGACCATCAATTACTCATATACAAGTTTAGGCTGAAGCTGCAAAAAAAAAAATTAAACAAAGTTCTCAAGAGCCAAAATAAGACCTTGGACATATCCCATCTAAATTTAGACATCATCTGAAGAACAAATTTCATACATTAGACACTAATGACCAAAAACCAGAGGAGTTGTGGGATGACATCAAGAACATCATACAGAAAGAAAGCAAAAGCAAAAGGCCATTAAGAAGACAAGAAAGAAGGAAAAGATCAAAATGGATGTCAAAAGAGACTCTGAAACTTGCTCTACAGTGTAGAAATGCCAAAGGAAATGGAAGAAATGATGAGGTAAAAGAGCTGAATAGAATATTTCACAGGTCAGCTCAAGAAGACAAAGTAAAATATTATAATGAAATGTGCAAAGACCTGCAGTTAGAAAAACAAAAGGGAAGAACATGCTTAGCAGAAAGAATTGAAGGGAAAAAATTCAAGCCTCAGCTTGCAACATATTGAAGGGTTCTATGGGCAAAATAAGAAGCTCTGGTAGCATAGTGGTTATGAGTCAGGCTGCATTGCATTAGGAAATTCTGCCTCACAAGATCTGTTTAAAGTGTTCAAGAGCAAAGATATCAGTTTGAGGAGTAAGGTGTGCTTGACCCTAACCATGATATTTTCAATAGCTTGACACATATGTGAAAAGTTGGACAACAAATAAGGAACACTGTTGAAGAATTGATGCATTTGAGTTATGGTGTTGGAGAAGAATACTAAAGTACCATGGACTGCCAGAAGAACAAACAAATCTGTGTTGGAAGAAGTACAGCCAGAATGCTCCTTAGAAACCAGGATAGCAAGACTTTGTTTCTCATACTTTGGACATATTATCAGGAGGCACCAGTTCCTAGAGAAGGACATCATGCTTGGTAACGTGGAGGGCCAGTGAAAAAGAGGAAGACCTCTTCCAACAAGATGGATTGGCATAGTGGCAACGACAGTAGGCTCCAGTGTAACAATGATAGTGAGGATGGTGAAGGATTGGGCAATAGTTTGTTCTGCTGTGCATAGGATCACTATCAATCAGAGCCAAGTCGATGGCTGCTGATAACAACACAACCCAGTCATATGATAGAAGTTATAAAGATGATGGCTAGAAAGGCCATCAATCCAAATCAGCAAGTCAGATGACAGTCTCCTAACTCACAAGGCAGTAGAAGATGGTGAATTGGGTCAGATGACAGGCTGCTGGCTCAATCTTACAAGCTAGATGTAAGATTCAGAGCAAGAAGGAGAACTTTACCAAAGCATTCACATGTATAACTCAAAGCAACTTCCATACTTTAGTAAGTTAATGCAAGGATGTGACTTTAATATGGGTAGTAAGAGTGGTGACTGGGTAATGATGGGAGCTTGAGACACATCCTCAGTACACATTCTACTCTAGGCCTGCATCATTAATGTAATGGGCAACTCACTTCCAAATGGAACCAAAACCACAGGCATAGAGGTTAATAATTACATCAGATCACAAAATGGAGGGGAAATTACATCACTACATAACGTCCAAACCATTAAAAATCATGACCTAGACAAACTGACACATAAACTTAACGATTACAGTTTTCATATACCTTATTTGCATTAGCCACGAGCTCTTCAATCCCCTCTGTGCATGGGCCATACTCACCTTATTTACGTAGTCCCACCCAATCATTGTGTGAGTCACAAAGACTGTTGCCACAAGGGCCATGTTAAATAATTCACTGTACCACAGAACCCCTGAAGAGATTCAGTTCCTGGCCCCACCGGGTAAGAAGGAATATATGGCAATTCAAAGTTAGACTTTCTAAATCAACATCAGAATTTTTCTTCTATGGAGTCATGATGTAGGATCAGCTCAACATCAGCAGTTCAAACCCATCAGTCGCTTCTCAGAAACCCTATACAAGGTTGACATGACGGTACTTAACAACAACATTAACTGCCTGAAGTAGGCATTTTCTTCTCAAATACCTACTACCTGGAAGACAAGACAAGCTTCTTTTGTTATCAGTTCAGAGCTGTGCTTGGATGCAGAGTTCTAGAACTAAGGTTTAGTAGGATTCCATCTACTTTCTGAGAGTGTGTGGCAGCTTTTTTTTAACCTCTTGTTATATTTTGGCTGAGAGACTCTTCCATTAATAGACTTAATACCTGTTTATTTTCACTGCCATTAAAAAAAAAAAAAAAAACTCCTAAAAGTTGCCAAGAAATGTTTTTTTACCATGTTCCTAGCAATGAATAATCCTGCCTTTTTCTGCAGATATAATAAGCAAGACTGTGATTGACTGCCAATTAAAATTCCTGAGAGAAATCAAAGACACTTACACAGTGATTTTCAAACTATGGGCCCCAACCCATAAGTAGGTAGCAAGTAGTATCCTTTCTTTTTGTTTTTCTTTGAAATTAAGTAAAATATACAGAAAAGCATCAAAAGTCAATGCACCTATTAAAGAACAGAAATGCTTTGTGAAATTTTTGTTTGAGTTAAAGATATACACCACTTGTATGCTAGGGTGGTTGTTATGTAAAATATATATTTTACTGTGGGCTGTGGTCAACAATTTGAAAGCCACTGCACTAAAGCAGTATGGCAGACATACTGAAAGAAATGACTTGCTTAAGGAAATTTCTGATTTCTGACTGTCTTCCAGAATGTGAGCTAAGAAAAGGGAGGGGAAGAAGAGACTCACAGGAAATGGACAGGAGCCCAGTGTGGGGTTTCAAGCCAGAGTTTGCTGGTCAGTGTATTCTACTTCATTTAGAAGAGAAACAAAAAGGAAGGATATTGCTTGCTACCTACTTATGGGTTGGGGCCCATAGTTTGAAAATCACTGTGAAAGTAAGTGTCTTTGATTTCGCTCAGGAATTTTAATTGGCAGGCAAGAATTGTCCTCAAGTGGACAAATGAGGACTTTATTACTGTTGCTTATTAACTGCATGAAGACTAAGGAATTTTTTAAGAAATCAAGCTTTAAATATCTAAAGCACCAACAAGATCTCCAGCTATTCAGTCAATTTTTAAGAGTGGTGCTTTGTACACCAAGTGATTGTTGATTTGCATGAAGTTCTAAACACACAGTAAATGCAAACAAAATTTCAAGTGTGTGTGAGATGCAAATTCTATTAGGCTGAAACAAAAACTTGCCAATATCTGACTATTTTAATCTACAAAAATGGCAATTTCATATGTTCTACTTTCAAATCCGGAGTCCTGGTGTGACGCTGTGAGTTAATGAGTTGAATTGCAAACTCTCTTTGAACTGCAAGGTGGGCAATTCAAACTCACCAGCTACTCCTAAGAAACCCTATATAGGGTCGCTATGGGTCAGAACCAACGCAACAGCACTTAACAATAACAACCTTCAAATCCCAATTTTTAAAGTAAAACTTGCCAGTGTGTTACTGTGTATCCTATTCATCCTATTGCTCATACAAGCCAGTCAGACACCAATCCTTTTTTTTTTTTTTTTTAACTGGGGTTTAGTATTCAAATTCAAGTTCCCTTTCAGAAGTGAAGCAAATTTAAATGAAGCCAATACCACCTGACTATTTACTATGTTGTTGTTGGTTAAGTGCCATCTAGTCAGTTCTGACCCATAGCAACCCTATATAGGGTTTCCGAGGAGTGACTGGTGAGCTTGAACTGCTGACCTTGCAGTTCAAATGGCTTTGCAGTCTGGTGCATTAACCCACAGCGCCACACCAGGGCTCCATCTACTTAAAGACAAGCCAGTTATCTTGAGTTTGTTTCTTGGTGGTTGATGTTAGTTACCATTAAGTCGTCCCACATTGTTGTTATCCATAGGGTTTTCATTGGCTAATTTTTTTTTAAATGGTTGCCATGCCTTTCTTCCTAGTCCACTACAACCTGCTCAGCATCATAGTAACTCACAAGTCTCCATTGACTGAGTGGTGGCTGCACATGACCATTTGCTGGAAACTGAACCCAGATCCCCCACGTGGAGGTGAGAATTCTATGGCTCAACTGCCACTGCCCTCTGTATATTGGTTGTAGTTGTTGTTAGGAGCCTTTGAGTCAGTTCTGACTCATAGCAACTCGTATAGTGTTTCCGAGGAGCAGCTGGTAGATCTGAACTGCCGACGTTGTAGTTAGCAGTCCAGTGCAGATCCTACAGTGCCATACCAGGACTGTTTCATGGTTGACAGATATTAAATTCAGCCTAATGTAAAGATGAGGCTTTCTACTCCCGTAAAGATTTACACCCTTGGAAACCCTGTACAGGGTCGCTATGGGTCGGAACCGACTCGACGGCACTTAACAACAACAACAATGTAAAACATCTGAAAAGGCTCTCACTTTATTTTTTTCACAAAATCCTTGTAAAATATTTTTACATATCCTGAGACTGAAGTCAGCCTCCTCAGCTGCTGGCATTACTATAAATTCTTTCTTCTAAAACATACACACACATACACACATACATTGTGCCAAACAAATAGTTTCCTATATGATACAATTAGAAAATCTCATCCACTATACTTACTGCTCCCTGAATACCCAGCAAAGAGCAAAAATACCTTTTATAAGCAACTTCCTTATTTTCAAAGGCAATGCTCAGCCTCTCCCTCCCATTTTCAAACTGTGGCATACAGCGTGTACTTTTCTAGATAGCATTTCTTAGTTGAAAAGAATGAGCGAGGCTGTGTGTCCTTCTTATTTCCTTAGCCGCCCAGAAACACGTCTGCAAGGCAATAAAGTTTTCCATAACGTCTGTGCTGGAAAAAATGAGCCAAGAAAAACCCCAAAACACTGGCAGAAAGAAAAATATTTGGTGCTGAGTTATGTTTCTTTCTTAGATATGAAGGAGGGGAAAGAAACATTCTCAAAAGTTTAGCAAGTTATTTTAATTAAGTACAGTGCACGTGTCTCTCTTCTTGGGCTGTACCAATTTCAGTGTTATGTTCTACAAGACACTGGGTTGAGCCCTTTTGCAATATCTGGATTCATACAAGAGACATTCTGTAAACAAAATGTCCTTTGAAGTCAACATCATGTTCACTACACACTTTAGAAACTATACTCAACATATTGAAACAGCATGATTAAGAACCCAAGTTTCTCCTTAAATATACTCAAAGGAATTTTGCTACCAAGTGTGTGGTTTCCTGACAAATGAATTCAGTTTCTGCCCCAAGAGACACAATACTCAATTAAGTGGTTAAAATAGCTTAATTAATTAGAATTTTTAAAAAAAACAAAAAAACCCCCCAAAACCAAACAACAAAAACTTCCTTCTGACAGACACACACACAAAAACTGCCTGATTTTTCTAGGGATTGTTCGTCTTCTGCTGGTTTTCAAGTCAGTCACAGCAGCAGAATTACCTGGTCTGACTGACCTTGAAACCTTTTCTTCCTACATCCCAAAGCAATTGTCAAGCCCTAGAGACTCATATTTTCCTTTACTCTGCCAGCTATGGAAGAAAAGATCAAATGATTCTTGAATTTTTTCTAACTAAGCTGACTGCAGAGAGATGGGCCTAAGTTACCCAAGATACCCTGTTACAACAAAATTCCCTCTCAAAGAGCAGAGGCTCAGACAGATCAACTGTAAACAGAGCCTCATTTCTAGGTCTCCTCAGGACTGTGCACAGACAGGGGTCAGTCCGTGTAATTAAGCACAAGACACCAGTTAGTCACTCCTTGTTTCCTTAAATGTCACCACTCATACTTCACCTCCTGAAGTGTTAATACCAAAAGCCAAACTCCCCGCCACTGAGTTGATTCCAATTTGTAGTGACCCCATATCAGCCAACTAAGGTTTCTGCTACCATCTTCCATTCAAAACAGGAGATTAGAAGCTAAGTTATGCAGTGCCCAAAGTTCAAGGAAATGCTCAACCTAATTTCCTATAACACAGCAGTTCAGAGAGTTTAGAATAAAGACTGAAAATTGGAGGCAGTCTGAATACTGGACTCTGCCAACAGGCTAATATGTGGCTTTAAAAAAGAATGAGAAAAAGCAAACTAGAGTGAAATAAAGTTATATACAGTTGTTAAGTGTTGTCGAGTTGGTTCTGACCCACAGCAACTCTGTATAGGGTTTCTGAGGAGTGGCTAGTGAGCCTGAACCGCCAACCATGTGGTTCAAACCAACTTTGCAGTCCAGTGCATTAACTCACAGTGCCATACCAGGACTCTGTAAAGTTACATATTGAGGTATGGAAAGGTGTCCAAGTGATGCTATTTAAGCAAAAAGTAAGTTGCCGGACAATACACAGAGTAGGAGCTCATGTATAAAGTACATATGTATGTATATAATGCACATACATGTGTGAATACATATATGGAGTCAGCCCTGGACTGCTGACCTGAAGGTTGGCGGGTCAAACCTACCAGCTGCTCCTCAGAAACTCTGCACAGGGCCACTATGAGTCAGAACTGACTTGACGACAGTTAATAATAACAACAAATATATATATATATATATATAAACTTGTATATATACAACTTATGGTAAGGTATATATTAAAAAAATTGTTGCTGGTGGCTACAAGGAATGAGGACTTTGGCATTTTATTTTATATCTATCTTATCCAGTCCCCAGATGACAGAGTCCCATTCTTAAGTCTCTCTTTAAGTCAACATTGTATATAAACTGGAAAGTTAGGTACACTTTGTGTATAATGTATATAATGCCTGTCTTTAAGTCAACATTGTATATAAACTGGAAAGTTAGGTACACTTTGTGTATAATGTATATAATGCCTGTTAGTTAAATGTTTGCCATAGTATATAGTACACCTTTCTATGCATCAAAAATATAAAGAAGCACAAATAATTTGAAATAATACAATAATAACAGCAATGTCATTTATTGCACAATGCAAAGTAGCACCTGTTTGTGATCATGAACCACTGTTTACATGTACCTTGAAATTTTAAGACAGTAAACTTTAGAGGGAGGAACTTTATTCATAACTACAGGTTGTATTTAAATCCAACTTTTGTAATCCTAGTACTGTCTGTAATCAATGTCATTATTATTTTTTTGCTGTAAGCATGCATTACTTTTACTAAACTAATTTTTTGAAGAGCTACAAAATCATGCCTTTCAATCCCTAATGGCATTAGAATCACATCTAATTCTCAATACTTGTAGTTTTGGATCAAAGTGTGGCTCTGAATTGAGATATAGTTGCTACCCCCGAAGAGTGTTTGCTGGTTCTTCCTTTGAACACCCAAGTGCCCTGGGTCTCTCATACTACATGGATCTTTGCTCTTGGGGTCAGGAACCATATTGTCCTTATCAATGAATCCCTGGTTCCCAACACAGTGACTGACAAATACTGGGCACTCGATAAATCTTTCTGAATATAGAAGTCAGTTGTTTCATTTCAACTATACCTCTAATGTTTTTGTGTGCCATTGAGTCGGTTGTGCATTGAGTTGGTTCCCACTCATAGTGACCCTGTGTAGGATTTCCAAGAAATGGTTGGTGGATTTGAACCCCTGAGCTGGAGATTATCAGTCTAAGATGCCACAGGTCTAATGTTGTTGATGTTGTTGTTATGTGCTATCAAGTCAGTTTCGACACATAGCAAGCCTGTATGGGGTTTCCAAGGATCAGCTGGTAGGTTTGAAGAGGGTCTGTAAGGGTTAAATGAGATATAATCTGTAAGAAGTTTTGTATAGTGTTCTATAGGGTAACAGGCACTACAATTAATATTGCTTTTGTACATAATACTATAAATCCACCCATCAATTACTATGCTAGAATATTATAACCATATAGTGTTAGTTGCAAATTTGGATAAATCTCTCCTGGTTCTTGACCCCTCTCACTGTTAACCATACAGGGCTTCTCACACTGTGTGCAACACTGTGTCCTAAAAGTTCCATGGAGGCATGTCAATGCAAAAACCAGAACTCTGGTCAAAGCTAAACATTTAAATCAATTTAAAATTTAGCAAATATTACCAGTTTTCTAAAATCCAACAGCAACAACAATAAAAAACCTTTGATGGAATTTCTGAGTTGTCTTTTTCATTTGTTTCTCATACATTTTGCACTTCTACCAATGTTCTGTCCCAGAATCAAGTACAAAATATTTGCTGATTTCATCAAAATTGGGTACATTACTTTTGAAAATTCCTTGCATTAGTAATTTGTGGTGTTCTGAAAGGGTATTATGACTTTCAAACATGTTGGCATCTAAATGAAGTTGAGGATGCCAGATGGACGTATAATCAAGCTAGTGAGCCTCCCAGAAATGTGGAGTCCTTCATCCAATCCAGGATCACCCAATCACACTGCAGAGTCTGCCCTTCCATGGCTGTACCCTGCACAAGGAAGTCTTCAAGTTGTGTAAAATGTTAAGCCATAGAGAAAGCAATGAAAATTCACTAAACACATTCTTCATCTTCTCACCAAGAAAATTCTAGTTCACTCTAGTACTGTGTTGTTTTTCTTTAAAACTACACACTATAGTCCTCGTGTGGCGCTGTAGGATAAGCATTGGACCGTGGGTTTGTTTGAACCTCGTTAACCCTTACAGGGTTGCTATGAGTCTGAATTGACTCAACGACACTTTACAACATGAACAATGTTGAATATACAGAAAAGCATAGAGGACAATATAACATAATCCAAGGATATGACATTCTAGTTAATCAACTCTTTAACAATTTGCTATATTGCTGAATTTAGTGTTCATCATTCCAATGCATATTTTTACTCTGTTTACTAGAAATGTATGGTAACCTAATCTTTTTTACCAACAAATTTTAGAGAAAATGACACTAGATTAATTCAGTTTTCTCAAATAGGAGCATGATATTATTTCCTAACTATGGCAATTCTAGCATTTTATCCCCAAAGGCCATGTGGAAGGCTGTACTGAAATTGCTTGTGGTCAGGGCAGCAAAGTAGATACCATTGCCCGGAGTTTAGTTAGGTTCACTATTGATGACCCCTCATATGTAGACTTATTTTGATCATTTACCCACCTTCTTCTCTAGATTTTGAAAATGCCAGATATTGGTTTCCAGATGTGGTAGATTATTTCCAGCAGCGATTACAACAAACTCTCCCATCCTATGTGTCGTCTGCAACGTGACTGTGCTACTTCTTTCATCAAAAGGTAGAGTCTATTGCCTTTTCTTCTGAATTTGTGCTGTGAACCCTTGGCTTCTTTGAACAGTGCTAAGAATGGCTTCTGAGATTATACTTTATAAAGCCTTGTAACTTCCTCTTTCACACTCATTCTGAGCCAGACATCATGTAAGAAGTTAAGACTACACTGAGGTGGCCATGCTGTTAGGAACCCCAAGTTAGCCATGTGGAGAGACCATACAAAGAAACATGGAAGCCTAGCCACTTCCTAGGTATTCTC
>NW_006408548.1:18252139-18257899 GCF_000296735.1 Chrysochloris asiatica | reverse complement strand
AAAAAAAAAAAAAAATTGGAGTGGTTTGCCATCTATCATGGGGTAACTGAAACATCCAACCTCCAGTGCAGTATGGTTTGGGTTTGTCACCCAATTCTGGTCAATGAGAAGTAAGAGGTAGTTTGCTAGTGGTAGGGTGAAGAAGTTTCAGAAAAGGATTTTTTATACCTGTAATAAAGAGCCAAGTTAAGGGAAGTGTGGCTTCTCGTCCAGGCTTTGGGCATGGTCGTGTGAAGGCATGATGTCTAGAGATATGACACTGTGTGGATCTGAAAGGACAAGCCTGGGAATGAAAAGCATCAGGAGAATGGTAGAGTGATAAGATGAAGGTACTTCAAGGACCGTGTTACTGATTTGTTGTTGTTGCTGTTGTTAAGTACTGTTGAGTCTGTTCCAACTCATAGTGACCTGTATAAGATTTCTAAGGAGCAACTGGTGAGTTTGAACTGCCTTGTGTTTCAAATTGGCCTTGCAGTCCAGTGTTTCATCCCACAGCACCACAACTACCTCCAGAATTCTTGCTTTATGAGAGAACATTCCTTTAAATGATATTTTGGTCTGGAAACCTGTAATTTTCAGACCATAGGGTGTCAAACACTTAGATGACCTGAATACAATTGATAGTGCCTTGAGTGAACAAAATAGAAGCGTTCCCTTAGTCCTAGCTCTGTATTGCTTTCTAATAACAGGCTGGCTCTCAGTACAGTCACACCAGGTAGTAAAAGAAACAGGACACAGATGTCTCCACTCAAATGTCAGATGACACATTATGTGGGAATTCAATAAAATCCTTGTGAACTTTCTGAAGCACTATGTCCAAGAAACTGCCCTGTAAACTGGACACTAAGAGTACCTATTAACTTAAGCTCTTCAAATAATCCTATTTTAAATACGACCCCAGGTCTGCAAATTCATTACTTTGGTTTCCAAAACCTAAATTTAATTGTATAAAGGAAGCTGATATTCTTTACAGAAGGGGCGCAGTATTATATTATTGAAACTAGCTCAAAAACAAATGTATAAGAATCAAATCTGAACACATAAAAGAAACTTTTTAAAAGCTAAATTATTCACATCAATGGATGATGGATGCAGGAAAGCCAGGTATACTCAGAAGATGCGAAGGTGCATTTTTCTTTTGGGCATACTTTATTACACAACAACAACACATAATTACTACACAACAGGCAGTTAAATAGGCTATTAATTAGCATGCAACTTCCTCACCTAATGCTAAGTGGAGTGATTGGATGGTACTTTTTCTAATGAAGTAGCTTAGTCTTTTAAATCAAGTATAAAGATAAGTTGTGTCCAGTAAGAAGTTTTCTACTTAAGACAGCTATTTTGCCAGAAATTTTTTACTTGTAAATTTTCTTTCAGAAAGTTTGTGTAGTGTAACAGCTACTACACAAAAGTGAATGGTTACTGCACTTTTAAACTCTACTGAAACTTGCTAGCCTTTTTCATTTTATTTGGCTTACACTGACAAATTATATAGTGAAAGTAGGCAAATGCCAGAGTTTGGGGTGTTACCAGACAGGCCTCATCACATATCCTAAGTTATGGGTCTCAGACATAGACCTATTGTGTGTCCTTGACAAGACACTAAACTTCTCCAGGTATCAAGCTCCCCATCTGTGAAAGGACTGGTTTTATCCAGTGTTGTCCAACAGAACTTTATGGGATCATAGCTGAGACGCTGAGTGTTACAAACAGTTAATGTACTTGACTGTTAACTGAATGTTTGGAAGTTCACGCTCCATCTAGATCCACCTCAGAAGAAAGGCCTGGTGATTTACTTCTGAAAAAAAAAAGTTATCCATGGAAAACCTTATGGAGCACAGTTCTATTCTGCTATATCTGGGATTGCCATAAGTCAGGACTGACTTGACTTCAAATGGTAGTAGTAATGGTGGGGATAATGACAATGTTCTAGATATGCACGCTCCAAAATGGTAGCCATTAGTCATGCATGGCTGTTAAGCGATTGAAATGTGGCTAGTGTGGCTAAGGAACAAAATATTTATTATTTTTTTAGTTTTATTAATTTTAATATAAATGTAAATAGTTACATGTGGTGCTATTGTTGTTGTTGTTGTTGTTATGTGCCATTGAGTTCTGACTCACAGTGACCCTGTATAGTGCTGATGCTACAGCACCACACCCGGACAGGTGTTGAGTGGCTGCAATACTGAACAGCAGATAGATAGATGAAAGTTACTGCACTCCTATTTCTATAACTTCCCACTTTGTTTTTTCTCTCCAACATTCGCTTCTCCAATTCTCCACTGTCTTTTTATTTCACTTAGAATTAATGGTTAGATACACCTCCATTGCCATTCCAGTTTAGAATCAGAGTTTAGAATTAACCCACTTCTCAGAATGTAATAAAAGACTTAGGCTTAAGAGACTCTTTGATCTTCTATTAGAGACCATTTGAAGCATCAGGAGTTATTTGCATAGAATGAGATCTGACATTTATCAAGTCAAAAAGCAGAGTTGATGCGACTTCCTATTTTAGGATAATGTCAGCTTCAGTTACATGCTTTATTGTCCAAATTATAACCACTCTGCTAATACACACAATATGTCCACATTATTAGCATGAGACATTGATTTACCAAACATGGTCTACTACAATTACAAGATATGACCCCTACTATGTGCCAAGGCATAGTGCTAAATTCTGAAGCAGGGAAGATAGGTAAAATCCCTCCACTTCTAGGAAGATTCCAGCTCCAACATGGGAGCCAGGCCAGATGACAAATTCTTAAAGCACACATGATATATCCTATAATCCTGGTGTGGCACTGTGGGCTCATGTGTCAGACTGCAAAGTCATTTGAATTGCAAGGTTGGTGGTTCAAGCTCACCATCTTCTCCTTGGAAACTGTATACAGGGTTGCTATGGGTTGGAATCGATTCAATGGCACTTAACAACAACAATAACAACAACATAACCAATATGTAAATACTCTGCTGTAAGAACACAGGAGGAGAGAGCAAATTCTCATTCCTCTTCCTGGCAAGCTAGGGAAGGTTTGAGCAAGGGAGTGTCCATGAAAGGGATTCAGGATTTTACTGCGATGTCAAGGAGAGGGGAAGGCACTTCTGGCAGAGGACACTGAATCTAGAAGGGTATAGGGACTTGGGGAAGCATGGTTCCTGCAGGGGTATCAGTGCAAGAGGTATATCCATACACTGTACATTTAAGTATCAGAGAACAAGGCAAGAAAAGAATGCTGACTTTGCCCTTTGGCTTGGTGATTTCTCAAATCGGTAAAATGATTCTAGCTTTGGGTTCTCAATTTTTGTTTATTTAAAAAAATTGAGATAAATGAAGAGTGAATCTACCATTTTCAATCTCAACTCTACCTTTTGGACATAGTATAGGAAAATTTAAGAAGTATCTGAGAGAAGACAGCTCTTGAAAAGTGCTGATTACAAAGCAGAATCAATAAATAGTCTAAACAGTGAGTACTGGAGAAATGATTTTCAATCATCACAGAACCTTTTTTTTTTTTTTCACCCCAGTGACTGAAACTTGGAATATGTACCTTCCGTCTGAGTCTAATGCTAACTTTAGTAAAACAGAGAAATTTATTTTTCAAGAATAGTTTGTTTTCTTGACATTTCTTCTTCTGAAAATGAAATCACTGGGGCAGACAAAATACAAAATACTAGAGTTTCTGTGTCTATGACGAACTGCAGAAAGGATTCTCTGCATTATCATGATCATCTCTTAATTACAGCACTTAGTTTTTTATACAAGCAGTTACCCACCCTTGTTTCTGCCATTTAAAAATTTATAGGCTAAATTTATAGGATGATGGTCTGTAAAGGATATTAACACATACTCATTGTAAAAACAAACAATAAATATTTGCTTTGTATGGAAACCACCAAGCCAAACCGAACCCATTGCAGTCCAGGTGATTCCCACTCACATTTGGACCCTATAGGAAAGTAGAACTGCCCCATTTGGGTTTCCAAGGCTATATAACTTTAAGGAAGCAGACTGCCACGTTTTTCTCTCAGAAAATGACTGGTGGGTTCGAACCACTGACCTTCAGTTAGTACCCAAGTACTTAAACATGGAGCCACCAGACTTCCGTGGAAGCCACAGTTCAAAGTAAATGGCAGGGTGCTGGAGGATTTGGTTTGAGGCATCAAGTGATGCTGACTGTTCTCACCTGCTGTTGATAAATATGTGCAATATATTTCCAAACTCCTTCCCTCTGTTTTTAAGGAGCCCTGATGGTGCTGTAGATTAGGGATTGGACTACTAACTGCAAGGTTGACAGTTCAAACCCACTGTGAACCCTTCTGGTCAGTGGTTCTTAAAGGGTCAGTAGTTCACCAGGTTTGGTGTCATCCAGTGAGGTAACTCCAGGTGGCACAGATTCAACTCTGTAACTGCACACAACTACTACCTTTACCCATTGGCCAAAGTAGAGCCCCTACTCTGTGCTCAACAGATGGTGCAGAGGGCTTGTCCTATAAAGGGCAGGTGAAGGTGGAGGGAGATGGGTATTGGTGATGAGTTACTATACTGGGTGACAGACTACACCAATTCTGGTGACACCCCTGCTTTGGCAGACCCTCCTCTTGTGACAGCAGTCTGCCTACCATTGCCGCCATTGCTATTTAGTACCCTGGGATCATTTTGGTGTCACCCCTATGACAGGGGTGTAGCACACACCTCCCTACCTTCTAGTGATGGTAATCCCACTGCTTCAGATGATTTCAGAATACAGCAAAGGTAAGCACCTCTGCTGTAGACTTTGGAGTTCCTGGGGGATGTAAACTTTTAATGTGCTCTGCAGCTAACCAAGAAGTTGGAGGGTATAGAGTTCACCCACATCCCACTGACGTGAAGACATTTGTCTCCTCACTGCACAATATTTCTCACATTTGTAAACAACTTAGAGTTTAGTTTCCTATAAATATCTGTGAAAAGTATCTCTAGGCTTTTGCACAATGAAATTCTGATTAGATTGTAACTAATTTGGCTGTGTCTTTAAATGTCAGTTCAAATAATCCTTAAAACAAACAAAACCAACAACAAACCTGTCGCCACAGAGTTGACTCCAACTCATATTAACCCCATGTGCTGCAGAGTACAACTGTCCCATGGGATTTTCTTGTCTGTAATCTTTCCCAAAGCAGAGGGTTAGCCCTTTTTCCCTGGTCCCATGGGGTGGGTTCAAACCACCAACCTTTAGATTAGTTGTTGTTATGTGCTGTGGAGTTGGTTCTGACCCATAGCCACCCTGTACAGGGTTTCTGAGGTTGTAAATCTTTATGGGAGCAGAAAGCCTCATCTTTCTTCCATGGAACAGCTGGTAGTTTCGAACTGCTGACCCTGAGGTTATTAGCAGCCTGATTTGTAATCACTACACTATTAGTAGGAGCTGTTGTTTAACAACAACAACAACAACAACAAAGGCTAGCAAGTTGATTCTGACTCATAGTGACCCCGTATAGGGTTTCCAAAGCTTTTAAAATCTTTGTAGGAGCAGGAAGCCTCATCTTTCTCCTTTGGAGTTGCTGGTGGGCTTGAAACATGGACTCTGTGGTTTGAAGTATAGTGCTTATCATATGGAATGACTGCACTCCCTTCAGGTTCATTGTTGTTGTTCTTGTTAAGTACCCTCAAGTCAGTTCTGACTCATATAGGGTTTCGAGGAGCAACTGGTGAGTTTGAATCACCAAACTTGGGGTTTAAACTGACCTTGCGGTCTAGTGCATATCCTACAA
>NW_006408548.1:18245999-18251379 GCF_000296735.1 Chrysochloris asiatica | reverse complement strand
CAACAAAAAAGAGGAAGATCCCCAACAAGATGGACTGGCACAGTGTCAGCAGCAATGAGCTCAAGGGTAGAAACAATTTTGGGAATAGTGCAGGACCAGGTAGCATTTCATTCTGTTGCTTGTGCTTTGGGTCTCTATGAGTCAGAAGTGACTCCATGGCACCTAGCAACAACAATTATGCATAATGTCTTGTTGTTGCTGTTGTTGTTGTTAAGTGCCGCTGAGTTGGTTCTGACTCATAGCTACCCTGTACAGGGTTTTCAAGGAGCAGCTGGTGAGTTTGAACCACTGATCTTGTGGTTTGAAGTCTAGTTCCTATTTGACAACATTACTCCAGGACTCCTGTATAATGCCTTGCTGTTGTTAAGTGTCATGGAGTTGGTTCCAGCTCACAGAGACCTTGTATAGGATTTCCAAGGAGGCCTGGTGAGTTTGAACTGCTGACATTGGGGTTCAAATGGACCTTGCAGTCCAGTGCTTATCCTACAGATCCTCAACAGGATTCTTTAAAAATATCAGAGACGTTCAAGAGTTTGGGCTGTGTGGATCTCCAGCTTTCCCTTGAGAAGGAAAACGTGTTACTTGATTTCTGTATGCTTTCAGAGAGATTTGATTTGAAAAACATATTTCTTAGTATTCTGGAGTTGGCACAGACCTGATGATTCATCCCCTAATAGTAGCCAAATAATTTTAAAGGATCAACACCTATATCTGATTTCAGGTTTCCACAAATTCCAAGATATAACAACATTTTCCACACTCTTTTAAACAGTACCCATGACTGAAGAAACTCTTTCAGAATCTTCCTACTCTTAATAATATTGGCTGAAATGATGGTATTTAGAAATTTATCATCAGTCAGTACATCTGAATTCTTAACAGAAATTCCAGGAAGCCCTGAGGTTTCTGGGCAAGTGAACTTTTTTTTTTGTTTTTGTTTTTTTTAAAGCAAACATACCAGAGTTTATACCCTAAAAATGCATGAGGATTTTTCTGGAGGAGAAAGATGTGTATCTTTTTCAGTGTGTGCCATTGCTCAAAATATTTTGTGTGAATATGAGAAGTAGGAACAAAGAAGATATCTTTGAGCTCTATATTCCCAACACTAACTTTCAGTTCCGGGACTAAATTGCACAGAACTTTTCTCACTTACTCAACAACTCTGCCTAGAGCCACTGATGACATCTCTTGATCTGTCTAGTCAAATCACAAAACAATACAGTATTCTTGTTACCCTCAAGGGAGGACAGAACCCAAACACTTTGCTCTTTCTAAAAAGACTTCAAATACTCAGAGACTTGATGGTCTTAAGAGGTCAGCAAACACCACCTCCTCACCTGAGGTTGAACAACCTGAATCCCAGAGGTCCTGATTACACCGCACCTTGCCCAGTTATTCTATAATTAGGGGTAACTTTGTAAACTATCTCAGGCATTGTGACTAAAAACTGAGTGATCTTTTCCACTTAAGTTCCCAAACAGGAATTCCGGAAACCACTCCACTTATTGTAAAATCTAGTATGTATTATTTCATATACTTCTTAAATCTCATATAGGCATATTTACATTTCCAAGATAGAGATGCACTGCATTTTAGTTCAACCATCCCCCAATTACTGAGAATTTACTTTGTTTCAGCTTTGTCTTTCCTTCACCATAACAATGATGCAATAAAATTCTCGTGTAGAGTTTCATACACTGCTGCTTTTATTTTTATGAAATAGTTTCCAGGAAGTTGAGTCATAAGTGATATATGTGTTTCCATATTAATAAAATTTGCTAGTTAATTAATAAAGTATGTTTCTATATTGATAAAAATTTTCAAAAATTCACAAGACCACAGCATTGTATGAGAATTTCCCTTCTCCCATAACAGTGATGGGTCTTTTAGATTTTTTCCCTCCAACTTGATGAAAGAGATCTCATTGTAGCAGACTGAACAGTGGCCCCTAAAAGTTATATCCACATTCTAACCTCTGAAACCTGGGAATGCAACCTTTTTTTTTTTTTTTAAGAAAAGGCTCTTTGCAGATGTGTAATGAAATGAATGATTAGAGCATACTAGACTATCTGAAGGGGATCCTAAGTCCAGTGATAAGTGTCTCCATAAGCACACACACACAGGGAGAGGAAAACAATACAGAGAAAAGAGGAGAAGGCCTGTGAAACTGATGTCAGGGACTGAAGTTATGCAGCCACAAGCCAAGGTATACCAGGACTCACCAGCAGCTGGAAGACACAAGGAAGGATTTTTCCCCTAGAGCTTTCTGAGGGCATTTGAACAAAGGCATGCCTCCAGAACTATGAAGGAATACTGTTTCTATTCTTTTAAGCCATCAAGTTCGCAGTAATATGTTATATGTTGTTGTTGTTATGTGCCGTGGAATGGGTTCCAACTCACAGTGACCCTGCACAGGGTTTCCGAGGCTATAAATCTTTATGGGAGCAGAAAACCTCATCTTTCTTCTGTAGAACAGCTGGTAGTTTTGAACTGCTGACCATGAGATTAGCAGCCTGATTCATAACCACTACGCTACCAGAGTTATGGTATGGCATCCTACAAACTGAATGAATTCACTGTTACCCTAAATTTGTGTTTTCCTAAAAACCCAAGCTTATTTTCATGTGGTTTTATTGGCTATTTGAATTTGCTTTTCTGTGATACAACTGTTCACATTTTCCGCAATTTTCAAAGGTTGTTCATTTTTATATCCATTCTTATGAACTCTATAAAAATGCAGATATTAATACTCTGTCTGCCAAAGTTGTAAGACATCTAGCTTATGTCTTTTGCATTTGCTTATGATATGTTTGCTCTTACAATTAAAAAGAAATACATGGCATAACCTGCTCATTTTTTATCCTGTATGGTTAGTTCTCTGTTGATTATAAACAGTTCCCTGACACCTGGGTTATAAAAATATTCTCCCAATTTTTCTCTAACATGTTTTCAGATAGTCACAAAGATGGTCTCCCAAATCCTCATCTATATCCTCATCCCCAGAACCACAAAATATGTTATCTTACATGGCAAAAGTGACTTTGCAGAGGTGATTAAGGGTATATAGATCACGAGAAGGGGAGAGGGTCTTGGATTAGCCAGGTGGGCCCAATGTAATTATGTTGCTGTTGTTAAGTGCCGTCGAATCAGTTCTGACCCATAGCGACCCTGTGTAGGGTTTCCATGGAGCGAATGGTGAGCTTGAACCACCGACCTTGTAGTTCAAACAGCTTTGCAGTCTGATGCATTGACCCAGAGCGCCACACCAGGACTATATGAGTCCTTAAAAGCAGAGGACCTTTCCCAATTATGCATAGAGGGAGATGATTCTATAGAAGAAAGGTCAAAGTGATGCAGTTATTAAACCTAAGGAAGGGACCACAAGCTAAGGAATGACAAGGAAACTGATTGTCCCTCAGAGCTTCTAGAAAGGAACAAAGCCTTACATGATACTGTGATTTTAACCCAGTGCGACCTGTGTCAGACTAATGACATACAGGACTGTTGCTGTTGTTGCTAAGTGACATCAAGATGGCACCGACTCATAGTGACCCTATGCAGACCAGAACGAAATGCTGCCTGCCAGTCCCACGCCAATCTCACAATCGTAGTTAAGCCTGAGCCCATTGCTCAGTACTGTACAATACTAAATTTGTACTGTTAAAACTGCTAGTTTGTGGTTATTTATTATGACAATAGAAAAATAGCATGTTTATTACTGTAAAAATGTCTACCTTTTATTTACTAATAATTTACTTTTGAATATGTTAGCAAGGAGGGGTACAACATTACCTCTAGATGGGCTCCCCAATACTTTGTCCTGATCAATTTGTTGATTCCTGTTATGGAGAAACTGTGTCCCTTCAAAACATGTGTGTTGAATTCAAACTCCTATAACTGCAGATGCAATCACATCTAATCACATCCCAAAATGTAATCTAATGTAATCACCTTAGATTTTAAGGCATTCTAATGTCATAAGGAGCTCTGGTAGTGTAATGGTTATGAATCAGGCTGCGAACCACAAGATCAGCAGTTCAAAACTACCAGCTGCTCCGCAGGAGAAAGATGAGGCTTTCTGCTCCTGTAAAGATTTACAGCCTCAAAAACCCTGTTCAGGGTCGCTATAGGTCAGAACCGACTCGACGGCACTTAACAACAACAACAATGTCATAATTAATCAATTGAGGGTATACCAGTGTAAGGTGGATCTCAAACCTAATAAATTCCAAATTAGAAAGAGCACACAAATACAGAAACACATACATACTGGGGAAGAAGATTTGAGGATCACCAAGACCAAGAAATGACCAGGACTCCTAAGAAGGAGTTATGGTGTGGCGCTGTGGGCTAATGCGCTGGACTGCAAAGTCAGTTTGGACCACAAGGTCAACAGTTCAATCTCACCAGCTGCTCCTTGGAAACCTTATACACTATGGGTCACTATGGGTCAGAACCAACTTGATGGCACATAACAACAACAACAACTGACAAGGAAAGCCACCTGCTGTGGTTTGTGTGATACAGCAACACACAAAAGACAACTCCTTTGCCAGTATCATGTTACTTTAATACAAACATTTCAGTAAGTTCAAGTATCTGATGAAACAAATTACCCTACCTATGTTTGCTTTAAAAAAGTTTTAAAATTCTTTTATTGAAATTTTTCAGATTTTGTTTTATGTTTCCAACATTATTATTTCTTCTTAAACATATGATTATAGGCAATCTTATGGGTTACAAATGCTTACAGACGACTCCTATTTGCCCTTTAATGTCAGGTAAATTTCCCTCACTTTGAAATGATTGGATCAACCCCTACTCAAAACAAATTCTTCATCACAATAACCTTCACTGGCTGAATGTTAAACTTTTAAATCACTGAAAAGATTTCAAGATCTTTCTTTCATTAGAATAAGGCTGATTAAGAACTGTATGCACCAGCTCTGACTTACCCACAGAGTCTTAAAGACACAAGAATAAATCTCATTTTTTGTACCCTAGGTACTGTCTGTATTCTTAAATATTTTATAATTTGTGTTGCTATGGTGACAGTTGCCTATCAACTTGTAATTGATAGTTCTTTTTTTGTTATTGTTAGATGCAAAGAAAAATAGAATTTTAGGTTAATTGTTAATTCTTATAAATAAAGCACACCATGTAAGCTCTGTCTCAAGGCCTTCAAAATTGGCTGTTCCCTCTGCATAGAAGGAATTTGTCTCCATTATCTGCAAGTCAGCCTTTCTCACTGACCTCAAGTCTGTGTCCAGAGGGTAGCTATCAGTCAGTGAGGCCTGATCATCTCATACAACACAGCACCTCACCATTCTTCATCTGCCCTGGCTTAATCTGGGGTTCCTAAAGAAGCAAAACCAATGAA
>NW_006408548.1:18241979-18245172 GCF_000296735.1 Chrysochloris asiatica | reverse complement strand
ACTGCTGATGACTCCCAGGATCCAAGATTTAAAGGAAGTAGAGCAGGTTGCTGGTTCAAGTTGAAAAAACCGGAGGTCAGAGGATGAGCCAGCTGCAAGATTCAGACCCAGCAGAAAGCAAGCAAGCCTTGCCTGAGTGCCAAATATATTGGAAGCAGGCCACACCCCCAAGGAAACTTCCTTTCAATTGATTGGCTGGTCATCACACATTATATTATGGGGAATTACTACAGCTTAACTGCCAAACCACTGAGAATCCTGGCCAAGTCAAGTTGACACAAAACCTTAATCACACATGCCATCTGCTAAACATTCACTATACTCCTTCTCTGACTTTATATTTTCTCCATAGCACTTATCACCATCTGACTTATTACTCTTTGTGGTTTATTCTTATTTTTACCAACTATTTTCCAGCCAATTCCATGAAGACAGAATATTTCTCTCTTATGTTCACTACTGTATCTCCAGGCAGGAGAGGAATACTTGCTTAAAGTCAGTGTTCAGGAAATACATGTTGAATGGATGAATATAAAGAAAACCTATTGATTTTTTTGACTCAGATGAAGGTAAGTCAAAAAGTATCACTACATAATCACGGAAATCTTTATCAAACAAAACTATCAATATATGGGAAGCCATTGGTTCTTGATTTCTCCTCCATCTACAGTTTCTATAGTTTTGAAAGTGGTGCTTCCATCCTTCTAACCATTCCCCAAAGAATTCTTGGCTCTTCGATCTACACCACATCAAAATGGCAATTTTGGCATCTTTAAGGGACTCAAAATTATGTTCCTTTTCAATATTCTTTGGTTTAGGGAACAAAAAGAAGTATGAAGGGGTAAGATAAGAGCTGTAAGATTGATGGAATAGGTTTCCCAATGAAATTCTCATAGGACATTGAGAATTTCATTGGGAAATTCTACCTTGATGACTAAACAAGTATTTGTCATGATGGGGGACAAAAAACAACATTTGGTATAAATTTCCTACCCTTTTTTTCACTAACACAATTTTCTCACTAACACAAATTATTCCTAATAAGCCCATGGCCATCCTGTGTCCTTGGAGAAAATCTATCAAGACTACCCATTTGAAATCCCAACAAACAGTCACTGTAACCTTCTGAGCTGACCTCTCTACCTTGAATACATCGGGCTTAGTAGAACCCTTTAGAAGCCACTGTTTTGAGTATGCATTTGTTTTGAAACCATCCTAAAGAAACTAAGACTAGTGTATTATGGAGAGATACTGCTCGTAGCCATCCACTAATCACAGAGACATGTTTTTAACACATTTTGTTTGGATTAAATCCATGAATGTATGAACTAGAACTATAAAAATAATACTGTTTGACTTATAGTTTGAAAAACTTCAGTAGTTTTTCACTTTGGTCTCCTGATTTTTATGGATATATATAATAATGCCATCAATTAAAAAAGATAATTTTTTTTGTTTCATTCATTATATATAGAAATCAAATTGACTACATACGTGGGAAGAGGGCGTGATGAAGCTCAATATCATCAGTCAAAACAATGCCGGGGTAGATTGTGGAACAGGCCATAAATTGCTTATATGCATTTAGAGACCATTTCAAAAGCTGATTTAATGCATTAGAAACTAAAAGACCAAAGGCCAAAGGAGTTGTGGGATGGCATCAAGAACATCATCTATGAAGAAAGCATAAGACTTTTAAAAAGACAGGAAAGAAGGAAAGACCAAACCGGATGTCAGAAGAGACTCTGAAATTTGCTTTTGAATGGAGAGAAGCTAACATGACTTGAAGAAAGGTTAAGTAAATGAGCTGAACAGAAAAATTTAAAAGACAATCAATGCTCATGGAAGCAATAATCAAGAAATCACATGACATATTGCACTAGGCAACTCTGCTGTTCAAGACCTCTTTAGAATGTAAAAGAGCAAAGATGTCATTTGAGGACTAATGTGCACCTGAACCAAGCCGTGGTATTTTCAATAGCCTCATACACATGTGAAAGTTGGGCAGTGAATAAGAAAGACTGTAGAAAAATTGATGCATTTTAATTATGTTGTTGGTAAAGAATATTGAAAGTACCATGGACTGCCAGAAGAACAAACAAATCTGTTTTAGAAATGCAGCCAGAATGCCCTGGAAAGGAAAGGATGGCGAGACTTCATCTACTGTACTTTGGACATGTTGTCAGGAGGTACCAGTCTCTGGAAAAGGACATCATATTTTGTAAAACGGAGGATCAGCAAAAAAACGGAAGACCCCAAAAACATGGATCAACACAGTGGCTGCAACAATGAGCTCAAATAACAATTGTGAGGATGATACAAGACTGGGAAGTATTTTGCTTGTTGTGCATAGGGTCCATATGAGTCAGAATCGACTATATGGCACCTAACACCAATGATAATTATATTAACTATTTCTATTCTCACTAAATTTACTGGAACTCTAGAACAAAGATGGTTAATATTGGTGGAAGCAGGTATCTCTATCTGTAGAAGACTGCAAAATAAACAAATAAACCAAACCTGTTGCTGAGGAGCTGACGATGGCTCATGGAGTTCCCACATATTTCAGAGTAGACCTGATCATCAGAGGGGTTTCAATGGCTGTGAACTTCTGAAAGGAGATCAGTAGAGCTTTCTTCCACAGCACTGCTTGGTGAATTCAAATTGCAACCTTTTGGTTCAAAGAAGTTTGCACCACTCAGACCTTAGAGGACTGCCAAGATGATCCCAATTTTAACTCCTCCTTGAATCCTTGCCCTTGATCATGAAACATTGCAGTGCCCTTGTCCTCTGAGTCTGGGCTTAGCTACATGAATGCTTGGGCCAATGGGATATTAGTAAACATGATGTAATCAAAGGCCTATAAAGTGCTTGTGAGGTTGTGCTTGCTCTTGCTCCGCTACAACTGCCATGAGAATATGCCTGGGCTAGCCTTCTGGAGGATGAGAATATATTTTGTGGAGTTAAATTTTCCCAAGTGTTCCAGTAGAAACCATCATGTATCAGCACACAGCCGGATAGTCCCCGACAGATAGCAAGTTCATTCAAGAGCAGAGAGCTTCAGTGATCTACAGCTGATTGCAAATATGTAAGCGTGCCCAGTCCAGAAGTTTGGATCCTCATGGGCTGTATGCTACAAAAATGTCTATTGTTATATGCCACTGAAGTCCAGTAGTTTTTTTTTTTTTTT
>NW_006408548.1:18208621-18234287 GCF_000296735.1 Chrysochloris asiatica | reverse complement strand
GCTCTTTCTATTAGACCTCTTAAATCAAGAGGGCTACTAAGAAATCTAATTCTGTTTCCATCATAAACTCTCCTCTGCACCGCCCACCATGGCAAGAGATAGCACATTACCCCCTCTTGCTAACTCAGGTGTGTATCAGAACTTAAGTCCTTCAGTGGTGTTTCTATTGCTTTGGCCCTAAGAATAACAAATCATTACACATGCTAGATAAAAGAAATGATTTTAATATTAATAGCTCAGTCATTTGGGGATTAGGGGTTTGGGGTTTGCTTTGGCATGCAAAAGAAATATTGGTTACCTGTATTTCTGGTTTTCAGGAACCTCAATGCTGTAGTAGATAACAGCCTTTAGAGTTTAAATTTTCTGGCAAATGACAAGTCTGCACTGAAAAGCTCAGATTTCCAAGCCTCCCGACCACCCATGGGGATGAGGCAGGGATTTGTCAACAGTGTGGTCTCCTCTAGCAAGCTGCCTCACACAGAGGACTCTGGTTCCTCACGCTGAGACACAGCACACAAGTGAAGATGATTAGGTTGTCATAAACAGAGATTCCCTAAGAGCAGGAATTATAAATGGGGTTGAGGGACAGGAGATAATTCTCGTAAAGAAGAAGAGCCTAAGCTGTCTTTGTATATCCCAGCATGTAGGTGACTAACATGGCTTGAAGGGCTGGAGAGGGCAACATCACCAAGTTTTCAAGATCAGGTTAGTTGGTCTCATGTTCTAAGCAAACGGTTTAACAACTGGGTGAATAAACATGGTATTAGGCTTCACCCCTCAGCTTGCAATCCACTGTTCAAAGTCCTTAAAATGGGATATTACTCTTTTAATCTCTTAACCATTAACTGCAAGGTCGGTGGTTCAAGCTCACCAGATGCTCCTTGGAAACCCCATACAAGGTCGCTATGGGTTGGAATTGACTCAATGGCACTTAACAACAACAACCCATTAACTAGGTCCCTGAGCAGTACTAATGGTTTGCTACTAGACTAAAGGTTCCTGGTTCAAACCCACTCAGTGACTGCAGAAGAAAAGCCTGGTAATAAGCTTCTATAAAGACTATAACCAAGGAAACCCTATGGAGAATTCTTGCTCTGCTCGTTAACACACGGGCTCACCATGCGTTGAAATGGACTCATCAGCAATAGGTTTTAACCTGGGTTTGTGTAGGACTCTGGGGGCTGATGAAACTTCCATACAGACCTAAACTCTATCTAAATGCATGTGGTTTTTCTTCTCTTGCTTATAATTAATTGCCAAACTTTAGAGGTCGATTAAAGAGACATATTTATTATGAGAGGAAAATTAGCCAGAAACTCTGGTGGCACAGTGGTTAAAACACCCAGTTGCTAACTGAAAGGTGGACAGCTAAAACCCAGCAGCCACTCTGTGGGAGGAGGATGTGGAAGTCTGCTTCTGAAAAGATTGACAGCCTTGGCAATCCTACTAGCTCTACTCTGTCCCAAAGAGTCTCTGTAAGTTGAAATCAATTTAACAGCAGTGGGTTTTGTTTTGGGTTTAGTAGATTATCCTATCATTTCTGATTCTAAAAAGAAGGTCTTGTTGTTAAAGCAAACCACAATTTACAGATAATTTCCCTTCTCATAAAACAGAATGAACTCTCCTATGACAGTTTTGATTGTTTCTATCAATACCACCAACAATAAGCTATAAAATATTGATGTTGCCTTATTACTTGGCAATAGTTTGTGACTAAACTAAACAAGTGTGTATTCATTGTGTTGGCAAGCAAATGGTTGATACCCTACACAGTGCCATATGTATGTTGAATATTATTTGAAACCACGATTTATTTTTACACTCACTGAAGAGAAGTAATATGGTAATATTTGAGCTACTAGCATTGATTTGTTTAGAATATGAAATGTTTATGTACAAAATTAAGGGGCATTGGTGGTACAGTGGGGAAGTGCTTGGCCTCTAGGCATTAGTAGTTCAAGCCCACAGGCTGTGCTGTGGGGAAAAGACACGACAATCAGTTTCCATAAAGATTAAAGTCTAGAAAACCCTATGAGGTAGGTGTACTCTGTCCTATAGAAACCCTATGCGGCAAAATTCAACTCAACGGCAATGGGTTTGGATTTTGGTTTTCGTAGACAAATTTAAAAATAAAGACAAAAATGACTAGTTATGCAACCATCTAGATCACTGAGCTGCTGAATTTTTCTGTTCTAGTTAAAAAAAAAAAATTTAGTTCTGTTGTTTTTAAGCGTCATTGAGTCAGTTCTGACTCATAGTGACCATGTACAGGATTTCTGAGGCTTTCAAATCTACACAGGAGCACAAAGCCTCATCTTTCTTCCAAGGAGCGGTTGGCGGGCTTTAAACGTGAATCTTAGGGTTCACAGTCTAGTGCTTATCATATGGAACTACTGCGATTACTATTTCTAGGCATTTGTTTTTGAGATAATTAAAATTGCATCATAAAATTTAATTTCATATTTTCGATCTAAAGATATGGCTTTATCACTTCTTATGATTAATTTTTTCATAAATAGCACTTTTGTTGACTGAAAACAGTTCACCATATAGCTATAACATTGCGTATTTAACATTCTCCTACTGAAAGCTAATTGTAAGATTTTCAAATATGAATACTGCCACAAATAACATTTCTGTGCCTAAACCTATTTCTGAAGTTTAGATCATTTCTTTTGGAAAAAATTCCAGAAGTATTCCAGAAGATTATGATGTTACTGCTTCAAGAAATATGAACATTTGGTAAGCTCTTAAAATAATTATAACTTGCTTTTCAAAATCTTTAGCTTAAAGGATCCTTCAAGAATTTCCACATGACTATACTCTGCCCTGGACTCTTGGTATGGCACTGTAGGATCACCACTGGACTGGGAACTACAAGGTTGGCAGTTCAAACCTACCAGCTATTCCCCAGAAACCCTACAAAGGGTCACTATGAGTAGGAACCGACTTGCGGCTCTTAACAACAACAACATACTCTGTCCCCAGGAGTCCTGGTGTGGTGCTGTAGGATCAGGGCTGGCCTGCTAACCACAGCCACCAGTTACTCCTTGGAGACCCTATATAGGGTCACTATGAATTGGAACCAACTTGACGGCACTTAACAATAGCAACATATTCTATCCCTACTCAAATTTTTACTGGGGTTCAGTTGTCCTGAGCTAAAATATAAAATACTGTCACCAGAGTTTCAAGACCATTTGACAATGGCCTGAAGTTGTACAGTCTATTCTAGTCCAATTAAGACTAATACTACGTACTGGCAACCAGAATAGCTTCTTTTTCTATTGTTGCAGCTTCTGTTAATTCTGCCATCTGGTAAAGAAACTCAGTGGTTCAATTTTGAAGAAGTTGAAGGCTGTAAATTGGCTGAAAGCTGGGAGGGGGGAGGGATGTTAAGAAAGCCTATAAAAGGAGCCTGCTGTTGTTATTGTTAAGTGCTGTCGAGTCAGTCCCGTCTCATAGCGACCCTGTATAGGGTTTCCTAGGAGCAGCTGGTGGGTTTGAACCACCACTTTGTAGTTCAAGCCAACCATGAGGTCCAGTGCTTATCCTATAGCATGCCACCAGGACTCCATAAAAGTATCCCAAGGAAGATAAACTAACTCAGATAGCAAAGAGATTGAATACATTGAAATAATAAGATCAATAACAACAACAGTAAGTTTGTTACAAACAGACATAAGTACTACCAAAGCTCTGGCTTTACAATTTGGAATTCTATGTAGTCTACCACTCATCTGTCAGTTTGTCATACTGTCTCCAGTGTTGCATGTTATTGTGATGCTGGAAGCTATGCCACTGGTATTTCAAATGCCGGCGTCATCATCCATGTTGGACAGATTTCAGTGGAGCTTCCAAATAAAGGTAGACTAGAAAGAAGGACCTGATGATCTGCTTCCATTAAACCTGGTCAGTGAAAATGGTGTAAATAGCAGCAGAACATTGTCTGATATGGTGCCCGAAGATGAGCCCTTCAGAATGGAAGATGCTCAAAATACAACTTCTCAAAGTAGTGTCATGCTTAATGACATGGAAAGAATAAAAAATTTTAGGGACCTTCATTTGCTCATGTAGCTTGACTCAGAATGAGAAGAAACAGCTGCAAATGCCAACTAATAATTGGAATGTGAAATGTATCAAGTATGCCTCTAGGAAAATTAGAATTGATCAAAAATGAAATGGGATGCATAAGGATCAATATCCTAGGTCAGGAATGAAAAAAAAAAAGGATTTAAAGATCTATCCTAAAGTACAATGATGTCAAGAAGTCTTGAAGACCTGGAAAATGACTGGAAGAGATCCATATATGTGCTTCTTACAAAGCAAGATTATCCAACAACATGCAGACATTATTAAACAACATCATTAATATTCATATCGTATGCAAGTAAAATTATACTGAAGATAATTTTAAAAACTGGTCGCACCATTACATCAACAAAGTACTGCCAAAAATTCAAGCCAAACTTAGACGAGAACATGGAATAAGGATGTCATTACTGATGTCAGATGGATCTTGGCTGGAAGCAGAGAGTACCAGAATACTGTGTGGTTTAAAATCAGGAAACAAGTATATCGCACACTCTCATATCATCTGAGAAGCTGGACGATCTGAAGAAGAATGTGATATTAAGTTGGAGAAAGTTCATTAATAAATTGCAAGATGCAGATAACATAACCTTGCTGAAAGCTAAGAGGACTTGACGCATTTACTTAAGAAGATAAAAAACTATAGCCTTCACTACAGGTTGTTGTTGTTAAGTGCCAACAAGCAGGTTCCAACTTGTAGTGACCCTGTATAGGGTTTCCAAAGAGCAGCTGCTGGGTGCGAACCTCTAACCTTGTGGTTAACAGTCCAGTGCTTATCCTACCATGCCACACCAGGACTCCTCAATATGGATTACAGCTCAACATAAACAAAACAAAAAAATTCTCACAATGGAACCAATAAGCCACATTATAATAAAAGAAGAAAATATTGATGTTTTAAAGGATTTTACTTTTTTTGGATCCACAGCCAATGCCCATGAAGGCAGCAGGCAAGATTTTTTTAATATGGCAAATCTGCTACAAAAGACCTCTTCAACCTTAAAAAACAAAGATGTTACGTCACCTTAAGGACTAAGGTGTGCCAAACCCAAACAAGTGGATTTTTAATACCTCCTATGCATGTACAGGGTCGCTATGGGTCGGAACCGACTCGACGGCACTTAACAACAACAACAACAATGCATGTGAAAACTAGACAACGAATAAGGAAGATCAAAAAGGGATTGATGCTTTTGAGTTATGGTGCTGGCAAAATATATTGAATATACCATGGGACACCAGAAGCGTGAACGATTCTGTCCTAGAAGAAAGTACTTCCAGAATGCTCCTTAGAAGTGAGTATAGCAAAACATTATCTTATGTGATTTAGACATGTTCTAAGGATGGAACAGTCTATAGAGAGGGATGTCATGGTAGGTAAAATTAAGGGTCAATAAAAAAGACAACATGGATTGACACAGTGGTTGCCACAATGGAATCAAACATAGAAAGGAATGTGAAGGTGGTATAGTGTTCTTTTGTGCATAATGTGAGTTGGAACTGACTCAATGGTACTTAACACCAACAAAGGTTGTTGCTGTTGTTAAGTGTTGGTTCTGACTCACAGCAACCCTGTATAGGATTTCCGAGGCTGTTAATCTTTGCATGAACAGAAAGCCTCATCTTTTTCTTGTGGAGCAACTAGTGGGTTTAAACCTCTAACCTTTTAGTTGGCAGTACATTTCTTATCCTACCGAGCCACTGCGAGCCCCCACACCCCCTCAACAAAGGTGGTAGTTGGTTAAGATGTGCCTACCCTCTAGTTAGTGACCTACCCACTCTTTGAGTGAAGAAAATGTAGTAGTTGGGGAGATTTAGGGTGTTAATGAGGTGGTCTCTTTGTAAAGATTTGTTTGAGGTCCTAGCATATTAAATCAGTGAGGTTACAGAACACTTTTGAAATATAGCTCAGAGCAGGTAACTAATTAAGCAGAAACTGGGGTGAAAAAAAAAATCTCTATTACAAAGCTAAATAGAGAAAAACAAGTATGTTGAATAGGCCTTGTTAAAGAGAATGGTTACCTGTTCTGCAAATAGGTAAATTATAATCTTTAGTTTTTCGTGTACGTGTGTACATGGAACCCAACCTAGGTATCTTAAAACTGGTGTTTATCTTTGAATTCCCCCATAGTCCAACAGTTTTAGCATATTTTCTGTATTTTAATTGAATATATATTTTCTTTCTCTGACCTCATATACATGTGGAAACTGGACAGTGAATATGGAAGACCATAAAATAATTCATGCCCTTGAGTTATGGTGTTGGAGGAAAATATTGAAAGTGCCATGGGCTGCGAAAGAACCAACATATCTGTGTTGGAAGAAGTGCAGCCAGAGTGCTCCTTGGAGGCCATGATGGCCAAACTTCATCCCTTATACTTCAGACATATTGTCAGACGGGACCAGTTGCTGGAGAAGGATATCATGTTTGGTAAGGTGAAGGATCAGAGAAAAAGAGGAAGACCCCCCAACTAAATGGATTGGCAAAGTGGCAGCAGCATCAACGAGCTCAAGTGTGGCAACATTTGTGAGGTTGGCCCAGGACTGGGCAGTGTTTTGTTCTATTGTACATAGGGTTCTGTTGTACCAACTCAATGGCACTTAACAACAACGTTATTTGAATTGGGGATTTTCCATCTGTATTTATGGGATGGAGTCATGTCTCCGTTTTGGTTTTGTGTCTCTGTCAAACAAAAATGAGCCTTAGTGGTGCCTGGGTTAGTGCTCAACTGCTAACCAACAGGTTTGAACCCAAGAGCTGTCACAAGGAAATAAGACCTGGCAATCTGCTCCCATGAAGACTGTTGTGATTACATGCTGTGGAGTTGGTAGGGGCAGCTGATGGGTTTGAACTGCTGACCTTGTGGTTCAAATTGACCTTCTGGTTCAGTGCTTATCTTACAACACCACATCTAGGCCATAAAGATTACAGCCTAGGAAATCCTATGGGGGTAATTCTATGGTGTCCTATAGGGTAGTTTTGAGATGGAAGCAACTTAATGGCACAAACAGCCAACCAAAAGTTCTAGACTTTTACCTAAGTGAACTGCTTGATTGTCATTTAGGTTACCACGCTCCAGGTATTCAGGGCCCAACCAGAACCTTTCCACTTGATATTATCTCTGGCTAAAGGCTCTTCCTCCTCTTCCCTGCTGGCTCTCCTCCATCAGATCCAGTTTGCATTGCTTCACCAGCCCTGCCTCTGCTATCTCAGAGTGCAAAGCTAAAGTTGCACTTGACATTTCTGTTATCCTCTATCTTTGTCCCTTGGTCCTTTCATAGCATGCATTACAATTAGAAATGATTTCAGTTATTTGAGTATTTTTTAAAAACTCAGGAGTTTTCCAACTTTTTATAATTCAAAATGATACATGATTTATTACATTGATTCACACCCTCAGACATAAACATACACCTGAAACAACAATTTCATGAAATTAATACGCTTAAGAAGTGATATAACTAACTCCACTGTCAGCCAATCAATTCCAACTCACAGCCACGCTACGTAAGACAGAGTAGATCTCCCCTGCTCTTGAGCCTTTCTAAGACTATAAATCTTTATGGGAGCAGACAGCCTCATCCTTCTCCCACTAAGCAGCTGGTATATTTGAAGGAATGACCTTGTGGTTAGCAGTTCAATGCTTAGCCCACAGTACCATCAGGGCTCCTTAAGAAGTGATATAAATCCATTGCCCTCGAGTTGATTGTGACTCATAATGATCCTGTAAAGGGTTTCCTAGAGTGTCAATCTTGGAATAGAAAGTCTCATCTTCTGACTGCAGAACAGCTGATGGGCTTGAACCACCAACCTTGTAATTTTCAGTCCAGTGATTATCCTACAGCGCACCCAAGTCCGGGTATTTTCAATTTACTTTAGTTTGTCCATCAAACAATGTAAAAACCTGTTAATTACCAAACTAACCACATAACCCATTAATAGAATACAACCAAAAATTTGCGAATTTGAGTTATTTATTTTCTGTCTGTCCCTGTTCCCAAGAAAAAACAGTAAGCTCCATGAGTTTGGGATCACTTGTTTTCTCACAGAATTTAATAACTATTTTTGAATAAAAAAATACATGAAGAAATGCTTGTATATTGATAAATGATGCTTAATTATATTCGTTTTCATTTTTTTGGTACGCTTGCTTTTAAGTAAAAATATTTATTAAGTGGAACATCATTTCATTTTCCAATAAAATGATTTTCAAAGATAAACACACTGCAACAATCATCCTTCTATTGTTGCCATGGTTTTCTATCACTGAGTCTTATGAACGGAACTGACTCACAGTATATTGCCTTCTCCTCCTCCATCCCTCCTCTTCCTATCTTTAAGATCATGCCTTTGTAAGGTCTTTCCCATGCTACAGTCAACTGTGGGGTTAACTCTGGCTCAGTGGCAGAATGCTCATCTTCCATGCAAGACACCTCAGTTTGATTTCTGGCCAATGCACCTCATGCATAGCCAACACTCATCTCTCAGTGGAGCTCTGCATACTGTTATGATGCTGAACCTATTTCAGTGGAGCATCTAGACTAAGAGTAGGAAGAAAGCTTTAGTGATCTGCTTCTTCCAGTGATAATCCTACAGATAACAAGGGTTTGATCTCATTGTCGATGGGGTTGCCAGTCTCATTTTCTCACACATATTAACACATAATACTTCTAATTGAAACCAATCAAATCATCAGTGACCCATGAAGCATTTTATGGAAGGTAATAACATCTGTGAATTGTTTAGCAACCCACAGAATTGGACAATACACTTATTGGAACTTTTATAATTTGTCTGATGCATTATCAAACTGTTGTCTAAGCAAGTGAAAAAAAAAAAAAAAAAAGTCTACTTCCCTTTCCTGTACTGTTTTGGGAGTGGTAAAGGGGTGAATGAACAAGTGAAAAAGGAAGCTAAGGAAGAAAACAGGAGGAAGACTTCCCTTCCATGTATACCTGACTTTGCTTCCCAAAAGCTATTGAGCACTGGGGCAGGCTAGCAGGCCTGCTAAGCTGAATGGAGGTGGTCTATGACATTTCCATTCTATTTGCAGAACGGTTTTTCCAAGTGCTTATTCAAAAGTCTCTGTCAGTCTGAAACCCAATCACAGTATTAATGTTTGATCTTTATGAATTAAGGGCGACGGGCGGAGGGAAGATTCTATTCAGAGTAATCAACTTGTCACGTGACTTAAACATTTTTTTTGTCAATAAGAATTTTCTGTAGTGATGACAAACTATTCATCAATAACATTTGTTTTCCAAAACCAGAATGATGTATTTTTCATTCCTTTACTCAAAAGGAAAGAGAAAAGTAAAGAGTGAAACTTCTAATTGTTAAAAGTCTTCCTTTATTTAAGTATTTCTCATGAAACTCAATGACCATTCATTTCCTCTTAGAGATATAGTTACCAGACTTGAGCACCCATCAAACTACCTGGAGAGCTTGTTAGATCACAGCTTGCTAGATCTAAAAAGCCAGGAGGTCTGGGGCCAGATGGGGCATTTCTAATGATTTTTCAAGTTATGCTTATGCTGCTATAAAGTCAAAGTTCTCAACTGGGCATCATTGTTTCCTTCTCCTTACACCCCCAGTGAATATCATTTGGCAATGTCTGGAGACATAATTGACTTTCATAATTGAGAATGTGCATGATGATTCCTGGAGTCCTGATACGGTGCTTTAGGGTAGGCACTGAACTGCTAAATACAAGGTCGGTGGTTTGAACCTACCAGCAGCTCCTGAGAAATCCTATTGTTGTTGTTAAGTGCCATCGAGTCAGTTCCAACTCATAGCAACCCTGAATAGGGTTTCTGAGGAGCAGACAGTGAGTTTGAACTGCTGATCCTGCAGTTCAAACTGATGTTGTGGTCCAGTAGAGGGGAGCTATGAATTGGAACTGACATGGTGGCACATAATGACAATCATGATGGCTCCACTGGTATCTAGTAGGTAGAAGTCAGAGATATTGCTAAATGCTTTGCATTTCACAGTACAGCTCCTAGAGTTAAGAATTATCTAGTCCAAGTTGTCTATCGTGCTACTGTTGTATAATCTTGCTCTACTGGACCTCTCTCTCTTTCTCTCTGGAAGCATTATGTTTAACAAGAGTTTAAATAACAGGCAAAACAAGAGCTATGTGTTCCAGAAGCCTTCACCTAAAGTGGGATGATGTCACAGAAATTAAATTAATTGGGTGGTGTCTCAAGCAGATATCTTTTGTCATCTTTCTGTGTCTGTCTGTCTCTCCCACATTCACATGACCATTAAGCTTATAAAGCATCACACTGCCCAGACACTTACTCATTCAAAATGTAAATGAGAACCAGTGTCTGGCTGAAGAGGGACATGAAGCATTTGGGATGAGGAAACATCTAATCCCCCAAAGGGATGCAATCACCATGTCCCAAGCAGATAGGATTCTGGACACACCTTGATGGGGGAAATGTAAATACCAGGTGTCACAGCATAATGGAACTGGAAAGGTTCCAAGTTATTACCTAGTAGGTTCAATCTTTTTCATAAATGCTATTTAATGAGCGAACTTTCTTCCATCTTGGTTAGCGTTTAAGGAAAGTCAAGAAGGAATCAATGATTCTCTTAGGTGTCTTATGCTCTCCCCTCCATCTATGTTTAGAATTCCCACAACTCAGGCCACAAAGGAAACCTGCTCTCAGACAAAAAAGAAAAGCATCAGTATCGGGTGTGACATCTCCCTCTGCCACCCTGAATCTCCTCTTATACCTAAGTTTTTATTTTAACAAATGGGACCCTGGAAGGTGTTGAACATGGTGGAAAATTAACAGATGGTTCTTGTTGCTCTTTGTCCCTAAAGCTCTGTACCATCAAATCCAGCCCCAAGTCCTATGGATTTTCTTTTCTAAATATCTCTTCTGAACTTCACTCCACACTTGCTACCTCTTTGATGGTTCTTACCAATGTAATTTCTCACCTGGATTATACAATGGACTTTCAGCTGATCTGCTAGTCTCTATCTGGATTTCCCTACTCTTCACATTTTATCCAGAGCGAACTCTTGAAAAACACTTATCAGATCATGTGATGTTACTGCTTGAAACCTCTAATTTGCTGCTAATAACAAGGATGATTTGAAAAGTTTGTAGAAAAATCAAATTAAAAGATAATGGAACTTTCCCACAATCTATTTGAAGTCTACTTGTAGGTCCAAATACCTTCTGGAGCTTATAAGGTTCTACATGCACCGACCACTTACCTTTCTTACACGTGCTTACCTCTCATATCTTTTTCCTCTCCTCCCCACTCCCTGGCCTTCGCACTGTGTTGCAACCATCCTGAATTTTTCTGGGTTGCATGAACGTACCGTCCTCTCCCTTAACACCATCCATTTGCACGTGCTGTTTGCCCTGCCAAGTGTATTTGGACACCAACCCTTGCCTTTTGCCTCATTATGTCAGGGTCTCAGTTAACACGGTTCTTCCTCTGAGAAGTTTTCCTTGACTTCCCAAGTCAGAGTTAGGTGTCTCACCCATGTGTTCTCATAGCACATTGTAAAACTCCTCATTGTAATTATGCTGTAATTGTCTGGGTCCCAGTAGCCTGAGCATGCCAAGAAGTTAGGGTCCCCA
This sequence comes from Chrysochloris asiatica, assembly GCF_000296735.1. Classification (NCBI taxonomy): domain Eukaryota; kingdom Metazoa; phylum Chordata; class Mammalia; order Afrosoricida; family Chrysochloridae; genus Chrysochloris; species Chrysochloris asiatica. Next base: position 18,222,587 of record NW_006408548.1, on the reverse strand, counting down.
TGTCTGTTTATCTTTAATCATCATAGTTCTTATTACCTCGCAGAGTACACAGCACACAGTATAATAGGAGCACAGTAAAATGTTAACTATACTTCTTGGTGGCAATTTAATAAAAGGTTACCTTTGGAAAATATTTAACTAAGCTGACAGGCTTGATGATTTTGAAATATAAAAGGGGCCTTCCTGGGGGTACTTGAAATCAAACCATGCTGCCTACATTTCCTACTTGTATACCCACATTGGAGTCCTGGTGTGGTGCTGTAGGAAAAGCACTGGACTGCTAACTGGAAGGTCAGTGGTTCAAATCCACTAGCTGTTCCTCAGAAACCTTATACAGGACAGCTGAGTCAGAACCAATTCGACAGTACCTAACAACATATCCATATTTGTGTAGCAGTATCATTAAAAACAGAGTCCTGGTGTGGCACTGTGGGATAAAGCACTGGACCACAAGGTCGGTTTGAAACACGAGATTGGCGGTTCAAACTCACCAGCTGCTCCTTGGAAACCCTACACATGGTTGCTATCAGTCAGAACCAACTCAATGGCACTTAACAACAACAAATCATTAAAAACAAGTTCTCCTGCTAATTTTGAGAACAGATATCTTATGTAGCCTTCAATATACTCACATTTGTACCTTGGGTGATGCAAATGATTAAGTACTAACAAAAAAGTTAGTGGTTCAAACCTATGCAGAGGCACCTAGGAAGAGAAGTCTGGTTACCTGCCTTGGAAAACATATGGGACAGTTCCACTCTGCACACATGGGGTCCCCGTGAGTCAGAATCAACTCCACAGCCACTGGCATCTAACAACATCTCATTATAGCAAAGGATCATAGGAAGTCCATGTGGCCCAACCATAGTATGTTAAAGGAACAGTGAGGCTGGCGCCATACCATCAAGGGCCTAGTGGGCCGTGGTAAGAAGGTAAGGATTTCATTTTTAGCCCAATAGGAAACCTTTAAAGAGTGTCATCACTCTGGCTGCTTTGCGGAAAGTGAACTGAAGGATGGATTAAAAGTGGAAAGAGGGAGACCAGTTAACAGTTGACTGAAGTATTTCATAGGGATGCTGGTGTCTGGACTAAGAGTAATGGCAATGGAGAGGGCAGGAGCATGCACATTCATATCTTTTGGAGGTAGAATGTGTCAGAGTTGCAGAGAGTTTAGGCTTGGGGATGAGAGAAAGTGGAATTAAGTACGACTTCTAGGCTTGGGAATTACCAAGGGATGGAAGGTTGTTGCCATTACTGAAACGGGAAGACAATAACTTTAATAGATCTCAGTCATCAAATCCTGCCCACAATCTTCTCTCCTTCCTCTCAACAACTCAGTAAATCATTGCTGGTGCCACCACTCTTCTTTTCAGGAGTCTGTGCTGAAAAGACTTCATTCCTGATAGGTGAGAGCTTCCTTTTTCACATCAAAAATGCCCAGGTCATTTGTATGGGCCCTTGGACACAGTAGGGACTCCGTATAAATTGTCTGCTTGGTGAACTAAGTAACTCACATGCAGCAACTTCTTTGGAGCTGTTCCCTGGAGCTGTCAGATGCTAAGAATGCCCTGCCACCCACAGGGCTAACTGCTCATATCCTCCAGTTCATATCCCAATTGGACATTTTAAAAAGCCCATTACTGAAATCCTTTGAAAATGTTCCTCTCTAGAATCTTTAAGACAGGCATTTAACTTTTTTTATATACTGTATTATTAGTTAGCATTATCCCTTTTCATTTGATAGTTACTTTTCTTTCCCATTATTAAGTATTGCCTTAAAATGCAATCTCATTTCCTCTTGTATTAAAGACAAATTCAGGGTAAGTGTCTCCTCATTGAGAACACTTTGAATTATTTCAAATACATTTCACTTTCTACACTATTCATTCACACTTTGGTTACAAGGCAATTTCAAAAATGTTTTTAAGATACTATAGTTTCTACTTTCCAGTCATTTGAAACACTTTTAATACAGATCTGGTGCATATTTAGAATTAGACATTTATGGTAACTTCCCACATAAAGCATGGATGCTGTTTGTAATAATATTCTTATCAATGAAAAAAAGGAAATAATTATGGAGAACTTATGCAGCAGTAAAAATTCAACTTATTGCAATTTATAGCCTCTAAGTATTACTTAGAAAAGTTTACTTTGTTCATAGTTTGTTCCTAGTAAGTGGGATGTTGTTGTTGGTAGTTGCTACCCAGTTGATTCTGAAACATGTGATCAACGTGTGTAGAGTACAACCGCTTCATAGGGTTTTCAAAGCTGTGACCTGCTGGAAGCAGATCACAAAGTCTGTCTGCCAAGGTTTCTTGAGTGGGTTTGGATTATTGATCTTTTGGCTCAGGAGTTTGCTCCATTTAGGCATTCTAATACTCAGGCATTTTACATATTCTTTGTCATTTAAATAATTTGTCCAGAAGCAGTAGTATCTGCATTCAAATCAAGTATTTGTGACTTTGATGCTCAAGGTATTTCTTTCACATCACAGTGCATCCAGACTCTAGTGATGGGGTAATGTATCACCTTAAGAATTCTCAGTGGTAGAATTCTCACCTACTATGTGAGAGCCTGGGGTTTGGTTACCAACCTATCCACCTCTTGTGAAGCCACCTCTTGTCTATTCCTGGAGACTTAGGTGTTGCTATGATACTCAACAGGCGTCAGCGGAACTTTCAGACTAAGAGGGAGTAAGAAGAAAGGTCTAGCAACCTACTTCTGGGAATCAGTCAATGAAAATTCTGTGGATCACAATGATCGGATCCACCAGTGCTCATGAGGGTGGCGCAGAACCAGGCAAAGTTTTACTGTGGTGTGCACGGGATTACCACGAGTTGGCAGCTGACGTGATGCGACCTAACCAAAATAAGAACACAAGCAATACCAACACCATCACCTTGTGGGGAAAAAAAAAAAAAAATTTAAAGTTCTATTTTTAAAACTTCCCAGACCATTTGAGAGTACTTATTTAAATGAGGCGGCAATCTTGAAATACTCTTATTTATTTATTTTTTTGTCTCACCCTCTACCATCAGGAACTTATTACATGGACTTCATGGGATTCCATGAAATCCTTGAAATCATGTGCCAATTTTGCATTTATATAAGTGCATTTGGGGGACAGAATGTCTATGGTTTATTTTTAAATCAGATTCTCAAAGGAGTCTGTTCCCCATTTCCACAAGGACAAAACCTTTTTCTCTAAAGATATAGAGACAAACTTTCTCCTTACTGCATTTCAGTCCTTCACATGCTTGAAAACAGCTGTCATCAGTCTAGTCTTTTTCAGGCCTAACATTCCTTTTTCTTCCCACCTTGTTTGTATCACTTAGGGCATCCCCAGCTCTATGGAATCATTTTACAGACCACATTCTGCCTGTCAATGTTCCTCCAAGCATGGTGCTTGAAATGGAGTATAATTTTCTATTCATATATTCATTCAATAGCTTACTTTAGAATAGGGAGATGATTTATTTTCCTTCTTAAATCTCAATTTTATTTTTAAGTCTAGAAAACATAGCATTAGAGTCCAATATGTCTTCATTATTTTCCTTCATCCTCCCTCCTACTACCCCAAACCCTTACAAATGCAGGAATTTTATTCTCTTTGCTTTGCCATTTAAAACACAATTCAAGATATGTAAAAATGATTGGAAATGTACATTTGCGCCATCTCACCCTTCACAATAACATATTTGAATTTAACAGAAGTTGGCTATTAGAAGCTCATTCTGAATATGGGCAAGTCTTGTCCCACACATTAATTGCAACAAAACTCCTTCAGTGCATTACAGAAAAGGATTTGACACTTACCCTGCTTTCCTACCAGCTTTCAGGACCCGCTGAAACCTCCACACCCTCAGTATGAGCTTCTCCCAGTATAGGACAGGTAGAATGAAGCCTTTCTTAAGCAAATTAACTGCTTGGATCCCAAAGCCACGTTCTGCACTTATGTGGCTGAGCTATCCCAATTATACACTCTTGAAATGCATCTTACTTAGATGCCTGTGTTGACCGACGCTTGGATGGCGTCATGACTGGCTGGATTTTGCCACATAACGCACTCCCCAGACAAACAGCTCACAACTCCAGGCTGCTCTCGCTAACAGAAGATTCCACTCCATGCCTCCCAGCCTGCTACAGAAGCCAGTATTGCAGCATGAAGATGAGCAAAGCTTGTGGTAACCTAAATCCCTAGTGAAACATGACTCCTATAACATCAGGAGGCTGCCTGGCCAGCTAACACCTGACATGCTACCTTATCCGTGTCTACAGGCCCTATTACTATTAGAAGTTTTACTCCCCTTCCTACTCCAGTTCATTTCCATCAAGCCTGATAATAATAATCGCAGAGAGAAAATAGTCCACTGAGCTAATGTTACTGCTTGTAACTGGCAAAGAAGACAGGGATCATTTGGCCTGAAATAATGCTTAAGATCCCCATATATTTGAAAGCTCCTTGGGTTTGAAGCCCATTATGCTTCAAATATAATTTTTGTTTTGTTTTGACTATGGCATTATTCTGAAAATGCCCAAGTAGCAGCACTTGTTTGCTGCTAGGATGCCTAGCAATGAATTTAATTTGCTCTAATGCACTCTTCAAATAACATGTTTCTGCTGGTGTATAAAGTCTGGAAACTGTCTGCATGCCAAGGCGATGCCCCCTAAATGAAGTCTTACATAAACCTGACAAATTATCTTCAGATAGAAGTCAGCTCAATGGGCCATTACAGAACCATGCAAATAAGTGCTGGTGAACCACCAAAACAAAATGTGGCTGATTATGGGCAATAATTCAAAAGACCTGAATCATAGGTGTATCCTCCCAGCAACATTTTACCGGAAGATCTTTCTAAGGCATATCTTTTTCTTTCTTCTTCATCCTTTCTAGTCTCTTTTCCTCTCTTCTTTACTCCCTCCATCCTTCTCTTCTGCCAGACACCTCTCTGTCTCTATTTGGATGTCTTTCTCCTTCTTTTGCTTCTCTCCTCTCTTGCTTCCTCTCACTTACGTATTTCCCTGCCACATGCTATAGTGTAGACTCTATGTCAGGGGCCAATCCACCAAATACTCCTAGATTCCAAACACCATGTAATGCTTAATTTCATCTTCTCTTGCCTGAATTGTTGCAATGTGTTCCAGATCAGTCTTTCCAGAAGGTAAATGATCGTATCTTTCCTCCAAGAGTCCCTAGGTGGTGCAAATAATTAAATTAGCACACTCAGCTACGAATTGAAAACTGTGAGGTTGGAGTCCAATGAAAGATACCTAAGAAGCAAGTCCTAATAATTTACTTTCAAAACCTCAGCCATTGAAAACCCTATGGCTCACAGTTACTCTGACATATAGGGTCACGGTGAGTCAATTTTTGAGTTGGAATAGATTCAATGACAACTGGTACTCTACTTAACATTCCTCATTACCTCTGACAGGGCACAGCTTAAAGCCCTACTCTTCACCCTAGCATCTGAGGACCTTCCAATGTGGCTCCAACTGCCACCTTCCCACCAAACCTATCTCCCACCATTTGCCCAAGTCCACCTTAACATCGTCTCTCCCCAGCCACACTTGATACTTCTCAAACAAGCTTTGCCTCAGCAGCTTAATTCTGAGAATTGTGCTTTCTAGTCACTTCTCTCTAAGAAAGGCTGAGACTGACTTTCAGGCCCAAGTCCTTTCCTTGCTTCTTCAGGCAAAGTTAGTTACATCTCTCCTCAGGTTCACATGGGAGTATAATCACTTATTCCTATCTGTCTCCCTCAATAGGCCAAGAGTTCCTGGGGCAAAGGTGTTGCTGACTCACCCCCTAGACTGTTGCTCAATAAATGTTTGCTGAATGAACTAAAGGGTAATCCATTTACCCCGTTGTTCTCTGCGTTTCTTCTGGATATTTTACCATTATGAAGAAACAGCATGATAGTGGTTATGTAGTATGTACAGTTTCAAATACCACCTCTGTGACCTTGAGCAAGTAAACGGGGGCTTTAGTGTCCCTATTTGTAAAATGGGCATAATAATTCTAACTAACTTTAAAGAATCCTGGTGTGGCATTGTAGGGTAAGCACTGTACTGCTAACCACAAGGTTAGTGGTTCAAACCTACTAGCTGTTCCTCAAAAACCCTATACAGGTTCTGTGAGTCAGAACAAACTGGAAAGCACTTAACAACAACAACTAACCAGCTTTAGTGTGGTCGTGAGGATGAATTGAGTTGCTGCATGTAATGTAGCTAGAAATGGCAAAGGATGTGTGCTCCATGTTGTCGTTAGGTGCCATTGAGTTGGTACCGACTCATAGTGATCCTATGCACAACACAACAAAACATTGCCTGGTCCTGGGCCAACCTCACTATAGTTGCCACACTTCAACCCATAGATGCTGCCATTTTATGAATCCATCTCACTGGAGGTCTTTCTCTTTTTCTCTGACCTTCCATCTTACCAAACATGATATCCTTCTCCAGCAACTGGTCCCTCCTGACATTATGTCAGAAATATGAGAGATAAAATTTGGCCATCCTGGCCTCCAAGGAGCACTCTGGCTGCACTTCTTCCAACACAGATCTGTTAGTTCTTTTGGCAGCCCGTGGCACTTTCAATATTCTCCTCCAACACCATAACTCAAGGGCATCAATCCTTCTATGGTCTTCCTTATTCACTGTCCAATTTCACATGTATATGAGGTTAGTGAAAATACCATGGCTTGGGTCAGGCGCACCTTAGTTCTCAAGCTGACATTTTTGCTATTTAATACTTTTAAAAGGGTCTTGTGCTGCAGATTTGCCTAATGCTACACGTTGTTTGATCTCTTGACTGCTGCTTCCATGTGTGTTGATGGTTGATCCAAAAAGAATGAAGTCCTTGACAACTTCAATCTTTTCTCCATTGATGCGAATGTTGTTTATTGGTCCAGTGTGCTCCACAAGGGTTGGATAAAACAGAGATCACTTTGATACCCCATGGCTACCTGTGCAGTGCTTATCCAGAGGCTTCAGACCCTGCAGGTTGTGTGGCTTGATTGAGATGTACAGATTCCTTGCTAAGAATGTACGTATCTGTATTACTCTTCCAATCAGTAAGGACAGAATTTAATACCAAGTCAAAAACCTAGTTTCACAAGAAAACTTAAAAGTGAGTCTTTTGTCACATTCAGAATTGTTTCTTGGGTTAGGAGGTTTGGTCTGACAAACACATAAAAAAAAAAAAAAATCTAGTTAGGAAAATACAGTTCTTTGATGATCAGATATCTGAAAGTACACATTGGTTCCAAAATTATCTCACAGAAAAAAACCCAAAAAAACCCCAAACCATAAAACTATTGCTGTTAAGTCTATTCTGACTCATAGTGTCCCTGTTATGACAGTTAAGTGCAGTCGGGTTAAGTGCAGTCGGGTCATTTCCAACTCATAGCGATCCTGTACAGAGTTTCTGGGAGTCCTGGTGTGGTGCTGTGGGTTAATGTGATGCATTGCAAGGTTGGTTTGAACTGCAAGGTCGGTGGCTCAAGCTCACCAGCCATTTAATAGCAACAACATAGGGTTTCTGAGGAGCCACTGGTGAGCTTGAACAACCAACACTGTGGTTCAAACTGATCTTGCGCTCCAGTGCTTATCCTATAGCATCATACTAGGACCCCATAGGACAGAGTGAAACTGCCCCATAGAGTTTCCAAGGTTGTCATCTTTACAGAAGCAGATTGTCACATCTTACTCCCACATTGTGGCTGGCAGGTTTGAACCATGGACTTTTTGGTTAGCAATCAAGCACTTAATCATTGAACTACCAGGGCTCCTTCATGTCTCTCAGAAAGGCGACATAGGTACGATTCCTTAAAAGAGTTAGTAACTATTACAAGTGCAGTATCCTGAATCAAGAATTTGAAAGCTTCTTTATAAACATCAACAATTTTTATGACTAATTTATTTCAGTTGGAAAGATTTTTGGAAAAAGGCATATTAAAATCATAATGACATACTACTACATGGGCATCATAAAAGCTAAAATTAAAAATAAACAATAAAAAAGCTGACATTATCCAGTGCTGGAGAAGATATTGAACAGAGGAAACTGACACTTCGCTGGTGACAAGCAAGATTATACTACCACTTTGGAAAGCTGTTTGAAGTTTCTAATAAAGTTAAAACACAGACATAGTCTATAATCTATCAATTCTACTCCTAGGTATATATCACAGTGTAATGTACATGGTGATCAAAAGATAGCCCCAAACTGGAAACAACTCAAATGCCTATCAACAAAAGAATAAATAAATTATGATATATTCACATAATCAATTGTTGTTGTAGTTGTATGTTGTAGAGTCAGTTCTGACTCACAGTGACCCCCATATGGTTCCCGAGCCTGTAAAAAATTGTGGAAGCAAAAAGCCTTATCTTTCCCCCTTGGAACAACTGGTGGGCTGAACTGCTGACCTTGGGATTAGCAAAAAAAGAATAAAATACTGGCATGTGCAATAGCATGGATAAATTTCACAGGTATTATATTGATCAAAAAGTGCCAAATACAAAAAGTACATATTACGCAATTTTAAGAACACGGAATAACTAACCAAGGGTGATGGAGCCAAAAGTAGTGAGAACCTGGGGTATGGAACAGGCACTGACAGGCAGGAGGCATGAGGAAACCTTCTGGGGTGCTGGAAATATTTTATATTTTCTAATGAGTGGTGATTATATTGGTGTACACATATATAATAATGCATTGAATTTTACATTCTATAGCGTATGCATGTTATACTTCATTAATAACTTCTGAGACAGGAAGGAAGGAAGAAAATGAGGAAAAGAAAAAGAAAGGGATATGTGTTTTTTGGCTTTCCAAAGCAAGAAAGACCACTAGGAGTCTGAGTGAATGAAAGGGCCAGCTTGCCCTGTCATTCTAATAAAATCCAGAGAATGAATCATAAACACCCTTGTTGGTTTAGGGGAAAATATCATCACTGACAAGATTCAACAAATATTAGTTAAATTGACATAGTTGTAGAACAGAGTATTATGGTAAAGCCAATTTGTTCAAACAACAAAGGGCAAGGACATTTCCTGACGAAGAAGTCACACATACCAAAAGCACAACTCCCTTTAGGGGATAGGTGAACATCTCAGCTGACCTCTGTCATGGGTTTTAGCAACACAGGTATTTTCCCAACCATAAAATTTGAATTGAGATATCTACTTGGGACCATACTTTTTGAAGGCTATTTCACAAAAACAAAAGTAAAGCTTCTTTTTGAAGATTGCAAACATACAACACCAGAAGAAAGGAAATAAAGTCTTTCTGCAAAGTTTTGGAGAAATATGAGACAAGCCAAAGATACTCAGACATCTTGAATACTTAAAACCTACCTAGTCTGCTATACTTGCCCAACCAAACAGAAATTGATACTCTAGGAAAGTGTGTTCTCTCTTTATTGTCAAACATGGCTTTGGCCCCCAGTCCCAGGTGAACTATACCATACAACATGGGAACCTTGAAGACTCCCTTTAGTCTTTCAGCGCTTCTCAACTGGGCTATTACAACATTTGGGACAGGACTGCCCCTTGCACTGAAGATCCTAATGGCCAGTAGCATCCATCTTTCCCATCACTGTGATATCAACAAAAGGCAAGGATTCATTTCCTGGTTGAAGACTACCTCGGATGTTTTGACTAGATATATAATTGGCATTCTGTTGGATTAATCCATTCTACATCAGTGTTCAGAGCAGTAAGTTACTATTATTGTTAGCTGCCATCAAGTCTACTGCTGACTCATGATGACCCCATCCCAGTGGAACAAAATGCTGTCTGCTCCTGTGCCATCTCCAACATCAGTAGCAAATTGGACAATTGTGTCCGTATGTTTCTTACTGGCTAGTTTTCAGAAGTAACACAATGGACCTTTCTTCCTAATCCCTTTTAGTGTGGAATCTCCACTGAAACTTGCTCATTATTATAGCAACATACAAGCCTTCACAGACACACAGGTAGTGGCTATGCATAACTTTTATTTCATCAATAGAAGAGAAGATGCAATTATAAAGTCTGTGAACTGCACCAGACGTAAATGACTATGCCCAGTTTTATGTTCCGAATTCCCAGGTCACCATGTAGGCTCAACAGCTCAACCAATTCTGTTACTATAATGATCTAATGGTCTATCTCTGGAGATTCCATTTCACTCAGCTCTCATATCTAAACAACCCTTTGAGCAGGGCTTCTTCACATTAGACCCCTAGGGCATTATGTCCCGTGCATTCTGTGAAAGATCTGTTTAAGAGATGGGTCCATGGATGAACAATTTAAACATTTAATAATTGTATATTCTTTACCACTGTTTTTTACTTTTGGCAAAGGTCACTGATTTTCCATTTACAGAAATGGTATGATGAATTCCTTTATAAATAATTTATTTGAGTCTAGAAGATCACCACTAGTAAAATTGTGACAACTGTGATGAAATGATGGCAGTTTGGGATTATTTCACTTTGGTGGTGGTGATGTGCCGAGGAGTCGGTTCTGACTCATAGTGACCCTGAATGGGGTTACCGAGGCTGTAAATCTTTACAGGAGCAGAAAAGCCTCATCTTTCTCCCATGGAACCGCTGGTAGTTTCCAACTGCGGACCTTGAGGTTAGCAGCCCAACTCACAACCATTACACTACCAAAGATAGTTCTTGAGGAGTTCATACAGGATTTTGTGCTAATGTGATTTTGGAGGAGTGGAGAGTCCGTACTTTTTAATAGAATTCCCATAAAGGATCATGACTTCCAAAGTATTAAGAACAATTGTTCTGGAATGAGAGCCAGAACATTCCTTGAAAGCAAGGATCACCATCTCATGTACTTTGGACATGTTATGAGGAGGAACCCATCCCTGAAGAAGGACATCGTGCATGGTAGGGTATAGGATCAGCAATGAAGATGCTACTCAATGAGAGGGACTGATACAGCAGCTGCAACAATGGGCTGAAATTTAGCACCAGTTGTAAGGATGGTGCAGGAATGGGCCATGTTTCCTTCTCTTGTACAGGAGGTCCTCAGGATTCAGAACCTATTTGATGGCACCTAGCAATGGAGAGGGATATCATGTTTGGTAAGGTGGAGAGTCAGAGAAAAAGAGGAAGACCCCCTCAGTGAGATGGATTGGCAAAGTGGCAGCATCAATGAGCTCAAATATGGCAACGATTGTGAGGTTAGCCCAGGACTGGGCAGTGTTTTGTTCTGTTGTGCATAGCGTCGCTACGAGTCGGTACCAACTAGATGGCACCTAACAACAACAACTGCAAATTTCTATTTTAAAGCACATTTGTAAGGCAAAAAATAACATATGAATTTGGAAAAAAACATGCACTTTTGTAAAATATAGATTTAGAGAGAGATAGAGTATAAATTTCACTTTTACTGCTTGAGAAGCTTAAACCCTTTTATCTTTAAAAGCTTAAACTCTTTTATCTTTTCAATTATAAGCTATAGTTTCCATAGGTTCAAACAGAGACATAAAGTAGATTTTTTTTCAGTTCCTGGAAAAACATGGCAAATGCTTAAGTATCAATTTGTTGTTGCTGTTCATGTAATCTACATCTACCAACTAACAAAGAGTATATTGTATTTGCCTTGGGTCAGGCCCAGCTCTAACCTCTGTTTTATGACCCTTCATAGGAGTTATTAAAGTGTATAAAATCTTTTGGAGCAACTCTGAAAGATTCCTTCTTTGCCTTAAGCTTCAAGAAGGCAGCTTTTGTCTTTGGGTCTTTAAGGTTTGGGGATGTCCCACTCTCTTGTTCAGCTTCCCTTTTTGAACTGAACACTGACCACTTCAGGGTTGCCCAGGAGCAAAATTAGCTGGGATATTATTGTGACTTTTTTTCCATTCTTATTATCTAGGTTGGACTCATCTAGACCACTCTACAGAAAGTCATTTTGAATTATAGAAGCTTGTATCTTCTGTGGTCAAGCAATGGGTGGGTATTGATTTACATTTGTTTTACTACATGGTGTGGTCCTGTAGGATAAGCATAGAGCTGCTAACTGCAAGTTCAGTAGTTGAAAACCACAATCCTCCCTAAAATCCTATATGGGGTCTCTGTGAATAGGAACTGACTCAGTAGCACACAACAACAGCATCTAATAATTTTATATTGACTACCTGTTTAAATGATATTTGGATTTGCAGGTATATTTATTATATTATTAAAATAATTTTCCCTTGTTGATGTTCTTTGAGGAGCCCTGGTGGTACAGTGGTTACGTGTTGGGTTAATGACTAAAAGATCTACAGTTAGAACCCTCCAGCTGCTTCAGGAGAAAGACGTGGCAGTCTGCTTCCTCAGATTGTTGTTGTTGTTAAATTCAGTTGAGTTGGTTCTGACTCATAGCTACCTTGTATAGGGTTTCCAAGGAGGCGCTGGTTTGAACCAACATTGTGGTTCAAACCAACCTTGCGATCCAGTGCATTATCCCGCAGCACCACACAGGACTTGGAAACCCTCTGGGCAATTCGACGTGGCTGTGAGTCGGAAAGGACTCAATGGCACTGGATGGTATTAATGAAAATTAAATTTAAAATTAAATTTAAAAAAATTTTCAATGTGACAACTAGAAATTAATTGCATATATAGTTTACATTTATGGCTCACATTCTAAGACCAAAGCCTTTCATTCCATCTGCTATCTCCCTAATATCCTGACACCTTTTGCAATGCAATGTAAGAATGTCTGGGTGCTGCTTAATGGGTCAGTTCAGGTTGTGAGTGAATTTAACCCTAAGCACATTTTTCTCACTGACATTGTATTCTTACCCACTTTTCTCAGTTCCATCCACTGCCTACCCTCCTCCAAACACTTTCAAAAGTAAACCCTATTGGTGTCTAATGTTTCCATAAAACGATACCATTTAGATAAGATTTAACTGGCTCACAGATGAAGGTATCAACACATTTTTTCTCAATGGGTTGATCTGTTGCAACAAACAAGTTCCTGGGCAACCATAGTTCTGAAGCATAATTTTTAAATTCTGTTCTCTCTTCATAGAATGCTGGTGGCATAGTGGCTAGGCATGTTCATAGCGGCCCTGTATAGGGTTTCTGAGGAGTGGATGGTAAGCTTGAACTGCCAACCTTGTGGTTCAAACTGACTTTGCAGTCCAACACATTAACTCGCAGTGCCACACCAGGCCTCAACTCCATTAAGAACTACAGCCTTGGAAGCCCTCAGAGGCCATTCTACTTGGGCCTATAGGGTCCCTATGAGTCAGAATTGATTTGACAGCAGTGGGTTTGGTTGACTTCTCTCTTTACTTCCTATAAACCACATTTCAGTCCTTTAAAATGGTAAATGCTCCTCAAGCCAAAATGGAAGCTGTTAATGACTGTTCTGTTACAGAATATTTTTGAGCAGCAATAATAATAATAATAATAATAATGATAATTCAATGCAGATGCAAGAGCTTTGAGTACTGACTTCTCTAGTTTTACTGTGCATAACAGTCACAAAGAGGCCTGGTGTGGGGCTGCGGGTTAATGCGCTAGACTGCAAAGTTGGTTTGAACCACAAGGTCGGTGGTTCAAGCTCATCAGCTGCTCCTTGATACAGGGTTGCTATGAGTCACTTAACAGCAATAATAGTCACATGGATCTTGTTAAAGTACAGAGTCTGATTTAGTAACAAGTGTGGAGCATGGTGGCTCCATAGGATAAGCATGGACTTCAAACCACAAGGTTGGCAGTTCAAGTCCACCAAGATTTAAAAGGCTCAGAAACCTTTTACAGAGCTTGCTATGAGTCAGAACTGACTCTACGGCACTTAGCAACAACAACAAGGGTGAAGCCTGAGATTCTGCATTTCTAGCAAGCTCCCAGGCTATGACAATGCTGCTGACCAACAACTACAACCTGAGGAGCAAACATGGTTTGATGCCATTTGGTGGTTAGTGGTTATGTGCCGTGGAGTCGGTTGTGACTCATAG
>NW_006408548.1:18207661-18208233 GCF_000296735.1 Chrysochloris asiatica | reverse complement strand
GGCCCTGTATAGGGTTTCTGAGGAGCGGGTGGTGGGTTTGAATTTTGCTGATTCTAAAACCCTCTGATTGCATTTTTAATAGAAGCTCACACTAGCTATTAAAAATGCAGTCAAAGGGGGTTAGAATCAGCAAATCATGTTATGCTTACTCGACAGTAGCTGATTTTCATAGCTAAAATGAAAAACAAAATTTTGCCTTAGAAACAAGAGTGTTAAACATACAGTAACAAGAAAGTAGTACTGACTGCTATGATCACTCTGGCCCAGTTTTGAGGATTACACATACAAGGAACCTGTGTGCAAATGTGTACCATGTACCATGGACACAAAGCATTCCAAACGCTCGTGCTGGAGGAGAACTATTGCATCCCGACAACACCACAAATGAGTGCTGATTCTGTCATTTCCAAAATGGTGAGGCATTAGCTGCAGTTCTCTGGCTTAACAAAGGGGCATGATGATTACTTAGGGGTTTGCATTGTAATTTGGGGTCATGATGTGACGTTTATGAAACACTCTTTACCAAATTCACAAATTGAGAAGGAAGGAAGGGAGGGAGGAAGGGAGGGAGG
>NW_006408548.1:18190593-18207493 GCF_000296735.1 Chrysochloris asiatica | reverse complement strand
GAAAACAAAACCCCAAAACCAAACCAACAAACCCAAACTTAACAGTTGGTTCCTCCCCTATCCTGACTTTCCTACTTCCTCTAGCTTGACTCCTATGGCACCTTCTTAGTTATTTTTACAATGCCTCCTTCTTTTAACTCCCTTTGAAAGTTCTAATGTAGTTCAGTTTATAGTTTCATTCTAGTTCCAGGTTATTCTTGTTGTTAAGTGCCATTGAGTCAGTTCTAAGTCATAGCAACCCTGTATAGAGTTTCCAAGGAGTGGCTGGTGGGTTTGAGCCACCAACTTTGCAGTCAGCAGTCCAGTGTTTATTCTACGATACCACACCATGACTCCAGGTGATTCTTTGTTGTTAAGCACCGTGGAGTCGATTCCGACTCATAGCGATCCTGCACAGGGTTTCCGAGACTGTAGATGTTTACGGGAGCAGAAAGCCTCATCTTTCTCCCGTGGAACAGCTGGTAGTTTCGAACTGCTGACCTTAAGGTTTGCAGTCCAATTCGTAACCACTATGCTTAACCAGAGCCCCTTAGGTGATTCGTAGTGATGCTAAATTTTGAAAATCATTTTGCTGTTGGTTGTCTAGAACCTTAGAAATACTTTATGCTGTTGGTTTGTAGATGGATTGACTGAAGAGTTTATGGTCAATAGACAGTATCACTCAAACCTCAGTCAAGCAACCCTTTTGTTTGTTCACATCCTTTTTCCTAGAAGTTCAGCTAAATGGAAAAGCCTTCAAGGAGGAAAACATACAGCAACTGGACACCTTGTAATGGGAGTCCTCCCCCAACAAACCCTCATTTTATACTGCCTAGAGTAGATGCCTAGGAGTCCTGGTATGGCACAGTAGGATAAGCACTGGACTGTTAACCCCAAGGTCAGCAGTTCAAACCCACCAGACACACCTCAGAAACTCTATAGAAGGACACTATGAGTCAGAACTGACTTATCCACATGTAACAACAACAATAACACCCTTTGTGCTTAAGGGCAGAGTCCCAGCCATCATCTTGGACCAGGCGGTAACTTTAAGGATAAAACCATATGTTAAGAAAAGCAGTATAGATGGACAAGAAGTGCCTGAGTCCCTGATGATTATAGAACTATCTCAACTTTGTGTATTTAAGTTAACATAGTCTTCCATTATGTATAGACAAATGTAATCTTAATAATATGTTTCAGAATGAATGAAAGCTAAATTCCTTAACCTGATGTTGAGGGCTTCCATAACGAACTTCTAATCACCTCTCTCTTTCCCACAAACAATGCTATGCTGTGAACAATGCGAGACTGATTTACTCATTCTTTTTTCTGAAAATCTCTTATCTCTATATAATTTCATATATCAATCTATACCTGGGGGCCTGATGTGGCACTGTAAGATATGCACTGAACTGCTAACCACAGGTTGGAAGTTCAAACCCACCAGTGGTTCTTCAGAAATTCTATACAGGGTTGCTGTAAGTCAGAACCAACTCAAAAGTATTTAAGAACAACAAATCTCTATTTAGATCTATAGAAAGATAGGTAAATATACTGATATTGCGTTGGTTGTGACTCATAGTGACCCCATAGGACCAAGGAGAACTGGTCCACAGAGTTTCTAAGACTGTACATTTTTATGAGAGCAGACAGCCTTATCTTTCTGCCAAGGATTGGCTGGTGAGTTCAAACTGCTGACCTTGTAGTTAGCAGCCCAAGGAGTAACCCACAGCGCTATCAGAGATCTATATCTGTATTCATGTAGGGAGTCCTAGTGTAGCACTGCAGGATAATGTACTGGACCACAAGATCGGTTTCAACCTCAAGGTCAATGGTTCAAACCCACCAGCTACTCCTTGGAAATCTTATACAGGGTCACTATGACTCGACGACACTTAACAAGAACAAATACACACATATATTTTTTCAGTACATACTTATGTGTAAATATTCTTAGCATATGGTTTTATCCTCATGCACACACATACATGCATGTATTAAAATGCTCATCCCATCAAGAACAGTCTTTCTTTGTCCTTTATGCCCTTTATAGTCAGAATTGTTGTTGTTGTTGTTGTTAGGTGTCATTGAGTCCATACCAACTCATAGTGATCTTATGCACAGCAGAATGAAACACTGCCTGATCCTGGGCCAACCTCAGTATTGTTGCCATGCTTGAGTCCATCGATGCTGCCACTTGGCCAATCCATCTCGTTGGGGGTCTTCCTCTTTTTCTTTGACCCTCCACCTTACTAAACATAATATCCTTCTCTAGCGACTGGTCCCTCCTGACAATATGTCCGAAGTATGAGAGACGAAGTTTGGCCATCCTGGCCTCCAAGGAGCACTTTTGGCTGCACTTCTTCCAACACAGATCTGTTTGCTCTTTTGGCAGCCCATGGCACTTTCAATATTCTCCTCGAACACTATAATTCAAAAGCATCAATTCTTCTATGGTCTTCCTTATTCACTGTCCAGCTTTTGCTTGCATATGAGGTTATTGAAAATACCAAGGCTTGGGTCAGGCGCACTTTAGTCTTCAAGCTGACATCTTTGCTCTTCAACATTTTAAGTGCAGCATATTTGCCTAATGCAATATGTCGCTTGATTTCTTGACTGCTGCTTCCATGAGTGTTGATAGAAGAAGAAAGTCAGAATTACTCATTCTGAAAAGTCGTTTCAAATTCATGCTATTACTGAGGCTGGTCACTGATTACCTTTTCTACCCCTCTAGGTTCTGAATAAATAATTTTGAACAAATGACTATGTATCTATGGTGAATAATTAGTTAAACTCTCTTGTCTGTATATATTAACTTTCCCAACCAACCAACAAAAGTGATGGCAGGAACCATCCTTCAACATTTAGCTCTGTTGCTTGCACAAAATAGGTGTTTTTAAATTGACTATTGAAAAATAATCCTACGATGTGGAAAACCATTAATAGTTGGAATGAAGTTTCGTTAAAATGGTATCTCATTGCATTGAAAGGTACATGGCTACAATAAGTAATTGTATATAGTCTCAGGCATGGGGTTGCTAATAGTGAGCTAAAATCTTGAAGAACACCAACAGACATGAGGAGTTACAGCAAATATTGTCTTCCAAAGATACCTTTTGTTTTACTAAAATTCTATTGTTTTTCTGTAATCTTGGACTGAGCACTTAATATGTAGTGCCAAGGTGTTCACATGATATTTAGACTGAGATCTGTTCCAGAGAGTCAGTAATAGGGATTTGACGAAAGTAATTTTTGGATGTTCTATATATCTGTATGGGGTCGCTATGAGTCGAAACCGACTCCACGGCACATAACAACAGCAACAACAAATATATCTAAAACATTCTCCAAGTAGACTCGTCCAAGAACTGTGACATTTCAAGGCCCAAACTAATTTCGTTATCTTCACAAATTTAGTTCTTTCCAATCCAACCAATGTTGGTTAGTTTCAAACTATTGCATCACTTCTTAAGAAAAGAAGTTTGCAGATAAAAAGATGTGAGTTAGAGCCAGTCCAGTCACTGTGACCGTGAAAGCCTTTGACATGTTCTCTTAATATTTTATCCTCAATTTCCTTGTCTGGAAATACACATTACGGTGTTTGTCATTTTTCTGTTTCTCTCACTCATTTTATTTTTTTACACAGTGGACCCATAGAGAAAATATCTGGAGAAAGAAAAGATGATAAGAATCAAATCAGGATTTTTTTTTTCACTCAACAGAAACGTTCACATTATTGGTTAAAAAAGTCAATGGATCAGACTTTAGTTATTGGCATTTCATCTTCACCCTCATTTATTTTCATGAATTAGTAAAATCTGACTGCACACAGTTGCAATCTCCTAAGACTGTTGTTGTTGTTAGGCTCCGTTGAGTCGGTATCAACTCATAGCAACCTTATGCACAGCAGAACAAAACACTGCCTGATCCTGGGCCAACCTCATTATTGTTGGCACGCTTGAGTCCATCGATTCTACCACTTGGCCAATCCATCTTGTTGGGGGTCTTCTTCCTTTTCTCTGACCCTCCACCTTACCAAACATGATATCCTTCTCCAGCGACTGGTCCCTCCTGACAAAATGTCCGAAGTCTAAGAGACGAAGTTTGGCCATCCTGGCCTCCAAGGAGCACTCTGGCTGCACTTCTTCCAAAATTGATCTATTGGTTCTTTTGGCAGCCCATGGAACTTTCAATATTCTCCTCCAGGACCATAACTCAAAAGCATCATTTCTTCTACGGTCTTCCTTATTCACTGTCCAGATTTTGCATGCATATAATGTTACTGAAAATATCATGGCTTGACAAATGCATACATACACACATAATAAAAGCATACAGAAACACATAGAAAAGCAAACAAGTCATATAATGCTGACTCCATGAGAATCACATGACCAGAGTCACTGGACTGGAGAAGACACACTATTTCTATCTTGGTGTTTTCCAATTGAATAAGTTAGATCTCAAAGGTTTAAAGAAGCAGTTCCTTTCAAATGAGCTTGCTGCTGTTTATTATTAGTGCTGTTGAGTTGGTTCAAACTCACAGCTACCCTGTATAGGGTTTCCAAGGAGCAGCTGGTGGATTTGAACCTTTCGGTCCAGTGCTTATCCTACAGCATCTCACCAGGACTCCTTCAAATGGGCAGAGAATTGTAAATAAGCAAATCCTGCTCAAAACCTTGGACTGTATAATTTCATTTCTTTACATGTGTTCACTAAACTAAGCTAACTAGATAAAAATATTTTGCTAAATTAAATTTGGTTTGATTAGTAAATAAGTGTGTGTATATGTACACAGACAAAGCATGATTACATGTAGGTTAATAATATCCTGGTTATTTGAAAAGTTCTTGTTTTACAGAGTATTCAGTTTGACCACATCTTCACTGGTGAACTAAATTTTTGTTTACATATATGAGCTGAATATGCCTTGACCCTTTGTTGTGAAATTGCTCAACTAGTAGATAATTTGTTCTTTCTGGAAAAAAAAAGAACACAAAACTGTAATATAGTCTCAAAGTAAATCATTTGAACATCTTCACATCTTTCTTTCTCTGGCTACATGTGACTCTCTATTGCCATTCATGAACATCCATTCCTCATTAAAAACATTTCCCCTTGATCTTCCAAGCCCCTATTTTCTTACTTGGCTCTAAAAGGCAGAGTAGGCAGCCTTAGTCTATGTCTTTAGTTGTCTTTCAACCCAAATAATTAATTTCATTTTTCTGCCTGACTTCTAAAACACAAATAGAAAAATTTTACTAGGGTTGTATCAAAGCATTTCAGGTCAAGAATAATGCTGTTTAGAGAGTCAAAATGCCTTATTATAAGAATTTAATTACAAGACCAATCATTTGACTGTCCTGCTACATGCCAAATGCAAATACTCTGAATCCCTAATTAGCCTGTTTGACAAGTGTGACTTGAGGCCTGTCTTCTAACCTTAGTCACTCAAAGTTTCATTGCATTAAGATATATGAAAAGGACCACTATCATAATAAGTCAAGAGAATGCTTTCACACAAAAAGAAACATTATTTTATGGCTACCAGGAGTGAGAAGGGGAAGGAAGGTTAAATTGCCAACTACTGGGTAGACATATATTAACTTGGGCTAATAAGAAGGAGATTAGTAAAAAATAATGGAGTCAGAGGAAGATACTGGAAGGTAAGGGAAAAAAGTAAATATAGTTATATACACAACCCTGCAATAACTGTGATTTTCAAGTGAATGGATGGATAGACACAAAGGCTAAATGGGTGTGGGAGAGTGGGACTAGACATATAGGTTTGGCAGAGTATGTTTTTACATGTGTATTTAACGATGCTGCAAATACATCCATAACATGGTGGAGTATGAGGGTACAGAGTTATGAACACTTCTTAGATATTCCCTGGGCCTGGGGTCTCAGGACCATAGTCTCAGAGACCACCAAGGTCTACTAGCATAACCTAGTCCACAGAGAAAATGTATTACATTGTACTTTGGTGAATAGTGACTGGGGTCTTAAAAGCTCATGAGTGGCTATCTAAGATACAACTATTGTAAAGAGTAAAGAAGAGTAAAGAAAATCAAAGATGTATACAAACAATGAGTCCAATGGACTAATAAACCATGAAAACATCAACCTTCATGACCCTATGTCCAGAACTAGATGGTATCTAGCAAGTGTTCTGAAAGAGATTACATTAGAAGGTTCTGGACAGAATGGGAGAAAATGTGGAACAGAATTCAAAATCATAAAAAAGTCTAGGCTATAGAGATTGATGAAACCCCTGAGACTGTAGGTCAAGAACTGAGTACCCCCCAAGCCCTGCCCCCACGGCTCAATTGTCAGCCAAACAATAGGTCTATAAAGAGATCAATAACACTAGTGAGCTAAGCACACCTTAGAACAATCAACTGTTTGAGATCAAAAGGGTAGCAATTACCTAAGGTCAAAGTTCAAAGGGTTAGGAAAGAAGGAGAATTTGAACCAGTAAACACAGGGAGAAAGAGGGTAGGTGATGTTACACTGTGGGGACTGCAATCAATGACATAAAAATAATGTATATGAAATGTTGAATGAATAACTCATTTGCTCTGTAAACCATCAACCAAATCAAAAGAAAAAGAGAAATTTTGTATTTTATATGTCATTGAAAAAAGATGACTATAGCATAATGGCTACAAATCGGGCTGCTAACGCTAGGGACAGCAGTTCGAAACTACCAGATGTTCCTCAGGAGAAAGATGAGGCTTTCTGCTCTCATAAAGATTTACAGCCTTGGAAACCCTGTACAGGGTCGCTATGATTCAGAATCAACTCCACGACACATAACCACCACCACCACCATAAGCAAAAGTTTGAAATATCATAAAGATTTTTCCCAGAATTATTAATATCAGTTGTTGAATCTATTCCAATCTATGATGAGTAGAACTGTACTCCATAGAAGTTTCAATAATTGACTTATCAAAAGTAAATCTCCAGCATTCTATTTCAAGTTATCTCTGGCTAGATTTGAACTGTCAACCTTTTGTTTCGCTGATGAGCATGATAACCACTTGTACCTCCTTGGGCTGTCTTAGTTATCTAGTGATGCTATAACAGAAATAGCACGAATAGATGGCTTTAAGAAATATAAATGTATTTTTCATAGTTTAAAGAGGCTAGAAGGTTGAATTCATGGTGCCTGGTCTTGGGGAAAGTTTTCTCTCTCCATGGGACCTGGAGGAAGGACCTTGTCTCCTTTCAATAACTGTGGATCTGGCATTCCTTGGAGATATCCATGTATCTTGGCATCAATCTTCTCCAAGATCAAGGAGGTTCTCAGCACAGGGACCCTGGGTCTACAGGACACCCTTCACTTTCAGCTCTTCTTTCTTGCTTGCAGTCAGGTCCTTCTGATCTCTTGTTTAATCTCTTTTACATCTCAAAAAGGAATAACTCAAGATAAAACCTAATCCTATACATTATATCCTGCCTCATTAACATCATAATGGTTAGGATTTACAACACATAGGCTAATTAGAAAATTGATATAATTACATAATTATGGGAATCATAGCCTCACCAAGTTGACACATGGTTTTTGTTGTTGTTGTTGTTGATTTTTTTTTGGTGGGGGGTGGGCACAATTCAATTCATAACAATGTAAAAATAATGCATGGCAAAAATGAGGTTTCTATGCAAGAAATAGATGTCATGGAACAATATAAAATCCCAAATTAAAGAACAGCATCTTCTGTTTTCTTGAGGCAAAAATCAGTACAGCATTGAATGGAGAGCCTACAATGACCACATATAAGCTCAGCACCTCCAGGGTGTCTCAAGCTTGTTTTGATCTTTCTTTTTTCTCACAATGTTCCTGATTGGGTCACAATCTTTCAGGGGCTTACAAGAGACATTTCTTTAGTGGGGTAGGAGTTGAAGCCAAGACTATCCATAATTATTAGACTGTGTTCTGATCAGTGTGAGTCTGTAGACGGTACATTCAATGCCAACCTAGATCCATGGCTGTAAACATTCAAGAGAAATAAACCAGGGTGCATAAAGGAGCAGCATTCCAAGTTAATGCAATAATATACTGTACACCCAAATGCGTGTATAGTACATGCAATAACTGCCAACTCTTTTTCATTTGTGGGTCCCTTAATATTATATAAAATGTTATCTAGATCCTAATACCTAAACAGATGAAAGCCAAGCTGAATCTTGGATAGGTGACCCAGATACTGCCCATTTACCAGCACCCCTCCAGGCAAAGGTTTTTCAGGAGCTTCTCAGAACCTCCAAAGTTCAACACAATCCATGTGGATAATGACTTGTGTCTACGGCTCATTGTTACACAACATAAGGGTAATAGGATTTGGTTTCCATGGTCAATGAAATAAAGAATTTTACCTGGGCTCTTCATCCCATTGCTTCCATATATCACACCTGAGTCACATTACACCCTGGAAAACCCCTAATGCCTGTTCCATTTTTAGAGATCCTCTGAGTTTAGTATTATTAAACAAACAAGAGCAGCAAGTTCTCCAATCTTCTGAAATTTTTGCATGATGAACTTAGACCCAACTCAGTAAAAAGCCCACTCAGCTTTTTAAAAAGTTGATCTGGCCACTGTATTTTTATCTACTAACTGCCTCATTTATTGTTTTGTTTTATTTCCCTTTTGGTTCTCATTTTTTAATTGAGGTATCATTTACATACACTAAAATGCATGGATGAGTTTTGATAAATGTGTACACTCACATGACCTACACTTTTATAAAGACATGGAGCATTCCAGAAAATTTCTTGTCTCTTCCCCAGTTATTCTCATCTCCTTCCTGAGGTAACCACTGTTCTAATTTCTGTCACCATAGTCTAGTTTTTCCATTTCTAGAACATTGTTAGTGGATTCATACAGCCTGTGCTCTTTTGTGTTTAATGCCTCGTTATTTGGACATCCATAAAAATTTGAGTTTCCTTATCTTTGAATTGAGAAATATGAGGAAACGAATGATGTGCATGTATTCTGAGGAGCCTGGTGTTCCTGGGACTGGAGCTCAGAAATCACCTTGATTGGGGATAAGGTGACGACAAGGCCGAGATGTGAGGTTTATGGCTACCCTTCTCACCTTCAGACAAAGCAGCTTTACTTTCATGTTTCTTACAAATTGTGATTCATTGTAAGATTTTACTTGGGAGAAGGGGGTCTCTATGGGTAAAAAGAGCACCATAGGTCTAGATGATTCTTAGGGATCCCTTCCTCTTGAATATGCCATAAATTACAAATACTGTTTTCTGATACAAGAGCTGTGACTTGTCCCCCCCACTCACCCACCCAAGGGAGATCTAGGAGACAGAGGCAGCCAGACTGGGGGCCCTGGGTGAGGGCCTGGGTATTGAGCACTGTAATATTAGTACTAGTTACAATCAGATAGCACCACCAAAACTGAGGCGCCTGGACAATAGGCCAGGGGCCGTGGGGAAGGGGAGGCACAAAGACATCATTGAAAAGACCAGACTCCTGCAGCCTTCAAGTATTTCTATAGACTCCACCAGACCCTGGCCAAGCCTGAAAGTCATCTTACAGCCAGAAAGACATTTTTTCCTGGTTCACTTTTCAACTGCTAAAAATAATAAACACAGAAAGGAAAGTGCTGACACAACCTTAACTACAGAGACAAACTTAAACTGTGTTGTTATAATAACGTAAACAAACTGGGTTCCAAATTATAATCTAGTGTTCCAAACGGGCCACTCAATATTACAAAACACCGTGGGATTAAAGGGAGGATTCAGAGAGTTTGTTAATAAAGAAAGTGGATCTTGACTGGGGCCGACGCTTACACCCTATCTGACTTGCTCTATCCTCTGGGTTATCGAATTTTTATGCATATTACAGTACTAAAAGAAAAGATGCATTGAGGAACACTCTGGATCATCATCCAGAACAATTTTCCCACATAACAAGTGACAAATGGGCTCCTTTCTCTCCCTGGTATTACTTTTTCTCCAAAGTGTATTCATAACCTTTCTTTGCTTCATGTATTTTAAGCCCATTTCATGTTTCGTTTTTCTCCTGAATACCCACAGAATTACAAACTATGTTAAATAACAACAGCAACAACACCACACATGAGATGATTCTCATAATACTAAAAAAAAAAAAATGATAATCAGTGGCAAAGATCACGAGTCTCCAAACAGTAAAGTCATGACTGACATCTGACCTTCTTATCCATTAAATCATGTGAGGAACTTGGCACCCACACAGAACGGCCACCGAGAGAGAAATCGCAGATCTGGAAAAAAGGAAACACAAGAAGATGATTTATTTTAAGTTCAATACTTGATTAATCTGTAACTGCTCTTATGTCTAAGTTTAATTCAGGACTTCAAGCCCATGATTCTTAGAGAGCCCCATGGGGATCTTGTTAACATATAGATTCTGATCCGCTACCAGCCGCTCCACGGGAGAAAGATGAGGCTTTCTACTCCCGTAAAGATTTACACCCTCGGAAACCCTGTACAGGGTCGCTATGGGTAGGACCCGACTCGATGGCACTCAACAACAACAACAACAATATCAGGGATAGAAATGCAAATTTTCAGTAGAGGGTTGAATTGGAATGGACAACATTCAAAATCCTGGTTTAAACAAGATCTAATTTCAGATCAGAAGGAACCCTGGTAATATAGGGGGTAAAGTATTTGGCTGCTAACAAAAACGTTAGTGGCTTGAACCTACCAGAGAAAGATAAGGCAGTCTGCTTCTGTAAAGATTTATAGCCTTAGAAACCCTACCTATGGGGACATTTCTACTTTGTCCTGTTGTTGTTGCTAAGTGCCACGGAGTTAGTTCTGACTCACAGAGACCCTGTATGGGGTTTCCGAGGAGCAGTTAGTGAGTTTGAACCTCCAATCTTGCAGTTCAAACTGATTTTGCAGTCTAGTGCATTATTCCATATCGCCACACTAGGATTCTGTCCCATAGGGTTTCTGTAAGTCATAATTGATAGTAGTGGGTTTGGTTTGGTTTTAGAGTTGTCTCTGGTTTTGAATAAATGCAAATTTATTCAAATACAAACTTAGTTGACATTTCATTCCTTCTCTCAAGGGGGAGAAGGCTTCAGAGAAAGAGACATTTATTATAATAGCACATTACAGACACAGACCATTGTTGTGGATCTCAAAGACCTATTTTTCTATGAACTGTCAAGGACAAGAGCTAGTGTGGCATTGTAGTTAAGACCCGGACCTCAGGTTTGGATTAAATCACAAGTTGGCAGTTCAAACCCACCAGCTGTTCCTCATACGGAGTAACTGTGAGTTGGAACTGACTCGATGGCACTTAACAACAACAGTCTGAGATGACTAGGAAGCAAATATGAATCTCAAGTAGTCCCAAGAATTTTGTGCTACAGAGGGTTCTAGCTTTTTTTTTAATGGATGTTCCCTTGGAGAAGTCTTAATAAAATAAAATCTGTAACCGTGTCACAGTGTGGGCATTACCCTCTGGCCCCCAGTGAAATGTCAGGGTACGTACTGGAGCATGAAGTTATGGAACTGTCTAGGATGTTTTAAATGCAGTTATATTGGAATCACTTTACTACAGGTAGGAATGAGATAAGAGAGGTGTCCAAAGAGATCAGGGCATTTTCTTCTGCAGCAGATGGGGCCTCTAAGTGACTGTCTGCATAGCAAATGAGACTTGATTTTCTGCTAACTATGTTCTCACAGTTCTTATTGTGGGTATCTTCGAAATCATAGAAACACAGAGGCTAGTAGAACAAATGTCTAGATTTCCACCACCAGGCCATGTTAGCATTCTAAATAGGCCAATGTTAACATTTGGTTATATCTGTTCTGTTTGTTTTAGTTAAGAACAAAAAATAGAGCACAATTGTAATTCCCTTAGCACACTCAGCCCAAGCCCATTCCATGGATTCTGTTTCTATCTCACCTGTTTACTACCTTTACATTTACATACTTGTACATGTATCCAGAATAATGAGGATATTTATGCATTTTTAATTTACCTAGAAAATATGGATTTTTACTTATCTATGAAAGTAACTAAAAAAGTATTGCTATTAGGATTCCAGCTTAAACATACAAAGGTTTATTCCAAACAAAACATATTTAAACATGTCTGCAATCAATGGGTGGCTGCAGACAAGTTCTCTTGGTAATACATTTGTCTTAATCTCACTAGTTGTTTGTTGTTGTTAGGTGCCATCAAGTCAGTACTGACCCATAGCGACCTTATGCACAGCAGAATGAAACACTGCCCGATCCTGGGCCAACCTCACTACTGTCGCCACACTTGAGTCCAAAATCTTGCTAGTTGTTGTTGTTAAGTGCCGTCGAGTCGGTTCCAACCCATAGCGACCCTGAACAGGGTTTCTGAGGCTGTAAATCTTTACGGGAGCAGAAAGTCTCATCTTTCTCCTGCAGATCAGCTGGTAGTTTCAAACTGTTGACCTTGCGGTTCGTAGCCTGATTCGTAACCACTACACTACCAGAGCTCCTTAATGCCTTCAAAACAGAAGGTACAATCAAAACAGTAGTTTCCAAATAGGGATCTGCTCTAAGTATGTTAAATTCATAGAAAAGTCAGTTCAGAAAGTTGTGGCAATTATTATTATTTTTTTTTTCAGGGGGATTCCAATGAAGTAATCTTGATAGATTTTCTTGAAGGACACAGGATGATCATGGGAGCTTATTAGAAATTAGTTTAAAGAAAGCTCAACACTGTGTTAGTGAGAAAAAGGCCAAAAATTTTGCCAAGGAATTTTTTTTCCATCATGAAAATACACCTGCTTATTCTTTAATAGCAACAAGAACTGTCTTATAAGAATTTCACTGGGAAACCTTATCTCATCTGCCCTCCAACCCTCATCTTGACCCTTCAGACTTCTTTTTGTTCCCCAAACTCAAAGACCATTTAAAAAGAACATGATTTAAGTTCTTTGAGGATGCCCAATCTATCATTTTAACTTAATGTAAGTTGAATAGCCCAGAATTTTTCAGGGAATGACTTTTGTTGTTGTCAAGGGCCACTGAGTTGGTTCCGACTCATAGTGATGCTATAAAGGATTTCTGAGGAGCAGCTGGTGGGTTTGAACAGCTAACCTTATGGTTTAAAGTCCAGTGCTGATCCTACAGCACCACATCAGGAATCCATTCAGGGAAGAATTAAGAGAGATGGAAACATCACCTTCAAAAGTATATAGACTTAGGGGGCAGTAGAAGCAGAGACAGGTAGGGGAGACTCCTCAGTGGAGGTGCGAAAAAAACCAGAGGAGGCAATTTCCCGGAGCAGCTCCAGAGCTCTTGATCTAATATAAGTTGCAGGGTGTCAGTTTCCTGCACCCATTGGTGGAGAAATCTGACTATGGAGGGAAAGCACAATGATTTCTAAATCAATTGGGATGCTGCCTGCAGGCCCCTTGGCCTGGGCTGAGATCAGAGGGCGGGGCCACAGCAAAGCTGATACAGTCATACAGTGCTAAAAATCACAGAGCGGCAGCTAGAAAAAAAAGGTGTGATGGATTTTTCAGTTTTATTTTCTCCTCTTCCCTGTTGCACCCTTTCTGCACAGCCTGGACACCTTCAGGTAGGTGGGAGTGCACCCCCAAAAGGGTTCAGTGTTGTGCCCACAATTTCCCCACAGCACAGGGTGGAAATTCTTGGGACTTCCAGTGGTCCCACAAGCTAATTCTTTGGCTGCTTCTTATAACGTATGACTTTGGGACTCATCCCTAAAGTTGACCTGGGTAGGACCCTTCATTTCTGCCTTACCTAACAAGAGGCAGCAAGTCTGGCCATTCAGTCAAACCATATGTGCACCTTGTAAAACCCCAACATAAAAGGTAAAAGCCAACACCAACTACTACATACAAGGATGCAGCTATTTTGAGAATTACACTGTGCCTACACAGATACTTAACTGGCCTTGAGAGATAAAAATAGTGGACAATCTTTCTTCCATTAATTTCTCAATATCTATCTGCACACCTCTATGGTGGTGACTAGAGGAGGCGCTTGGACACTCTCACCTACCGCTGCAGGTTTCTACTGTGTACACACACTGACCTTGCAGCAAAGGCTACTGGTCAATGAGCTATGGTTTTATGTTTGTTTTGAGTGGTGGTTTTTGTCTCTGCTTTTATATCATTTCTGTTTTTGGTCCTTTTGGTTTCACTTTTTTCCTGGGGGTCGGAGCTTTCTCTCCCTACATTAACAAAGAAGAAACAGCAAGCATGGCCATATAGCCAAGCTACAAGCATACCCCATAATATCCAACCATCTGGACAGGAGCCAATATCAGCTGCTAGGCATTACACGTAAAAAGGGAAGCCCATCTCCAGATCACATGCATCAGGAGACACTCAGTAAACATAACAACACAGCAACATACATTCATTTAATCATTGAAAATGCATCTAACTACTGAAAATGTTGAAGAAAAAAAACAACAAAAATCTCAGCACATGCCCCAAAACAGAAAAGAGTTATTGAGACAAATGAGCTGGAGGCAGACATAGACTTCCCATTAGAAGAAGAGCAGGCTTTGGATCTGCCCAAGAAGGAATTCAGAAGAATGAAGAAGCTTGTCTCCATAGACAAATCCAAATGTTCCACAGAGGGGTAGAGGAAAATAAGGAAGAAGTTAGGAAAGTGCTATAGGAGCAATCAAACAAGATAGATATAGCATTGGAAACAATTCAAAACCTGCAAAAAGAGTTCCAGATGATTAATAATAAAATATCAGAAATGGACACCATACAGAAAGGAGTAGAATTGAAGAGATGGAAGCCAGAACCAGTGAGCTGGAAGACAAATCTCTCAATACTGCTAAAATTGAAGAGCAAGCAGAAAAAGGATTAAAAAAAATCTGAAGAGAGTCTAAGATTAATGCTGGATAACATGAAGAGGAATAACTTAAGAATTTATAGCATCCCGGAACAGGAAGAATCACACAAGTCCATAGAGGAGATAGTTGAGGAGCTTCTGGAAGAAAATTTCTCCAACATCTTGAAGGATAAAAAGATAAGCATTCAAGAAGCTGAACAAATCCCAGGAAGAATGGACTCCCCCAAAGAAAATCACAAAGACATAGCGTAATCAAGCTCCCCCAAATCAGACAAGGAGAGAATCCCAAAAGCAGCCAGGGAAAAGAGAAGTGTTACCTACAAAGGCAAACAAATCAGATTAAGTTCTCACTTCTCAGTAGAAAATGTGCAGACAAGAAGGCAATGGGGAGACATATATAAAACCCTAAAAGAAAAAAAAAAAAACTACCAACCAAGAATTGTCTACCCAGAAAAACTGTCAATCAAACATGATGGTGCAATCAAAACATTCCAGGATAAACAGAAACATCCTAAAGGGAGTTCATTGGAATGAAAAACCAACAAGAACAGGAAACAACCAGAGATTGACAGACATGGCAACACCACTTGGAACTCAGTAGACTGACAGCAGAGACCAGAACAGAACAAAATTACAACAACAAATTCAGAGGACCTGTGAGGCCAATCAAAGATCAAAATAATAACAATGTTAAAGACGGGAAAAGTATAAGAACAGAGATCCAGGTGGTGAAGAGGTCAGGTAGATTGCAGGATACAATAGACTGTCTTAAATGGAGGGAAAAGTTAATAGATTATAGGGTAACCCCAAAGAAAGATAATACTTCACAACTTACCATGCAAATGGAGATCCAAGTAGAACAAGGAAACATTAAAATGAAGATGAAACTGACAAGAAATAGCATAAAACACATAAACTCAACACAAGAAGGCATGCAGAACAAAGGAATGAACAGCACCACAAAAAATTAACATAATGACAGCAATTCATTCATACCGATCGATAATTACACTGAATGTCAATGGATTGAATGTACCAGTGAAGAGGCAGAGAGTGACTGAATGGATAAGAAACAAGACTCTTCAATATGCTGCCAGCAAGAGACACACCTTAAACACAAAGGAAAAAAAAAAAAAAACAGACTAAAAGTTAAAGGATGGAAAAAAATATACCAAGCTAATTTCAATAAAAAACAAGCAGGAGTGGCAATACTAATCTCTGATAAGATAAATTTAAGGTAAAAACTACAATAAGAGATAAAGAAGGACACTGTCTCATGATCAAAGGGTCAATTGAGCAAGATGATATAACCATGATAAATATCTACAATCCCAATGAAAGAGTACCAAGATATATAAAGCAAACCCTACTAGAAATGAAGAAAGAAATAGACAAATCTTCGATTATAGTGGGAGATTTTAATATGTCACTTTAGAAAAGGGACAGAACAACCAGAAAGAAACTTGACAAAGATACAGAGACACTAAACAGCACAATCAACAACTTGACCTCATAGATGGGTACAGAGCATTCAACTCAACAACAGCACACTACACATGCTTTTTCAGTGCACATAGAACATTCTGTAGAATTGACCGTGTGTTAGGTCACAAAGCAAGCCTTCATACATTTACAAACATCCAAATACTACAAAGCATCTTTTCAGACCACTATGCTATAAATTTAGAAATCAATAAGAAGACCAAGGAAATAAAGTTGAATATATGGAAACTGAATAACACCCTTCTGAAAAGCAACTGGATAGTAGAAGAAATTAAATGTGAACTCACAGAGTCTCTAGAAACAAACAAGAATGAAAACACAACATACCAAAATCTTTGGGACACGGTGAGAGTGGTGCTGAGAGGACAATTTATTGCAATAAATGCACACATCCTAAAAGAAGAATCCAAATTAACACATTAACATAGCATCTCCAACAATTAGAAACAGACTAACAGAGGGAACCTACAGTCACCAAAAGAAAAGACATAATAAAGATTAGAGCAGAAATAAATGAGATAGAAAACAGAAAAACTATAGAAAGAATCAACAAGATAAGAAGCTG
>NW_006408548.1:18186085-18189619 GCF_000296735.1 Chrysochloris asiatica | reverse complement strand
AAAACAAAACAACAACAACAACAAAAAAACCCCCACAACACTACTATGCCTCAATGGAAGATTCAGCAAAGTTGCAGGGTATAAGATCAACACACAAAAATCAGTTGGATTCCTCTATACCAATAACAACAGTGCTGAGAAGGACATTAAGAAAGCAATGTCATTTATAATAGCTACCTAAAGGATGAAATATCTATGAATAAATGTAACCAGAGAAACAAAGGACTTATACAAAGAAAACTACAAAACATTACTACAAGAAACCAAAACAGACTTATAATAATGGAAGTATAAACCATGCTCCTGGACAGGAAGACTTAACATTGTGAAAATGTCAATGATGCCCAAAGCAAACTACACATATTATGCAATCCCAATCCAGATTCCAACGACATTCTTCAAAGAGATGGAAAAATAATTACAAACTTTATATGGAAAGGAAAGAGACACAAGATAAGCATAGCACTGCTTAAGAAGAAGACTAAAGTTGGAAGCCTTTCACTCCCTGATTTCAAAATACTACATGACTACAGTGGTCAAAACAGTTTAGTACTGGTACAATGAAAGATATATAGATCAATGGAACAGAATTGAGAATCCAGAAATTAAACCATCCATATACAGCCAACTGATTTTCAAAAAAGGGCCTAAGTATATTGCATGGGGAAGAGATACTCTCTTCAACAGATGGTGCTGGAAGAACTAGAAATTGATATGCAAAAGATTGAAACAAGAACTTCACCTCACACCTTATACAAAAACCAACTCAGTATAGATTAAAGACCTAAATGTGAATCCCAAAATTACAAATGCCATCAATGAAAAATAGGGACAAATTTGAGGGTTCTAATACAGGGCACACACAGACTACCAAACAATTTGAAAATTACACAAACAAAAGTAGACAAAATAGATGAATGGGACATGCTGAAAATTAAAAACTTATGTGCATCAAAAGACTTCACCATAAGAGTAAAAAGGGAGCCCACAGAATGGGAAAAAATCTTTTGCAATGACATATCAGACAAGGGACTCATTTCTAAAATATATAGGAAACTACAACACCTCTACAAGAAAAAGACAAATAACCCAATTAAAAAATGGGCAGAGGACATAAATAGACACTTTACCAAGGAGGAGATCTGGGCAGCCAACAAACCTATGAAGGGATATCCACGATCACTAGCCATTAGAGAGATGCAAATCCAAACAACAATGAGATATCATCTCACACCAGCAATAACAGCAAAGATTAAAAAAAAGTAGAGGACAATCAATGCTGGCAAGGATGCGGAGAGACTAGGACCATCCTACATCGCTGGTGGAATTGCAAAATGGTCCAACATCTCTGGAAAACAATATGGCTCTTCCACAGAAATTTGAAAATAGAAATACCTTATGATCCAGCAATTCCTCTACTTGGTATTTACCCACAAGAAATACGAGTCACAACACGAGTAGATATATGCACACCAATGTTCATAGCAGCATGATTTACAATAGCAAAAAGATGGAGGCAGCCTAAGTGCCCATCAACTGAAGAATGGATAAACAAACTATGGTACATACACACAATGGAATACTATGCTACCTTGAAGAACAACAAGGAAGCTGCAAATCACTGCAAAACAGGAATGAACCTTGAGGGCATTATGTTGAGTGAAATTAGTCAGTCACAAAAGGAGAAATACTGCATAGGACCATTGTTGTGAAAGCTTAAGAAAAGGTACCAACACTAAAAGGGGAATAAAATTATTTGATGGTTATTAGGGTTTATGGGGTGAAGTTAGGGGAGGGAGGAGAAGGTGGTGGACAGGGTAAGGAATAGACACAGGATAGTTTGGGTACTGGGGTGGGGGGGGCAATACACAAGAATTGGGAGGGGAATGGAAGAACAGGGTGGATGGGAGAACATTTAGGCAGGTTTGCATGGGCTAAGTAGGACAGAGGTAAATAATGATGTATGCTCAACCTTGGAACAACAGGGCTCTGGGATACAGGGACTGAGGCATAATTTGAATGCATAAAAGAGGGGAATAATGCTAAGATGCTTGGCTGTCTTAAGAATCTTGGTTTCCCTTGCCTAGTATTGTAAAATAGACATTTGAGGGGGAGAGAAAGGAATACCCAGAAACATCACCACAGAAAGCTTGTAAGTCTGTCTTCAGCTTGTAAGTGATTGGAATACCTAAAATGGGGCTAGAACTTGCCCCGTGAAGGAGGCTTCCTTTGGAGCCTTTGCATTACATAAGACCATAGGTGGAATCCTGAACCCCATCCAGAATCTTCTGAGATGGGAAATTTCTACCTGAAAGGACAAGCAGACCAGCCTGGAGCTGCTAGAAGAACAGAAGATATTTCTTGAAAGAAAAACCAGCAGGACAAATAAAACACAATAATGGCAGTCTGATTGACTGCTATAAGAACAAGCAAGTTGTCTGCCTGGGATCCATGAAGGCAAACGGTTGGGTCCCCTCAGGGCAAACCCCCTTCCAAGACTGGGACTCAAGGGGAATACATGAGCAGGCATGTGGTCTTGCTGATGATCATGTTTGTCTACCGGTAAGGGGAAGTGGGGGAAAAACAGCAATGAAGTGGTTAGCTAAAGTCTGACCATGTTCAATAGACTCCTGTCAATAATCACTGAGACCTGGTTAGCCAGCAGTAGGCTGAGACCTTGGGGACTCCAGGGCCCAGAGATAGGGACAGGGCTTCAGAGGACTAGAGCATAGAGTGAAGCATGCAGCTAATATGAAGTGCGGGGAGATGTACAAGAACACCCATACTTGCAGATAATACCCACTTGACCTGGCTTCAATGGCTGAATGATTAGAACTTGACTAGAGTAAGAAAGAAGAAGAAAAAAGAGTAATCTACTACAGTTTGATGAGCCTGACCTTTATTTATGAATGTAGTAGCTCAAAAGAGGGAGCAGACCTTTACAGCAAGAATTAGTCCCACCCTCTTGGTAGACAGGGTTGAGAGAGATGGACAACTTAGACATTGGCTACCCAAAATGGGGGCGGGGGGTGTACAAAGGCACAAAGTGACCGGCTTACAAACTTTTAAGAGGGAGCCGAGTTCCAGGGGGTGCGGAGAAAGGTAGAATCTCCACTGAGCGGTTTCCCACTTGTCTGGACAGGCCTGGTGAAAGGAGATGGGGATAAGACTCTTGTGGTTCAATATTGAATAATTGCTATCATGACTGACTGTAAGAGTTGCAAATGTAAAGGTAGACATTTTGTAACAAAAGGAGGGGAGTAGTTGATCTTGCAGTCCAGGAGTGGAGAACCCTGGGGCCATCAAAGAAGAAGCAAGGAATGCAGGACCCTATCCAGAGAAGCAGTGATGCCAGAGATGGAGACAGAGACGATGATGTGGAGAGATTGAGCGGCTGGGGACTCTGGACTCAGGGAGGGAGAGGAAGGTGTGCTGACAGCCTGGGAGCAGGTGTGCGGGGTGTACCCTTTGGTTGGTTGATGATGCATGGAGGGGACTGTAATCATTGCAATGAAATGAAACACCATAGGATGA
>NW_006408548.1:18152954-18185935 GCF_000296735.1 Chrysochloris asiatica | reverse complement strand
GCTTCACTTTTGATATTTTTTAATTTAATAAACAAGATTTTGCAGGTAAAAATTTTAATGTATGTACTTTCATATATTTGTTCTCGTTGTTAAGTGCTGTTAAGTTAGGTCTGACTCATAATGACTCTGTATGGGGTTTATGAGGAACGGATAGTGGGTTTGAACCACTGACCTTTTGGTTAGTATACCAGCATTTACCACGTATCACCACACCCATTTTTACTTAATATTATGTCTTTGTGATTTAACTCTGTTGATCTATAAGAGCTCATCCTCTTTAACTGCCATACTGAATAAACAAACACTGTTGTTGTGTTCTGTCGTTGAGTCGGTTCCAACCCATAGCAACCTTGTATAAGGTTTCCAAGGAGGAGCTGGTGAACTTGAACTGCCGACCCTGCAGTTCAAATGGCTTTGCTGTCTGGTGCATTAACCCACAGCACCACACCAGGACTCACAGTCAAGGTCTTTTTTAGCACCCAACTCTTGTTGTTGTTGATAAGTGCAACTGAGTAGATTCTGACTCATAGTGGTACTGTATAGGGTTTCTGAGGAGTGGCTGCTTGGGATGTACCATCCACATTGCAGTTAGTGCTTATCCTACAGCACAACAGTAGGATTCCAATGTTTATAGCACCATAAAAGCACTTGTTATGTCATTAGAGTTCTTGTTGGTTTTGTGTGGGTGTGAATACATATGTGTGAAAGTGTGAATTTTCTTTGCTACTTGACTTTGCAAGAGTGCCACCAAGTCCTTGTTTTTAGAGAGATCCTTGCACACTAGTAACTCTATGCAGAACGGATACTTGATATGTTGAAACACAGAATATTTGTAAAAAATGAATCTACTTATTAACTTTCTTCCCTTTTAAAGCAATATATCAAGGATACCTTTGGAACTGTGTTTATGTATTTCTATTTTCTTCAAAATCTTTCTTTAGTCATTTTGTCATAAACATTTAAAGTACCAGCTCATATCACTAGTCTCTAGACAATCAGAAATTCTGATAATATAAGGCTGAAAACCAAGACATTCAAGAAGCATATTCTAAAAGTATTCTCAAGAACTAAACTGACAAGCTTACAAAGAAGCTTGTTTAACTATGGTCTCTTTGGCTTAAGGTGATCGTGATTAAAAATAAACTCTGGTAGCATAGTGGTTACAATTTCAGCTGCTAAACTCAAGGTAAGCTAGTTCGAAATTACCAGTGGTTCCGCGGGAGAAAGATGAGGCTTTCTGAAGATTTACAGCCTCGGAAACCCAATATGAGGTTGCTATGAGTCAGAACCCACTCCATGGTACACCACCACCATCCCCATTCCCGATATTCATTCAACAGTAGCTTCTGCATAAAAACCGTATTGGACCTTAACACATCTTTTTTTTAAAAAAATTTTGAGGAAGATGATAGTATATATATTTTAAATTTTCATAGCCAATTAATTATTCCATTCACATTAAATAGTCATAATTGAAAATTTTATTTTATGTACAAAGTGGTGGCATTGTTTTGGTGGCTGTGTGTCTTGGAGTTGGTTCAGACTCATAGTGACCCTGTACAGGATTTCTGAGGCTGTAAATCTTTACGGGAGCAGAATGCCTCATCTTTCTCCTGCGGAGCAGCTGGTAGTTTCGAACTTCTGACCTTGCAGTTCGTAGCCCAATTTGTAACCACTATGCTACATATGTCTTGGATAATCCATTCAGAGATGATCACTTAATCCAACTCCATGAAGCCTATGTATTTTGTGTACTGACAGAACCACTGGCAGCATATGTTGAGGCTGTATTTCCAGATCAGACAGTGTGGGTTTGAGCACATGCAGCAAGAATGGGAATCCAGGGCGAATTTTTGTGGGTGGCTCCAATAGAGTTGCTGGTTACCCATTTTGCTTTGAGGAATGCACCAAGGCAAAAGGCTTGATACAGTTTTGAGGACACAATTCTTAAACATTGAAGACTATATATGAACTTGACTCAGTGACACCAACCAAATTACTAATAAGCAGTATTACACATAACACTCATTAAGCATACTTTATAGACTAAGTTGTGCCAATTATTTCACTTAGTTGAATCCTCATAAAGATCATCTGAGTCAGGTATCATTATTAACCCTATTTTCCAGATGAGGAATGAAGAGGCAAAGAAAGGTTACCTATTTTGTCTAAAGTTGAACAAAAAGTCTGCCTAGGAATGTCACCCAGAAAGTCTTGTTCTAAATTACTGAGACTAGGCTCAGACTTTAAGGATAGAACTACAGAGAAGAAAATTAAATATGTCATTGAGGTTCCAAATTTTGATATAATGCGACCATGCAGCATTCATTTCGTGGCGTGTCTCAAACCCATTATAAAGCAAATTTGATCCTTCAAGTGACCCTGCTGGTATTTACAATACCAGTGGCATAGCTTCCAGCATCACAGCAACTCATGAACCAACACAGTATGACAAACTGACAGATGAGTGATGAATTCTTCAATTAGACAAATTCAATTTAATTTTTCAGTGATGAAAGAAATTTAAAGTAGTAAGGTCAAGCCCTGGACCCTTCCAATTTAATCATACTCCTTTTAAATTCTTCTCTTTAGAAAAATCGGGAGCTGTGACTTTGCTCATGACTCAAAGGAAACTGACCAGTTTTGTTTACACAAGATTCAAAGCAAAAATGAGAATCACTCCCTGGAACAACTTTAGCCCAGAATGTGTCTTCTTTATGCATTTTTAATTGAGGTACAAATATATTAACAGTGCGGTTATTTTGTAGTTTCAAAAGAATCTGTTTTGTAACTGATTCATATTTATATTTGGAATATATTTATTTCTGGACATGAAACAGTTCATTCTGTTAAGTCATCTGACCTGAGGTGAAGTTGGCACAATTTTCCATGACTGCTTCAATTAATGCAAATTGAAGGTTAAAGAATAAATAAAGTTCCTTTAACCTGGTTTACTATTATGTTACTTATAAATGGCTCTTTGCTTACTCTTTTTTCAATTATTGTGATTTTTTTATAGTAGCTATGTCTACCAGCAGCTCCTTGGAAACCTTGTGCAGGGTCACTATGAGTTGGAACCTACTGAACGGCACTTAACAAGAACATACACAAGCAAAGCTGTTTAGAACAAACCAGCAAAGACATAATGTGTATTTTATTGCAAAGATTCCATTTTAAAAGAGTTAATATTAATGGGAAAAGAAATATTATCTATCTACCTATCCATATCTTTTTGGAGTCCTGGTGTGCCAGACTGCAAAACCCTTTGAACTGCAAGGTCGGCAGTTCAAACTCACCAGCTGATCCTTGGAAACCCTATACAGGGTTGCTATGGGTTGGAACTGACTCAACGGATGGCACTTAACAATAACAACAACATCCATATCTTTTTTAGTTTCTGTTCTCTCATTAAGTCTTAATGGAGCTTGTGGTAGACTGATTTTATGCATTGACCACCTTCATTGTTCACCACTTTGTATCCACTCTTGTCATGTGACTTTGCAGTTTCTTTCACTAAAGAGGTTGAATCGGTTTTCTTATCCTTCGATTCTGGTTAGGGTCATGGAACTTGCTTTTGTAAATGGAATGTTGGCAGATACGCTGGATCTAGAGGTTGGAAAAACATCTAGTTATGCTAATGCTTTTTAGTTTGTTTGACTGTAATCACCATAAGAACATGCCTAGGCTAGCCTGTTGAGTGAAAAACAAAGAACAGAGATGGTTCACAAGTTATCTTGACTGATGACAACCTAGACTAGCCTAGACCAGTCTAATCCCATTCAAATGAGAGAGACTTCATGCATCTCACCATAGATGCATGAAGGAGTTTAACTGAGACTGGAAGGACATCCATACCGCCCTCTGGCTCATGAGCTAATAAACGGTAACTGTTTTAAAACACTGAGTTTTGGAATAATTTCTTATTACCTCAAGTAAAATCAAATGTTATTGTGCTCTGTTGTTGTTTTTGTCAGTGCTGTTGAATTGGTTCCTACTCGTAGCATCCCTCCACAGTGTTTCCAAGGAGCAGCTGGTGAGTTTGATCCACCAACCTTGTAGTTAGCAATCCAGTACTTATCCTACAGTGCCATACCAGGACTCCTCATGGGTAAGGTCTCAGCCGCAGAAGAATGAGCGTGGACACCCCACAGGTACCCAGAGAATTACCATCACCAATGACAAGAGGCACTCGTGCATGAAGGATGCATGTGGCTGCATTGGCTGCTGAATTGGCTCTAGATAACAGAAATAGGATGTACCCCTCCAAAAAAGACATGCTTATATAGAAGATGATTTTTAAATTACTTACGGAAACTCAGAACAATTCACTAAATGTCACCTGTATCAGTCACGGTGGTGGTGGTGGTTATGTGCCATGGAGTCGATTCCAACTCATAGCAACCCTGTACAGGGTTTCTGAGGCTGTAAATCTTTACGTGAGCAGAAAGCCTCATCTTTCTCCCATGGAACAGCTGGTAGTTTCGAACTGCTGACCTTGCGGTTTGCAGCCTGATTCATAACCCCTATGCTACCAGAGCTCCTTATCAGTTAAGGTACAACCGGAAAAATTGAAACCAACTGAAGTATTTAAACAGAGAGACTTTAATGTCGGGATTGATTATGCAGTTGAAGGAAAAGATGTGAAGGCGAATGGGAGAATGAGGCATCCAGGAGTTCAGTAGTGGCAGAAAACCCTGAAGCTAGAGCAAGAAAAAAGGGAGGTGTTGATATTGAAGCCCTGGGGAGAAGGGCAGCAAAAGCTGAAAGTTGATGGGGCTCTCTAGGAGGAGTTAAAGCCATATATACTCTCTGAGGCAGAGAATGTTGTTGTTAAGGGCCTTCAAGTTGATAATGACTCATAGCCACTCTTATAGGGTTTCTGAGGAGCAGCTGGTGGGTTTGAACTACCGACTTGTGGTTAGCAATCCAGTGCTTATCCTAGAGTGTCACACCAAGACTCTGAGGCAGAGAGAGTGGGGGAGAAATACACTGACTTATTTTCTTCTGTTCTCCAATCTCATTCCAAGACTTTCCACTCAATGAGCCCTGGTAGAGGTCAATTAATCCAGGAAGCTGGGCAGGTCAACCTTCAGGGTGCAGCCCTCAGTGGTACTGGACAGGTCAAGGGAAAGGCAAGGAATGGACCTGAAGACAAACAGGCAATCTCACCAAGATGATGTGAAAGCTCTGTGCTAGATGTTACACAGTACTAAGTGCTAGTGGAATAAAAACAACTGAGAATTGGAACAGATACCTAGGCTTGAAGGTGGGAAAGGGTCCAGATAGGTAACAATGAGGGAGATGTTCAGGCTGCAGCACCTGCGAGAGCAAAGGCAGAGAGGTCTGCAAGGGCAGACAATACTGTGGAGGATAGCAAGTATTCTGGTTTGGATTAGAGAGTTGAGTATTTGAGAGGAGGGAATGAAAGTGGAAAGTGAGCAGTGAGGTTACAAGGCAGGAATAGAACCATAGCTTGGAAGATTGTGGATTTCAGTTCAAGTGGATTGGACTTTGATTTGAAGGCAATGGGAAATGAAATGGTTTTAAGCAGAGAGTAATATGATCCAAACAGTGATTGTGTAATAGTCTATATGGAAAACTACTCATCGACATTTGAGGGTTGGATTAGAATGTGAGCAAACTAGAGCAGAAATTAATTAAATACAGCTGGAGGGAATTTATAATCCTTCTGAAATAAACTATAGAAATTTGTGTAAGCATTTCTTTTTCTGAGAATTGGTGTTTGGGGAGATTTTCAATGGAGCTCATGACCTCTGACCCCACTAAAATATTTAAGCACCAGAAATAGGAAAGCCAACTAGAAAATTCTATAATAATTCCTTTAATGGGGATAGAAAATGAAACAATAGGACCCCAACCCAATTTACAGTCACAGAGTTGATTGTGACTCATAGCAACCCTGTATATGTTTGTGAAGCTGTAAATCTTTACAGGAGCTTAAAGCTTCATCTTTCTTCTTCAGAGAAGCTGGTGGGTTTGAACTGCTGATCTTGGGGTTAGCAGTCCAGTGCTTATCCTATAGAATCATCAGGGCTCCTTAACAGCAGGAATTGTTGTTGTTAAGCGCTGTTGGTTGGTTCTGACTCACAGCAACCCTTATAGGATTTCTGAGGAGTGACTGGTGGTTTTGAACTGCTGACCTTGCAGTTAGCAGTCTAGTGCTTATCCTACAGTGCCACACCAGGACTCCTTAAAAGCGGGAATAGAAATGAGAAATATATACAAGCGCTTATGAAGTACCAACTAAACAAATAATCTAGATAAATGTGAACAGAAATAAACCAAGTTTAGCCATACTATGGGTAACATCCATTTGCTATTCCCTTCCCCCCCAAAACAGAGGAAGTAACTGATGTTTCCAAGATTTACTAAACTGATAAGTTCCAATATAAATATGCGCTATTGTCCCCTTCTCATTTTTATCGCAGACTTTTCTAATCAATGCAATGGTCTTTACATTGAATCCAAATGTAACCTACAAATTCTTCTGAACTAACACTCTAAGCATCCACTGCCAAGTAACGCAAGATAAAACTTAAACACCATTTCTGCTGTAAGACTTTATCTAGAATTATGATTTCTAATCATTGTATTGACTGCTCTTCAATTTTGTAAGAATTAAGTACCATTGTTTACATGGAGGAGTATGTTATTTAGGAAACCTGGTACTGCGCTGTAGGATAAGCACTGGACTGTTAACACCAAGGTTGCTGGTTGAAACTCATCTGTTGCTCCTTGGAAACCCTATACAGGGTCACCATGGATCTGAACCACCTCAACAGCACTTAAAAACAAGATATTCTGTTAATATAGTCTATCCCATATTGATAATTATACTTATATGTGCATTTATATGCATATTATCCACATCTGAGAAACTTACTTATAAAGTCGTCGCCAGCTAGATCTGATCCAATTTCATTAATTCATTTAATGCCAATTCAAAGCAATTAATACATATTGAATTAAGCTGAATTATGAGAGAAAAACTTTGCAGAAAGCCAATTCTTTTGTCAAATTATCATATTGTTGGTAAGTGCCATCAACTTGGTTTCCACTCATAGCAATCCCAGATAGGGTTTCCAAGGAGCGGCTGGTAGGTTTGAATGGTCAATCTTGTGGTTTAGCAGTCCAGTGTTTATATTACAGCACTACACCAGGGCTCCAAAATATCATAGTAAAGTTTTAAAAGCAGTACGTCAGCGCAGCCAACTGTGAGTGGTGCCACTGTTTGGTAAATTCTTTTTAACTCCAAATCCAAGGAAGTAGGTAGCTAGAGTGCTATCAGGAGCCATCCTCCTTTCAGTATGGTTCTGATTTGGGATTTGAATGTCACTATGGTGGCTTTCAATTAATTATTAATTATTGCTCTGGTAGCGTAGTGGTTACGAATCGGGCTGCGAACCTTAAAGTCAGTGGTTCGAAACTACCAGCTGCTCCGCGGGAGAAAGATGAGGCTTTCTACTCCCATAAGGATTTACACTCTCGGAAACCCTATACAGGGTCGCTATGGGTCGGAACCGACTCGATGGCACATAACAACAACAACATGGTGGCTTTCTAATGTTGAGAAATTTTTCGTCTTGCACTTGAAAAGAGTTGCAATTGTCAGAATTTCTTTCTATTGTTATGTACTGCCGGTTCAAACCAACCTTGTGGTCCAGTGCTTATAATACTGCAGTGACATTTCAGGAGTCCTTCTTTCTATATTGTTGTTAAGTGCCTTTGAGTCAGTTCTGACCCATAGCAACCCTGTATAGGGGTTTTGAAGAGTAGTTAGTGAGTTTGAACTGTCGACCTTGTGGTTCAAACTGACATTGTGGTCCATTGCTTATCCTACAGCACCACACCATCTTTATTAGGGTGCATAGGTTATCTATGAGTTAGAACTGACTCGATGACTCCTAACAATAAGAGCAACAAATAGTGCCAAGCAGTAGTTACTTGGCCATGGCCCACAATAAAAAGTACAATTTAATCTGCAATACATATATACACATAGACACACACATACATGTCATTGTTAGGTGTGTGCATATGTATCTTTATTTGTATATTATTTAGGGAACTAAGGTGTGCCTGACCGAAACAGTGATATTTTCAATTGCTTAGTATGCATACAAAAGCTGGACAATGAAAAAGGAACACCAAAGAATTGATGCAACTGAAATCATGTTGTTGGCAAAGAACATTGAATGTGCCATGGACTGCCAGAAGAATGAACAAATCTACCTTGGAACAAGTATAGCCATAATGCGAGGGTGGCAAGAATTCATTTCATGTGCTTTGGACATTTTATCAAGAGGGACCAGTTCCTGGAGAAGGACATCATGTTTGGTAAAGTGGGGCGGGGGGAGTCAGTAAAAAAGAGGAAGACCCTCAATGAGAAGGACTGACACAGTAGATGCAAGTAGGGACTCAAACACAGCTTTCATCCTGTTGTACACTGGGTTGCTATCAGTCAGAACTGACTCGACAGCACCTAAGAACTCATGGATGCCTTCATGATGCTTTGTTGTGAACTGCCATCGAGTTTGGTTCTGACTCATGGCAACCCTATATGGGATTTCTGAGGTTGTATAGTTTGTGGGAGCGGAAAGCCTCATATTTC
The DNA here is from genome assembly GCF_000296735.1 of Chrysochloris asiatica. Classification (NCBI taxonomy): domain Eukaryota; kingdom Metazoa; phylum Chordata; class Mammalia; order Afrosoricida; family Chrysochloridae; genus Chrysochloris; species Chrysochloris asiatica. The sequence continues at coordinate 18,177,303 of NW_006408548.1, read as the reverse complement.
TTCTTCACAGCAGCTGGTGGGCTCAAACCACCATCCTTGTGGTTCGCAGTCCAGTGTTTATCCTACAGAGCCACCACATTCCCCTATAGATGTCTTACTAAATAAAAGTCCCATAAGTCAATATCCTTACTTATGTGATACACTTAGATATTTTCTACTATGTTCTACTCTAGTCGATTTATTCTATGTTATTTAATTATTTCAGTGGATATTTATTTGAATAATTCAATAATTCAGAATCTGCTAAATTGATTTTATCACCCAGTTTTAAGGGCCCTCCTGGCAGCTTAAAAACTCTGTGATGACCAAAGTACTCTGGCTCTATCCACCAATGTAAACATATCCACCAAAGACCAATCCTGAGCAATTTAGCAGAGTAAAAAATCTCTTGGCTTACTCCCAAGCATCCTGGATGAAGCCAAGGTTTGCTGAGCCAACTTTTGTACTTTGTGGTTGACAATGACTGAAAACTGACAGGCACAGATCAAATCCTCACTCTCCATCTCAACACATCTCTTCCGCTCGGTAATTTATACAGTGCAAGTCTCAGGCTATTCAATTTTGCTGTCATTTGCTGTTCTTTTTCCAGCAGCAATGGAAACACAGGATCGGTTTACTGTCTTCTCTCTTTGGTAGGATTAGATTATCCTCTCTCCTACCTCTTTAAACAAAGATGGCATTCACCACTTTAGAATGCCACTGCCAGAGGATCTTCAAACAAAGTGTGGCAGGGAAACCTCTACCCATAAGGCAGCAATATCAGAATCAGGGATTGAGATCGTCAGTCAAGATTAGACACCAGAACAAATTCGTAATGGTTCTTTTGACTGAGTGATCACAATTGGAATTGGAGCAACACAATTAAAGATGGTTTAAAAAAACAAAAAGACTCCAAATTCAGTGGTAACCTAACAAAACAAAAATAAAATAAACCAAAGCATTGCACTCGGTTTTCTCTTTGTGAAAGTCAACAACAACAACAAATAACAAAGCAAATACTACAGAATAATTACACCAGGAATCTTTTGGAGGCTCTTTCCAGTACTCTGGTACTAGAATACTGTTACATGTGACTGACTACCTTGAAATATTCTGTCTACGAATTCATCCACTTACTGTGTACCCTTCCATCCACCTCTAACTAGTAAAAAAATATTGAGTGCATCAAAAGCCCGAAGTATTGCCTGTTCTTTAGTTTAGTTTCTACTTCCTAGAATGTGCCCTAATAAAAGATCATGGCAATATGTATATTAGAGTTCATAGTGTGGCACTGTTAAATAAGTTCTGGACTAGTACCTATGAGGTGGGTGGTTCAAAACCACTGGTTATTCCTAGGAAACCCTACACAGAGTAGCTATGAGTTGGAACCTACTTGACAGCACTTACCAACAATATATGTGTAAAAATTTAGTAACAAAGATACTCATGTGGTGTTATTTAAAATAGCAAAACACTAGAAAGATATACAATGAATCATTTAAAGTGGCAATCTTTGGTTACTAGTGATTTAAATTTGATTTGTATATTGTTGCTGTTGTTGTTAAGTGCTGTGGAGTTGGTTCCGATTCATAGTGACACTGTCTAGTGTTTCTGAAGAGCAACTGATGAGAGTTTGTACCACCGACCGTGTGGTTCAAATCAACCTTGCGGTCCAGTACTTATTCTACAGTGGCACCAGAGGTAGGCATGAACACTAGCTTGTACACACATACAAAAAGGCCAGTGTTTAATGAAAAAAAGCACTAGGCACACCAAGAAATATAACAAGTAACCATAAACCAAGATAAGTTATTAACATAAAAAGACAGTAGGTGATCAAACATTACTGTCATTGTTAGGTGCCATGGAGTCAATTCTGACTCATAGTGATCTTGTATAGCATTATCAAGGCTTGTAAATCTTTGCTTGAGCAGAAAGCCTCATCTTTCGCCCACAGAGCAGCTGGTTGGGCTCAAACCGCTGCAGACTGTCTCATTCACAGTGCTTATAACATGGAGTCACTGCACTTCCTGATCCAAACATTAGAATTACCATATATAGACTCAAAATAACTGTGATTAGTATGTACAAAACAATATATGTAAATCTTATCCAAAAGAAGTGAAAAAGATTTTTTAAATATAGTAACTAAATATTAAGAATTCATAGAATTCAAGAAGGTCAGACACAGCTGAAGAGAGCATATGTGATGTGAAAGTTAGATCAATACAAAATACAAGAAATAAAGTATATAGAGAAAAAATGGAAACACAGAAAAGAGTATAAGAAACAAATGGGACAAAATAAAAATTTAAAACATACATATTAGAGTTTCATTAGGAGGGGATAGCGAAATACTGACACACTATTTCAAAATATATTGAAGAGCTCCAAGTAGGATAAAAACAAAGCAAAATTAACCCTAGAAAATCACAGTCAAACTGCTACAAACCAAAGTCAATGAGAAAAATCTTAAACTTTTCGGAGAAACAAAGGCACAATGCCTTCAAACGTGCAAGAAAAAGTCGGCACATTGATTTTTCAATGGGATCAAAGTCAGAACTCCTGAAATGACATGCTGAAAGAAAATAACTTCTGAACTAGATGTGTATATTCAGTTAATATATCCTTTAAAAATCAAGGTAGGTCTGGAATTCCGCTTCCTGTCAGAATGGAACAGGGTTTACCCTTCCACCTGGAAAAGTTGAAAAACTGGACAAAAGTTATAATGCAATTCTTAAGATATTAGATACCAGTAAACTAATGGAGCTCTGGTAGCATAGTGGCCTGCGAACCTTAAGGTCAGCAGTTTGAAACTACCAGCCGCTCAGTGGGAGAAAGATGTGGCTTTCTGCTCCCGTAAAGATTTACAGCCTCGGAAACCCTGTACAGGGTCGCTATGGGTTGCAACTGACTTGACGGCACTTAACAACAGCAACAACAAACTAAGGACAGTGAAACCTGAAAGGACAGAAGCAACCAAGCTGAGCTCTGTGACTCTGTCGACTTAGTGTCTGGAGAAATTTCCAGAGTCATAAGGCAGGAAATAGAAACATAAGTAGTGCTGAGTTGAGGTGGTGGAATTAGGAGTCTGGAGAAGTTGAGGCATTTACAGTTCACACGGCCAAGTATAGGATTGAAGAGAAGTGTACAGAGCGACGACTACAGAGCACCCCCTTCAAACATTCAGCCGAATACATACACATGAGCACCGAAGTGTGAGGAAACTGCAGGAGGGTGGGGAAAGAACCATCCAAAAGGAATATATTAAGATCTCTCAAAACTAAATAACATATTTGAAGGTATGCAGATGGTAAACAAGTGCAGAAGAAGATGCACAATTCATTAGTCTTTTGGGAAATGTAAATTAAAACCATTATAAGCTGGGGTGGTGCTGTTCGATAAGCACTGGACCACAAGGTCGGTTTGAACTGCAAGGTTGGTGCTTCAAACTCACCAGCCGCTCCTCAGAAATTCTATACAGGGTTACTGTGAATAGGAACCAACTCAACAGCACTTAAAAACAGCAACAACAACACAACACACTGTTCATTCAAATGGTTAAAATGAAAAAGCCTGAATTTGGAACAACTAAGACTTTCAACCACTGCTACTAGAAATGTAAAATTATATAACCATTTTAATAAACAGTTTGTCACTTTCTTAAAAAGTTAAAGCTGCCATTTCACCCAGCGATCTACTCCCAAGGATCAAGTCTCAATTCATTTTATGCAATTAATTCTATGAGGTCAGCATAGTCTTGATTAATAACTGGCTAAGGACATTACATAAAAAGAAATTACAGACTAATATCCTCATGGAGTCCTGGTGTGCACTGTAGGGTAAGCACTAGACTGCTAACTGCAAGGCCATTGGTTCAAACCTACCAGCCGCTCCTCAAAAACCCTATATAGGGTTGCTATGAGTCAGAACCAACTTGACAACACACTTAGCAACTACAACAACAACAATATCCCTTATGCACAGGCGAAAAAAATATTAAAATTCTAGTTAAGTGAATCATGAGTACTTAAAGGTAACATGTTATAAACAAAAGAGATTTATTCTAGAAATATAAGCTTGGTTTAATATTGGAAAAATCAATCAATATACATTCTATTAACAGAAAAATAGTGGGAAAGGATATGTTTAATTACAATGGGTGCAGAAAAAGCACTTATTAACATTCAACATCCATTCAAGATGGAAACTCTTAGCAAAACAAATTCAGTCTGAATAAGGGTAACTACAAAAAGGACCATCACAGGACTTCGAACTACAAGGCTGATATTTTAAAACTACCAGGTGCTCCTTGGAAACCTTATACAAGGTCATTATGAGTCAGAACCAACTCCACGACACTTGACAACAATAATCTCTGAGAATACTGTTCAGCAATAATGGATAGTCTCATACACACGCTACTGAGCAAAACAGCACATTCTACATGAACCTATTATATAAAGCTCAAAAGGAAGAAAAATTAATCTACACTTTTAGAAATCAGAATAGTGGTTAGTTTTGGGAAGAGACTGGAAAGAGCACAAGGGGAATTTCTACTTCTTGTTACTGCTTCATTTCATGATATAGTTTCATGGGTGCATTCATTTTGTGGAGATTTATCAAGCTATCTGCTAATGATTTGTATACTTCTCATTATGTGTTTTGCTTCAGTAAGTAAGTTTTAAAAATCATGTGAGTTTCCTATTTAGCATTCATAGGGACATAGACATACACAAGTAAGAACTATGATTCAACCTATCAGAATAGATTTCAGATGTCTTATACAATGTAGTGAAATACTGTCATTCTCTATGGAGCAGAGGCGATAAAGGCTAAAAGAAACAAACAGCCTTATGTTGTCAGAATTTTCTGTAATGACATTTTAGTATATTACTCTTTTTTTAAAAAAAATCTCTTTGTGAAGAACAGCAGACATTTTTGTGCTTATCTTTGTAGGAGCTGAGCACCACAAACTGTGTAACTAATTAGTTTTTCTTCTAGGAAACTCAGCCCTAAATTTGTGTATTCCTTAACCAAACCACACTCATTGCACCACCAAGTTGATTTCAACTCACAGGAACTCTAAAAGAAAGAGTTGAATTTCCCCATAAGATTTCCATGCATATCTTTGTTGTTGTTAAGTGCATATGAGTCTGTTCTGATTCATAGTGACTCTACATAGGGTTTCAAAGGAGTAGCTGGTGAGTCTGAACCACAATTCAAACCAACCTTGCGATTTAGTGCTTATTCTACATAGCCACACCAGGACTTTTTCAAACTTCCTTTACCACTGCCACAGTAAGAAACATATTTTACATCATCACTCAGAGAAACACAAACATAAATCTGAAGCATACATTTTATGAATTAATATTGTTCCTTCTTGCAATATTCTCTGATACTTTCCATTCTAGTCTATTCTTCTTGTTGTTGCTAAGTGCGGAATTGGTTCTGACCTATAGTGACACTGTATAGCATTTCCAAGGACCAACTGGTGAGTTTGAAACACTGACCTTGACATACAAACCAACTTTGGGTTCGAGTGCTTATCCTACAGCACCACATTGGGAATACAATGAAAATGAATAGTGGTATGCATTCTGTATTTCAGTCTGATCTTCAACTCATTGGTAATGCCTACCCTTGTTTTCCTGCTTTCTCCCATTGAGTATGATTACTGTTAAGTTTGTTGTTGTTATGTGCCGTGGAGTTGGTTCCAACTCATAGCGACCCTGTACAGGGTTTCTGAGGCTGAAATCTTTACAGGAGCAGAAAGCCTCATCTTTCTCCCACGGAACAGCTGGTAGTTTCGAACTGCTGACCCTGAGGTTAGTAGCCCGATTCGTAACCACTACATTACCAGAGCTCCTTGTTAGTATGTGTGAATCTTTATAAAGTTGCCTTAAACTTTTCCAGAGCAATTCATTAAAAATCACTTTCAAATTTCACAGTAAAGTCAGGGCAGAGCTAATACAGAAAAGGTCAAAGGGGCAGGGGTCAGGCTTCTTGGGGAACAGGAAGCTCCAAACCTGTGAGAGATACTTCCTGTTCTACCTTTTAATAATATCTACACACCAGTTATAAGAGAACAGATGGAGAATGTGACTAAGTGACTGGAACTCACCTCTAACCTTACTGGGAACCATATATATTCTTGCTTTCCATGAAGTTCTCTAGCATTTCCAACAGATGGGCGAGAGAGAGCCAGTTCATTCTCAGAAACACAAAGACACTTTTGGAAAAAAAGCACAAAGGATAGTGTAACTGACAATGAAGAATGGTGTGAGCATCTATGTGCATCACTGTGATAAAGGAGCACATGGTCTTGAGTTTCCTTTATCTCTTTTTTCAGAGTGTCAAGTCTTTCTCAGGTCATTGAAATTGTGTGCTCAAAGAAGAGCTAGCAAACATGTTGGAAAGAACTAGCTCAGGCATGTGAGAAAAAACTTTATCTTTAAAACAAAGGAACAAATTTCACTTTAATAAAACTTATTTTCAAACATTCTCTCTGGTACTATCACATGAAAAACTTTCCTTACAAAAGGCTCTTGAATCGCTTTTAGGCAAGTTGCCATCTTGGCTTATCTTCGACGCCTAAAGAAAGGAAAACATGTTTTTGGTCAAGTACCATAATCCAGTATGATAATTCTGTCCTTGTGAGGACACAGCTCTGGGCAAATAATGGAAGTGAACGTGATAGGTCATTCCTTTAGAAAAACAGGTTACAGCCCACAGGGAATTTAACGGGGCTGAAATTTGAAGCACTAATTTTTTGAAATAGACCCTAAACTTTGTTTCTGCTTTAGCTCCTAGAGAGCATGGATACTCGCTAGGACATAATGAAAAATGCAGACCAAGATTTCCATGTTCAGATGTCTACTAGAATATGTGCCTTAGTAGTATGAAATCAGAAGCTGCCAGGGAAAATGGCTTTTAAAAACAATTGTGCAGCCATTAAATCAACTACTTAAAAATTCACAATGTAAGAAATAATCACACCAAAAATTAGTCTTTTTAAAAACTATATATACAAATATAAATACAATCCATTTTAAAAGTGCACACACACATGTATATATACACACACTCATATAAACAAGGGGACTTCAAAAAGTTCATAGGAAAATTCCATTATTTTTTAATTTCATTTTTTGAGGCCTCCATGTGTGTATGTATGTTGCTGTTAAGTGTGGTTGAGTCATTTCTGACTCATAGTGACCCTGTATAGGGTTTTCAAGGAGCCGGTGGTGGGTTTTAACTGCCAACCTTGCAGTTAGAGAGAGAGTCCTGGTGTGATGCTGTACAATAAGCATTAGATTGCTAACTGGAAGGTCAGAGGTTCAAATTCACCAGCTGCTCCTCAGAACCCCTAAAGGGTTGCAATGAGCAGGAACTAACTCGACAGCACATCACAACAATATATATGTTGTTGTTGTTAAGTGCTGTCGAACTGGTTCTAACTCACAGCAACTCTGTGTAGGGTTTCCAAGGAGTGGCTGGTGAGTTTAAACCACCAACCTTGGGGTTCAAACAGACCTTGAACTGGTGATCCTGTGGTTCAAACAGATTTTGCAGTCCAGTGCATTAGTCCACAGCACCACATCATATATATTTATGTACATATATTATTGTTGTTAAGTGCTGTAGATTTGGCTTCAACCCATAGCAACCCTGTATGGGATTTCCAAGAAGTGGTTGGTGAGCTTGAACCACCAACCTTGCAGGTCATATAGCTCTGCAGTCTAGCACATTAACCCACAGTGCCATACCAGGGCTTATGTATACACACACACACACACACACACACATATATATATACATACATGCCATATGCATAGAAAAATATCTGGAATACTCTAAAATATTAAGAGGAGCTATAAACATTGATTAATAAAAATTTAAGTAAGTATTAAATTTCTTTTTTATTGATTGATTCATTTTTCAAAATTTCCATTATAAGCATGGACTGCTTTTGTGACTAGATAAATTCAAGCTGTTTTAAAATATGTACTTAAGCGTTCCTTTAAAATCTCTAGTTTTTTCATTTAGCAATTCAATTAAGCTTTGTTCATTTTTTTTTTCTTTAGTGACAATTTCAATAGTTAAATTTTCAAGCCAACAGGAAGAACAGGAAGACTGGCTGCATCAGTCAACTCTATGCAAAATACAAGTGGCCCATAGCATTTTTATCTTCTGGATATATTTATATGGAGCCTGACTTTTTAAAAAATTCTATCAACAACTGTATTTTTATTGATTTTGGGGTTTCTTTGGTGGTGGGATGTGTGAATTAATTTAAAATGGTAATATATAAATCATATTAAAGAATAAAGTGGCTTTTCTGAAAAGTCATATAGCAATGTAAATGTCACATACTCTTGAATTCCTTTGGCAGAGATCCCCTATCCTGTTGTCCTATGCAGCTAACATCACCCAGCTGAGTACAAACAAAAGTGAGCAACAGAATAAACTCTGTAGGTATTTGAAAAGGAAATGAAGAGAGTACAAAGAAATGAGGCTGTTGTATTGAAGCCAGGACTCCAGAATATTTACAGTGACTTTAGCAGGCGTACTAGCACACATGGTAAAACACCTTCCTTTTTCTTTTATGTGTTTTCTAGTTACTTTGTCACTTTACTGAACCAGGCTGATCTGTTTGTTGTATCTCCAAAGCCTTCATGCTGTACTGGAAGATGTAGTGAAGAAAGATGTGTTTAGTTGTTTTACCATTAATTTCTCTGACTTTATGTATTTGACAATTTCACTTCCAAGTGGTAAAGAAAGAGTATACAATCTTTTAAGTAGCAAGCTACTTTATCAATTAAGAGATATGCTTTTCATCTCTTCAGCTGAAACAAAACAAAACAAAACAAATATAATGAATCAGGCCCAGGGACTAAGTTTCAAACACCGAGATTTTAGTTACAAAACCACTTTCACTGGAACATGTGTGTGCACATATACACACACACAGCAGGGACAGCTGGGGCAGTTTGGAGAGTTTTGATAATCTCTTCAGCAGACAAGGAGAAGCATAGCTTTAACAGTGCAGAAATCAAGCTTGTCATGGAAACTCCTGCACTCTTACAACTGGCATTGCTTCTTTCTAAGATGAAGATAAGTCAGTGTTCCTTATAATTCCCAAAATTCTTTTTAATGTGTATGTGCATTTGATATTTGGCTTGTAAATGTCACCCTGATGACATGTGTCCAGGAATCCATGACTATGAAGACCTTCCTTCTCATGAGCTTGTCTCCCAGACCTTCTCACACTATATACCCACTTTAGATCAGAGTCCTAGTGGTACTGTGGCTTAATGTTGGGCTGCTAACTTCAAGGCCAGCTTTTAAACCCATCAGCTCCTCCAGGATAGGATGATGATGCCATCTGCTCCTTTAAAGACTTCCAGTCTCAGAAAATCTATAGAGGGCTCTATGAGTTGGAACCCACTAATGGCAGTGGGTGAACATACTACAAGGACCATGGGTAGTGCAAGTTGTTTGTGATCAGCTGCCAACCTAAAAGTCCATTGTTCAAAACCATTCACTGGCATTGTAAATGAAAGGCCTTGTGAACTGCTTTCACATGGTAACAGTTAATAAAACCCTATGTTGTATTTAAGTGCCGTTGAGTTGGTTCTGACTCATGGCAACTTTATACAGGTTTTGCAAGGAATGGTTGGTGAGTTTAAACCACCAACCTTCCGGTTCAAATGACCTTGCACTCCACTGCTTTATCCCACCAGGAAAAACAGTTCTATTCAGTAACACACAGAATTGTCATGAGTCAGTAATGATTTGTTGACTAAAGAACAATGATTTGTTGCTGCTGTTTTTGTTTGTTAAAGTTTTACAAGGTAGATATAATCTGCCTCCTTTGGCAGACTTGTTAAGAATACGGGCATGGCTAGCAAATGATGAGACCTGTATGTGAATATGAATCATGTTCTAAATGATACCTTATGGAAATAGAATGCTTTTCTTGAATATGGTCAACTCCAAGCTAACCAGTTAAACTGAGAACATGGCACAGATGAAAACAGGACTTGAAAGTTAATCCATTTTGAAGTCCTGACATGTATGGCAAGCCTTATTTGAATCCATAATTTGCATATCAGCTAATCCAAATGAGCAATTCTTGCACTTAAACGTGTGTCCAGGTATTCCTTTCAAATGCACATTCTAACTCCATAGCTCTAGGATGGGGACTGAGATTCTGAATTTCTAACATGATATGCCAATGCTTCTCAAAGGTTCTGGTTTGACTAACACACGCTTTTAGCACCTTCAACCAACCGGAGGAGTGTGGTATTGTTAGGCCCGTCTGAAAGTGAGGAAATTGAAGCTCCTGAAACTAAATGTCTTTCCCAAGGTGTCAAGCAAGTAGGTGACACATTTTAAGCTTAGGTCTCTTCCATTATACCTCAGAGCCATGTTGCTCTCTATTCATTAGTGTCCCGGTAAGAACACCAGGAATGTACTGCACTGAGAAGCTGCAGAAAATAATCAGTCTTCAGCATCACTGACAACAAGTGGTCTTGAACTTCTTTTGGATCATGCATCCATCCCTCTGAGAATCGAATGCAGACTTTATTATTGTTGTTGCTTTGAATGATTTTCCAACAGGTGTTTTTGCATACGTACACAATCTACCTACAATTCTCCCAGTATGACACTGTAGGAACAGCACTAGACTGTGAACCACAAAGTCAACAGTTTAAACCCACCAGCTGCTCCTCAGTGACCCTATACAGGGTTGTTATGAGTCAGAACTGACCTGACAGAATTTAACAGCAACAACACCTACAACTCTAGGAGTCTCATGGACAGCCTTCAAGTCCACCTAGGGCTCCAAAGCTAAGAGAAGCTGACTTACAGACCTTAGGAGGAAGTTCAAGATGCCACCCAGAGTTTCTGTACTCTAGAAATGATGGTCATTTGTCCACAGAATGCCTTTCAGTATCTCCTCTTTCTACAGGAACATGAAAATGGATATTCCTTGCTTGCTTATGATAAAAATGTTGAGGAGCTATGACTGTTGCTTAGGAAAATTCTTAAAAAGAGTTTTGCAAACTCAGTCAACAACTTGAATCATTATTCGGTGAACAGCTGTAGTGCTACCACTTTTAGATTATTAATAATGATTCAATTCAGTCCAAATTCATGGCCAAAGTCATTAAAAGGTCTAAGTCAGTTATGATGATGCAAGTTTACTATGCAAACTCTTAAAACTATCTTTATCCTCAAAAATACTCAAAGCTTTATTTATCCTGGCCTATATCAGGCTCCTCACACCAATGATTGGTATACGTGCTATAATCTTGAAAGTGTTTCTTCTCTAGAGATGGGTACAGGAAGGTAAGACATAGATTAAATTATCCATTGGTAATATGTAGTGGGCTCCTGGTGTGGTGCTTCAGAATAAGCACTGGACTGCAAGGTCAGTTAGAACTGCTCCTTGGAAATTCAATGCAGGGTCGCTATGAGTCAGAATAGACTCCACAGCACTTAATAACAACATACTTAATTGTGTGTGTATGTGTGTGTGTGTGAGCTCTGTGTGTATCATATACTAATATATATACAGTGACTAACTGTCAATGATTTAACCAAAAGGTAAGATTGTTACTTTAGGAAAATGAGGGTTTGCAAGTCTTAATAGTAGCCCTGCGATCATTTGTCCTGTCTAATAATTGACAATAGGAGGCCAGGTGTGGTGCTGTGGGTTAATACACTGGACTGCAAAGTGGTTTGAACCGCAAGGTCGGTAGTGCAAGCTCACCAGCTGCTCCTTGGAAACCCTATACAGGGTTGTTATGGGTTAGAACCGACTTTGACAGCACTTAACAACAACAACAATTGAAATAAAACCAAAAAAAAAAAAAAAGGGGGGGGGATGGTAGCTCCAATTCAATTCTGTAGTTTTTCCCCCTTCTACTTGCTTTTATACATGTTTTCACTTAGTAGAAAAGATAATATAATAATATTTTAGGCTCTAAATCTAAGAGCTGGAAGGAATATTTAGAGATAATCTTGTCCAATTCCTCTTTTCACAGCTTGTTGTTGTTGTTGTTAAGTGCCATCTAGTCGATTCCGACCCATAGCGACCCTGTACAGGGTTTCCGAGGCTATATATCTTTGAAGGGAAAAACAGAAAAGTGAAGTGACCTTCTCAGGCTAAAACTACAATTCAGTGCTTGCTCCAGAACTGGAATCCCGTCTCTTTAAAAAAAAAAAAATTGTTAGACTAGAAATAAAACAGATTTGTTTTTTTTTTATAAAGTCAAAAAAGTTCAAAAGAGTATAGCTTGGTAAGCAAACCTCTCTAGAGTTGACCATCATCAAAAAAGTTTTATTTATCTTCTCTGAAGATAAATACCTTGCACACATATACATAAATATCTATATAGCATTTGTTGTTGCTGTTATTGTTAAGTGCTGTTGAGTAGGTTCTGACTTATAGTGACCCTGTATACGGTCTCCAAGGAGCAGCTGGTAAGCTTGAACTTCTGACCCTGTGGTTCACACTGACCTTGTAGTCTAGCACATTAACCCATAGTGCCACAGCAGCATTTGGAGGATATGAAATGGTTCATATTATGAAACTATTTTGCTCATTTGATTTGGCTCTTAATTTGAACTTTTTCATATCAATACATACAAATCAACTGCCTTCTTCTACAAGTATATGGGTTACCTAGTATTCGGTTGCACTTATTTCATTTTATAATTTATTAAACCCTTCACCTAATAATGTACCAGGTTGTTTCCTGTTTGTTCAGTATTATAAGTAGAGCTCTGTTTGAATATATTCAATCATGTATATCATTTCATATATTCCTATCATTTGTTTCAATTTCTGAAGACTCCCTACATTAGCAACCATCCCTCCTTCAGTCTTGATCCCCTTGTGGCTGCATTTGTTATCACCTGAAATATGACGGATTTGCTTGTTTTTTTCTTTGTTGCATATATCTGCTCATTAGACTGGTTAACGCCAAAAGAGTGGGAACTTAGTTTTATTGTCTACTGTATTCTTAGCACAGAGGAGAATGCTTTCCTTTGGGTAGTTGCTTAATAAATATTTGATGGATGAATTAATGTGTTGAACATTTTGCTCTGCAGTATTAATCGTTTTCTTATTGATTTGTAAGAGTTCTTTATATATTAATTAAATGAGCCTTCATATGACATTTGTGCTACCAATTTATTTTCCAGTATTTACATTTGTTATTTGACTTTGTTGATGGTGCTTCCTTATATTTTTACATCTAAGTAATATAAAGAAATATGTAATTATTATAAAACTAAATGTAATTTGTCTTTCACAGCTTTTGGAGATTTTGTCTTGCTTAGATGCTTATGCATTGCAGAGTTTTTTTTTACAAATTTGCCCAGTACTTTACTCGTTTGTTTTTATGTTGAAATCTTTTATTCATTTGGAATTTGTTTTGGCATAAGTAATGATTAAATATTTAGCTTTGCTATTTTCTCTCAAATACTTAGCCTGTTGACCCAACATTATTTATAAAATAATCCAGCTCACTGTTCTGAATGCCATCTCTATCATCTATTAAATTTCCAAAATATGTAAGTCTATATCTACATAACAGAACACAACATTGTCTAGCCAGTGTTTCCTTCACAATGGTATGTAAGAGTCCATTACTGAGGATACTGTTTCAGTTCATCTCACTGGCTTTCCTCACTTTCATAGGTCTGCTCATTTACCAAACATATGTCTTTCTATTGATTTGTCTTTCCTGATGATGTGTCCCAAGTAAATGAGTCAAAGTCTTGCCGTCTTCACGTCTAAAGGACATTCTTGTTGCATTTCTTTTAAGACTGAGTGCTTCCTTCTTCTGGCCGTCCATAGTATAGTCAATATTTTTTGCCAACAACACAGTGCAAACAATTCTACTTCAGTCTTCCTTTTTAATGTTTAACTTTCACATGCATATGTTACTGTTGTTAGGTCCCTTCTGATAACATGTCCAAAGCATCTGACACAAATTCTCATCTTCCTTGTTTCTAAGAAGCAGTCTGGCTGTACTTTCTGTAAAACAGATTTGTTTATTCTCCTGGTAGTTTGTGGTAATTTCAATATTCTTTGTCAACACCATAATTCAAATGCATCAATTCTCTGGTCTTCCTTATTCATTGTCCAGCCTTCATATGCATATGAGGAGATTGAAAATACCAGGCTTAGGCTTAGGTCAGACATACCTCAGTACTCAGAATGACATCTTTGTTTTTTAAAACTTTAAAGAGGTCTTTTGCAGCCATTTTGTTGGATGTCTTACATGGTTTTATTTCTCGACTGTTCCTTCCATAAACATTGATTGTGGACCCAAGTAAAATGAAATCTTTGACAACTTCAATCTTTTCTCCACTTATGATTTTATCATGTTTTATAAGTCTAGTTGTAACTATTTCTATTTTATCTTGAGGAGCAATCCATACTGAAGGTTGTAGTCTTTGATCTTCATCAGTTTGTGCTTCAAGCAAACAAAGTTGTGTCATGTGCATATAGCACAAGTTGTTAATAAATCTTCCTCCATCTTAATACCATATTCTCCTTCATACACCTCAGCTTCTCAGATTATTTGTTCAGCATACAGATTGAATATGTATAGCATGCATGAGACAACTGAAAAGACTATGTATGTTTGTCACTGAAGTACATGTTCGCTGATTAAAACTTTAAAGAGGTCTTTTGCAGTAGACCTGTCCAAACAATACATTGTTTGGTTTCTGGACAGCTGCTTGGAATTTGTTTGACCTACACAGATAAAATTATATAGATTGATTTAGAAAGAGCTAACTTCAATACAAGAACCAAGCTCTCTTAACTCCCAGTGTTCTTTATACTCTCTAAACTTATTTGATGTACACAGATACAATATTACTTTCTCCAACAGAATGATTCATATATCAAAAACAAACAGACAGACAAACATCCGTTGCTGCTGACTTGACTCTAACTCCTAGTAACTCTATAGGGGAGCCCCAATTGTGTTTCCAAAGTTGTAAAGCTTTATGGAAGCAGACTGCCACTTCTTTTTCTCATGAAACAACTGGTGGGTAGGTACCCTGACATTTTTATTAACAGCCAAGCACTTTAACCTCCAAAAATAAAATGAAATCTTCCATTCCAGTTTCCTTCAGTTATCTGAAGCAACCTACCACAAAACTCAGATACATTTTATTGTATCTCACAATTTTGAGGGCCAGGAATTCAAGCAGGGCTCAGTTGGGTGACTGTTCTGTTTTCACATGGTGTTAACTGAGGACTCTCAGTGAGCTTCACTCACTTGTCTGGCACCTCGACAAGGGTAATAGGGAAGTTGAGCTCAACTGGGATTGTGTTCTAGAGTACCTCTCTTGGTATGGAGGCCTCAGGGTAGTCAGACCTCTTAGGTGGTGATCCAGGACCCAAAAACAAGGGCTCCAGAAGCCTCAGAAGCCATCACCTAGCCTCAGAAGCCATCTAATGTTTCTTCTGTTGTATTCTGTTGGTTAAGGGGGTCGCAAGCCTGCCTAAATTCAAGGTGAGAGGGCGTAAACACTTACTTCTTTATGGCAGAGTACCAAAGATTATATGGCCATACATTAAAACTGCCACATCTTCTATAAGGAGTACCATGTTGTTGTTAGGTGTCATCGAGTCGGTACCGACTCATAGCAACCCTATGTACAACAGAACAAAACACTGCCCGGTCCGGGGCCAACCTCGCAATTGTTGCCACGCTTGAGCCCACTGATGCTGACACTTTGCCAATCCATTTCACTGGGAGTCTTCCTCTTTTTCCCTGACCTCCACCTTACCAAACATGATACAAACTAGACTGTTAATCTCAAGGTCAGCAGTTCAAAACTACAAATGGCTCCATGGGAGAAAGATGAGGCTTTCTGTACCTGTAAGGATTTATAGCCTCAGAAACCCTATACAGGGTTGTTATGAGTGAGAACTAACTCCACAGCACAGAGCCACCACCATATCTTCTATAAGTAGGAACTAGACAAGTTTCTCCTTAGCTTAACAGATCATGATTTTTGACAATCTTTCTTTCACCTCTCTATTTTTACCATTGACAGATGCAGAGTGTTGTTGTTAAGTGCTGTTGAGTGGGTTATGACTCATAGCAACCGCCAACCTTGCGGTTCAAATCAACCTTACAGTCCAGCACATTAACCCACAGCACCACACCAGGACACACAATAGGAAGTATTTAATTTTTATTCAAAATTTTATTTCATTATTGTTGTTGAGAATATACAAGAACCATTTAATTTAAAGAAAAGAAATTCTAAGTTGATTGTGTTATTTGCCCACATACACGAGGATCCTCAGTGCAACTCTGTTCTGGCCTTACCTATCCATTCTTTCTGCTACCTTCTCTTGGCCTATTCATATCTCACTAGTGTTTCCAACAGAGGGTGGCATGGGCAAAGAAAGTGAACTCTAATTTTCCTATTAAAAAAAAAGCAAAACTTACTGGGCAGCAATTCTGCCTAAAGGTAAAAGAGGAAATTAAAAGTAAAAGCACATGTTTTGAGGATTAAGCATGAAACATAACCACACATTACAATCATTCAGAGTAGACTGTTCTTTCTACTAATCCATGGCCTTATTTCAAAGACTGCTGAGTAACACACCCAGAAGTCCTCTGTAAACTTTCCTAGATCACCTTAGTCTAAAGCCATCCCATTCTTTTCCAAAGTCCAGTGATAACAGCAAAGTTTATTGCATATCTATCTACTATGCAAAGTATTTTATATATGTTTATTATTGCATTTTACCCTCACAATACTTCCCGAGTACGAACTGGCCTACCCATTTCATTGCTGAGAACACTGATGCTTAGAAGGATTAAGTGAATTGGGGTCATAGAATAAAAATGTAGCAGAGTTTATTGCAACAAAATGTGTGGTCTCCAGATCACCAGTATTGGCATCACCTGGGAGCTTGTTAGAGCTACAGCCTCTTAGGCCCCTCTCTACTCCTATTAACTAAAATCTGTATTTTAACAAGATCTGTCCGTGATGCACATGCATATTAAAGTTTGAGAAGCACTGCTTTATATCACTGGTTCTCAAACTTTTTTGCACGTGGAAATTCCCTGGAGAGCTTTTTATAAGTGCTGATGTACATTCTCTCCCCCCACGATCTCTCAGTTTAATTGTCATGGGGGACAACCTGGGCATATGGATTGTTCCCCACGTGACTCTAATATGCAGCAGTGTTTAAGAACCTCTGTTGTATACTGCTCATTGGGTACAAAAATACCTTATATCTTGTATGGTTATTTATCATTGAACATACTCATACCTTATGTACCTATCATGAATATATTTTATATCAGCTGTCTTTCTAGGGTAGTTTCTTGCACAAAAGGCATGCGAAGTAAACATTTGCTGCTCATGCTGTTGTTGAAAATGGTGATTTATTTGGTCCACTGAAGGATTTGGGCTTCAGTTTTTCTTTCAAAATTCTTCATGTGATTCTACTGTGTGGTCAAAGTTGAGAACCAACTATTTGGTGCTTATAGCTCCCAGCTGATTATTCCTGTGGAGAAAAGTGTGTGTGGTGGGGAGGGGGAAGAGGATGTCAAATGTTCTGAGTTTTTTAAAAACAATTTCCAGCCCAAAGTTTTATAATAAAATTTCACAATAAATTCAGAGTTTTTTTTTTTTTTTTTTTTAAAGAACTCTATGTGTGCACATGAACCACACCTGTAGGCTACCTCTCTGTGTGTGCGTGTGTGTAAGGTGAGAGGAAAATGGGAAGCTAAATAGGTTTAGGGTCAAATGATTGGAGATGCCAATGACACCCTCAGAGGCTGCTGATTATTAACTTCTACCACTACTGCTGCGACCTTTGGGGAAAGTATTCATGATCACTCTCTAACTATCCCAAGTCTAAAAAGACCCAGTACATTAATTCTGTCAACATACATCATACACAGTCCAAACTAGAGATTGTGAAGCCTTAGAGAATAATCCATGCCTCATTATGTGTTCTACACAGTGCCAAGATATACCACCAGAACCAGGAGATGTACCAGTAGAACAAAAAGATAGTGCAGGAGGCATTTTGAGGTTCTGGAAAGAAAGGCACTGTGTAAACGAACAAAGCATATTGTCATGATTCCCACCAATTGCCTAAACACCACTCAGTGACAAAGCAAAGTCAAGGAAAGGAGACCCAAGAGGAAAAGCAAAAACCAGAAATAAATGTATGCAGAAGAAAATGTTTTCCCTCTGTTTTCTATATAACCCATGGCTCCTTATATCTGGAGTTGTTTTCCTGAGTTAGTGAGCTGGGAAAAATTCTAATGAAGCTGCAGCATGTTGGTTGAAACATTGGGGTTTGAAAACAATAATGCTTTGAACAAAATGACCCAGATGCTGAGTTTGCTGGGATCCACATTTTCTCAAGCTGGGGAAACTGAAGAAAAAATTCAAGTCTTGACTTTAATTATTGAAGGATTCTCTTGGCAAATTATTGAAAGATGCAGAAAACAACAAAAACATGGAAGGAACACAGAGTCACTGTACCAAAAGGAAATGGTTGATGTTCAGTCATTTCAAGAGGTAGCATATGTTCAAGAGCCGATGATAATGAAGGAAGAAGTCCAAGGGGCATTGAAGTAATTGGCAAAGAACAAGGTATCAGGAATTGGAATCAAAATTGAAATCTTTCAAGAAAGTGAGGCAGCACAGGAGGCACTCACTCATCTCTGCCAAGCGATTTGGAAGACAACTCTCTGGCCGACTGATTGGAAGAGATCTGTATTTGTGCTCATTCCAAAGAAAGGTGATCAAACGGAATGCGGAAATCATCAGACAATCTCTTTGATATCACATGTGAGTAAAGTTTTACTACAGGTAATACAGAAACAGCTGCAAGCATACATTGAGAGAGAACTTCCAGAGGCTCAAGCTAGATTCAGAAGAGGATGTGGAACAAGGAATATCATTGTTAATGTCCGATGGATCTTGGCTGAAAGTAGAGAATATCAGAAAGATGTTTAGCTGTGCTTTATTGACTATGCAAAGGCTTTTGATTGTGTGGCTGACGACAAGCTATGGACAACAGTGCAAAGTATGAGTGTTCCTGAATACTTAATTGTGCTCATGAGGAATCTGTACATGGACCAAGAGGCAGTTGTTCAAACAGAACATGGGAACACTAAATGTTTTAAAATTAAGAAAGGTGTGCGACAAGCTTGTATTCTTTCACCATACTTATTCAACCTGTATGCTGAGCAAACAATCCTAGAAGCTGTGTTATATGAAAAAAAACGTTGCCTCAGGATTGGAGGAAGGCTCATTAACAACCTTCAATATGCAGATGATACAACCTTGCTTGCTGGGGCCAAGAGAACTTAAAATATTTACTGATGAAGATCAAAGACCACAGCCTTCGTTATAGATTGCATCTCAATGTAAAGAAAACAAAAATCCTCACTACTGGACCAATAAACAACATTCTTATCAACAGAGAAAAGATTGAATTTGTCAAGGGCTTCATTCTTCTTGGATCAACAATCAACACTCATGGAAGCAGCAGTCAAAAAATCAAATGTTGTATTGCATTAGGCAAATCTGTTGTACAAGACCTTTTATTTAAATTGCTGAAGAACAAATATGTCAACGTGGTGCACCTGACCCAAGCCATGGTATTTTCCGTAACCTCATATGCATGCAAAAGCTGGACAGTGAATAAGGAAAACAGTAGAAGAATTGATGCTTTTGAGTTATGGTGTTGGAGGAGAATATTGAAAGTTCCATGTACTGATAAAAGAACCAACAGATCTGTGTTGGAAGAAGTGCAGCCAGATTGCTCCTTGGAAACCAGGAGTTCGTCTCTCATACGTCAGTCATATTGTCAGGAGGGACCAGTGGCTGGAGAAGGAGATCATGTTTGGTAAGGTGGAGGGTCAGAGAAAAAGAGGAAGACCCCTAGTGAGATGGATTGGCAAAGTGGCATCATCAATGGGCTCAAGTGTGGCAACAATTGTGAGGTTGGTCCTGGATTGGGCAGTATTTCCTTCTGTTGTGTGTAGGGTCGCTATGTGTTGGTACTGATCAGTGGCACCTAACAATAATAACAACAACATTTTCCGATGATTTAACGTAGGTGCAATATGACATGGGCCCCCAAATACAGTATTAAAAGCCCTAATCCTTCCATGAGTATTTGACCCAGAGTGATTTGAGAGCTAGAGACAGTGGTGGTGTGTGGTTCTGTGCCGTGAAGTCGGTTCCGACTCATAGTGACCCTGTACAGGATTTCCGAGGCTATAAATCTTTATGGGAGCAGAAAGTCACATCTTTTGTCTATGGAACAGGTGGTAGTTTCGAACTGCTGTCCTTGAGGTTAGCAGCTCAACTTGTAACCATTACACTACCAGAGCTCCTTTAGAGACAGTATCAACATAAAAATAAATGAGTATAATAGTAATAATAATTAATATAATAATGATGATACCACCACTGATAATGGCAATTTTCAATTACTAGCTGTGTGGTACTGTAAGATAAGCACTGGACTGCTAATCACAAGATCGGCAGTTCAAACCCACCACCTGTTTCTCGGAAACCTTATAGAGGGTTGCTATGAGTCACAACTGACTCGATAGCATTTAACAACAACAATACATAATGATGGGGTATCTATGCGCTAAACTCCTTATATGTTTACTCTCAACTCAAAGACCACATTGACTCTTTAAAAATCCTTCAGTGGCCTCCATTCACTTAGTATAAGAGGCCAGCTTCCTTCCACAGCCTGAAGAGCCTTATGCTCACAAGTAGTCCCACACCCTGGCGTCCTCCCCATCTTTCAATCCATCCCTTCCAGTCTCACAAAACCCCCAGTCCTCAGTCGCAAGGTTGTTGTGGTGGTTCCCTTGGTTGGAAATGATTTTCTCCAGGTATATACAAACCTCACCCCAGCATCTTCTCGGAAGGCTCTTCTCTCACAAGCCTATTTAAAACTGCACTCAAAAATTAACAACATTCAATCTCTCTATATATATACTTTTCATGTTTGCCTCATCTACTACCCTATACTCTCCATGAAGGCAGAGTTTTACTTTTGTTTTGTTTAATACTATACCTCCAAAGTTGAGTAAAATGGCAGGAACAAAACTGACACTCAGTAAAAACAAAATTTAAATGAATAAATGAATGAACTTAATCCTCACAATAACCCTAAAAGACAGATATTATCATTATTATTTAACAAATGTTGAGTATGATGTTTAGAGAGGTTGCATTTGCTCAAGATCACAAAAGAGAAACTGATAGCGAGAAGTGAACCTAGGACCATCTGACATCAAAGCTTGTAATACTTAATGACCCAATTTTGGACTTTCTTGTAAAGCAATAAATGCAACTATTGAAATGTAGAAATGGAGCAATACTGGATGGAATTGGGACTAGGGTAATTCCTGGAAGCTGGTGAGAAAATAAAGGAAAAGCTGCCAAATTAAGCATTTTTGTTTCAACTGCTAAACCAAAGGTTGGCAGTTTGAACCCACTCAGCAGCTCTGCAGGAGAAAAGATGTGGTGATGTGCTCTTGTAAATATCACAGCCTACAAAGCCACAGAGGGCAGTTCTACACGACACACAACCACTATGCTCTCCATTCTATTACACGGAGTTTCTGTGAGTTGAAATAGACTCAATGGCACCTCAGAACAACAACATGATTAAGGCATTTAAAAAATTTTAGAGCAGTTCAAACCATCTTTTGTATGATAATTTGTTGAGAAGATGGACCTTCTGAAGGACTGATGATGACAGGAAATTAATCAAGGTTTTGCAAGTCATATTTTCTTTGGGGGAATTAGTTTAAGGATTAGTCTGGACCTTAAGTTGCTAGAAAGTCTCATCCAGTGACAACCAGCTATAGGAAATTAACAGCCTACAGACACTAAAGGAAATTGCCACTCTAAACACATCCACAGGCCTCTTAAAGGCTTCTACAGAAAGCTTATTAACTGTGTTTTTTAAGACTACTTCAACATTTCCTCATTCAAGAATAAAATGGACAGAATTCAACTCATGCCAAGAGCACAGTGCCTGGGCTGGCCAACTCTGCATAATGTGTTAGGGGCAGTTGGTAAGTATTAAGCAATCTTCTTGAGCCTGAATTTTCTGTGGGTCAAAAGTGTTTAGTCCATAAGATTTTCATTTATGTGGTGTTTGGTTAAACCAAAACATCAAAATTCAAGGAAATATTTTCTATGGACACAAAACATTTTTTAAAACACCTTTGAAAAGTTGTCTGATAGTAAATATATACAAGAGGCTTCAAAAAGTTGGTGGAAGAATTAAATTACCTTTTAATTCCATTTTTCCATGAACTTTTTGAAGCATTCTTGTACAAAAGTAGGAAACATGTTTAGCAACTACTGATGAACTTTATATATGAGACATTTTTAAAGCCTTCAATAAATTTTAAAAAGCAAGAAAAAAATTAGTGGCCTTATTAATTTCAAGTAATAAATTTTAGAATTTCCATAAAAACCGCTTATGTGTATTTGGTTAAGGAGCCCTGGTAGCGTAGTGGTTACGAACTCGGCTTCTAACCTCAAGGTTGGCAGTTCGAAACTACCAGCTGTTCTGTGGGAGAAGTATGAGGCTTTCTGCTCCCGTAAAGATTTGCAGCCTCGGAAACCCTGTGCACCCCATCACTATGAGTCAGAACAACTCCATGGAACTTAACAACAACAACAACAATATTTGGTTAGTAACAAAGTTTGGACTGTTATGCTGAGAATAGAGAAATTAGGAAAATGTATCCTCATTTTGCCTTCTAACATACAGAAATAGCCTTAAACAACTTCAGATTACTTTCTATTTCTTATATAAGTCTTTAATGTGTACTTTATTACCAATGATAGATTAAGCCTCACAAAGTAATATAAAGTTCAATCTGTGTATGGAGAACATCTGTCTTGAAATCAAAACAGTAAAATACCATCCAACTCTTACTGACTGAAACTAAATAGAAGCTGAGTTCAGTTATCAAGGCCTTGCTATTCAATTAACATGTTTACGTATTTATGGCTATTTGATGAATGCAATATTTATAGAGTATATGGAAGCAGGAAAGAAATAAACAGGGAGAGAAAGGACAGTTTTGGATTTGTAACTGAGAGAATGAATAAAATATAATAGACACATAAGAGAGGTCAGTTACAATAATTGGAGCAATAACTTGATTGTGTCTACTTAAGCAAGATATTGTATTGGTTCATCATAGAAGGAGATCACATTTTCTAAGTGTTTACAATGTGTCAGGAATTTCATATTTTACTGATTGCTGCTGTTGTTGTTGTTGTCAAATACCCTAAGTTGGTCCCAATTCATAGTAACTCTATGGACAACAGAATGAAACATTGCTTGGTTCTGTGTCATCCTTACAATTGTTATGTTTGAGTCCCTTGTTGCAACCACTGTGTTAATTCACCTCATTGAGAGACTTCCTGTTTTTTACTGACCTTCTACTTTACCAAGCGTGATGTTGGTAAACAATGTGCAAAATATGTGAGATGAAGTTTCACCTCACTCACTTCTATGGAGCATTCTGGTTGTACTTCTTCCTGGACAGATGTATTTATTCTTGCAATCTATCATATGTATGTTCCATATTCTTAACCTACAACATAATTTAATGGCATAAGTTCAGTTCTTCTTCTTTCTTCATTACTCAGTTTTCACATGCATATGAGGCAACTGAAAATACCAAGGCTAGGCTCAGGCATACCTTAGTCTTCAAGGTGACACCTTTGCTTTTTCAGCAGTTTCTAAATGTTCTTTCTGGCTAGATCCCCTGTGGAGAATTTCCATTTCCACGCCAGATATACTGACTTTGAATCTGCATTTAAAATGATCTCCAGTTGAATGGGGATCTTGTTAAAATGAAGATTCTGGTTCAGTACTTCTGAAGTGAAAATACAAATTATCAGCAGGAGGTCAAACTGTCAAACTAGAATGAACTAGTTAGAAACCTTGTTTTAAATACTTTAAAGCAGTCTGTAAAGTTTGCCGCACAAGTTTGCCGTACATTTTCCCAATGTAATACATAATTTGATTCACTGACTACTACTTTCATGGGCATTGATTGTGGATCTAAGAAAAGTGAAATTCTTTGCAACTTTAATCTTTTCTCCATTAATCACGATATTGGCTCTTGGTCCAGTTCTGAGAAAATTTTTAAATGTTATGATGTAATTCGGTTTGAAGGCTTTACTCTTTGATCTTCTTAAGTAAGTGCTTCAAATCCTCTTAACTTTAAGAAAGCAAGATTGTGTCATCTGCATATGATAGGGAATTAATGTTGTTGTT